>NC_064630.1:140686073-141299330 GCF_023864275.1 Schistocerca cancellata | reverse complement strand
CCTACTGGTATCATGTCGGACCTCATTTTGCCCGGCGTAGTGCCTCATCTCGACGTGGCATGAATTCAACAAGTCGTTGGAAGTCCCCTCCAGAAATACTGTAACATGCTGCCTATACAGCTGTCCACAATTGCGGAAGTGTTGCCGGTGCAAGATTATATGCACGAACTGACCTCTCTATTATGTCCCATAATGGGATTCCTGTTGGGCAATACTGATGGCCAAATCATTCGCTCGGATAATCCAGAGTGTTCTTCAAACCAAACGCAAACAGTGAAACGTCCCCTTTGGAAAAATTATGAATGGCTGTGCTGGTAAACATCTTACGTTACTAGATTTTCAAACAACTGAGCAAAGCTAAACGTACTCAAACAGTTTTCTCTTTACTTATTCTGATCATCACTGAATTAACACACAATATCTTTAGTACAACGCAATCTGACTTTCAAAAATCCCTACAAAAGAATGGCTCTGACTAACAGTATCCTATACCTTTCATGAATCACTTACCTCACAAAAATCTTCGATAGTCGAACTACTACAATACAGCGAGCGCCATTACTGCCAGCTAAATGAAAGATTGTAAATACTGAAGGCACTAATTACTGATAGGCATAGTTAGCAAATGAAAGATTTTGTTAGAGAACAAACAATGTATTTACGTTAATAGTGTTCAAAAGTCGTAATATATACATATATATCAGTTCATGACATCCAGTCTTACAAATTTCCTTTTTCTGGCGGACACACGTCCAGATCGTCCGCTCTCAAAACTCTGCCATCTTTCTCCCCACATCGACCACTGCTTGCGGCTCACCTCCAACTACACAACGCAACGCGCTGTTCACATCCAACAGCCCAACCCTACAATAACGAATATTCCAACAATGCCAACCAGCCACAGACTGCCCACAGCACAGTCAGTGATTTTCATACAGAGCGCTACGAGACTTTACCAACATAAAAACCTAAACAGCCCACTTGCAACAGTTGTGACCCAATGACATGGTACATGGTCAAACATAAAAATTCCATTGTTGTTTGGTAACATGAAGTTCATGGATCGCTGAAAATGGTCTCCAAATAGCCGAATGATCACTTCACTTGGACCAGAGAACCGGTACATTCTATGTAAACACAACCCTCACCATTACTGACCCACCACCAGCTTGCCCAGCCCTTGTTGACAATTTGTTTCCACGACTCCGTGGAATCTGCGCCACACTCGAATCCTACCATCACACCTCACCAATCGAAACCGGGTGTTATCTGACCAGGCCACAGTTTACCAGACGTCTAGGTTCCAACCGATATGGTCACAAGCCCAGGAAAGGAGCTGCAGGCGATATCGACCTGTAAGGAAAAGCATGCGCATCAGTCCGTTAACGCCAGATTTAGGCGCGAAGACCTAATGGAGAAGTCCATTGAACGCCTCACATTGAATTCTGCGGTTATTTCGCGCAACGTTGCGTGTCTGTTAGCTCTGGCAACTCAGCGCAAACGCCGCTGCTCTCGGTCGTTAAGTGAACGCCGTCGGGCATTGCATTGTCCGTGGTGAGAAGTACTGCCTCAAATTTGGTATTCTCGGCACTTTGACACTGTGGATCGTGGAGTATTGAATTCCCTAACTATTTCAGAAATGGAGTGTCCCATTCGTCTAGCTCCGCCTCCTTTCCTCGTTCAAGTCTGTTAAATACCGTCGTGCGGCCATAGTCCTGTAGGAAATCTTTTCACATGAATCACCTGAATACCAATGACAGCTCCGACAATGCACTGCCCTTCTATACTTTGTGTAAGCGATGCTACCACCATCTGTGTCTGTGCATATCTGTGCCATGACTTTCGTCACCTCAGTGAAAAGCTACCTGGAAACGGGCGCGCGGTACTCAAACGCCACAGAGAAATACTTTTGATCTACAGTGTTAATGATTCCTTCATTGTAGAATTATTTCATGCATAAAAGTGCATTTCATTTGTTACTTATAATCCGTCTTGACTACAGATTTTTTTTATTCATATCACCGGTTTCGGTTCATCCAGAACGATCTTCAGATTTCATATTTCGGTTACAGGAGTAACCCGTCCAAATCCAGCAACTTTCACATGCAACGTCACATCTTCATTTCATTTCTCGGGTGACAGGTTAAATACGATTTGTTTGCCATATAGCAGGCATTCCTGTTGGGAAAGAGCGGGAGAAATCTAAATGGTAGAAGGTAGTGCGTGAGTGTGAATTATGGTAGCCAGGAGCAATAAAAACACTTTCGGTGCGCGGGTGGATATATTAACTTGCTAAATAACACATCTCGATAAGGCAAATACAGCCAAATTTCGGGTCTGTAACGACTGTGGAAACAGACTCACGCATCCTCTCAGCCAAGGGGAAAAAAAACGCCTACAACGAGTGATTCGCGTGTGGTTATCCCATTTCGGAATACTCCCGACAGAAGGAGCAGGAACTGGGTGTGATTAAACGTATGCTAATCAGGATAATCTAGATAGATGAGTCGTTTGTTGCGCTTTTCCTGAAGAGACCACTCGTTTCAGTATTTCAAGACTCAGTCTCATTATACAGATTTACGGCGGTAATTTTTCTGGATATTTCGTGAGCTTAGTGATGGGAGCCACGCAGTACTCCGCCCCATCGAAACAAACACACAACGGGGCCCACCGGATGTGTGCACGTGCGCCGCTGTGTTTGTTTGATTAAACGATTAAGATTTCTCTCCGAGTGTTTCCATGAATAACTGTTGTTCTGGCACTAGGGGGTTTCTTTGTTGAGAGTCCAAATAAACTCTTGCGCAGCGGAAGAGGCGTGGATCTGTTTGCCTCTCTTAAGAACCGCCTGTAAGAGAACGGCAGCACTCTGTCCCATCTGCCTTGCTACAGCATTTCTCTCACAGATTCATGTTTCAGGCAAGTCTTTGTCCTATGTGTAGCCACCGAAGATGTAGCGCGTAACGGAAAGTACATTTTAAAAGTAATCATTACCAATGGGACATGTTTGCAAGTGGGGCACCTGACTGGCAAAGAAATAGCGAATATCAACGAGCGGAAAGTGGACCTCTTAAGCGCTAGTGCTTAAAACTTGAGAAGACCCTGTGAAGGCTAGAAGTATGGACAGGCAGATACCATAGAAGGGCAATATGACGGAGAAGATCCTACTTGTAGCAGGGCACTAAAGGAAGTGGATCATGCGCAACAAATTTGTGATCTTGTAATGCGATTAGCTTAAAGCATTTCAGTCTCGAGAGGAACACCAGTACTGTCAAGTTAAACATAAATGATAATTCCATAGATTGTATAAAACACAAAAAACATTTAGGTATGATTATTGTCTGTCTCTCTAAGCAGAATTATTGATTCTTAGACAATACAAAAATGATTCACGTTTTAATAACGCCTGTATCTCGAAGTGGAATGAGTGAACATGGATACTAATGTAGAGACTGCAGTCAACTTGCTGAGCCCTTAAAGTCGTATCACCGGTTTGTAGCAGCAACTACCTCATTGTTACGTATTGCCTTATGTGCTCTCAGAATGGATTTGGATTTTGTGCGTCAGATGCACGAAATAAGGACTTAATCTCGGAAACAATGAATAATAGGAAAATGTGACTACTGAGTTTGTTTGCGAAAATCTATTGAAAATTGTGGGGTTTTTTCGCAGAACTGTGGGAGTAAATCTACCAATCCATCGTGCACGTAAACAGAAATATTAGTAACTATTAGACATACCACTGCCGCTACGATCATGAAACAACAGCTTGCCTTAACTTACATTTAAGTACGAAGAATAAGAAAAGAGAAGCCGACGTATAAACTAAAACCAATACTTTCTTCCACTGAATTAAATTGATCAGTTAGTTGCACAGCATTGATAGGAAGATAACTATAACCAACATTTTTGGAAAGGCAGTTACGCCTACCTCTTAAATCGGAATGACGTTACGAAATGAGACTTAGAAAGTAGCAGTAAAATTACCGACGATGGCCCAAGTATGGAGTACATGAAGAGAAAGCGGGCGATAGTAGGAAAGGTATTCATGAGAAAGAGAAATTTGTTAAGAAGGGAAACGTGAACGATAAAGAGAATAGACATTTTTGAACTAAGGTATTACAGAAGAACGTTGAACACATCAGGTAACTAATGGAAAGGTACTGAATCGCATTGTGAAGAGAAGAAATTCACGGCGCAACGTAACTATGAGAAGGGATCAGTTGGTGAGACGCATTCTGAAGCTTCTAGAATTTGTCAATTTAAAAGTGGAAGTAGGTGGTAAGGCTACAAATAACGGAGCAATTCCAAGGCTTCAATATAGAAAGCAGTCGCAAATAGGTGTAGCTTACCGTATCTATACATGGATGAAGAGGCCTACACAGAATAGCGTGGAGGGCTGCGTGAAACCAGTCTGAGTGAAGACCACAATAACGAAGGATTGCTCAGATACCGCAAAGTAGAGGGTTACAAAATATCTAGCGAAACAAAGAAATCCTCTGCCATTCCCCGACATAGGTTCGCAGTATAATTCATCAGAATGGATGTTAGGCAATTTATTTATTTAATTAAGCACTACACATGCTGCAGACACCCTTTCAGTTGACACCAGAATCTTGAGGACATTCTTGTGCTCACATGGCATTCTCATAGCATTTTCTAATTACATTTGAAATGCTGAGCCAGCATCCCATTAGAGACACCCTAAGTTCAGGTGAATGAGACGACGTACTGGGTGACGCAGAAGGCGCGCATGGGTTTGAGTAGTTTTTACTTGAAAATATCCACGACGATTTACATTGCCGGGAAATGTGAAAACACTAGGTGCGCAAAATTATGTTTTTAAAATGACAGCCATTCGCAGCTTCACAAAGAGCTGCTCTTTGCAGTACACTGTCCGTGGCTTTTCTGATTATAACTAATGAATTTTGTCCCGTATGTTATTTCTGACCTGCTCGATGGCTTCTGGCCTGTTCACGTTCTTTGAGATGAGCACAAAAGAAAAGAAAATCTGGGTTTGTTAAGTCTGTGAAACGAGAGGGCCACTTCAAATCAGCTACCCTAGGAGTGTGAACCGGGCGTCGACTACCCACACTTGGGCGATCGCAAATTGAATATGTTGCCGGAAGCGTGCTGACAGACAGAGAATCGTAGTCTGGTGAGGACGTTTCGCACACTGAAGCTCCGATGGTATGCTCTCTGAGAGAGGATGGTTGAAATAAAGTTCTATCATTTTCGTGCGCGGTTTAGATTTCTCCATGTTGTACCTCCCAAATGTACTTCACTGTTGTGAAACAAAAACACTTAAATTATCAATTTACAAAGAAATATGATTCATTTCATCCCATGAGCGTCTTCTGCGGCGCACTGTATAATCCATCACTGATATTGGGTGTCATATTTTCCATCATTATAAATTATATTGTGAAACTGTACTGTGGAATGGCAGATAGTGCTCTCATTCCCAAGAAATATCCCATCATTACAAGACGCCAACAGACGAGGAGGACTTTTTCTGTATCAATACGCCTCTCTCGGTCCGAGAAGGTCTCTGAAGAGCCAACGGTACCGACCGAGCGTCATGTCATCCTCAGGGACTGGATGCATGTACGGAAGGGATCAGAACACCGCTCCTCTCAGCCGTTTTCGTGACCTGGAGCCGCTACTATTCGTTCGAGTAGCCGCTCAATTGGCATCGTGAGGCTGAGTGCGTTCCCGTAGGCCAACAGTGCAGCATGGCAACCCGGATGGTCACTATCCAACTGCCAACCACACATGACGCTGCTTAACTTTGGTGATCTGACGGGAACCGGTGTATTCATAGCGCCACGGCCGTTGGACTCTTTTAAGAAAGATCCGTTAAAAACCTTAGCGTTTTCTAACCGATGCCGACATTTTGGAGAAATTACTGTCTTGATGATCTCGTCATACACCAGAACGAGGGATAGTGTTCTGTAGTATGTAGGGAATCTGGCTATGGTAGTATCTTTACTCGCCGATTTTTCTTGCAGGAGGAATTCTGCGTGTTAAGTTACAGATAAATCGAAATAAATTAACATTAAAAAATTAGATACACCATACTGTTAAGTGTCAAGAGATCATCAGACTGATAAGTGTCACGAGAGGATCAGTATTTCGTAGGTATATCAGTCTAACATTAATTAATTAGGGCATTTATCCTCGTTAACCCTAGAACACTGTTGAGTGATGTGTTGATGCCGTTACACCTAGAGCCTAAATTATGGTAGTGTTTTTTTTGTTTTTTTTTCGGAGTGAAAGCAAAAATGCATAAGAGACTAGTAGCTGGAAACAACCGCATGAAGCTCGTTTCTGCAGATCAGGCGAAAAACAATGTATGATTCCTGACAGCGAACGTCATTTATGTATCATGCGGTGCATTCAGTAGCAGGATTTATGCCAAAATAAAAGCTGATGTTGACTGCAGCGCCGTAGTTACTCCGACCTTCGACGATAACCATGCCTTGTGACGCGTGTAATACTCACTACGGTTATCGCTGTTCGCTGGCACGGACATGACACGTCATATACGATGCCGTCTCTCTGCCATCATATCCCTGTGATTGGGGGTCGGGGCAGCAGTGAGAGAGAAATAGAAAGAGAGAGAGAGAGAGAGAGGGAGGGAGAGGTTGAAGGGAGAGGGGCGTATGTAGTTAAGCCTGGGTAGTAGCGGCCACAGCTAAACATTGTTGGTTGTTCGATCGATAGCCGGAGCGCCGCTGTGCTACCGGCTACCAAAGCAAGCACCGAGTACAGCCACGGCTACATTGAAGAGAAGTTCACTATTCGAATTTTGCATTTAATCGGATCGTTGATTCAGTCTCTCTGTCTCCTTCATATAATAAGTGTGTTCGCCACTGTTGGCTTTTGTAACTGAACTGTGGTCACTTACTTGTATATGCAGGGTGTTACAAAAACGTACGTCCAAAATTTCAGGAAACATTCCTTACACACAAAGAAAGAAAATATATTACGTGGACATGTGTCCGGAAACGCTTACTTTCCATGTTAGAGCTCATTTTATTACTTCTCTTCAAATCACATTAATCATGGAATGGAAACACACAGCAATAGAACGTACCAGCGTGACTTCAAACACTTTGTTACAGGAAATGTTCAAAATGTCCTCCGTTAGCGAGGATACATGCATCCACCATCCATCGCATGGAATCCCTGATGCGCTGATGCAGCCCTGGAGAATGGCGTATTGTATCACAGCCGTCCACAATACGAGCACGAAGAGTCTCTACATTTGGTACCGGGCTTGCGTAGACAAGAGCCTTCAAATTCCCCATAAATGAAAGTCAAGAGGGTTGAGGTCAGGAGAGCGTGGAGGCCATGGAATTGGTCCGCCTCTACCAATCCATCGGTCACCGAATCTGTTGTTGAGAAGCGTACGAACATTTCGACTGAAATGTGCAGGAGCTCCATCGTGCATGAACCACATGTTGTGTCGTATTTATAAAGGCACCTGTTCTAGTAGCACAGGTAGAGTATCCCGTATAGAATCATAACGTGTTCCATTGAGCGTAGGTGGAAGAACATGGGACCCAATCAAGACATCACCAACGATGCCTGCCCAAACGTTCACAGAAAATCTGTGTTGATGACGTGATTGCACAATTGCGTGCGGATTCTCGTCAGCCCACACATGTTCATAGTGAAAATTTACAATTTGATCACGTTGGAATGAAGCCTCATCCGTAAAGAGAACATTTGCACTGAAATGAGGATTGACACATTGTTGGATGAACCATTCGCAGAAGTGTACCGGTGGAGGTCAATCAGCTGCTGATAGTGCCTGCACACGCTGTACATGGTACGGAAACAACTGGTTCTCCCGTAGCACTCTCCATACAGTGACGTGGTCAACGTTACCTTGTACAGCAGCAACTTCTGACACTGACATTAGGGTTATCGTCAACTGCACGAAGAATTGCCTAGTCCATTGCAGGTGTCCTCGTCGTTCTAGGTCTTCGCCAGTCGCGAGTCATAGGCTGGAATGTGCCGTTCTCCCTAAGACGCCGATCAATTGCTTCGAACGTCTTCCTGTCGGGACACCTTCGTTCTGGAAATCTGTCTCGATACAAACGTACCGTGCCACGGCTGTTGCCCCGTGATAATCCATACATCAAATGGGCATCTGCCAACTCCACATTTGTAAACATTGCACTGACTGCAAAACCACGTTCGTGATGAACACTAACCTGTTGATGCTACGTACTGATGTGCTTGATGCTAGTAATGCAGAGCAATGAGTCGCATGTCAACACAAGCACCGAAGTCAAGCATCTGCGGAACTCGATCGCACCACGATTTTGACACAAATATCCAAATATTAGAACTGTAGTGACGTTCCTGTCAGAAATGACACGTTCTTTTGCGAGAATTTTTATTGAAAGTTATTCCGCGAAGGAAGTGGCTTATAAGGCACTTGTTCGACCGATTCTCCAGTACTGTTCATCTATCTGGGATCCCCACCATGCATGACTGATAGAGAAGATCAAATGGAGAGCGTCACGTTTCGTCACAGGATCGTTTAGCTGGCGCCAGACCATTACGGAGACGCTCAACAAACTCCATTGGCAGACGTTGCAAGAGAGGCGTTGTGCATCACATGGAGATTTACTATTGAAATTCCGAGAGAGCACGAAAGAGTCGGACGATATATCATTTCCCGCAACATACATCTCGCGTAATGACTACGAGGAGAAAATTCGAGAAATTAGAACCAGTATATAGGACTACCGACAATCATTCTTCCCACGCGCTATTCGCGAGTGGAGCAGCGTTGGAGACTCAATTAGTGGTACAAGAAGTACCCTCCACCACGCACCATTAGGTTGCTTGCGGAGTATGACGTAAATGTAGATGTATACAGAGTCAAGTCGCCTTCAGCTGAAGAAAGCGAGCCATTTAAAGTCGTGCGCAGGTAGAGTTATCTGCCTGTTAGCGACAGGCAGCGGGGGCTGCGGAAACGGATGCTGCGCGTGGAGGGTTGGCAGGTCCAAAAATTGAAAAGCCGAACTCGCCATTATATTTAGTCGCACGCTGTACCCTAAAAGCCAGGTTATCTAATTTAATTATAAATATAGTACGATGCGTTATTTTCTGTGGTTTTGTTAATAATCATTTGACAGTTTCCTAGCGAGATCAACCTTAAAAGTGTTTAAACTGAAAAAAGAAGAAAGTAAACAAAGTTACAAATTCGAAGTTATAATAGCAAGTAAGTGTTCAGTCTTTTCAATGGCTCAGTCTTCTTAATAATCTAATCTTGCGTCAAAACAACTAATTTTTTTTCCAATAAACGAAATAAATAATTGTTTTACTGGAACGGAAAGGAAATATATTCAATAACTTTGGTCATTTCAATTAGACTTACAAGGAAATAACAGTAACCTGTAATTAGGTATCAGTATTTATCATTTGTATGGTTCAAATGGCCCTGAACACTATGGGACTTAACATCGGAGGTCATCAGCTCCCTAGAACTTAGCACTACTTAAACCTAACTAACCTAAGGACATCACACACATCAATGCCCGAGACAGGATTCGAACCTGCGACCGTAAGGGTCTGTAGCGGTCCCGCGGTTCCAGACTGAACTGTGTAGAACAGCTCGGCCACTATCATTTGTAAGCAGTTAACTAAAAACCTTATGTTTTGGAAACCATTTCGTGGATCTCTTGGCAGGATAATTTTAAATTACACGATAACATCCTACTTGTGACCGTGTCAGTTTGCAGTTTATTGCATTGCTTCATCCACTGGATGTTTATCAAAGGGAACACCCCTTCGACACTGTCGTTGTGGACCGGGTTTGCCAACCCCTATATGCTGTCAATTTCAGTATTCGTTACATCTATATATCGTTATGGTATACATCTTGTTCCTCCTTATATACTACTGGTCATTAAAATTGCTACACCACGAAGATGACGTGCTACAGACGCGAAATTTAACCGACAGGAAGAAGATGCTGTGATATGCAAATGCTTAGCTTTTCAGAGCATTCACACAAGGTTGGCGCCGATGGCGACACCTACAACGTCGTGACATGAGGAAAGTTTCCAACCGATTTCTCATACACAAACAGCATTTGACCAGGGGTGCCTGGTGAAACGTTGTTGTGATCCGTCATGTAAGGAGGATAAATGCGTACCATCAGGTTTCCGACTTTGATAAAGGTCGCATTGTAGCCTATAGCGATTGCGGTTTATCGTATCGCGACATTGCTGCTCGCGTTAGTAGGGATCCAATGACTGTTAGCAGAATATCGAATCGGTGGGTTCAGGAGGGTAATAAGGAACGCCGTGCTGGATCCCAACGTCCTCGTATCACTAGCAGTCGAGATGACAGGCATCTTATCCGCATGGCTGTAACGGATCGTGCAGCCATGTCTCAATTCCTGAGTCAACAGATGGGGACGTTTGCAAGACAACAACCATCCGCACGAACAGTTCGACGACGTTTGCAGCAGCATGGACGATCAACTCGGAGACCATGGCTGCGGTTACCCTTGACGCTGCATCACAGACAGGAGCGCCTGCAATGGAGTACTCAACGACGAACCTGGGTGCACGAATGGCAAAACTTCATTTTCTTCGGATGAATCCAGGTTCTGTTTACAGCATCATGATGGTCGCATCCGTGTTTGGCGACATCGTGGTAAACGCACATTGGATACATGTATTCGTCATCGCCATACTGGCGTATTACCCGGCGTGATGGAATGGCGTGCCATTGGTTACACGTCTCGGTCACATCTTGTTCGCATTGACGGCACTTTGAACAGTGGACGTTATATTTCAGATGTGTTACGACCCGTGGCTCTACCCTTCATTCGATCCCTGCGAAACCCTACATTTCAGCAGGATAATGCACGACCCCATGTTGCAGGTCCTGTACGGGCCTTTCTGGATGCAGAAAATTTTCGACTGCTGCCCTGGCCAGCACATTCTCCAGATCTCTCACCGATTGAAAACGTCAGTTCAATGGTGGCCGAGCAACTGGCTCGTCACAATACGCCAGTCTTTACTCTTGATGAACTGTGATGCCCTGTTGAAGCTACCTGTAAACTCCATCGAAGCTCAGTTTGACTCAATAACCAGGCGTATCAAGGCCGTTATTACGGCCAGAGGTGGGTGTTCTGGGTATTGATTTCTCAGGATCTATGCACCCAAATTGCATGAAAATGTAATCACGTGTCAGTTCTAGAATAATATATTTGTCCAATGAATACCCGTTTATTATCTGCATTTCTTCTTGTTGTAGCAATTTTAATGGCCAGTAGGGTACTTCTGCTCATGTTTACGTCATTAACTTATAACGGGATATGGTTGTGGGTTCTCTGCTTCATAGCGGGACATGTATATATTTGGCTGGATACGACCGAAAAGGCTGGGTACCTGGTGATTTATCGCAACGCACTGTATGTTGTGGCCTCAGCATCTGAAAATGAATATATGAACGAGGAATAAATTTTCAGCTGCTAAGATCACCAAAATCATTTATTCATATGTAATACCGACTTCGGCAATTATCAGTTGCCATCTTGGGATCTGTTTTTACATCATTACACAATCTTTTCCTTTAGTACAGTAAGTGGTGCTATGCAATGTATGCCCGTGATGGTATCGTGATCTATACTAGAGGTCAGCAAATCAGTTTTAAAATAAAAGCCGTGTATACACATGTGGGAGCACTTGTAATCTGTGCAGTAACATATCACCACTATATACTTGTATAGTGATGATGAATGAGAGCACTTGTAATCGGTGCAATAGTATGTGTGTAAATAACTGTTATTTTAAAATCGACATGCTGTCTTCTAGTATTGCTCACCATACCAACATGGACATGCATTGTATAACACCACTTACTGTACTGAAGGAGAAGACTATGTAATGATGTAAAAGTAGTTCCGAAGCTGGTAACAAAGAATTGCCGAAACCGGTAATCTACGTGAATAAACGATCTTAGCGAATAAACGATCTTAGCGATTTTAGCTGCTGAAAATTTATATAATGTTCATAATTCTACACATCGCTTCCATGTTGACAATGTCGGAAGTGTATAATGACATGAAAATCATCGTTTCCTAAAAACTTTAAGAATTTTGAAACCCATAATTGAAAGTCTTACCCATCATAAGAAGGTTCCATGGTATATAAATCAATAAAAGATACAGTTTGTTAATAATAAGTGGGTTCATATTGTCAAACTGATCAACTACAGGAGTTTACAAGGATACGCGGATCTCAGTTCAAACTTAGAGCGACATCGATCTTCAGGCAGTGGAGACGTGGTCTCCAGAAGCATGGAACATAGAGTGAAATGCAGTCTTACTGGGACCTCTACAAGTAATGAAAGTGTTAAATAATTGGTTCAGCTTTAGACAGTTGTGTCTGGAAGTGATGTCAGGTGAATAAGAAATTTTGGTGGTATGATGACGCCCATTTCTTTTGTTTTGCAATTGTCTTCGTCACTAAAAGCATGCCTTAATAAAAATGTGATATACAAAAATTGTTTTCTGTATTTGGTGTGGAACAGTACCCGTTTATCTGACCAAAGTCATTTTCGTTCACAGTTTGACAGTTGAAAGAAGTCACGAAATCACGAGACAGACGGCATGGGGTAGGTGGTGTAACCTCCGTCCATCTGCTGTCGCCCGCTTCTCTGACGTACTACATTTATGTTACTGTCTACTGTATACACCTCGCTGTTCGTTATATCTATACCTCATATGGAGCAGCCACAAACATCTTCACTGCAACGGCGACTGAATTTCGGGTTTTCATGATAACTAATGTTAACTTTTTGCTCAGTCACCCTACATTTATTCCTGCCTTACCGAAGACATGATAGTTAATAACGTCTATGGATGTTATTTATTAGTTACTAATAACGCGTAATTATGGAAATCACTTTAGTTTTTTATTAACAACATTCATTAATAATTAAATTATCATGAATGATTGCGTTTTGTATGGAGGTTAAAGGAGAGTTTATCCTACAATTACTCTCAGCAATTGCGGCTACTAAAATGTCCGTGATTTTTATAGTTCGTGACTCAAAGGTATTATAGCAAGGACTATGGCCCCTTACTATACTTTGATAGTCATTCAAATTTAGTAAGCTTTTATTTTCTCAAAGCTAAGTGTCCAGTCCCGTTCTCATATTCAATTTACCTTCTCTTCGCATAGCCCACAGATCCTATCAGCTATTCGGCATGTACTAGATTTTAATACTGAACGCTACTTTTTCTCACGCACACAGTTCCTCAGATATTCTTAGTCCGTCACCTTACGGCAAAAGTCGGTCCCGTAAAAATTAACTATAGTCAATTTTCTTGTAATTTAACAAATGTGTCCTGATTCCTTCCGAAGCGTATCACACGGAAATGCCCCGCTATTTCGCACGCCGCAGCTACGTAGACTTATTCAGAGCGCAGAAAACAAGACAACACGACTAACAATACCCGCACATGATTTATATAGTAGAATTTAGAAACAAAAGTTACCGCGTTAAACCCTCTTTGATTTCCCTGAAGCAATGTTTTGCTGCGGGCGTTATTGTGATTAGATATTATATATCGATAATTTGAACTAAAACTTTTTCATTTCTATTAATTATTGCCGATATTATCGACAACTCTCCCCTATATAAGAATAAGGCTGATAATATTGTTCTTACTTAAAAGAGCAGTTATAGTGACAAGAAACAGTGTAACGCTCTGGGTACAGAAGGAAGTGTCGACAGGTACGTAAAACAACATATACTCTCCTACTGTTCCATACGTCACTTGGAGAGGGGGGATATGGAAGGGAATAAAACTTAAAGACGAAGGTAGCTTTCACCTGAGGTGTCACTGTCAGGTAACATAGCTCGATGAAACTAGGACCATACCCAGAAAAGCTACTACGTTATAGTACAGAAGAAAACTGACCAAAAGAAACTGATGTGGCTACCATGTGGCTGGAGCGCCAGCTCCAGTCTCCAGTGCAGCCGATAACACCCCCCCCCCCCTCTCTGCTGCCGCCTACGCAAACAGCGCCACCAGTTCGGCAGGGGCACGCATTCTGTCCCTGACGGTATACGGAACGACGCTAAAAAGACACTTTTGGGCTCGATAAGTGACTAGAAAGTCCCTGGAAGTATAGTTCGTCAGAGCATCTGATGATGGGAAGGAAGGAGGACTAAAATTTAACGTCGACCGACATCGGTTTAGTCAGAGACGCAACACAAGCTTTGCGAAGTTTGAGGGTTGGGGAATGAATTCGAACATGTTCTTTTAAAGGAAGCATCCTGGCATTTGACTAGATACATCCGAAGTACACCCCCGGTTTGTTATGTAATAAATACGCCGAGGGAAACTAAAGAAAGGGGTCACTGTCCTTCCAAAACAGTTAATCGCAGACAAGGAGAAGTTAATTATCCTACGTGCGTTCTTATTGTATGAACGGTCACGGCTACCACCGTTATTTGATTAGTTAAGTCTTTTTCACCGAGTATAAAACTGCTGGTGTAATCCACAACACCTCATACTGTAAATGATATATATAGCCAAAAGCCGATACCCTCACTTCACCGCCAATACCTTTCTTTGACGGAGAGTTCAATGTGCTGTCGCAAATACTTAGCACTTTAGTGCACAATGCGACCACGGCAAACATTTACTGAGAAAAATTAGTTCAGAAGATCACACCTCTTTTTACAGATTGAGCTTAACATAGAATACTTCAGATCAGTATGAATATACCCATGAAATTGTCATGTGGCTATCTTTGCCCTGACGCTGGTCAGGGATGAGAAAGCCAACACACGCAGATGCACTCTTACAAACAAGAAATTCATACTTACGTAGATATAAATATGCACCAAAAGATGTATTTTAACGACAATTACTTGAAGGTTAACTATTTATTATTGAAACTGTTACGAGGTCATTTACATCAGTTATGTTTAGTGTACTATTATACAAAGAGGAATTGAATTTGGTGGTAAGTTCCCATGGGACCAAACTGCTGAGTTCATCGGTCCTTAGGCTTACACATTACGTAATCTAACTTAAAATAACTTACGCCAAGGATAACACACACACATCCATACCCGAGGGAGGACTCGAACCTCCGATGAGGGTGCCGCGTGGTAGCAATTGAATAGACATGCACTACTGAGCGTGTGTTGGCTGCTAGGTATTGTGTGACATATTCGAATCGAAACTAATGACAGAATGCTGACTACTGATATGTTGCTTGCGTATGAATGTGCGTAGCCTAACCCGAGTTAGGCTACCGCAGTATAAATGACAATGCAATGAATGACAAAAGCGCTTCTGAATGATATCTGAAACTCTAAGGTGCTCTATGGTAAGCATTGTACTTTTATTATCTGTCACATTATGCCATATCTTTAATCTTATTTTTTTAAGTAAAATCACTGTCGGAGTTATTCTTTTACCACTCACAAACGTGTTTAGAAAACCTATTTCAGTTAGGACCTGGATATTAGAGTTCGACTGTAAAGGTAAGAGATGTTCCTTTTGTTTTACTGCTAGGAATGGAGCGGGTTGTTCGAGAACCGACTCATTAACGGGCTGCGGTTCTATTCACCCAGTTTAGCAGACAAAAAATGGTTCAAATGGTTCTGAGCATTATGCGATTTGACTTCTGAGGTCATCAGTCGCCTAGTACTTAGAACTAATTAAACCTAACTAACCTAAGGACATCACACACATCCATGCTCGAGGCAGGATTCGAACCTGCGACAGAGTTAGCAGACAATTATTTATTGGAGAATATGGGGAATCCCAATTGGGAGTAAATGGGAGGGGCCTAACAGTCTCGGCATTCGCCTTACAACCACAGAAAATTATCCGTAACCTTCGCCAGAGCTTGGGGATTGAAAACAAAGAGAAACAATTATGTATTTGTCCTTCGATGAGAACGCTGCCCTAGCTGCGAATTACTATGGAGAAAGAGAGCAATGGAAAACTAAATTTTTTGGATGTTCAGTAATTAAACGAGCGGATGGGAGTCTAGGGTATAAAGTGTATTGAAAGGATACACACACCGACTGTTAGCTCCATAAGGATTTAAACCATCATCCCAGCCAGAAGAGAGGTGTTATTAAAATATTTGTGGACATAGCTAATAATATCTGTGAGCCAGTTTATTAAGAAGATGAACTAAATCATTTGCGAACGGCTCTTAAGAAAAATGGATGCGCTGACAACGAGATAGATCGAGCACTTCATCCCAGTAGCAAAGTGTCTGACAACATTCAGCAACAACAACTGTCAGCTGGAAGAGATTTTCTTCCATTCATTGGCAGTTATACGGACCGTATTACGAAAGTTCTGGCCAAGTTTCAACTTGAAACGTAGACCCTCCAAGAAGATTAGTGAGTGTTTAAGATCGACGAAAGACCCACGACACCCCTTAGCAACTCCTGGGGTGTATAAAATTCCGTCTAACTGTGGGAAGGTTTGTATTGGAACAACTAAAAGAAGTGTCAATACCCGCTTAACCGAACAAAAGGAAGTGTCGACTGGGACATACCGACAAATCAGCTGTAGCGGAACATGTTTTTAAAGACGGTGATCATGAAATAAAGTTTAGTGAGATGAGCGTGCTAGCCAGGTCATCGCATTATTATGCACGTATGTATAGGGAAGCTATAAAGTTTCAGGAACACCACAATAATTCTAATAGAAAAGAGGAAGGACTAAAGTTACACAAGATATGTTGGTCGACTTTGCACCAACGATGTGACGATCGATTACCTTCAATCGAGAATAATGACGTTAGTCAGAGATAGACTTACAGTCTGCCCCACGTGACGTATGGTGGTGCCCCCTATGCGCTCTACGTAAACGGGACCTCAACGGCCTGGCAGTCAGTCGTTGACTCACCTCGGAAGGTGTTGGCCGCAGTTGGCAACGAAACGTCAGGAAGAAGAAGTTTTACAGATCAACCACAGCCTCTCAGCCCGGAAGATTTAACTAATGAAGGCTCCGGCTGTGAAAGCCTACACGTTATGTGTTTACGTGGTCCAACTGAAACGAACATTGAATGAAAGTGGTTATGTTCGTTTACTTGAAGACCATTTGCAGCCGTTCATGGGCTTCATGTTGCCAAACAACGATGGAATTTTTATGGATGACAATGCGCCATGTCGGAACGTTCCGGATAATTCGAGTGAATGACTTGTCTAGCCAGATTTCCCTACATGAATACCATCGAACATTGATGGGACGTAATCGAGAGGTCAGTTCGTGTACAAAATCCTGAATCAGTAACACTTTCGCAGTTATGGCTGGCTATTGAGGAAGCGTGGCTCAGTATTTCTGCAGGGGACTCCTAAGACGTGAGTCCATGCCACGTCGAGTTTCGGCACTACGCCAGGCAGGAGGAGATCTGACACGATATTAGGACGAATACTGTGACCTTTGTCATCTCAGTGTAGATTTGTTATGGTTTGCAAAGAGACAGAAACGTTAAAAAATTCATGTTACGTACTATAACTTAAATGCGCGTCTCCCCCTGCATAATTTTCGATGGGCCTGTCTGTTGACAAACTGCCTATTGGCTTCTGTCTCGGGTTCTTCGGAGGACGTTCATCTAATGATTTTACTGACGTTTCGCCAGCACGAGCGGCTGGTATTGTCAAAGCTTCACCCTCCACTGCCGGTGGTGAACTGGATCCGAGCTCTCGGCCGCAGACTATATGTACCTGGCCCTCCAACGTCAGAAGGCTTCTCCGCGGCCATTTGCGGTGCGGTTCTCCTCTTGCTACCTCCGACGGTCCGTCGCTGCAGCACGGGAATCCAGTATCCGTTTACCTTAAGGGGCTCCGGAAAGGCTCATAATCATGAAAAGTTCAATTTTTACTTTTTTGCGTTTTCTGAATCTGCAGACTATTACCTTTTAATAGATATATAATTGATTCAATTCCGAAGACTACAACTATTTTTAATTTTTTTTTGAAATGTGTTCTACATGGGCGTGACCCACTGTGGCGCTGTTAAACTGCTGTCAAACGGTGTTATTATTAACGTCCGTGTTCATCAGGTACATTTTAGTGATGTGAGATAAAGTATGTGTTGTGGCTAACCTATTTTCAGAGACTTAGCAGCACCTGAACTGTTGAAAAAGTGTATTCACGGAAAAACTCAAAACCCCAATGTAAGTGTAAATAGTGTTATATGGTCGAGAATCCCCAAGACTGTATTTGTTGGAATAGAAACACTTCACTTTGGTGTGTATGATGCTGTTGCGACTTTCAATGATGGCAACATTGTAAGGTGCAAGGTATTTAGAAATATGGGAATGAAGATAGGTTCTAACATGGTACGAGCGATGCTTGCTTTAGACAAGGAACGCCTTCGGGCGGCAGACAGGGCTGTAAAGAGTCTAGAAATACAAGAAAGAGTAAACAGGAGGAGGAACAAGAGGAAGCTGGAGGAGGAGTTTGCAGAGGATGAAGATAATCCATCCTATGGACCTGGAATTCACTAAAAAGTTAATCCAATCTTTGTCGCTCGAACTTTTATTTTCTCATACTAATTACACGTTTTCTAAGGATCTTCCAAAAATATTTGTTTCAAACTTTCAGTAAATGTTACACAGTACCTTCTGCATAATTTAACACAGCCTTTTCCCAAAAAACTGTATATTTTTCAATATATAAATAAAAAATTGCAAAAAAATGTTGTGAATTTTCATTACAATTGAAAAAAAATCATCTTGAATAACTAAACTAAAATTTTGTAAAATCCCTGTGTTAAGTTGTAGCACATATTCCAATAAATAATCTGTAAAAAGTTCAACTTCCTACCTCAAATACTTTGTGAGGAAAGATGTAATTTATAAGCGTTATTTTCACATTGCAAGTATAGGGCGTTCCGGAGCCCCTTAAGGCTTTCGTCTTTCTTGTTGAAAGTGTTCGCGTGTTTTTGTATTTCTCCAGCTTCTCTGAATAAGGGCGTGTGATACTGCTTCTCTACAGCCAGAACTTCCGTGTCGGCGAATTTTATTACGTGATGGTCTCACACAGTGCGCGCTCCAGACACGGCCGATTTCTCCACCTGTCCCAGCCTGCAGTGTCGATTATGCTCTTTGATCCTGGTGTTGATTGGTCGTCCAGTCATTCCGACATAAACGTTTCCGCATGATCATAGTATACGGTATATTCCCGACATTGCAACTCGGTCCCTTTTCTCCTTTGCCGATCTAAGACACTCTTTGATCTTCCTTGTCGGTTTGAAAAATCGTCTTTACGCCATGTTTGCGCAATATCCGGCCGATTCTGTCTGTCACTTTGGGAAAGGATGGCAGAGAGGCCATACCCGACATTCCTTTTTCTGATTCCTTACTTCGCCGAGTGTTTAGCTCTGTTACACGTCTAATATAATTTGTGGAATACCCATTGCTCCTCAGAACACTTTCCGGGTGTTGCATTTCTCGTCTGAGGTGCTGCGGCTCACAAATTCGTCCTGCTCGCGTTACGAGCGTATTAATCATGCCTGTTTTTCTGGCTCGGGTGGTGGTTTGATAGTTTGTGCAGTTATCGGTCCGTGTGTGTCGGTTTTCGATAGACGCTGTGTCCCAGGTTTTCACCGTCCCTTGTGACCAGCACACCTAGAAATGGCAGTTTCTTGTCCTTTTCTACTTCCATAGTAAATTACTGCGGAGAAGCCCTCGGTCGTTGGCGAGCCGGGTACATATAGTCTGCGGCCGCGAGATCGGCTCCAGTTCACCACCGGCAATGGAGGGTGAATCTTTGACAATGCCAGCCAGTCGTGCTGGCGAAACGTCGGCCGAAGAACCTGAGACAGAAGCCAATATTCAGTTTGTCAACAAGTGGCCACGAATGCCTTAACAATTTTGGCCTATCTGTTGTCTCACCTTGTAATACTGCACACTGTAGGCAGTTACTATTCAAATCTCTCCTCCTTAGCCAAAGTCACTAATGCAGGCCTGTTCACAGGCACCCGACTTCTAAGTAAGCTGAGTCGAATGCTGGCGGTGGATGAAATTTTCACTGCTAGTATTTGGCCGACAAGGGGAGCAGAGATGATGGTGTTCTTAATCAGTCTGTGCACAATGTCTTGGACTGTGAACTGAGGACGTGTGACGCTGCCACTGATGATCCGTATGTCGGATGGGGACGTTAAACACGGCGGCACTCTTGGTGCTATTTGAGAGAACTAGGCTATGTGCAGGCACCAGGTTTCACCACTCCCTTCTCATGATCATCATCATCATCATCATCATCATCATCACAAAATACAAACACAACGCACTTTATACAGGGTTATTACAAATGATTGAAGCGATTTCACAGCTCTACAATAACTTTATTATTTGAGATATTTTCACAATGCTTTGCACACACATACAAAAACTCAAAAAGTTTTTTTAGGCATTCACAAATGTTCGATATGTGCCCCTTTAGTGATTCGGCAGACATCAAGCCGATAATCAAGTTCCTCCCACACTCGGCGCAGCATGTCCCCATCAATGAGTTCGAAAGCATCGTTGATGCGAGCTCGCAGTTCTGGCACATTTCTTGGTAGAGGAGGTTTAAACACTAAATCTTTCACATAACCCCATCACTTCGTCACTGAAAACAAGTTTCGCACTGAACGCATCCTCTCCCATGAACTGTTGCAACCGCGCCGAAAATTCAAAGCGTTTGACTTTGTCATCAGGTGTCAGGGCTTGTAGCAATTGTAAACGGTAAGGCTTCTGCTTTAGCCTTTTCCGTAAGATTTTCCAAACCGTCGGCTGTGGTACGTTTAGCTCCCTGCTTGCTTTATTCGTCGACTTCTGCGGGCTACGCGTGAAACTTGCCCGCACGCGTTCAACCGTTTCTTCGCTCACTGCAGGCCGACCCGTTGATTTCCCCTTACGGAGGCATCCAGAAGCTTTAAACTGCGCATACCATCACCGAATGGAGTTAGCAGTTGGTGGATCTTTGTTGAACTTCGTCCTGAAGTGTCGTTGCACTGTTATGACTGACTGATGCGAGTGCATTTCAAGCACGACATACGCTTTTTCGGCTCCTGTCGCCATTTTGTCTCACTGCGCTCTCGAGCGGTCTGGCGGCAGAAACCTGAAGTGTGGCTTCAGCCGAACAAAACTTTATGAATTTTTCTACGTATCTGTAGTGTGTCGTGACCATACGTCAATGAATGGAGCTACAGTGAATTTATGAAATCGCTTCAATCATTTGTAATAGCCCTGTACATGCATCCATTACCGTCACCTACCGAGCGAGGTGGCGCAGTGGTTAGACACTGGACTCGCATTCGGGAGGACGACGGTTCAATCCCGCGTCCGGCCATCCTGATTTAGGTTTTCCGTGATTTCCCTAAATCACTCCAGGCAAATGCCGGGATGGTTCCTCTGAAAGGGCACGGCCGACTTCCTTCCCCATCCTTCCCTAATCCGATGAAACCGATGACCACGCTGTCTAGTCTCCTTCCCCAAACCAACCAACCAACCATTACCGTCACCTACACTCCAAAACTACGCGTACGACACAGCTCTCGCATATATGCAAAGAAAGGCTTATGTACGAGGAGGAAGAATATCTTTCCTGCTAAGCGGGTGAGTCCACCCTAGGGGATTTCCCAGCCAAAAATGCCGTATGACATCTAATTTTAATGCAACACAATATCTACAGCTAACGGTTTTCGAGACTGTCTTATTACGAAGAAAATGTTTTGTGTGTCATGGGTTCGATGTTTGTACAACTGATATTCAAACGCTTCAAAATTTTAGTCGTCGTTTTCTCTACAAACATATTCTTAAGGTTACTTTTGCTGTTAGTGTTTCTAACTGTACTCGGCCCCGCCGGTCCAGTAACGAAAAAGCTACGCAAATGCGCGGTTTCTGAGGTACAATTTAATTTCACTTCCTAGTATTCGTCGTGGTGAGGCATCAGCTCTGCCTGTAGCTTGCTCCCCTTCCGTATTCACCGTGACTGTGCCCACGCTCCCCTCCGAGCTAACTTAATTGCCTTGTGTGGATGCTTTGAAGGCTTGCAGTGACGCTCTGTAGTGTTTTGTAATTTGTGTTTACATTTGAAAGGCAGCGCTGAGGGGCTATTCGCCGTGTATTAAATTCCCCTGCACATGCGCTCTATGACTCTTTCGCCGCGCAATACGCTACAAACCTTCAATTACTTAACTTTGATACTATGAAACACGAGCATAATTTAAATTTGTTCGTAGTTCTCAAATACTATACAATATGAATTCTGGATCTTGTTTCGCGCGTTTAAATGAAACATATGAAAGTGCGGAATGAGCGAAAATTAAGAGGCAGTACTAAAAGGTGCATTTAATTTTATTTATTTGCTGCTTTGCTGCTGTGCTTCCTCTGTTCCTACATAAAATCTACGGTTCAAGCTTTGCATGCCTATCACACACTACAGTATTATTTTCGATAATCAGTTTTCAATTTTCCTATACCTTCACGATTTTTTGTTTAATGAGTTGCATGAATCTACTAGCAGCGTTTCCTGTAGCTTTCTTTCGTCATCTATTAACTGTAGTATCGCTTTAAATCTTACATTCTTCGCCCAACTAATTTTTAACCTTTTTCAGTAGCGTCACGTTGTAACGTTCTTTTAAAAAGTGTGAAATAATAAACTTTACGATTACAGAGAATGAAGCCTGAACTGTGGAATGGATACAGAACTCGAATTGTCTTGTTGCGTGTTGTAAGTTCAATTGTTGTGCTTACTCTGTCTTATTGTTAGCAAAACTCTACGAATCGATTGGGCAATGCAACTCCCAATGCCAATAAAGAAATACAGTCACTGCAAAATACATTCAGGCACTTAGGCACTGAATCATCTGGCCCTCTCCAAAACTGGTAACTTTGGTGCCTCTGCACATAACAGATAAATTAAATTGTCTTGCCTCTAGAGCAGCAACGGAGTAACGCGACATATTCTGGTCTCTCATAAAAAATATGAATATGCTAACTACGGGCCCGGCAGTGTGCAATGCTGGCCATAATACTTGAAATTCTTTTGGCTGATAAACGAGAACATTTAAGAAAACTGAACTTCTTTAAAAAAAATGTACGACCTGGACTGGGAGGTGGTACTTATTATGGTGAGTTACTAACACTGAGCTTTCTTGGCAAAATTATATTACAAGTTTAATTTGGCTTTTCAAAAACATCTGACAATTGAAGCTACATTACGCTCAATTGATTCACAAACAATGTTATTTAAAGAGCAAGTATTCTCTAACTTCATTAGGCCTACATAAATGTAAAACATCAAATTACATACAGCTCTGTTGACAAATCTTAAAAGAATTACAAAAATGAAATATCTAACTAGTCTTTTCTCAAAACAGTTTACGTACATTCTGGGCCTACTCAACAATTATAAATTTTCAGCCAACTGATCTATACTAACGCGCAGGCAAAAACAGAAATCATAATTATTTAAATCTGTATCTTATTTGCCTGAAGACTTTTGCTTCCATGTTCAACAATATTGACATACCTACATTAAACTAACTCGTGGTGGCTTCACACAGCACTCCCCAGAAACTGCCTACTCCATGGTCTCTCCCTACGACTGAAAGCCCAGCGAACTCTTACTCCAACGAAACAGTACAGTACTTCGGCTCTATGGTCGCACACGGACAGTGATCCACATTATCGAGCCCATCAGAGACATTCATTGTTCATAGTACACTAGTTTCATTTTAATTGATTAATATTCTTATCTTATTCCAGTGCCACATACAAGTGTGCCCCAGTATACTCGTCTCACATCCCTCCAGCGGGGTTTAACAAATTTGGCACATATTTGGAAGTACCTTGTACAAAAATATGTGGTACATTTATCAAACTCTTAACATCATTAAAATCGAAAGAATTGATAGTGCTCAGATGCTCTACTGTAAATCATAATCCAGTTATAATCTGAATAAATTGTCTCGTAAACAAGTTTGCTGGCAAATAAATCATGTAAAGCAGAATCAATATACAATCCTAAAAGATGGTATAGGATTGGGCAAGGGAAAGGAAAACTCATGGCTGAAGCCTAGGAGCATGTTGAAGTGACTGCATCATAAGGTCCTTACCTTTTTTTTATTTTCTTTATTACAGGTTCATCATCTAATAGTGACCCATGTGGATTACATTCAGTGTACCAAGACATCTGAACTCTGTACTGTTTTCGTCAGTCATGTACAGAGACACAAGAGGTATTCAGTAACAGATTGCCGACAACCGTAGTTGGCGACTACCATAATATCAGTAACGTGGTGACCACTATCATCGCTGCTCTTCATAGGAGAGATTCTTCTGAGATCCAAACAACATATATTCACTTATTCTGAAGTATGAATACCAGTAGTAAATTGCTCCAATACCATGAAGGAGACTGGATAATGAAAGGAACGCAGTTGCTATTACAGAAAGAAAAAACAGTTCCATTTAATCTTACTTCGTAACTAGCCGAACCTGTTTACTTTTCCATTACTGTCCCATCGCCAGTTTTTGTGTTAAACAAGCCATTGCTCTCCTTTCTTGTATTATTATTTGTTCTTATCTCTAACTCCAGAAATGTTCAAGAATGAAATTAGAATTATGGTGAAAGGATATCAATGATAAGATTCGCTGATGAATGTCATTGCTACCCACATTGAAAGTGAAGCAGTATTACAGGATCTGTTGAACCTAATGAGTACAGCATATCGCTTGACAGTAAATAACAGAAAGAAGAAAGTAATGAGAAACAGCAGAAGTGAGAAGAGCGAGGAACTTAACATCTGGATTGGTCATCACGAGGTAGATGAAATTAAGGAATTCTGTTACCTTGGCAGCAAAGTAACCCATTACGGAGGGAGCAAGGAGGACATAAATAGCAGACTAGCACTAGCAAAAAGTGCATTCCTGGCAAGAGAAGTCTATTTGTATCAAATATAGCCTTAAATTTGAGAAAGAAATTTCTGAGAATGCACGTTTGGAGAAGAGAGTTGTATGCTAGTGAATCACAGACTGTGGGAAAACTGGATCAGAAGAGGATCGAAGCGTTTGAGATGTGGCGCTGCAGAAGAATGTTGAAAATTAGGTGGGCTAATGAGGTAAGGAATAAGGGTGTTCTCCAGAGAATCGGTGACAGAAGCAATGTATGTGAAACACTGACAAGGAGGAGGGACAAGATGATAGAACATTTGTTAAGAATAACTTCCATGTTACTAGAGGGAGCTGTAGTGGGCAAAAGTGTATAGGAAGATGGATCTGGGATTCAGTACCAACACAAACAAAGATGGAGAGGTTGCGATGGCCGGTTGTAGTAATCCAAAACGAAGTGTACATTCACTTGCAGGTTAATAAAACTCCTTATTTCTAAAAAGGAAAGAAAAATAAACATAACTTAGCTTCTCGTTATGAAGTGGCTTGATGCGTTTGCTGTGCCTCCTACATGCTGTTACTTTACACGCTATTACTACTCGCAGAATGAAGGCTAAGTATCGTCTTCCCATTAGTATTAATGCTCTCGCAGTCTGCGATCGAACTGGGCCCGACCAGCGATGGTCGTCTGATTAAGTCAGCGCTGACAGGGGTCGCTGACGTCTGTCATTCTGGAGGTGCGGCACTGACCACTCTTCCAATTGGCGCACGGGTCAGTGCCTTCTTGATGCCATTTCGCAGCGCTGCGCTGGTCGGTGTGCATTTGATGCTGTAGGACTGCACGAGGACAGAGACAGGAATACATCCAGAAAATAATTTCTCTAAACAAGAAAAAATCATCAGAAGACATCACTGACATCGATTTCTTACTTAGAAAAAAAAGCAGCAGAGGCATCATCTGACATGGATTTCTTGTTTGGAGAAAAAAACCAGCAGAAGACATCACTGACATCGATTTCTGGCGATCCACTACCCCCCTCCCCCCAAATGCCACACCAGCCACTACAATAAAGAACAATGGACAAAAGGTTTAGGTTAATCTAGTTTAAGACAGTTTATTTTTCAAATGTGTGTGAAATCTTATGGGACTTAACTGCTAAGGTCATCAGTCCCTAAACTTACACACTACTTGACGTAAATTATCCTAAGGACAAACACACACACCCATGCCCGAGGGAGGACTCGAACCTCCGCTGGGACCAGCCGCACAGTCCATGACTGCAGCGCCTGGACCGCTCGGCTAATTCCGCGCGGCGTTTATTTTTAAATAATTTTTCTCTGTATGTATGTATGTATAAACATCTGATGATGAACAGAACATGTTCGAAACGCATTGTATTATGTTAGATTAAACATAAAAGAAAGAATAAAAAAGTGACTGTTAGCAGAAATTACAAATAAATAATTATCCCACACAGCCCGGTTCATAAACGTAGCCATTATGGCCGAAAATAAAAACATAGTAGGCTTGTTTCTGTATTCGAAACATGATGTCTATTTCAATTTCGTGTCAGTCGCATAAGAGTGGCACTAGTTGCACCGCTATAAGGACGTAAATCAGGGCCCGCATCTCGTGGTCGTGCGGTAGCGTTCTCGCTTCCCACGCCTGGGTTCCCGGGTTCGATTCCCGGCGGGGTCAGGGATTTTCTCTGCCTCGTGATGGCTGGGTGTTGTGTGCTGTCCTTAGGTTAGTTAGGTTTAAGTAGTTCTAAGTTCTAGGGGACTGATGACCATAGCTGTTAAGTCCCATAGTGCTCAGAGCCATTTGAACCATTTTTGAACGTAAATCAGGTCTCATTTAAATACTTACCTTGGTGATTGCACGCGGTGAGTTGATGTCAGTCAAGAATGCCTTTAAGGCATAAGCTGGATGTTTTTTCCGCGATACTGCACAAATACTTGGCAGGACTGTAGCCACTGCACATGACTGCTAGCAGCGGTGGTCACGAGAATGCACGGCCGCAAGAAGACCGGGATACGCACGGCCACGTGGCACTACCGGAAGGATCACGTTCGGCCTACGGCTCCCGCCCATCGTACTGCATCTTCAGCAATTTCACACACATTTGAACATTTTTTTGAACATATGGATCATATGTTGAAAACAATAGACTGGCTGGGTGAGATTAAGATATGTGAACACAAAATAAGCAGTCTTGCATATGCGGATGACAGTTGTGATGGCAGATTCGATTGAAAGTTTGCAAAGTAATATTTCAGAGCTAGATCAGAAATGTAAGGACTATGGGATGAAGATTAGCATCTCCAAAACGAAAGTAATGTCAGTGGGAAAGAAATATAAACGGATTGAGTGCCAAATAGGAGGAACAAAGTTAGAACAGGTGGACGGTTTCAAGTACTTAGGATGCATAGGAGATTTAGGAACCAGGTTTTAAATTGTAAGACATTTCCAGGGGCAGATGTGGACTCTGACCACAATCTATTGGTTA
This sequence comes from Schistocerca cancellata, assembly GCF_023864275.1. Classification (NCBI taxonomy): domain Eukaryota; kingdom Metazoa; phylum Arthropoda; class Insecta; order Orthoptera; family Acrididae; genus Schistocerca; species Schistocerca cancellata. The sequence goes on along the minus strand of NC_064630.1, from coordinate 141,271,909 downwards.
TGAACTGCAGATTGAAACTGAAGAAACTGCAAAAAGGTGGGAATTTAAGGAGATGGGACCTGGATAAACTGAAAGAACCAGAGGTTGTAGAGAGTTTCAGGGAGAGCATTAAGGAACAATTGACAGGAATGGGGGAAAGAAATACAGTAGAAGAAGAATGGGTAGCTCTGAGGGATGAAGTGGTGAAGGCAGCAGACGAGCAAGTAGGTTAAAAGACGCGGGCTAATAGAAATCCTTGGGTAACAGAAGAAATATTGAATTTAATTGATGAAAGGAGAAAATATAAAAATGCAGTAAATGAAGCAGGCAAAAAGGAATACAAACGTCTCAAAAATGAAATCGACAGGAAGTGCAAAATGGCTAAGCAGGGATGGCTAGAGGACAAATGTAAGGATGTAGAGGCTTGTCTCACTAGGGGTAAGATAGATACTGCCTACAGGAAAATTAAAGAGACCTTTGGAGAGAAGAGAACCACTTGTATGAATATCAAGAGCTCAGATGGCAACCCAGTTCTAAGCAAAGAAGGGAAAGGTGGAAGGAGTATATAGAGGGTTTATACAAGGACGATGTACTTGAGGACAATATTATGGAAATGGAAGAGGATGTAGATGAAGACGAAATGGGAGATAAGATACTGCGTGAAGATTTTGACAGAGCACTGAAAGACCTGAGTCGAAACAAGGCCCCGGGAGTAGACAACATTCCATTAGAACTACTGATGGCCTTGGGAGAGTCAGTCATGACAAAACTCTACCATCTGGTGAGCACGATGTATGAGACAGGCGAAATACCCTCAGACTTTAAGAAGAATATAATAATTCCAATCCCAAAGAAAGCAGGTGTTGACAGATGTGAAAATTACCGAACTATCAGTTTAATAAGTCACAGCTGCAAAATACTAACGCGAATTCTTTACAGACGAATGGAAAAAGTGGTAGAAGCCGACCTTGGGGAAGATCAGTTTGGATTCCGTAGAAATGTTGGAACACGTGAGGCAATACTGACCTTACGACTTATCTTGAAAGAAAGATTAAGAAAAGGCAAACCTACGTTTCTAGCATTTGTAGACTTAGAGAAAGCTTTTGACAATGTTGACTGGAATACTCTCTTTCAAATTCTGAAGGTGGCAGGGGTAAAATACAGGGAGCGAAAGGCTATTTACAATTTGTACAGAAACCAGATGGCAGTTATAAGAGTCGAGGGGCATGAAAGGGAAGCAGTGGTTCGGAAAGGAGTGAGACAGGGTTGTAGCCTCTCCCCGATGTTATTCAATCTGTATATTGAGCAAGCGGTAAAGGAAACAAAAGAAAAATTCGGAGTAGGTATTAAAATTCATGGAGAAGAAATAAAAACTTTGAGGTTCGCCGATGACATTGTAATTCTGTCAGAGACAGCAAAGGACTTGGAAGAGCAGTTGAACGGAATGGGCAGGGTCTTGAAAGGAGGATATAAGATGAACATCAACACAAGCAAAACGAGGATAATGGAATGTAGTCGAATTAAGTCAGGTGATGCTGAGGGAATTAGATTAGGAAATGAGACACTTAAAGTAGTAAAGGAGTTTTGCTATTTAGGGAGTAAAATAACCGATGATGGTCGAAGTAGAGAGGGTATAAAATGTAGACTGGCAATGGCAAGGAAAGCGTTTCTCAAGAAGAGAAATTTGTTAACATCAAATATAGATTTAGGTGTCAGGAAGTCATTTCTAAAAGTATTTGTATGGAGTGTAGCCATGTATGGAAGTGAGACATGGACGATAACTAGTTTGGACAAGAAGAGAATAGAAGCTTTCGAAATGTGGTGCTACAGAAGAATGCTGAAGATAAGGTGGGTAGATCACGTAACTAATAAGGAGGTATTGAATAGGATTGGGGAGAAGAGAAGTTTGTGGCACAACTTGACTAGAAGAAGGGATCGGTTGGTAGGACATGTTCTGAGGCATCGAGGGATCACAAATTTAGCATTGGAGGGCAGCGTGGAGGGTAAAAATCGTAGAGGGAGACCAAGAGATCAATACACTAAGCAGATTCAGAAGGATGTAGGTTGCAGTAGGTACTGGGAGATGAAGAAGCTTGCACAGGATAGAGTAGCATGGAGAGCTGCATCAAAGCAGTCTCAGGACTGAAGACCACAACGACAACAACAACAGGATGCATATTCTCACAGGATGGTAACATAGTGAAAGAACTGGAAGCGAGGTGTAGCAAAGCTAATGCAGTGAGCGCTCAGCTACGATCTACTCTCTTCTGCAAGAAGGAAGTCAGTACCAAGAATAAGTTATCTGTGCACCCTTCAATCTTTCGACCAACTTTGTTGTATGGGAGCGAAAGCTGGGTGGATTCAGGTTACCTTATCAACAAGGTTGAGGTTACGGATATGAAAGTAGCTAGCATGATTGCAGGTACTAGTAGATGGGAACAATGGCAGGAGGGTGTCCACAATGAGGAAATCAAAGAAAAACTGGGAATGATCTCTATAGATGTAGCAGTCAGGGCGAACAGGCTTAGATGGTGGGGTCATGTTACACGCATGGGAGAAGCAAGGTTACCCAAGAGACTCATGGATTCAGCAGTAGAGGGTAGGACGAGTCGGGGCAGACCGAGGAGAAGGTACCTGGATTCGGTTAAGAATGAGTTTGAAGTAATAGGTTTAACATCAGAAGAGGCACCAATGTTAGCACTGAATAGGGGATCATGGAGGAACTGTATAAGGGGGCCTATGCTCCAGACTGAACGCTGAAAGGCATAATCAGTCTTAAATGATGATGATGATGATGATGATAACGAGCAGTTAGAAATCGCTTACTTCAAAGACAGCTCCGAGACGGATGAACTGTAGCGTGCACAAACCACCACCGTTTGCTACTTAACTGGAGTCAAGCGAGAGCTCATTGGAGGGCAGAGTGGAGATCAGTTGTATTTTCTGATGAAAGCTTTTTCTATTGATTAGAGCGAGGCCAGTTAAGGGCCTACAACCAACCTGTCTGCGTGCCAGACACGCTCTACCTACACCTGGTGTTATGGTCTGCGTTGCGATTTCGTATGACAGCAGTAGCACTCTGGCTGTAATCCTACGCACCCTGACTGCAGTTCCGTACGCGATTTGTCAGGTGATTCCACCGGTTGTGCTGCCAATGACGAACAGCATTCCAGGGGGTGTTATCCAACAGGATAATGCTCGCCCACATAACGCTGTTGTTATCCAGCACGCTCCACAGAGTTTCGACATGTTGCCTTCGCCAGCCCGATCTCCAGATCTGTCTCCAATCGAGCACACATGAGACACCATCGGAATACAACTCGTGGGTGATCCATAACCAGCGTTAACCATCCCTGTACTGAACGACCAAGTCCTATGGGCATGGAACTCCTTCCCTAAACTGACATCCGTCACGTGTACAGCACAGTGCACGCACGTTTGCATGCTTGCAGTCAACATTCTGGCAGTTAATAGGTCATTATTGTACGAGCATTATGTATTTGTAATGGGTTATCTCTATCTTACATTAACCTGTGATTTTATAATGTTAATCACTTAAATATTTTATCAGTTTCCGAAATTTCATTACTCTGTTTTAATTATTTTTGGTGTTGTGGATTTTTACCGTCAGCTTATTTACAAAAATATCTACACGCTACAGAAGGAAGGTGGTTAGTGTATCGGTACCATTCTATCCCAATCCGTCTCTGTGTTCGGGTTTTACGTGGATACGCATCCGTAAAAGCTCTAATATAGACGAATTTAATGTTACCATATTTACGTGCGGTGAACTTAAGATGCAGTCACACAGTGCTGGACACATAAAGGAAGCGTACGTAATGGGAACGTGCGACGGTCGAGTGATGTGTGACGTTCTGCTGTGGCGCCTTTCACTAAAGTTTATTCGATTGTTGTGCGTCGCTCTTTTTATTTTTACTCATGGATGTTTTCAAATGGCTCTGAACACTATGCGACTCAACTTCTGGGGTCATCAGTTGCCTAGAACTTAGAACTAATTAAACGTAACTAACCTAAGGACATCACACACATCCATGCCCGAGGCAGGATTCGAACCTGCGACCGTAGCGGTCCCGCGGTTCCAGACTGAAGCGCCTAGAACCGCACGGCCACACCGGCCGGCCGTGGATGTTTTCATATATATATATGCGCACAAGGTTCTCTTGCATAAATATAGTACAGTGTTTTCTTTTGTACTTTAGTCTTGTTTAAATAATTATATTGCGCTCTCAAAATAATTTAGCACTTTTTTATGTCGTTCTTAGATAAGAAATAATCGACAGCTGTTTAACTAAAAGGTTCAGCAGTTCCTCTTGGTGACTCTTGTGCCACCTGCTGAATAAAAAATGCTGCCAACCTGCAACTGATGCTCAGTCACATTCAAAGCATAGGTACTCAATAATCTTGATTCGATGCAAATGACTATGAAATGAACAGTGGTTGTATTGCATCTTTGTTTATGATGTTCTTTGTATTGTCTCACTTACAAACGAAGTAAACAGAGGTTATTTGCAAATATGAACTTGTACTTTTCAGCAACATTTGCGTCTCATAATTTTAGATAAATTCGTATACAGAATAATTTTATAGGGTTCAGCATTGCAATGGAGCACTGCGGAGATTGAAGAACACTCCTCATACCCGATATTATGCTCCTCAAGTGTGATTGTTCTACAACATCTCACTGCTTGTCAAATGCCATATGATTCCACGCAGCAGACAGACGCTACAATGGACAGAGAAAATTATTGGTCGTGGCCGGTGTTCCCACAGTAGACAATGTTGTTTCAGTCCCGGCGTTTTGCATCTTTGGATACATTTGTTAGAAGTTTTTCCACTTTTCTTGAACTACATTTTGCATTTATAGTTCCGTGTGCACACTGTGTTGGCGGTAGTCAGCCACTGTTGAGCTGGAGATCAGCGTTATGTTCTTGTAGTGAGACATAGCATTCTGGTGACTATAACCACAATACGTAACACATTGTCTCTCGCTCTTTTCAGCGCTCTGGCGCTAACGAATCAAACCCGCGAGGAATTATTTGTCTCTTCTTTGCTGCCTCCGCCTTCCCTTACCTGTCTTGTTATCATTCCACCCTGTCTGACAACAATGAAGAACCAGTCGGATGAGTGATTCGTATGCATTATTCTTTGCACTTACATTTAGCATTTTTACAGTAACTTCTGTGTGGCATCTGCGATCCTTGTACCTCGATTTTCATATTAAGAATGTCTATGGTTACATTTTTGACAGCTGTACGTAATTTCAATAATTAATTAACCATGTTCAAATGGCTCTGAGCACTATGGGACTTAACATCTATGGTCATCAGTCCCCTAGAACTTAGAACTACTTAAACCTAACTAACCTAAGGACAGCACACAACACCCAGCCATCACGAGGCAGAGAAAATCCCTGACCCCGCCGGGAATCGAACCCGGGAACCCGGGCGTGGGAAGCGAGAACGCTACCGCACGACCACGAGATGCGGGTAATTAACCATGTTCCATGTTTTAGTGAAATAATGTCGCACTATTTTCGGCGGATGCAAATCATTTACATACGGTACAGAGTAATTGCCGGTCTTCGCACCAAAATTTCGTTTATTTCACAGTTATGTAGTGATGCTACTGCGAGAACATGACACAGGCACAACACATCCCGAATCGCAGGGGTCAGCACAGCTGTTCCAAGCGTCATCATCATCAGCAGCCAGATGGTGCATTATCTGAAGATGGCCCGTTACTAGATGCCAAAACCGGTCACATTTTCAATAAATGATTGTGCGATCAAGACTGTCTTTTTACTAATTTTACTTAACTGAGAGCTTGCTGTTAAATTCCAATAACGTTATCCTTTAGTGTCATTTTCTACACTGAAAATCAAAAATGTAGATTATATCTTGGGAAGTTCCGAGAATCTAACTGGTCCGTGGACTGTTTCAGGCAGTGTTCCTTGAGAGTAATATGGGAGATGAACTTTCTCCTCCCTAACAAGCATTTAGGGTCAATCACAGCCCCAAATTGCTTGATGTGATTTGCAGATTTTATGTATGGCCTATACTGCTGTGTTGAAACTTACTGCGATAGAAAGAACTCCATAAGCCACTTTCGCACTTTCACAAATTTGCTCAACCATACGCCAAGGTCGGAAGTTGAACCCTGTCTCAGACTATGGGAAGCTCATGTTCAATTTTCGTGAAAATTGGTTTTATTCAACTGAGGGAGCAAACCGACTTTACCATTTGGTACAGCACCACACAATCTTTGAAATCTATAAACTAATTTACAGACCGCAAGGACGAATATAAATTAACACTTATTCTTCTTAGATTTTGAGCAATTGGTACTGTTACGGCCTGAACTTCAGGCAGACATTGATTACCAGGCACCAGAATACAAGAGCTGGACAAAAATGTGGAAGCGGCAAAAGCATAAAACAGTGCCTTGCCTATCAGGAAACCCACTGGCATTCAGTTTCCCGTATTAAAACGGTTTCCACTTTTAAAACAGTTTCCATTCATCTTAGAGTTGATGTCTGTACTGTATGGTTTTAAGGGAACCTTATACCATTATTCCCGCAAAACAGTGGCAAATTCGGGTAGCGATAATGGAGGTGGACAGCAGCCACGCACTCTTATGTCTAAAGTAGCTCATAATGACCAGTAATATTGAGATCTGGTGACTGTGGATGCCTGGGGAGAAGTGGCAGTTCATCTTCGTTCTCATAAAACCAGTCGTGAATGATGCGAACTGTGTGCATAGGGACCCTGTTGCCTTTTAACAAAGCATCAACATTAGGGATGGACCTGATCCGCGAAAAGTGTCACATAATCGTTGGCAGTAATGCGACCTTGCAGAGTAGCCATGGGCCCCATAGGAATACTGCGATATGGTTTACCAAGTCATCACCAAACCCTCGCCATGTTTCACACTTGGGATGTAAACTCGGCCAGAGGTTGTAAGCAGAGTGAAACAAGACTCATTCGTCACAAATGGCTTTCTTCCAATGCTCCATTCTCTAGGTTTTATGACTTCGACACCACGTTCTCTTGTTACACGCATTTACATTTCGGATGAGTGGCTCGCCCTGCAATTCTCCGCTTAAGGAGCTCCCTTCGTGTTGTTTTGGTGCTGACAGGTTTCGCAAGTGCGTTATTCATTTCTGCAGTGATTTAAGCAGCTTACTTCGTCTTATTTTTCGTCAGAATGCTCTTCATTGCCTGTCCGTCACTATCGTTCAGTACATAAGTTCATCCGAGCCGTCACCTAGCGGATATGTTTTCCGCTTCTCTGGTATGAATCTCGGATGCCGTGACTCTTGATACACCAGACACTTCGGCTAACTTGGTTCCGGAAGCATCCGCCATGGGAACACCAACAATCTGACCACGTTCGAATTCACTTAGCTCCGACATATGACACTCGCAATTACACAGAACACTTCTCACCATGATCGACACTTCCCGATACGGCGCGAATCGACTAGAGAGCGCCCGCCAAAATTAAAGTGTTACATAATTACTTCTTATTGCCAGCAACACACATACTCGTTCCAACAGAAATTATAGTCCGATTAAAATTACTTGGCAGTTGACGTGTGTCATTTGTCGCCAGTGTTACCACATCGGCAGCTAGTCGGTTACAGTCGACACGCAAATACGGCGGGTCACTTCACAAGTACTGAAGTGCTGTTCGTGTAACGTGAAGCTGTATTACAGCCTGCCAGGCATAGCGGGTGAGCCGCGCACGGCTCGTGTTCATGTCATTTATTGTTTGTCATAGTCACTAACTTCCTGCCTTATTTGCCCGTGAGTGGCAGCAGCAGCGCGTATCAATAAGTGCACTGTCGTACCATCTCTGGAGCGACCGATAGTATTTCCGGGTCGTCGTGTGTCTGGCAGTCAGCTGGAGACGGACCAGCAGTGCAGTCGGGACGCAGCAGCAGGGCAGCAGGGAAGTCGGGGACGGAGCGCCGGTGAGGCGCCGACAGCCAGTGCTCGCCGACCGCTGGCGACACTCGTGAACTGTCCGATGGAGGGAGGTTGGAGCGGGACAACTGTTGGCTGGTCGTTCGGTTGGTAGTCTCATCGGCCAACGTATATTTAGTCCTTTCACCCTTTAGAGGCCTGGCCAGTCTCTCGGTTGGCGTGGAGCAGCAAGGAAGTCTCTGTCGCGCGTACGCTGGCAGTGTGCACGCGCGGATAGAGTGGTTCAAAATGGTTCAAATGGCTCTGAGCACTATGGGATTTAACATTTATGGTCATCAGTCCCCTAGAAGTTAGAACTACTTAAACCTAACTAACCTAAGGACATCACACTACACCCAGTCATCACGAGGCAGAGAAAATCCCTGACCCCGCCGGGAATCGAACCCGGGAACCCGGGCATGGGAAACGAGAACGCTACCGCACGACCACGAGCTGCGGAAGCGGATGAATTGTGAGGTGCTGCTTGCGAGTGCTACGGAGTTCGTCGCCCGCCGATCTTGGACATGAAAGTTGAGTCCTCATTAACTTACTATCGAGTCTCAACTGTTGCCGCTGTAAGGAAATTCCCGCGAGCAACAACGTGTGTGTATTCAAGTCGGCCAAGATTCCAGCCATCTTCCCGTGTTGTTTAACTTAACTGAATTTATTCCCTGTTATTGAAGTTGACCAGCGGTATCTTCTGCCTTGTGACCGCTGACGTTCTGGTTACCTGCCCTGGTCGTTGACGTAATTTTCGGCAGCGTATTTTCCTCGCCGTGTTGTTGCTGTCCAGCGCGGCGTGTAGTTTGACAGCTCAGGTGTTGTTGGTCATTGTGGGCGCCAATATTCTGTGTGTCGTTTGTATTGAAATCTTGTGGTCGTTTTGCTGGTTGCGTGTAGTGGAACTGATTTTGTTGATTGTCAGCTGTCTGTCGGTTGGGTTGCCTTCAGATTAAGAAGTCTTTGGACAGGCTGCCTGTCTCACCTAAGCGGGCGTTAGTGTTACAATCCCAGGTCGACTCTTGGAAACTTCTGAGCGCCGTTCTTTGTGTGTTACATAGTAATTTCCCTGTTTAGATTTTAGTTATTTGGTTGATGTGTGGCGTTCAGTCGAGTATCAGTATCGCTTAAATTAATGTTCTTGTCTTGCCCTTAAGGTATGAGGTTGTTATGCTTTTGTGTGGGGCCTTCAGCCGAATTTTGCATGAAATGTTTTAAGATATGGCCTTCTGCCTTTTGATGGAAACTCTTATTACTGCTTGATATGTGGCCTCCAGCCAAGTTCCATTAAAATTAAATTGCTAAGGCCTTCAGACTGTTTAGTTTGTAGATTTAGAAAATATTCATGGGTGAAACCTCCAGAAGAACCTTGTATTTCAATTTCTTGCTTACGCCTTGTGTCTTCGACTTAGTGGCCCTCGGCCGATTTAAAGTTAATGAAAGGAGGTCGATTAAAGTTTTGAGTGTCTTGCATCCTTGTTGTAATAGTGTGTGTTGATGAATAAAGTTTGTATGTTGAGTGGAGCTGACAGCAACTTATGCTGACCCCTTTCCACAACCTAATCCGCTCTGCCCGGCTACCCCAGCCATTTCAGCGGGAACACGAGATCCTCTGTCCACAACTGATTTTAAGTGAGCAGTGGCTGAACTGCGACAGACGACCCGTTTTCTAGCCCTGAATTTAGTCTTGTCTTCTAACGTAGCCGCACCCTCGTGATGTGCAGTGTACCCGAGAAAACGGCGGTCAGCAGCTTGCGGAAGAACTATTAATCACGATCGCTTTGTTCACGGTGATTACAATTGAACTCTAAGAGCAAACTCGAGACAGAAAATTTCAGTTTCAGCGCTAATAGCAAAATGCAACTTCTCTCTTTCATCGGTTACTTGGAATTATCTTCCCACTGGCTACAAGAGCTAACGCAACACCAACCGATGAGCAGTTCTGGTTGGCACTCATATACAGGTTATAGGCGACGCACGGTGAGTCTAAGCGGAAAAGGGGTGATAGACTGGAAATATTAGAGCAAATAAAAAAGCCCATGCAGTGATGAAAACGATGCGACAAAAGATTAAAAATAAAAATTACATTTAAACCAATTAATTGAAAATCATAGTAATTAAAGTCTTTTTGGAAAATATCTACGATTGGAAAAATATATGTTTTATGATTAGATTCGAATCAACGATCTTCTACACGTCATAATCGTGCGTCCGCCGTTGCACCACGTTACTACTTCACGTTTTAATATGGTGTGTTCAAGAAAAAGTGTCGAATACTTTGAGAGATGGTAGTATTCATCGAAACAAGAAAAATAAGTCCAATAAACATGGGTCCGGAAATGCATACTTTCTGAAATAATTCCAATAAGCATGGATCCGGAAATAAATGCATTCTGCGATAAACAGGTGTTTATAGAAGGTGTTCAACGTGGCGTTCATTCATGACGACGCACCCCTCTGCCCTCCAGCGTGCACCCTTTGAAGTGTGCTTGATTATTGTAGCTGCTGGCACGCATTGAAGATGGGATCATGTAGTGTACGCTGATCGTTGAACGGCGTGGCGTAGACCAGTTCCTTCAGGTGTCCCCATAACCAAAAGCCGATGGTGATCGAGGTCTGGGGAACGACCAGGCCAAAGCATGTGTCTCCCCCCCCCCCCCCCGCCCCCAAGCTCAATTGTGAAGTGTGTTGGTGTGCCATCATGCTATCATGAATGAATCACACTTGTATTCGTTCCTGCAATGACACAGCCTCCAGTAAAGTAGGCAATACAGTAATGAGAAAGTCAGATAATGCATCCCAGTTAATCTTTGTGGCAGCAGGTACGCCTGCCTATACGTTGACTGAGAATCGATATTGATGTCCTCTTTACTCACTTGCTAAGGGATATACGAGGTGCGACAAAAAGTAATGAGACTGATTTTCTTTGCAAGATGTGGTAACCCTGCAGGCTTGCGTAGGCACTATATCTTTGACCTTGGTCTATAAGCTGCTTCTAGTCCAAGCAGCACATCGATGCAACCGCACAGGTGGCTTGCGGAGTATGGACGTAGATGTAGATGAAAAAGTGACGACAACTTATGGTAAGCTTCAGAAGGCTTTTGGAGAGGAGGTTATGTCAAGAGCTCAAGTTTTTCGTTGGCATAAAATGTTTAGTGAAGGCAGAGGGATTGTTGAAGATGAAGACTGCAGTGGACGACCATCAACCTCACGGGCGGATGTCAACTTGGCCACTGTGAGCGAACTCGTACAATCAGATCGAAGATTATCCGTGAAAATTATTGCAGAAGAACTAACTATCAATCGAGAAACGGTTCGTCTAATAATAACTGAAGATATTGGTATGAGAAATGCGCCATCCCATACTGTTCTGTCAGTACAGCAATTTTTAACCTCAAAACACATTTCAGTACTACCACAGCCATGTTATTCACCAGATATCGCTCCGTGTGACATCTTTCTATTTCCAAGACGCAAAGCTGCGGTCAAGGGACACCATTTTCTAACAACACAAGATATCCCAAAAGCTCTGACGAGCGTCTTGGAGGATATTACAAAAGATGCGTTCCAGAAATGGTACCATCAATGGCTAAAGCGCTGGAAAAATGTGTGCAATCAGAAGAAGACAACACTAAACTTGACTAAAACGGTAAGCAACATTTTTTTCCACATAAGTCTCTTCACTTTATTGTCGCACCTCGTATATCTGCCGATACATGCTGGTTATGTAAATTCACAACAACATGTCTTGCCAGCCCTGCCTTATAGGTAATTAAAATCTTAGATATGAACAGTGAATCTGCGGCGTACTTCTGCAACAACCATTGGCAAAACCGCTGTCCGCCATGATAATCCTGTGGCCTTAGGGCCTGAACTTTCTGTAGATGATAATGGTGTAGCAACTGTTTATGAAGTATCCGCCAGAAAAAGAGAGTGAGACACGGCTTCTGCTGTTGCTAGTCAAAAATGGTTCAAATGGCTCTGAGCATTATGGGACTCAACTGCTGTGGTCATAAGTCCCCTAGAACTTAGAACTACTTAAACCTAACTAACCTAAGGACAGCACACAACACCCAGCCATCACGAGGCAGAGAAAATCCCTGACCCCGCCGGGAATCGAACCCGGGAACCCGGGCGTGGGAAGCGAGAACGCTACCGCACGACCACGAGATGCGGGCTGTTGCTAGTCATCGCACACTGGTCCCAGAGGTTTCTTCCACTGAACGTAGCACACCCTCCTCCATGTCAAGGCGCGCGGACCGTGCAGAGCCTTCCACTGCCTGTCTTCCGAGATGTAAGGACACCTGTGTCCCTCAGAGGCTACGAAAGTCTGCTGAACAGCTTATCAGAGGGCACTCTGTGCTGTGGATATCTTTCAGAGTAGAAGGTACGGTCTCGCAGAGTATGTCCATTTGCTAAACCATAGCACAATATCATATCCGCCATTTCACTTGTCGATTAGTAGGCTTTCATTGTTAACAAGTGGTAGAAGAGAGAAGATGGGAATGTTCTATACCATTTGTACGTAAAAACAGCGCAATAGCAGTAAACACGTACATGAATCCTTGTGTGTAAGGTAGGTACCCATGGTACCCAGGGCTGACAGTACTGTTCAATAAGCCACACGAAAACAACGAAAACTAACGTAGCCTACAACTCGAACTACACATCTGACTGCGGACCACCTAAGAGATCATAATACCCAGTTGATACATTTGTCAGAGCGTCAATGCAACGACTTTGCTGACATCCGAAACCAATCGTCGTGAACTCCTTCCTATAAACAAGTGTTTATCTCGGAATATATGCGTTTCCGAACCCATGTATACTGAACTTATTTTCCTTGTTCCGATGAGTCCTTCTGTCTCTTAAAGTACTCGACACTTTTTCAACACCCTATATTTATGCCTCTATAGAACCAGTTGCAACTATCATTTTCAGATTTAAAATGTTCGGCCCCATGCAATTTTGTGTGAATCTTAGTTACTGTAGACCGATCTTTGTGATGATAATAACTGAATATGTGACGTACAATCGCGTCTTGCGCGAAAATATCCAGTAGTGTATGTTTAGTTCCCTGTTCTAAATGTGCATATTTCGTTGCCACCTTTTGTGTGTGTGTGTGTGTGTGTGTGTGTGTGTGTGTGTGTGTGTGTGTGTTGTTTTTAGTATGCCTATCAAGTCTAATGAAAGGAAAAATAAATGGGCGAGACCCACGATTCGGAATCCAAAACAACAACAACAAGGAATTGGAACTGGAAATCGAAATATTTGTCGTGGCAGTTTGACTACGGCGAACAGCTCGGGCGTGATGTGGAGCGCTGTGATTAGAAGAAAATAGCTCCAACGCGTAAAGTGTCAACTAACAAGTAATTTTAATAAGACTTGAGATATTTCTACAAGAGACAAGGGGACCGTACGAACTTTCCCTCAGCGATTTGATAAGTACTGATAGAGTGCGGAGGACACGACTAGAACTTTAATAAGTGTAAACAGGAAGACGCAACTCCCAATCATTTTCAAGAAAATCAGTTCGAAAATTATAGGCTTGCTTATGCTGTATGCTTTGTAGAGATACTAGTGTTTACGTAGTCAGCAGCCGAAAAAGCAACCCTTAGTTTCATAAGCGCGAGCTCTCTGGACAGAATCTCGCTATCGGTACTAGTAGTTTTTGTGACTTACCTGTTCCAATATTCGGTGCTAATCTTCGATGAAGAGTGACGATCGAGAACTATTTGTAACTGTAGAGCAGGTCTGTTTTGCAATAATGACACTGAAAAAATTCATAAACATGTAAAAATTCGGCGCTCATTACATCTGCTGTATGTCGCGATAACTACCGTTTTCCTAGTGTATACGAGGGCTATTCGGAAAGTAAGGAACGATACGTCGCGAAATGGGAATCACAGTGAAAATAAAAACTGTTTTATTTACAACAGTTAGCTACAACTTCCAGCTACTTATCTCCATAGTCACCGATCTGACTTAAACGTTTGTCGTATCGTTGTACCAACTTTCCAATACCCTCGTTATAGAACGCAGCCGCCAGTGCTTTCTGCCAATTCTCTACGCTGGCCTACAGCTAGTTGTCTGTGCCAATACGTTGTCTTCATAGCCAGCGGTTCATGTGAGCAGAGGTGAAACTCAGAGGCAGACAATTACGGGCTGTATTGTGGGTAATCAAGCATTTCCAAATGCAAACGATGCAGGAGCATCTTCATTGCCCCTGCAGAATGCGGCTGAGAATTGTCTTGAGGAACAAAACGCACAACAGTAATGTAATGTTGGCTGCATAGCTTCAGGCGAAATTTCTCACCAGGCCCTCGTACTTCGCGGGAGACACTATTATTCTAGGTATCTTTATGTGCTCCCTGTGTGTTCAGAACTAAAGGGAAAGACGTAATGCGATCGACAGGCATACTAGACACACTAGAGACACTGCCCAACACACCGGTGCAAAACTTCATCGGATTTTCACTGTAGTTTCCATTTCGCGACCGATCGTACCTCACTTACCGAGTAACGCTCGTACTTGTCAGAATTAAAGATAAAGTAATATAAATAAAATGACTACACTGATTTGACTGAAAGTTGTTTACCGTCTCTTCATTTCCAGTGACTTAATAATCCTTTGTTGATGTTAAAGATTAACAAATGAATTTAATATTGATATTTTACAAGTTCTAAATAAATGGTTTTGGAGTTATATGGAAATTAAAAAGGGTGCTGCAAGAGTATAACCAGAGATCCCGCGCTTATGAAGCAATGAGATTACTTGAAACTTCCTGACAGATTAAAACTGTGTGCCAGACCGAGACTCGAACTCGGGACCCTTGCCTTTCGCAGGCAAGTGCTCTACTAACTGAGCTAAGCAAGCACGACTCACGCCCCGTCCTCACAGCTTTACTTCTGTCGGTACCTCGTCTCCTATCTTCCAAACTTTACAAAAGCTCTCCTGCAAAACGTGCAGAACTAGCACTCCTGACAGAAAGGATATTGCGGAGACACAGCTTAGCCACAGCCTGGAGGATGTTTCCAGAAGGAGATTTTCACTCTGCAGCGGAGTATGCGCTGATATGAAATTTCCTGGCAGATTAAAACTGTGTGCCGAACCGAGACTCGAACTCGGGACGTTTGCCTTTCGCGGGCAAGTGCTCTACCAAATGAGCTACCCAAGCACGACTCACGCCCCGTCCTCACAGCTTCACTTCTGCCAGTACCTCGTCCTCTACCTTCCAAACTTTACAGAAGCTCTCCTGCAAACCTTGCAGAACAAGCACTCCTGAAAGAAAGGATATTGCGGAGACATGGCTTACCCACAGCCTGTGAGAAACAACCCCCAGTTGGTAGAGAGCACTTGACCGCGAAAAGCAAAGGTCCCGAATTCGAGTCTTGGTCCGGCACACAGTTTTAATCTGCCAGGAAGTTTCATATCAGTGCACAGTTCGCTGTAGAGTGAAAATCTCATTGTGGAAAGAGATTACTTGCTTACCTGCGGATTCTATGAATACTTATGTCCCTAGAAAGCGTACAACAGGAGTAAGTCTATAACATTTGTTTAAATACACTTCAGTGATAACAGTCATTGGATGTCCGTCCCCGGTAGCTGAGTGGTATGCCGGTACGGTAGCTCAGTGTGTTCGGTCAGAGGGTTAGCTGCCCTCTGTAATAAAAAAAAAAACTGAGTTAATCGATCAACAACGAACTTAACGGATGTCTTGCGACTTCCGCCCCGAGGAGATATAACGAACAAAAGCGAACAAAGTGAGATTTAAAAAAAAAAAAAAAAAAAAAAGGAGGGGTCAGCGCGACACACTGTCAATCCTAAGGGCCCGGGTTCGATTCCCGGCTGGTTCGGAGATTTCTTTTTGTCCTAATCATCATTATTTCATCCCCATCGACGCGCAAGTCGCCGAAGTGGCATCAAATCGAAGACTTGCACCAGGCGTCCGGTCTACCCGACGGGAGGCCCTCGTCACACGTCATAATAATAATAATTATTATTATTATTATTAGTCATTGGATACCTCCTAATATCGCGCTGGATATCCGTTTGCAAGGCGTAGGGCAGTAACTCCACGTGGCATGGACTTAACAAATCGATGAAAGTTCCCTGCAGAAATAATGAGGCATGCTGCATGGTGCTGACAGGTTTGAATATTACCGAACTATTAGTTTAATAAGTCATCGATGCAAAATAATAACACCAATGCTTTACAGAAGACTGGTACAAGTGGTAAAAGCCGACCTCGAGGAAAGTCAGTTTGGATTCAGGAGAAATATAGGAATACGCGAGTCAATATTGACTCTAGGACTTACCATAGAAGATAGGTTAAGGAAGGGCACGATAGACTTAGAGAAAGCTTTTGGCAATGTTGGCTGGAATACTCTCGTTGAAATTCTGAGGGTAGCAAGGGTAAAATTGAGGGTAGCAAGGCTATTTACAGCTTATACAAAAACCCGCTGACAGTTGTAACAGTCGATGAGCATGAATGGGAAGCTGTGGTTTAGAAGGCAGCAAAACAGGGAGAAGGGAGCGAGACAGGGATGTATCCTATCCACGATGCTATTCAATCTGTACATTGAGCAAGCAGTAAAGGAAAAATCAGAAAAATTTGGAGTGGAAACTGAAGTCCAGGGAGAAAAAATAAAAACTTTGAGGTTTACCTATAACATTGTAATTAACTCAGAGACAGCAAAGGACTTGGAAGAGCAGTTGAACGGAATGGATAGGGTCTTGAAGAGAGGATATAAGGTGAACATCAACAAAAGCAAAACAATGGTAATGGAATGCTGTCGAATTAAAACAGTTGATGTTGAAGGAATGAGATTAGGAAAAGAGACACTTAAAATAGTGGATGAGCTTTGCTGTTTGGGCAGAAAAATAACTGATGATGGTAGTATTAGAGAGGATATAAAATGTAGATTTGCAACGACAAGAAAAGCATTTCTGAAAATAGAAATTTGTTAACATCAAATATAGATTTAAGTTTCAGGAAGTTTTTTCTGAAAGTATTTGCGTGAACTGTAGCCATATACCGAAGTGAAACATGGATGATAAACAGTTTAGACAAGAAGAGAATAGAAGCTTTAGAAATGTGGTGCTACAGAAGAATAATGAAGGTTATTAGGGTAGATCATGTAGCTAACGTGGAAGTATTGAACAGAAATGGGGAAGACAGAAATTTGTGGCGCAACCTGACTAGAAGGGATTGATAGTTAGAACATATTCTGAGACATCAACGGATCACGAATTTAGTACTGGAGGGAAGTGTGAAGGGTAAAAATTTTAGAGGGAGACCAAGAGATTCATACAGTAAGCAAATTCAGAAGGATGTAGGTTCCAATAGTTACTCGGAGATGAAGAGGCTTGCGCAGGATAGAGTGGCTTGGAGAGCTGATTCAAACCAGTCTTTGAAGGCCACAACAACAGGTGCCTCTATAACCGTTGATAATTGCGAAAGTGTTGTCGGCACAAGATTTGGTGCGCGAACTGACTTCTCGATTATGTTCTGTAAATGAAGGGCTTATTTCAATAGTGGTACAAGTCCATTACCTCCACTTTTCTGCCTATAATGCTTCTGAAATTATGATTCAAACAAACAGAAATAAAGGTTCATCTCTAGCAAGAAGCCATATGTTTGAATATTTCTGGTATCTCAACTTCAAATTTTTCAGCGCTCATTTAATTTTAGGACCCTGCATCTCGAAATGAACAAAAAAGGACTTTTACCATATTGAAATAAGCCCTTCAAATGCTCGATGGAATTCATGTCGGGCGAACTGCGTGGCCAAATCATTCGCTCGAACTGCCCAGGATGTTCTTCAAAGCAATATCCAACAATTGTGGCCTGGTGAGGTGGCACTTTGTCACCAATAAAAATTCCATCGCGTACGAATGGCTGAAAATGATTGCCAAATAGCCAAACATAACCATTCTCAATTTATGATTAGCTGGACCAGAGGATCCAGTCCATTCCATGCAGACACAGCCCTCACCATTGTGGAGACACCACCATCCTGCACAGTGCCTGGTTGACAACCTGGATCCGCGGCTTCCTGGGGTCTGCGCCACACTCGATTCCTGCCATCGCTTCTTACCAACTGAAATCGTGACTCATCGGACCAGATCACGGTTCTCCAGTCGTCTAGGGTCCAACCGCAAAGGAGAGGTGGTGCAGGCAATTATTATACTGTTAGGAAAGACACTCGTGTCGGTCATCTTTTGCTGTAGAACACAATGCCAAATTTCCCCTCACTGTGCTAAAGGACATGTTCGTCCAGAATGAAATTTTCACTCTGCAGCAGAGTGTACGCTGATTTTGAAACTTCCTGGCAGGTTAAAACTGTGTGCCGGACCGAGACTCGAACTAGGGAGTTTTGCCTTTCATGGGCAAGTGCTCTACCAACTGAGCTACCCAAGCTCGACTCACGTCCAAAAGGCAAAGGTCCCGAGTTCGAGTCTCGGTCCGGCACACAGTTATAATCTGCCAGGAAGTTTGTAAATCAGCGCACACTACGCTGCAGAGTGAAAATTTCATTCTGGAAACATTCCCCAGGCTGTAGCTAAACCATGTCTCCGCAATGTCCTTTGTACCGGTAGAGTTAGCACTGCAAGTTTCGCAGGAGAACTTTTGTGAAGTTTGGAAGGTTGGAGACGAGGTACTGGCGGAAGTGAAATTGGGAGGACGGGTCGTGAGTCGTGCTTGGGTGTCTCAGTTGGTAGAGCACTTGCCCGCGAAAGGCAAAGGTCCAGATTTCGAGTCTCGGTGCGGCACACAGTTTTAATATGCCAGGAATTTTCGACGGGTTCATCGTATGTCACCCATTGATTTCTCCGGTTATTTTACGCTTTGTTGCTTGTCTGTTAACTCCGAAAATGTCGCTGCTCCCGGTCGTTAAGCGAAAGCCGTGGGCAACTATGTTGTCTGTGGTGAGAGGCAACATCTAAAATTTGGTATTATCGGCACTGTGGATCTCGGAATATTGAATTTCCTAAAGATTGTGAAACGTAATGGCCCATGCGTCTAGCGGCCACTACCAATCCGCTATGAAGGTGTGTTAATTTCGTCGTGCAGTCATAATGACGTTGGAAACCTTTTCACAGGAACTATCTAAGTACAAATGACAGCTCCACCAATGCACTGTCCTTTTATACCTTGCGTACGTGATACTGTCGGTAGCTGTATATTTACATACCGCAATCCCATTACCTTTGTCACCGCAGTGTATGTTGAAGTCGTAGTGGTATCTCACACACACTGTCAATTTGAATCAAATCGTCTGTTTTTCTTTTTTTTTTCTCATCAGCCTACTGACTGGTTTGATGCGGCCCGCCACGAATTCCTTTCCTGTGCTAACCTCTCCATCTCAGAGTAGCACTTGCAACCTACGTCCTCAATTATTTGCTTGGCGTATTCCAGTCTCTGTCTTCCTCTGCAGTTTTTGCCCTCTACAGCTCCCTCTAGTACCATGGAAGCCATTTCCTCATGTCTTAGCAGATGTCCTATCATCCTGTCCCTTCTCCTTATCAGTGTTTTCCACATATTCCTTTCCTCTCCGATTCTGCGTAGAACCTCCTCATTCCTTACCTTATCAGTCCACCTAATTTTCAACATTCGTCTATAGCACCACATCTCAAATGCTTCGATTCTCTTCTGTTCCGGTTTTCCCACAGTCCATGTTTCACTACCATACAATGCTGTACTCCAGACGTACATCCTCAGAAATTTCTTCCTCAAATTAAGGCCGGTATTTGATATTAGTAGACTTCTCTTGGCCAGAAATGCCTTTTTTGCCATAGCGAGTCTGCTTTTGATGTCGTCCTCGCTCCGTCCGTCATTGGTTATTTTACTGCCTAGGTAGCAGGATTCCTTAACTTCATTGACTTCGTGACCATCAATGCTGATGTTAAGTTTCTCGCTGTTCTCATTTCTACTACTTCTCATTACCTTCGTCTTTCTCCGATTTACTCTCAAACCATACTGTGTACTCATTAGACTGTTCATTCCGTTCAGCAGATCATTTAATTCTTCTTTACTTTCACTCAGGATAGCAATGTCATCAGCGAATCGTATCATTGATATCCTTTCACCTTGTATTTTAATTCCACTCCTGAACCTTTCTTTTATTTCCATCATTGCTTCCTCGATGTACAGATTGAAGAGTAGGGGCGAAAGGCTACAGCCTTGTCCTACACCTTTCTTAATACGAGCACTTCGTTCTTGATCGTCCACGCTTATTATTCCCTCTTGTTTGTTGTACATATTGTATATGACCCGTCTCTCCCTATAGCGTACCCCTACTTTTTTCAGAATCTCGAACAGCTTGCACCATTTTATATTGTCGAACGCTTTTTCCAGGTCGACAAATCCTATGAAAGTGTCTTGAATTTTCTTTAGCCTTGCTTCCATTATTAGCCGTAACGTCAGAATTGCCTCTCTCGACCCCTTACTTTTCCTAAAGCCAAACTGATCGTCACCTAGCGCATTCTCAATTTTCTTTTCCATTCTTCTGTATATTATTCTTGTAAGCAGCTTCGATGCATGAGCTGTTAAGCTGATTGTGCGATAATTCTCGCACTTGTCAGCTCTTGCCGTCTTCGGAATTGTGTGGATTATGCTTTTCCGAAAGTCAGATGGTATATCGCCAGACTCATATATTCTACACACCAACGTGAATAGTCGTTTTGTAGCCACTTCCCCCAATGATTTTAGAAATTCTGATGGAATGTTATCTATCCCTTCTGCCTTATTTGACCGTAAGTCCTCCAAAGCTCTTTTAAATTCCGATTCTAATACTGGATCCCCTATCTCTTCTAAATCGACTCCTGTTTCTTCTTCTATCACATCAGACAAAGCTTCACTCTCATAGAGGCTTTCAATGTATTCTTTCCACCTATCTGCTCTCTCCTCTGCATTTAACAGTGGAATTCCCGTTGCACTCTTAATGTTACCACCGTTGCTTTTAATGTCACCAAAGGTTGTCCTTCCGACAATCATATCTTTTTCGATGTCTTCACATTTTTCCTGTAGCCATTTCGTCTTAGCTTCCCTGCACTTCCTATTTATTTCATTCCTCATCGACTTGTATTTCTGTATTCCTGATTTTTCCCGGAACATGTTTGTAATTCCTCCTTTCATCAATCAACTGAAGTATTTCTTCTGTTACCCCTGGTTTCTCCGCAGGTACCTTCTTTGTACCTATGTTTTCCTTCCCAACTTCTGTGATGGCCCTTTTTAGAGATGTCCATTCCTCTTCAACTGTACTGCCTACTGCGCTATTCCTTATTGCTGTTTCTATAGCGTTAGAGAACTTCAAACGTATCTCGTCATTCCTTAGTATGGTCACTTTATGAGCATAACTTGAATGATAACCCTGTTACCACACATAACACGCATTATAGTCGATAGGTAAGTAGATTATCCTCCGATAGTAACGAAAATGTTTCTACTGACTAATATCTGCCACCTCATAAGAGGCACAAGTTGTCTTGCAGTTTGGTTCTTCTGACTGTTGTATCACGTATCGATACCCCATGGGCGTCACAGGTGGCAACGGAACTGCAGGTTTCTGCCAGACGCCGATAGTGATCGTGCATGATCCTGCAGACCCAATGGTGCTCACCCGCCGAGCCACACCTCCAGCAGCTGTGGACAATGAGCGCACCCTCTGCTACCACGATATGACGATATGGGACGATCAGCGGCAGCCGCTGAGCCCACTTGCACCTGGAGCCTCTTCGCTACGACACTATCGTTTGTGAGCCTCATCCTTGTTGACCTTGACAGCTGGTTCAAAATGGTTCATATGGCTCTGCGCACTATGGGACCTAACATCTGAGGTCATCAGTCCCCTAGAACTTAGAACTACTTAAACCTAACTAACCTAAGGACATCACACACACCCATGCCCGAGGCAGGATTCCAACCTGCGACCGTAGCGGTCGCGCTGTTCCAGACTGAAGCGCCTAGAACCGCTCAGTCACACCGGCCGGCTCTTGACAGCTGGACTCTACCTCTTGCTCCATTATTTGAAATGAGTCTTCCTGTGTCTGGAGAGATATAAGTTAGGTAAATATCTTTGAACCGTGGATTTAATTTCAAAGAATATTCTTAAAAAATTATTTTACTTACTAGCGATTCATGAAGAACATTAACACATTTAATCACACTATGGGAGCGTAGAAGTAGTTGCCAGGGAGTAACTGATGAAATCAAAATCAAATTGATTTTAACAACTTGTACTTTTATTCTCCTTACTAGTGCGTAAAAGCAGTTTTTAAAAGAAACAGATTTAAAATTATAATCGGAAAGCACCCTCTAAATATCAAGTTACAATTTATTAAGAGGCAGAAAGAAACAAATTTTTGACTGTATGAGCTTTCGGGCTGAGAACCTTGCCGCTCCCTTTTTGACACGGCCGAGGTTACGACCACTCACAACAACCTCTGAAAGATTACACTGGTGCAAATCTGCAACACACCAGATTACTTTAAACTAAAAGTTTTAACAATTCACACAAGCACACAAACTATGCACCCCGTAAGAGCGATGGAAAAGGTACAAAACACTAAAATTAAAAAAAAAATTAACTTTGCCACCGAAGGTGCAACTTGATTTTAACTTCTACGAAAAGTCTTACGGTGGAAGGGTGGCAACTTTATATACTAAAATGACCATTGAAATAAAAGCCCATTAAATACAATCTTTTATGAAATTCTACCAGGTTGGCCAAACAAATTAAGATGCTCCACAGTGCACAGATACCGCCTCTCAAGATTATAGGCAAGATCAAAAATATTTCAGGAATTAGGCCGTTACACTCCAAGCAATGAATCCAAATCCGACAAACATGACAGAGGCAGCTCAGAACGACAGACACTAACTGCCTAACAAATGCGGACGAGAGACAGACGAGCAAGCTGGGGACGAGAGACTGACCATGAGAACAAGTAGAATTTAACAAGAGTAAATCACAGAACGTATCACCAATCACTTAACTTATATTAAACTGCGATTTGTCGAGAAGACCTGGCGCAACACACCCAAATCTCTCTCTCAACGGACGCAGAAAGGCGCGCCGATCTCCCGTCTTTCCGGGTCCGCACCAACCGACCGACTGCCCACTGCTCCGTCGGCGACTGCTGCTCCGTCGCGACTGCACTGCTGGTGCGTCTCCCACTCACTTCCAGTCACACGACGGCGGAAATACTGGCTCGGACCAACCATGGCAAAACGACATCCCTGCACCACGAAAGGACCGAGCCAAGCTCCACAAGATGGTAACTGAAGGGTCCAAGAAGCGCTCGGAGAACCAGTTACACCACGGCGTCGCAGCTCGCACCGGCCAGACCGATGTCGTAGGTTGACTTGTCGCCGCGGGCCATTGGACTCACGTGGCGACCTCACATGCGCCGACGCTCAAGAAGGACAAGTCATCTTGTGTCTCAGTGCGCGACCAACCAAGTGATCGATCCAATCACCAGTGACCATTGCCTGAACACACTCGAGCAGACTGGCGGCCTAACGAGCAGACTCAGATACAGGCACTAAGCCCCGACCGGGCGACCACTCGATGAGTTCTCTTACTGGCGGAGTGGAAGGACACTCATTTTGCCGGCTTTAAAGGTTGATCCGAACGAAAGACATACTAGCACTCCGAACGACAGACAGACACTAACTGCCTCACAAATGCGGACGAAAGACAGACCCATACTGACACCAGACTGACCCATATTGACCTCACTGGCGATCTCATAGCGCCCCTTAAATGGACGTGAACAGACAATCTTTCCCCTTTCCCACCAGAGGGAGACACCAAAGCTGCGATTGCCGCAGCGGCGCCACCGCCAGAAACGGAGGGCAGCTGCTTCACACTACGCGCTGCGGCGCGCTCCTCAAAACAGCAATTTTTACCACGGCTCACTCTGGTTTGCTGTATTAACTTGTTGTCTAATCATTTCTGCTGTTGTCTAGTATTCCTACGACGGCAGCTGCCACACCACTGTGTAGCCCGCCTCTACTTACTGTTGTGTACGAAGTCTTACTCAACAACGACAAAGTGACGCTACCTGACGTTGCTCGTAGCAAACGGACGGCAGCGCAGTGAAGCGCAGCCGACTGTGACGCTGAAGAAACGACGACTGTTTGGGGAGACGAGCCGCGGCCCCCGGCCTGCCTTGGTCGGCTGTCCTGCTCCCTCCCTCCCCCCCCCCCTCTCTCCACGGGCTCCTTGTGGGCTTAACTCGGAGGCGCCTAGCCCGCTGTAATTAAACGATGGGCCGACCCGCGCACGGCGGAGCCGCCGCACAAGTTCGCCGTTAATTACATCAAAACACTGAGCGGAAGCCGCAGACCTGCACCATCACTCTTGCCAGAAGTTTTCAGAGATTCGCCTCCCACTAGAAATCTTGGGCACATCATTCACGAAAGGCTGCAGTGAAAACCCAGACTGTAAAATGCTCTTGTTTGTGTTTCCAGTATTTAATAAGCAAGAACAAAGGAAAGATTTACTGAATATGAAACGATATCTGTAATACGTCGAATGTTGTATGAATGTTGAACGGTGTATGCTGAAACTATGTGCAACATAATTTCTCACTAACAAACTGAAAACTCTCTAACTTCAAAATTTCGTTTATAGATTATGATTTGGAGTCAGCACAGCTAACCAAATGTTTAAAATTAACTTATTTACGCAAATTACTTTTTACAGATTTTATTTTAATTAACCTGAGATGTATGTGACTGTAAATTAGACGGCATAAAAACAGTTATTAAAAAAAGTCTTTCAGTGGTTTATTTCCTTCCGCATGTCCTTAAAAATCTTCCCACAAAATCTCAGTGTCCTACGGTCTCTCGTTTGTCACGGGGATCCTCTGTATATAAGCAACAGGTGAGGACCCAAAACTGAATTCTGTAGGACTTCCTTTGTGATTTCTCCCCAGTCACTTTTCAGGGTTGTATGACTTATTCAGCACAACTTTTGTTTGCTAAGTATGATTCAAACCATCTGTGTGTAAAACCATCAATTCTACACAGTTTAGATTTTTCTAAGAGTATAAAATACTGCCTTGGTAAGATCACAAAAATACCAACTGGCGACGTTTTATTATTTAAGGTTTTTAATGTTTGGTGGGTGAATGTGCAAATTGCATTCTCAGTTGAGTATTCCTTCTGGAATCCAAATTGTTTCTATTTAAATATGAGACGACTCTTGATTGCACTGGTTTTTCGAATATTTTCGAAGAAAATTCCTGTAGGAAAATTGAATGACAATTATTTACGTCTTTTTTGACACCTTTCTTATAAAGAGACGTAAACATTGCATATTTCAACCTATCTGGAAAAATTCCTTGCGCCAGTGATGAATTACATATGTTACTAAGGAAAACACTTAAGTTGGAACGACTCTTCAGAATTCTGTCTGAAATTTCATAAACACCATATGAGCCTTTGTTCTTTAAAAATTTTACAATTCCACTAATTTTAATGATGGATGTTGGTGCTGTTTCTAGTTTTCTTTTTCTATACTCTCTTGTTACTTCAACTGCAATATTATCCCTAGTTTTGCTCACATCTATATTCCAAATGTGGAGACAACTTTCATCCCCCCCCCCCTTACACACACACACAGACACACAGACACACACACGAACGCGCACACACACACACACACACACACACACACACACACACACACACACTCCATTCGCGACTGGTGTGCGAGAAAGCCAGCTATCAATAAGCTCCCGTGCCAGTATAAATTTCTATGATTTTCTTGTCGTTTTCATTTCAGGAAATGTGCATACGAGGAAGTAGTAAGTCCCATGGCTCTTCTTGGAACATACACTCCAGCAGATAGATCAATAATCCTCTCTATGCCCTATTACAAAACAACAAAAAGAAATTCATCTATTGAATTTACTTGAAATTTCACTGATTGAAAACTGTTGCTAATAATTTGTTGAAATGTTCATTTAGGCACTACAATTAAATCTTCCGTTACAACGGGTAACTTTAGTCTGTTCTGGTTACACTGTAAGAATGATGAGATGAAATAAAACGCTGCACTTCAGTTTGCCTTTTAATTGTCGTTGCCTTTAAAGTGCTGTTTTAGCGAATTAGTTTTTGATCTTCTTTCCTAAATTATTAATTACTGTTCACTCAAAAGTGAAAATTTTACCAAACAAATTTTTCTTTGAACAGTGGGGATATGTTTTGTGAAACATTTATAAATGACAAAAAGAAATACTTTGAAATTATATTGTCAATTAAATGACACAAAAGTAAACTAAAACTAATTTGAATAATCAGCATTGTCCTTCTCTGCATTAGATACACCATAATTGTTATTTATACAAATTGTTTCTATTACAAAATTTGTTTTCTTGGATTCCTGATGCAATACTACTTAACTAATCTAAATGGGGCAAGTCTAATTAGAACGCTGCACATATGACTAATAGTTCTCCCTGGTTACCAACACATACATATTACTAGACATAATGAAACCTTTACACAGCAGTAATTACTGGCCTCGCGCTTGCAGCTACGAAAATCGAAATAAACTACCTTTCTCTGAACTTCTGTTTCCTTACACAATCATCTTAAAAATCGCCGGCCGCTGAGGCCGAGCGGTTCTAGGCGCTTCAGTCCAGAACCACGCGGCTGCTACGGTCGCAGGTTCGAACCCTGCATCGGGCATGGATGTGTGTGATGTCCTTAGGTTTAGTTGGGTTTAAGTAGTTCTAAGTCTAGGGGACTGGTGACCTCAGGTGTTAAGTCCCAAAGTACTTAGGGCCATTTGAACCATTTTTGACCCTAAAAATCAAGTATAAGCCTCAGGTTACACATCATGGAACATCTCAGATAGAAATTTCTGAGTGGCACATTCGCTATCCAGACTGCACGTTTTGCCATGGTACAACACTCTCTCTTCACGACTCAACGACTACTGCTACCCAACGCTGCGACTCGATTGCTACCTACTGGCTTGCGCACACTCTGCTCAATAATGCCGTATCTGAAAACCATAGACCGTGTGTCGCTGTCTCGTTATATTCCGAATAAACAGATAACATTCATTGTATTTTCATGCAATGATGACCAAGTGGTAACGTACTAAACAAACTGTGATTTACTACTATTCTGCTTAATGTATAATGTTTTCAAAATGACAAAACATAAAATTAATATATTGTTACGATCGTCATGGAGACGTCGAACACACCATCGCATGATTTTGTTTATATTCTTAGTTTTGACTGAAATATTTTGCTAGTGGAAACATCCGCCTTTTTGCTTCTTTTCTGAGACTTCAGAAAAGTAATTTGATGATGTGAAATTCAGGAATTGGCGGTGGTGACGATCATGATAATGATGCCTTTAATAGTTTCCACGATGAAACTCTGTCTCGAAATATGGCAGAGAACCCAAAGAGTTTGTGGTCGTGCCAACGACAAGGCACATGCGCGATACAAACGGTAACGTTAATGATAACAGTGGCACTAAAGCCGAGATGCTAAAGAAGGTTTCCGAAATTCCTTCACCAAAGGAGTAAATATTGCTGAATTCGAGTCAAGAACAGCTGCCAACATGAATAATATAGTAGTAGATATTTCATGATTTTAAACATGGCTGCGGCAGCAACTGTTAAAATTCTTCACAATAAAGGATGACAGCCAAAAACAGTTGCAGGATAAAATTTTTTTTATTAAAATTCTTGACCAAGGTTTCGGTACATATAAATATACCTTCATCAGAAGTAAAACATCCTGAACAGAAAGACACATTCATTAGAAAAGCCATATCAACGAAAGTGAGAAACAGAAGCTTAAGTAACGGTGAAATTACTACAGTAATGTAGGCACAAAATCATTAGTACTTACTAAAATTACATCATGCAATGGAGAATAATAAAAACAATTATGCCAAAGGCGTCGTCAGTAATTAAAACATCATCTCCATTTGTACAACATGTGTAATGGGCACAGGGTCAAAGCGAACAGTATTAGCAGCATTACTTCACTTATGAACTATTGAGACACGAATGTGAAAGCACTAGGGCAGATGGTTTCGCCGAGAGAGGGCACTTGCATGTGCCAGACTCGGGCATATTAAATCCATAAATACATACATAAGCGCATCAAAAAATTATTAAAGGTTGCGTTAATTCAAACTCTGTTAACGCAACCTTTAATAATTTTTTGATGCGCTTATGTATGTATTTATGGATTTAATATGCGCGAGTCTAGCACATGCAAGTGCCCTCTCTCGGCGAAACCATCTGCCCTAGTGCTTTCACACTCGTGTCTCAATAGTTCATAAGTGAAGTAATGCTGCTAATACTGTTCGCTTTGACCCTGTGCCCATTACACATGTTGTACAAATGGAGATGATGTTTTAATTACTGACGACGCCTTTGGCATAATTGTTTTTATTATTCTCCATTGCATGATGTAATTTTAGTAAGTACTAATGATTTTGTGCCTACATTACTGTAGTAATTTCACCGTTACTTAAGCTTCTGTTTCTCACTTTCGTTGATATGGCTTTTCTAATGAATGTGTCTTTCTGTTCAGGATGTTTTACTTCTGATGAAGGTATATTTATATGTACCGAAACCTTGGTCAAGAATTTTAATAAAAAATTTTTATCCTGCAACTGTTTTTGGCTGTCATCCTTTATTGTGTAATAGTAGATATCTTCAGTGTAGAAAAGGAATTTAAGTCACTTAATAAAGGACAGTTTTCCGGACCTCACTGTGTACCAATCACGTTCTTTTCACGATATGGTGATACAGTAGTGCCTTACTTAGTCATTATATACAACTGCTACCTCGACGAAGGATCCGTACCTGAAGACTAGAAAGTTGCTAGGGTCCCACTAATTCACAAGAAAAGAAATAGGAATAACCCGCTGAATTACAGATATTAATCACTAATGTCGATTTGCAGTAAGATTTCGGAACATATACTGTCTTCGAACATTATGAATTAATCCAAGAAAACGTTGTATTGACACATAGTCAGCACGTATTCAGAAATTTTTCTTCTTGTAAAAACACTACTAGTTCTTTATTTACGCTAAGTAAGGAGTGCTATCGACAGGCGATCTCAAATTGATTTCATGTTTTTAGATTTCCGGAAGGCTTTTTACACCATTCCTCACAAATGACTGCTATTCAAACTGCGTTCCTATGCAGTATCGTCTTAGTAGTGCCACTGGATTCGTGGTTTACTGTCAAAAAGGTCACGCTGCATGGTAACTGACGCAAAGATATCGATTCAAACGGAAGTGACATCTGGCGTCCCCAATTAAGTGTTACAGGCCCTCCACTGTCCCTAACACATGTAAACGATTTAGGAGACAATGTAAACGGCCCTCCTACACTGTTTGCGTATACTCTTTCATTTACACCTAGTAAAGTCATCAGAAGATCAAAAACAACTGAAAAATGATTTAGATAAGATATCTGTATGGTGAAAAATGTGGCAGTTAGCTCTAAAAAATGAAAAGTGTGAAATTATTTGTACGAGTGCTGAAAGGAATCCGTTATATTTCGACCTAAAGACTGTCAGATCATCTATATACCTTGGTGTTACCATTACGAACAACTTAAATTGGAACGATTATATAGTGAACGTTGAGGGGAAGGTGAACTAAAGACTGTGTTCTATTGCGAAAACATGTAAAGGTGCAACGGGTCTACTATAGAGACTGCCTACACTAAACTTATCCATCCTTTTCAGTCTTACTGCGCAGTGTAGGATCAGTACCAGATACTACTAACGGAGGACATCAAAAAAGTTCAAAGATGGCAGCTCGTTTTGCATTATCGCGAAATAGAGGAGTGGGGGTGGCATTCATTAAAATAAAGACGTTTTCCGTTTGGTTGAGAGGTTTTCATTGAATTTCAGTCACCTGCTTTCTCACGGAATGCGGAAGTATTATATTGACAGCAACCTGTATAGGGAGAAATTATCATCGTAATGAAATAAGACACATTAGAGCTCGCATAAAAAGAATTAAGTGTTCTTTTTTTTCCCGCACACTGATTGGTGTGGAATGTTAGGCAGACCGAAAGTGGCTCAATGAAGGTGGGTGTGAATTACAGAGATGACATGTAGATATAGTTGTTGGGGATAAAGAGGGAGAGATAGTTACGAAAAGAAGGTTTTTCTGTCAGTTACAAACGTGGAAACAATTAATATAGCATAATAGACAGCTGTAGCTGGCTGATCGCTGGAATAAGAAGCTTTTTATATGTACATTTTTTTCTAAACTATACGCCTCAACGTATTTCGGTCACGGTCAGAATCACATTTAAAATCTCGATTCTCTTTGTCTTGTCATTTCACATATACACTTCCACTATCAGTCTGTAGTACAAGTGTACATGTGAACTGACAAGATACAGTTTATTGAAATTTTAAATTTGATTCTAATGATATACTTGACTGAAATACTTTAAGGTGTAAAATATTTGTAAAATAAAAAGAATAAGCATAGAACGAAACAGTCTATCATATTTACTAGTGTTAATAATCATGGACTCGTAAAATGATTTTATGGCATTTATAGATAAAAAGAGCCAACGGCCTTGCTGTAGTGGTAACAACAGTTCCCGTCATACCACCGAAGTTAAGCGCCTTTGGGCTTGGCTAGCGCTTGAAGTGTGACCGTCCGGGTTCGTCTAACGCTGTTTGCAGGCAGGGTGTACACAGCCCTTGTGAGAACAACTCAGAAGTAGCGGCTCTGGTCACGAATACTGACAATAGAGGTCGCGGTGCGCCACATGCCCCATCACATCCGCAACCAATGACGCCTATCAGCTGAGAATGGCCCGGCTCTCGGTCGGTACCATTTGACCTCCCGAGGCATGTTAGAACGAAATTAAGTTTTTATGTATAAAAGGTATAAGCCATCCACTCTTCATAAAGTGTAGTCCGTAATCCAGACACTGTACAAACATTAAATCTTTACCGCATTCGTATCGCAGAACCCCACTTAAATATATTTCTGTCCTCTTATCACACACAAAAAGTACTCAGTATGTGGCGTATGGTGGTTTTTAACGTCGCTGGTCTCACAGGCTGGAGGATTCTCTTGTCAGATTATGAAGCTATGTAGTCTATTAGTGCATGATGCCCTATTCGGAGGAGGGTGAGATTTAATTCTTCTCGCAGGAGTGACAAATTTGAGGTAAGCCACAAGTATAGTAGGCTTCATCAATTGCACTCATATTCTAACCTCATTTCCACGTTTGTCATAAGTTGTTGATTCACGAGTGATAAGGTTCTATATAATGAAGTGACAATGTTATGTACGTAATTACAGAGAAATGCGGAATGTACTGCAGGGATTTGACGCTTAATGAGTGGTATTGCGGTGAACCGCACCGGGTTAACAAATGCATTTTACTTTATTACGCGGAAACATCCATTATCATACGAATAAACGATTCCTGATTAATCACTGCCAATTGCAATAACCAGTATATATATGTGTTATGTATTCGTAGTAACTTAAAGAGAACCTACAAAACAAAAACTTTTGCTGGGTTCGCAGATGCCAGATTGAGCTTTATAGCACTTACTGCCCGACAGATAGTACTGTAGCGGGAAAAGCCAAATACAACACTATACTGCGCTGTTTGTTTATCGGAATACTGCGGATTACCAAATATCGTATTACGGTGCAGCAAATGTTACACTCTGGGAGGATTTGAGTGAACTGACCGCGAGTTGCCTAATGGGTTTCGATTATCGAACCTGAATTTAATATAACAGTACAAACCAGAAAGTTAAATATTGAAATTTGGAAAATACCTTATGTGGTGTCACCGCCAGACACCACACTTGCTAGGTGGTAGCCTTTAAATCGGCCGCGGTCCGTTAGTATACGTCGGACCCGCGTGTCGCCACTATCAGTGATTGCAAACCGAGCGCCGCCAAACGGCAGGTCTAGAGAGACTCCCTAGCACTCGCCCAGTTGTACAGCCGACTTTGCTAGCGATGGTTCACTGTCTACATACATTCTCATTTGCAGAGACGGCAGTTTAGCATAGCCTTCAGTTATGTTTTTTCTACGACCTAGCAATGCGCCATATTCAGTTACTATGAAAGTATTCTAAACAAGAGAATATTGTGAATCATGTACAGTCAAGAGCGAAGTTCATCATTAATGGATTAAAGTTAAGTATCAAACTAATTACGTCCGCTTTCTGAATTCTAATTCCTTGTCATGTTCTAGACCTCACGTCAGTATAGTTCTTCCCTCCTCACGACAGCCTGCGTGAGCTAAAACGCGTGCATTTCGGCCTCCAGTTGTAACACGGTGTTGGCTATTCTGCCAACACAACACCTTAAGTAACCAAGTTTACTTAAATGAAATAAAATACGGTCGCTAGCCTAATTACGCATAGTAATATGAACATTACTTTTAAAGAATCTGTACTGAATTTTAGTAAAGGAAACCTACCATTACTTCTTTCCCAGATAAATGCAATGAAACTCTACTATAACCAGATAAGTGATACAGTGAATACCAGTGGTTTTAAATAATATGTGCAAGCTCTCACAGCAACGATTGACACTTTATCTCTTCTCAACAGTAATACTTTGTCATATATAAGTTATCTCATCATCAAATGTTGTGAAAGACACTACTAAACCAAAATAGGACATGGACATAGTCCTGTTTCAATAATTACGTTTCATATAGTACAAAGGTAATTATGTAAGATTCTTGCAATAGTATTTTTGCTCTCACTATGAAGCAATCTTATTTCTATTTTTATGAATAAAAGCAATTACAGTAACTTTGTCTTTCATAGGCAAAGACTTAGGTGAGGGCCCTCAAACTGTCCTTCCAATATAACGCAAAGCACACAAAACTTTAGAATTAATTCATAATGCAATTAGTAAATTCCTTGTTCGAGACTGTTTCTTCGTATTAAGCAACACTAAAGTGGGGATTCCCAACTGACCATTACACTAAAGCAAACTAAACACACTTTTCTGAGACGATTTGTAAGATGCAAATTTAGGTATTACTCTTTCAGAAATTTCACCCACCTTGCAGGACTTTTAAAACAGTTATTGCCGGTGATATTTTATACAGGTTCTTAAGTGTGACTTTAAATGCATTTTACTCTAACTAACCTCAAAATAATGTTCTTCCTCTTGTCACTAGCGCAAACAGTATATTTCACTGACAGAATTAAATGCAGTTAATCTTTCAAGCACAAATTCCTTGAATTAAAACAAATCAAACAGTATTTCATTTATGAAAACCTTTATAATAACTACCTCTCTTGATTTCAATGAAACCGACAGGATTTCTATATATCTTGTAGCGTTCAGAATTAAGCAACACCAACAATCATTTATGGCTCTGAGCACTATGGGACTTAACATCTATGGTCATCAGTCCCCTAGAACTTAGAACTACTTAAACCTAACTAACCTAAGGACAGCACACAACACCCAGCCATCACGAGGCAGAGAAAATCCCTGACCCCGCCGGGAATCGAACCCGGGAACCCGGGCGTGGGAAGCGAGAACGCTACCGCACGACCACGAGATGCGGGCAATCATTTATTTACAAGCGTTTTTCACATACAGACTACTCGGATGTTGTTATGTGGAATGGATCCTAAGTGGTATGATGAGAGGAGCCAATTCAAGGGTCGGACACACAGTTTAAC
This sequence comes from Schistocerca cancellata, assembly GCF_023864275.1. Lineage (NCBI taxonomy): Eukaryota > Metazoa > Arthropoda > Insecta > Orthoptera > Acrididae > Schistocerca > Schistocerca cancellata. The sequence continues at coordinate 141,238,232 of NC_064630.1, read as the reverse complement.
ATAATTTGCTTTATTATTGCAAATTAAACAACATTTATATGTACTGGTTCCTACTTTGACATAAATCTGACCCCTTAGATTTTTCTGAAATGATGGCGCAATATTGGTGGCGAGTACATGGTGGCTACCTGGTCTTTCCTCTGGATGTAATTTGCTCTATTACCTTTTTCTTGGCGACGATACTTCCAACATTAGAGCCTTCTCCATTAATAGAGCACCATTTTATAGCCGTACCCACATCCGAGACCTTTCCGTATCGGTCCAGGTACTGGATGCCACCCTCGGCACTTGTGCTATTCACTCACTTGCTGCTCAGACCAGACCAGACTGTCCAGTAGCTAGCTGCCGACTGACTGTGCTCTCTCACTTGACGGCCAGACTGAGCGCCATATCCACCTTTTAGCCGCGCCAACCACTTTTTGGGACGCGCCAACTCACTTCCGTAGCAAATGGGAAATACTGTTGCTTTTCATTTTATACAATGCAGCTCCCTAAGTATGAACCAGCTTGTACATAGTTTTAAACAAACATTTTTTTTTAAATCTTAATATTTAAATACATTAACGTGTCAACACAAAAGCCACATATTTATATAACATTTTCCTACAATTAATACAAAGAATTTCAATAGTGAAGAGAAAACATTTTACACAACTTTCCACTTCATTACAAGAGGTCAAAGACATTACATAGTGAAAATTACTTCCTTGACGCAAAACAGAATTAATCAGTACAAAACATTTACAATATTAATTATGGTGTTCCAGCTTCACTGGAAAAATCATAATAAAATAGATTCCACCTACGATAAATATATGACTGGAAGTCTTTCCTGCCTGGATTGACTAAGGGCACAAACATAACTCGTAAAAGATCGGTTGCCTACTATTATGCTTGAAGGTCATGAAACGTAAGCCAGAGACGAAATGGACATCACAGAGAGGTTTACTGCTGAAATTCTTAGAGCATACAGTCCGAGATGAGTGATGGTACTTCATCGTGAAATGACAATGACGGGAAAACCATAGACAATTTTGCTGCCACAGTAGCTTGTGGACAGTTATCCTCCGCGCGCGCTGTTTATGAATCGAGAAGGTGTGTGTGTGTGTGTGTGTGTGACGGGATGAGAGTTAGATAGTAGCAGTGGTACTTGACGTTATCTCCACCACATGCTATTTGTTGGCTTGTGGAATAAACACGTCAGCAAACATAGGAATAATGATTCAGTTGCAGTAGCAAGAGAATATACTAAAAATGTCATTCGACAAACATTTAAGGGACTAGAAATAGCACCAGATCCTTTACTGAAATTAATAGACTTATAAAAATTCTAAGAAACAAAGTCTCATGGTGTTAATAAAATTTCAAAAAAATTTTTGGAGAGCTGTCCTAACTTAAAAAGTAATGAAATTTGTAACATAGTTATGTAATGCGTCACTAAAATAGGGAATTTTTACAGACAGGTTAAAATATGAAATTGTTACACTTCTCTATAAGACAGCTGACAAGAAAGATTTAAATAATCATCGTCCAATTTTCCAACAGACATCTTTGAGATGCCCTGCCACACCCGCAGGACAGGACAGGTAGTTTAAGTTGTGGAAAGGGGCCAAAATAAGCGGGTGACAATTACACTGGAACATACAAACTTTTATTTGATCAATCATTACAAGAGTCAAGAAATTAAAAAGAAAAACACAGCTTTAGTTTTGGAACTTAATTAGTGGGTGAGTGCGCCGTACAATCTCATATCTTAAGGGAAAGACCACTCTAATTTAAAAACGGTTGAAAGCCAATAATTTAAAGCTCAACCAAAATCAGAAATTTAAAAGGCAAAGCCTTGTCTTAAAACAGTTCCTTAATTAGGCTGAAGGCCCAAAGAATCTGACAGCTTAAGAGCAAAACAACTTAAATTGTAATCGGCTGAAGGCCCAACACTCAAGACTCAATAACATTAATTTTAAAAATGCCAAAAGCCTTACGTGAAACAGTTCTTAAATTAGGCTGAAGGCCCAAACCATCTGACGCCTTAAGGGCAAAACAACCTTAATCTAAGATTCGGCTAGAAGCCATACAAGTACAAACAACAAGAACAAACATGAAAAGGCAGTACACCCAGGGGCGCTCAGAAGTTCCTAGGATCGGCCTAGAATTCAAACACTAACGTTCGCTTAGGTGAGAGAGGCAGTCGGCCCAACCATTGTCGATCCGATGACAACCCAACCGACAGACAGACAGTCAATGGACCCACCGAGAAGATAATCTCCACTTCACCCGACCAGCACACAACAGGAGTTCAGTGGAACAACGTAGAAAGTACTGGCGCCCACAACCAATTATACATTGAGCTCTCAAACTACTCACCGTGCTGGACAGCGACAACACGATGAGGAAAATACACTGCCTGAATTTACGTCACTGGCCAGGGCAGGTAACCAGAACGTTAACGGCCACAAGGCAGAAGATTCCGCTGGTGCATTTCAGTTCAAATAACCAAGTACAGTTAAACTCCACTGGAGGATGGCAAAATCTGCCGTCTTATAAACACATGTTGTTGCTCGCGGGAATATCCCTGCAGCCGACAACGGATTCCAAACTACACAATGTGAACAGTCGTGACTTGCTGGTAGATTAAGTCAAAACTCAACTTTCATGTCTAGGATCGGTGAGCCACGAACCTCCCACCCATGGGAACAGCACCATACACTCCGACACTGCGTAGAGGCTGCCATCGGGCCCGGCCAAACCACGCGCTACGGAGATTTCCTCGCTGCTCCTCGCCAACTGACCAACTGCCCAGGCCCAGAAACAGTGAAAGGTCCAAATACACGTCGGCCGATGAGACGACCAACCGAATGACCAACCAACGGTCGTCTCGCTCCAATCTGCCTCTGTCGGACAGTTCATCTATGTCTCCAGCTGTCGAAGAGCACTGGCTATCGGCGCCTCACCGGCCCCCCGTCCCCGACTTCCCTGCTGCTGCGACCCGACTGCACTGCTGGTCCAACTGACTGCCAGACACACGACGACCCGGAAATACTATCGGTCGCTCCAGAGATGGTACGACATTGCATTTATCGATACGCGATGCTGCTGCTGCTCAAGGGCAAGTAAAGCAGGAAGCTAGTGATGGCAGTAAACGGAGTTAGAAAACGAGGCGGCAGTACTGTAATAGAAGATGACAAACAATAAATGGGATAAACACTCTGTTTCCAAGATACTCCAGAAAGTAAACTACTCAATACTGCTCTCACATTTAAGTACACACAATTTACTTATCACATCACAGTTTTTATTCAACAAGGATTTTCAACTCAAAATGCTATTTGTACATTCACTCACCAAATATTAAAAGCCCTAACGAAATATCGCCAGTTGGTATTTTTGTCCTCTTCCCAAGACAGTATGTTACACCTTGTTAAACTGGTGTCTTTACACACAAGTAGTTTGAATCATATTTAATAAACAGAATGCAAAAGTTGTGCTAATAATTCGGACAAAGCCGGAAAGTGACTGGGCTGAAATCACAAAAGGAGTCTCACAGTGTTCAATTTGGGCTCCTCTCTTATTCCTTGTCTACTTGTGGCTACAAATGAAATTTCATTGCCTCAGAGGAACCCCAAGACATACGACTGAGAGCAGGACAATGAAACTTGGTGGGAACTTTTGTAAGGAAATGCGGAACAAATGGTTCAAATGGCTCTGAGCACTATGGGACTTAACTTCTGAGGTCATCAGTCCCCTAGAACGTAGAACTACTTAAACCTAACTAAACTAAGGACATCACACACATCCATGCCCCAGGCAGGATTCGAACCTGCGACCGTAGCGGTCGCTCGGCTGCAGACTGTAGCGCCTAGAACCGCACGGCCACTCCGGCCTGCCGAAATGCGGAACAGAAATAGCGAATAAACCATTGAATGAAACATTTTAATTTCCACATTAGAGGGTAACATGCGTATAGTGTTTACGTTCCATGATACAAGCATTGCTCAATGTGACGACCATCTGTACCCACAACTGCCTGGAAGTTAGTACGGATACTACAGTATTGTTCGCAGCACTTTTCGAACGGTGGACGATGGAATGTACAGTTGCCGTAATAGAGCTCTTGCACTACTAAGAGACTGCACTTTGCCTCTGGCTTTGTCAGCCGTAGCAACAGCAACTTCAACAACTTGTGGTGTGATTGGTCGGCGGTTTCTCACAGGAGCAATTCCAAATCGCTAGTAAATTCGGACTTGTAAATCGTGTTCTTCCTCCCCAGTGCGAAAAGAGCACTTCTCTGTTTACCTTTCATGCGTCGACCCTCGCGAAGAGGAGCAACACAATGCCTCTAGTTTTGATTAAATTGATTTAGGAATAAATCCCTACTCACCTCCTCCTAACGGCAAGTCAGGACCCTAACAATACTTTAACGCAAATCCTACAGTCCACAGTCTGAATATCATTCCTATGAAGTTGGGTAACCACACAGTAAATGGTTTCCCGTCTGCACTGGCTCAAGACGTGAAAGTTTAATTACCACCATCCGGTATGTGAATGACCTTCCACTTAACATACAACAAGCAGAAATGGTACCTTTTGCAGATGATACTATAGTCCGATGCACGAACGCCAGCGGTTCGCGTAGATCAAGAAACGGATGGGGAATGCATTGTTGTCGGTTGCAAGCAACGGTTGTGGTACACACATATACATGCTTTACGGTCAATGTAAGCATGTATCCTGCAAATAATGTCTCTCACTAGCTTACTACCGCCACCAGCCATGACATCTCGTAACAAATAAAATAACAATTGATTAAATAAATCGCTATGACCAGGTTTAATGCTTGCACTGGGTATGACATTCAGAGTAGAGAGTTCATAACACTACTGAACGCTCATTGACTGTTGACGAAAGCGTAACTTAGGCGTGCAAAACGAGCCTAAAATCGAGCACCATCGTTTGTGATTCCAACTATAGTCTTATGACAATTCGTCTTATAATGAAGCCCATTAGAGAAAGAAACATAAGAGATTAACAACTGACGTAGCACATGAACCGGAGTCAGTAAATAGGGTAGAATGCTCCAAATTATTTGGTATACGTATTAATGAAAACTTCAATTGGAAGAAGTATATTACTGAGCTTCCCAAACAATTCAGTTTAGTTTCTTTTCGTCTTCCTACAATTTCGTCTTGAAAATGAAATATGAATCAGCCTTTTAACATATTTTACAAATTTCCACTCGTTAATGTCTTATGGAATAACTTCCTTGGGTATCTCATCACTTAGTATTGATTGTACAAAAGCGAGCAGTAAGAATAACATGTTGCGTTCACCCGCAGTCCTCATCGGTGACTTAGGTATTTTAACTACACCATCAGAATACATACACTATAATAATGTCGTGTGACGAAGGCCTCCCGTCGGGTAGACAGTTCGCCTGGTGCAAGTCTTTCGATTTGATGGCACTTGGGCGACTTGCGCGTCGATGGGAATGAAATGATGATGATTAGGACAACACAACACCCAGTCCCTGAGAGGAGAAAATCTTCGACCCAGCCGGGAATCGAACCCGGGCCTTTAGGATCGACAGTCTGTCACGCTGATCACTCAGCTACTTTTTTTTTATAAAACCTTTATTTAAAAAAAACAATGTTACACATACCAAATAAGTACTAAGTTATACATACATGAAGTTATTTAAACAAAACGGTTTGATCATTTCAATTGCGTTGACATTAAGAAAGGACAACAGAAGATTGTGTTACTGTCTAAATCACCAGAAAGAATTAAATTAAACATAAATACTTGAGAATGGCGGAAAGGAGATACATAATAAAGTTGACTAGCCTTCCAACTACACTTTCTGGACATTAATTGAATCTAAGTATTTGAAGTGATCAGATCTATATAATCAGTCTTTCACTGCAAAAATGAACAGAGCAATGTGCCAGCCATTGAATATTACATTTATCAGATAGAATCTTATGGTTTTAACCAATCGATAAGGAGATTTCTATAAAAACTGTCTATTTCCAAATTTCTAGTATAAGCCAATAATGCACCTTTCATGTTTTGTGTTTGGCACTATTAGACACACAATCTCAATGTCACATAAGTTCTGTACATTAGCTTATAAATTTCAAAAAACTACTCTCTGAAGTAGAAAAAACACATCATAAATATACTGTAAAATCTTAAATAGTATCCTTAAGGTAATTACAATACATCACTGTCAACACAGTCTTCTTTTTTATATTAACCAATGCCCATTCTTTCAAATACTATTTTTAGCATATTACCGAACTTTTTCTTGTGATTCGAATAGCTTCTAATTTTGTGGAACTCATACAGCATGTGTACCTTGAACTCTATGATGCTATCGGATCCTAATTTGTTAAGGACGTAGTTAACAAAATTTCCCAGCAACCAGTACACAGCGTTATTTTTTGCTTCTGGGAAATAGCGTGCTTCAGGCCTGTGTATCAATGACAGCGATATATACTCAGGGGATGTTCTTGTAATCAGAGCTATTTGCTCCCGGATCCACTTCCAACTATTCGTGTGACCACTGCAAGTATATCGATGAATTACTGTGTCAACTAGATGGCATTGTTGACATAAATTTGTTTCACAGAGTCCGATTGCGTGCAGTCTTTCATTGGTGCTAACTATGTTGTTAACTGTCTTGTATCATGACGTTTTTATATTAGACGTGAGCACATTAGAACTAACGTTTTTCCAAATCTCAGTCCACTCAATGTTTGGAAACTGTCGTTCTATTTTGTTTCGTCCTTCGCTTTTCTTTCGTTCCCGCATTATGGCTCTCGATGTTAAGTGTCGGGACTGCCTGACTTCAACACTGACATAACTAAACTCAACATAGAAAATCCTCACGTACTGTAAGCGACTGTTGATATTCTGCACGTCAATCGGGGGAAGCAGGCTTGGAGGTTTAATGATCTCGAAAAGTTGGCTGGTTATGCTTTCTCGCGAGTCTCTTATTAAATTAACTTGCCTTTTGATAAAAAGAGCAGAGGCTTTATCCGTTATATCAGTTAATCCTAGTCCACCATTTTTAGGATCTAAAGTGGCTACTGTAGCAGGTACTCTGAACACTTCACCTCTCCACAAAAATTTTGTGATTTTGGACATTATTCTCCTCGCTATCATTCTCGGTATTGGAAACAGCTGGGCAGTATAATAAGCCTTAGCAAGGATGCATGAGTTGATATACTGTGTTCTTTGAACTTGGTTCATATATCGAGTTAAATTCTCTACAATGGCTCCTTGCACTTTATCTGCTGCAACTTTCCAATTTAAAGCCGCCATTTTCATAGGGCATGCTGTCAGGGTGATCCCAAGTGTTTTATGTTGTCGGACTAATTTTGCCCACTCGACGTTGATATTATCAAAACCTCTGAGATTTAACATCTTACTTTTTTTCCATTTGCATTGGCTCCAGATGCTCTACAGTACGAATCAATCACTGTTGCTAGCGTGGTTACCTCGTCATTATTCCTTATAATGACCCCTATATCGTCAGCGTAGGCTCTTACAACTGTTTTGTTTCCTGATAATGTTAAGCCTTTTAATGTAGCATGGACATGTCGGAGGAAAGGTTCCAGCGAAATGGCGAAGAGCGACATGGACAGAGGACTTCCTTGAGGAACACCTCGTTGTATTTGCATCGGCCTGGATTGTTGACAATTCACCGCTATTTTAGCATTTATTCCAGTTGCTATGTTCTTAATTAACTGTATAACCCTATCGTTGAAACCTATTTTCTTCAATGTCTGTAGAAGATATTCATGGTTTACTACATCGAACGCCTTCTAAAAATCTAAAAACAATAAAGCACACTTTATGTTTGTTACAGAAGTTATTGCAATGATATCCCTGAATTCCGCTAGATTTTGAAAAATGGTTCTGCCTTGCTCACAGTTCTGATGTTGACTAATAATTTTATCTGTAAGGCATGAAATTCTCTTGTTTATTATTCTAGCTATTAATTTATAATCAGAATTCAGCAGTGAAATTGGACGAAAATTATTTAAATCTTTGTTTCCATTATTTTTTGGCACCAGAACAATTTTACTCTCGTTAAACTCAGCCGGAATCATTTTACCCTGAATAACCTCATTTACAATGTCCGTGATTTTCGCACCTACTATTGGCCAGTAATGGATGTAAAAGTCTGCTCGCAGACCATCTGGTCCTGGTGATTTTTTTGGTGGTGAGGCGCACAGGCGCACTGACAACCTCGAGAAAATTTTCGTTGTCATCTTCTGTCAGCTGTGGGGCTAGGATGTCAAGGAATTCTTCCAAGGAAGCATCACTACTTTGATGTACAGAATATAGCTCGCAATAATAGCGATAAATCTCGTCCATGATATCCTGCTGGGTTCTGAGAATCGTTCCGTGTTTTGTTCGAATTTCTTCAATAAAAGTCCTTCTCCCGTTTTTCGTATGCTTCACTAAATGATATAGGGAAGTAGTTTCATCTGCTGAACCGAATTTGCCTTCGATTTTATTTTCAACCCTTCCATTTGACTTCTCTTGATATTAAGTAACTTGGCTTTGACTTTTTTGATGTCTGCTATCCGAAGTGAGGAACCTGCTGAGACTTGATCATATAGATCTCTCAAAACGGAATAGTAATACTCTATAGTGCATTTCATTTCTCTTGCGCACTGGGCACTGTATTGAATAAGAACTTTCCTCAACTTTGGCTTTGCCATTTTAACCCACCAGTCAATAGCAGTGGCATATCTACTACGGGCTCGCAGGCATATTGCCCATGTTTCTTTAATCAGATCTTCTAAATCATGATTTACTAACAAGGAAGTGTTCAAATTCCACTGATTCTTGAATCGGCGAATCGGCTGTCTTGTTAGATTTATGCAAGCTAAGACATTTGAATGGTCTGAAAAGTACGTAGGAATGGTTTCTACTTTTGTCACGGATGTTACAAGATTTTTAGAAATATATAGTCTATCAATCCTGCTACGTGATGTTGCCGTGACATAAGTGAACTCAAATGTGGAGGGGTATTTGATTTCCCATATTTCCTTTAATTCTAAACCAGTAACTAATTGTTTTAGTTCACTTGAGAAATTAAAATTAGGTAACTGATCTTTTCGATTTAAAACACAATTAAAATCACCTCCAAGTAATAACTGTCTTGATGATTTCCTTAACAAGTATATCAAGTCATCTTTGAAGAAACGTGCCCTGTCAGCTCGATGAGAACTTTCTGAAGGAGCGTACAAGTTGATGATAGTCACATCATAGATATTTAGTCCTATTCCCCTTCCGGATTCCAATCGTTCCACTTCCCTTACTATAATCCCTTCCCTTACCAAAATAGCTGTTCCAACACTTGTTTCGGGAGACACATTTATGTAACTGACAAAACCGGGAATTACAAAATCCGAAATTAGAACTTCTTGTAACAGGGCAATATCAGTCGCGGATTCGTACAAAAATTCCTTAAGGGCCGATAATTTCAGACCGGTCGTGATTTTATTTATGTTTATAGTGGTGACAGAATAAGATTGCGTCATTGTGCTGTCACTATGTAGTTGTTTTGTTGAACTAATTTAGTTTACTGTGGTTCAGGGTTCAGTTAAGCTGTAACAGTTTTCTCGGAGGGCTGAACATGGAATAATACTTCAATCAGTTTATTAGTTACTGTCCCGTTTTTTTCTACTTCTGATGTTTTCTCTTGTACCGCAAGCAGACTGATTTCCTGGTAAACTTTCTGATTTTTCCTCCAGTGATTCGTGTACGACCGTTTCGGACTGAACATTCTTGGGCTTGGGTCGCCCCTACCAGATTTTCCCTTCCCTTGGTTACGAGCTACATTCTCATTTAATTGCGTCGGTATTTTACTTCGCGGCTTATCTGGAGCAGCAGCAGACGCTTTAGCAATTTCGGTTGCCGGCGCCTGCCCTGAGGTGTTGACCGTGATTTCAGTTTGGCCACCACTTCCTCGTTCTTTATTAATTTCACTCACTTTCTGATCGAGGGAAACAAATGGAGACTGCAGTTTTGCAACCTCTCCCTGAATTTGTTTATTAACAGATAGATTGTGATCTTTGCAATCGGCTACTGCACCTGTTGTTTCTTGCAAATTAATGCTGCTTACACCCCCTTCATTTTCTGGTACCGTTATCCCCTCCCCCCCCCCCCCCCCATGAACCATGGACCTTGCCGTTGGTGGGGAGGCTTGCGTGCCTCAGCGATACAGATAGCCGTACCGTAGGTACAACCACAACGGAGGGGTATCTGTTGAGAGGCCAGACAAACGTGTGTTCCTGAAGAGGGGCTGCAGCCTTTTCAGTAGTTGCAAGGGCAACAGTCTGGTTGATTGACTGATCTGGCCTTGTAACAATAACCAAAACGGCCTTGCTGTGCTGGTACTGCGAACGGCTGAAAGCAAGGGGAAACTACGGCCGTAATTTTTCCCGAGGGCATGCAGCTTTACTGTATGATTAAATGATGATGGCGTCCTCTTGGGTAAAATATTCCGGAGGTAAAATAGTCCCCCATTCGGATCTTCGGGCGGGGACTACTCAAGAGGACGTCGTTATCAGGAGAAAGAAAACTGGCGTTCTACGGATCGGAGCGTGGAATGTCAGATCACTTAATCGGGCAGGCAGGTTAGAAAATTTAAAAAGGGAAATGGATATGTTAAAGTTAGATATAGTGCGAATTAGTGAATTTCGGTGGCAGGAGGAACAAGACTTCTGGTCAGGTGACTACAGGGTTATAAACACAAAGTCAAATAGGGGTAATGCAGGAGTAGGTTTAATAATGAATAGGAAAATAGGAATGCGGGTAAGCTACTACAAACAGCATAGTGAACGCATAATTGTGGCCAAGATAGATACGCAGCCCACACCTACTACAGTAGTACAAGTTTATATGTCAACTAGCTCTGCAGATGACGAAGAAATTGAAGAAATGTATGATGAAATAAAAGGAATTATTCAGATAGTGAAGGGAGACGAAAATTTAATAGTCATGGGTGACTGGAATTCGAGTGTAGGAAAAGGGAGAGAAGGAAACGTAGTAGGTGAATATGGATTGGGGCTAAGAAATGAAAGAGGAAGCCGCCTGGTAGAATTTTGCACAGAGCACAACTTAATCATAGCTAACACTTGGTTTAAGAATCACGATAGAAGGTTGTATACATGGAAGAACCCTGGAGATACTAAAAGGTATCAGATAGATTATATAATGGTAAGACAGAGATTTAGGAACCAGGTTTTAAATTGTAAGACATTTCCAGGGGCAGATGTGGACTCTGACCACAATCTATTGGTTATGACCTGTAGATTAAAACTGAAGAAACTGCAAAAAGGTGGGAATTTAAGGAGATGGGACCTGGATAAACTGAAAGAACCAGAGGTTGTACAGAGTTTCAGGGAGAGCATAAGGGAACAATTGACAGGCATGGGGGAAAGAAATACAGTAGAAGAAGAATGGGTAGCTTTGAGGGATGAAGTAGTGAAGGCAGCAGAGGATCAAGTAGGTAAAAAGACGAGGGCTAGTAGAAATCCTTGGGTAACAGAAGAAATATTGAAGTTAATTGATGAAAGGAGAAAATATAAAAATGCAGTAAATGAAGCAGGTAAAAAGGAATACAAACGTCTCAAAAATGAGATCGACAGGAAGTGCAAAATGGCTAAGCAGGGATGGGTAGAGGACAAATGCAAGGATGTAGAGGCTTATCTCAATAGGGGTAAGATAGATACTGCCTACAGGAAAATTAAAGAGACCTTTGGAGATAAGAGAACCACTTGTATGAACATCAAGAGCTCAGATGGAAACCCAGTTCTAAGCAAAGAAGGGAAGGCAGAAAGGTGGAAGGAGTATATAAAGGGTCTATACAAGGGCGATGTACTTGAGGACAATATTATGGAAATGGAAGAGGATGTAGATGAAGATGAAATGGGAGATACGATACTGCGTGAAGAGTTTGACAGAGCACTGAAAGACCTGAGTCGAAACAAGGCCCCTGGAGTAGACAACATTCCATTGGAACTACTGACGGCCTTGGGAGAGCCAGTCCTGACAAAACTCTACCATCTGGTGAGCAAGATGTATGAAACAGGCGAAATACCCTCAGACTTCAAGAAGAATATAATAATTCCAATCCCAAAGAAAGCAGGTGTTGACAGATGTGAAAATTACCGAACAATCAGTTTAATAAGCCACAGCTGCAAAATACTAACACGAATTCTTTACAGACGAATGGAAAAACTAGTAGAAGCCGACCTCGGGGAAGATCAGTTTGGATTCCGTAGAAATACTGGAACACGTGAGGCAATACTGACCTTACGACTTATCTTAGAAGAAAGATTAAGGAAAGGCAAACCTACGTTTCTAGCATTTGTAGACTTAGAGAAAGCTTTTGACAATGTTAACTGGAATACTCTCTTTCAAATTCTAAAGGTGGCAGGGGTAAAATACAGGGAGCGAAAGGTTATTTACAATTTGTACAGAAACCAGATGGCAGTTATAAGAGTCGAGGGACATGAAAGGGAAGCAGTGGTTGGGAAGGGAGTAAGACAGGGTTGTAGCCTCTCCCCGATGTTATTCAATCTGTATATTGAGCAAGTAGTAAAGGAAACAAAAGAAAAATTCGGAGTAGGTATTAAAATCCATGGAGAAGAAATAAAATCTTTGAGGTTCGCCGATGACATTGTAATTCTGTCAGAGACAGCAAAGGACTTGGAAGAGCAGTTGAACGGAATGGACAGTGTCTTGAAAGGAGGATATAAGATGAACATCAACAAAAGCAAAACGAGGATAATGGAATGTAGTCGCATTAAGTCGGATGATGTTGAGGGTATTAGATTAGGAAATGAGACACTTAAAGTAGTAAAGGAGTTTTGCTATTTGGGGAGCAAAATAACTGATGATGGTCGAAGTAGAGAGGATATAAAATGTAGACTGGCAATGGCAAGGAAAGCGTTTCTGAAGAAGAGAAATTTGTTAACATCGAGTATAGATTTAAGTGTCAGGAAGTCATTTCTGAAAGTATTTGTATGGAGTGTAGCCATGTATGGAAGCGAAACATGGACGATAAATAGTTTGGACAAGAAGAGAATAGAAGCTTTCGAAATGTGGTGCTACAGACGAATGCTGAAGATTAGATGGGTAGATCACGTAACTAATGAGGAAGTATTGAATAGGATTGGGGAGAAGAGAAGTTTGTGGCACAACTTGACCAGAAGAAGAGATCGGTTGGTAGGACATGTTCTGAGGCATCAAGGGATCACCAATTTAGTATTGGAGGGTAGCGTGGAGGGTAAAAATCGTAGGGGGAGACCAAGAGATGAATACACTTAGCAGATTCAGAAAGATGTCGGATGCAGTAGGTACTGGGAGATGAAAAAGCTTGCACAGGATAGAGTAGCATGGAGAGCTGCATCAAACCAGTCTCAGGACTGAAGACCACAACAACAAAAACAACATGTGTATTATCTTTCTGTTCATTAGTTTCCATTCTCATTTTTCCTTCAGGTTCCTCTGCCTTCTCATGGCACTGTTTTTGCTTGCGAAGTGAGGGAGTGGGACAAGACAGCTCGTCCTCTGAACAACTATCAGTTATCTCCAGAGGTCGTTTTTTCGGTTGCGTTTCAGTTTCACGAGTAGTGGCGACGGGGTTTCCTTTTGTTGTTAACGGGGGAAATTGACTGTTATCGTGAAGGGAGACATCAGCTTGTCCCGCTGCGTTAACGTCCTCAACCAGTTGTTCCGGTCTATTCTTTGGTAACAGATCATTTAAGGTAAGCTTCTGACGCTGTATCAAATTACTTTTAAGAACAACAGTTCGCCGCGGACATTCCTGTCTGAAGTGGCCGTTTTCGTTACATATATGACATGTAGCTTCCTGACCTGTATAAACAATTTGTGCCTTATACCCACAAACAGTTATGTGAGACGGAATATTCGTCTTAACGTCCATCTCTACACAGCGGACCCCGTTAAAACACTGCAGTTTAAAGCGAGGCGACCGTCTTTCATTTGCAATTGATTTAACGTCTCCGTAGTTTAAAAGAGCTTCCTTAATCTTATCATTTTCAATTTCAATGGGAAGATTCACGACACGAACGGTTTTGTAATGAATGTCCGCTCTATAGATGGAAACCTTACTTTTATAACCATTTCTATGCACAAAATCTACTTCATAGCCCCACTTTCGTAACACGTTATCAACAGTCGAAGCACTGATTAATTGGACAAAAACACAGTATTTTTCCTGATCCAGTTGCCAGGTATGAACGTTTTCAGAATTGAGACCAATTACCTGTGTAATCCAGTCATCTATTTCCAGGGATGTCGGCTGAACAGGACGGGATTCCTTGTCAAAAGCAAATACCAGAGTATTCTTCCTGAGGTTTGTAGCCATGGTTAATCCAGCGAAGCAATTTCGGTTAAACAACCGAAATTCCAAGTAACAGCAGCAAGACCAGAAAGAGCGATCAGATCACAAGGAACAGGAACGAACACGGAGATTAACGGACGGACGGCACTCGGCGGAGCACAAGCACAGCGATGTAAACACTGAAGTGCAGTGCAACAGTTAACAGCGGCCACTCGCGAGCGCGGCTGAAACGGAACTGCTACTGGGGCGGACAATACATACACTGCCCAGTCACGTTGATGTACCCAGGTGTTAAAGGCCTGAATAACCACCTTTACAGTGCCTACCGCTGCGAGACGTGCAGGAAGGGAGCCAGTGAGGCTCTGGAGGACATCGACAGTGATGTGGAGCCATGTCGACTCCAGTGCCTTGGCAAGCTGGGGTGGGTTTCTCTGATGAGGATCCATGGGGCAATCAGCACGACCAAGTGGTTCCGCAGATTCTCAATTGGGTTTAAATCCGGGGAGTATGGTGGCCAGGGGAGTACGATAAACTCATCCTGATGCTCTTAGAATTTGGCACGTACACCAAAGCCTTTGTACCACAGTGGAGAGTCCTGCTCATAGACGTCATCGTGCCGAGGAAAAACAAACTGCATGCACGGGTGGACATGGTCCCCAACTTGTATTGATCCATTGTGCCTTCCAGAATGACGAAATCAGCCAGAGAATGTCACGAAAACACTCCCAAGACCATAATGCCTCCTCTTTCAGCACGGGTGTTTGCTTTCAGACGTTTTACGCAGTACTCGCCAACATCAACCTGTCAGATGGAGCATAAAACGTGACTTATCTAAAAAGTCACCCTTTTGCCACTTGTGCTATTGGTGTGCAGATTCCAGTCTTCGTCGCTGGTGAACAGCAAGCAACAAGACCGCACGAGCAAGGCATGTGCTGCGGAGGCCCACACGCAGCAACGGTCGCTGAACAGTCGTTGAGGAGATTCTGTTGGTAGCCGATTGGTTGATCTGGGCGGTCAGTTCCTCAACATATTCACGTCTTTCCACCAGAACACACCTCCGCACCCGTTATAAACCCCTGTCATCTATGGTCCACGGTGCATCACAGTTGCCTCACTGCCCATTCTGCATGGCGCCATTTTGCCATGCACGGTGTATTTTAACCACAGCGGCAAGCGAGTAGTTTACAAATGAGCCGTGCTGCGGCTCACGTTGGTGCTGTTGTAGGTTTCTGTCCTCTGCTGGAGGCCAGACTGTATCGTTTTGTTGACATGGTTGCGGTTGTTTCTATTATTCTTGTGTTGACTGGCGCCACTTGGTTTTGCAAGCGTTGCCTGTCCGCTAGTGGCAGCAGCGGCGTTATCGATATGTAGTAACTGTGACCCTAGCTTTGGGGTGACGTCATTGTTCTTCTAGGTCGTGTGAGTGAGCAGTTCGGTTGGGGACTCCGGATGAGCCAAGAGGCCAGTGCGCGAACACGCCGGGAACGCTGGCAGCACGCATACGCTGCCGGATGGAAGGGCTGTGGTCATGAGGGTACACGACCTAGTCGTCAACCGGATCCAACAAGCTTTAAGTTGAGTGGATTTTAATCTTAGCAGTGAAACCTCCACCACGGTGAGATCTCGCTGTTCTCCAGTGACTTGGGTTCGTGTTGCTGCTTGCAGTGTCACCGAGACGAAGAGCTTTCCTCGACCTCTCGTTACTAATTACTGCATTCTAACTGTTGCTATTTGTTAAGTTGAATCAGCGGTATTTTTCCTGCCTGGTGGCCGCTAACGCCCCACTGACCTGCCCTGGAGGTTAGTGTGTGTAACGGCAGAGTACGTTTCCTCGTCTTGCCGTAGCTGTCCAGTAAGGCATGTAGTTTTGACGGATTCCTTGATATGTAGGTCGGTTTATGTTTCTTCTACTCTGGTAGTAGTGGTTCCTTTCTCCTTTCGGACGCTCTAAACACAGCATTCTGAGGACGTAGTACTGATCGCCGGTTCCCGGTATGGCGTGGTGTTCCATCGTTGCATTGGTTATCGGACGTTAGGCAGCTTCAACAGATTATCATTAGTCAGTCATTAGACTGCCACTAGTCTGAGTTACCATCTTGTGAAGTGAATGCAACTCTTGGCTGCCTTTCTCATCGCTCGCGAAAGTGTTTTTGGCCTGACCTACTCAGAGGTCGATTCCTGGAGCATTGTCTGTGTCTAAGTCTTGTGTTTTTATTATTGTGCTATTATTTAGTTATTGTATTACCAAATGACCATCATTTTTCTCACCTGGTTGTTGATCAGTTGCTTGTGCTTTTGAATTAACCTTGTATTATATTTGCTGTTTTATTGTATATTTCTAAGTTCTTTAAATATAATTGCCATTCTTGTCGTTACAGCAAGTTTTAACGGTTGTTGATTGGCGAATCCATGACCTTCCTTCTAATTATGCTACCAAGTTTCTAATCCATGACCTTCCTTCTAATTATGCTACCAAGTTTACTATCACTTTGTCTCACTTGTTTGGTGATCAGTTGCCTGTCTTTTAAATTAACTTTTACTATTGCATTACTGTTTGCTAGTATGTCTGTGAAATTTTTTTAATAATTGCCATTTTTGACGTTAAAGGCCTTCAGCCGTGACTGTCGCTACTTGTCTTAAAATTCTAATGTTGCAATTGTATTTTAGCAATTAACCTTTAAGACTTTGGTGATTTGTTTTGTATATTTTAATAACTGCAGTTTCTAAGTTGCAACAAGTTAAACAATTCTTCATTTATTGCCATTAAGGCCTTCAGCCGTGAGTGTCGTTACTTGTCATAAAATTGTAATTTGGCTATTGTGTTATTGCAGTGAGCTTTAAGACCTTGGTCACTTGTCTTTTACATTTTAATAACTGTAATTGTAAGCTGCAGCAAGTTTAATCAGTTCTTAATTTATTGCCATTGAGGCCTTCAGCCGTGAAACAGTTCTTAAATTATTGCCATTATTTTAATTTTTTGTTGATTTTGAATAAATTTTGTGTGATTAAAACAAAAGCCAACCAGTAGTAGCTGATTACGGCCCCGTCCACAATCGTAACCGAATCTTGCCTTCCTTGACCACCAGGTCTCAACAAAATTAGCCGTTGCGGAAATGCTTCACTCTTGGCTCAAAACACAATGATAATGCGCTTCTGGACGTCAGATAAATCACTGAGTTTCCGCGTTTGCAACTACTTCCTCCCGACAGGCTTTATATACCCTCCACTGTCAATGCAGCCACCTGCCGTCTATGAGTGGTTATTGCGCATTGCCGTTGAACAGAGGCTGTGGTCACATTAATGTGACGGGACTGGGTATATTTCCTAATAAAATTTATGATAAATAATACATCAAAGTTTGAGACGAATTGTGATATCCATATCCACGGCACTAGAGGAAAATGTAACCTTAATTACCCACTAGCATAGTGTCCGCTGCTTCGCTCCTTTATACTGTACGTTCTGCACAGATTTTTTCCTTCTTTAATCGAAATTTTATGTTCCTCACAAACTGCAACACCTTCTAAACTTCTCACGCTAATTAAGGGTAGAGAGGCATGGAAACTAAGGTTTTTGTTAATCATGGCTTTCACGTTCTTGTGGTAATATTTCGATAGAAAATTTCTCCCCTGACACACCTTTCTTTACATCTAACCGAGAAATGAATACAAATTTTCATACCTTTATTTTCATAAATTTTTAAGTACAAAGAAATATCTTCTTAATAATTTTCATTGCCTGTTTCAGCCCCTCAAGGTTTTAATTTCCGAAAACAATGAAACACGTTTTTCTTATTTCTAGCAGAGAAGCTAAATACAAACTTCATGGACGTAGCTTTGAAAAGGCTTTCATAATGAAATAATTAATAAAATTTTTCATCCCGTATTTCACTCCCTTAGAGATTTGAATTTTTAAAGACACTGAAATATGTAATTTTTTTCCAACCGAGAGGTCAAATACCAATATTCATAACTATAGCTTTAAAAATGCTTTACTAGTTCATTAGTACTTTACAGAAGTTCTGCGAACCAGGAGAGCTTCTGTAAAATTTGGAAGCAAGGCAACGATGTACTGGCAGAAATAAAGCTGTGAGGACGGGGCGTGAGTCGTACTTGGGAAGATCAGTTGGTAGAGCACATTCCCGCGAAAGGCAAAGGTCCCGAGTTCGAGTTTCGGTCCGTCACACAGTTTTAATCTGCCAGAAAGTTTCATATCAGCGCACACTCCGCTGCAGAGTGAAAATCTCATTCTATATCCCAGATGTGCTCGATCGGATTCGGGATTGGTGAATCGGAGGCTCCACCACTTCTAGTGTAACTCGCTACTGTGTTCATCGAACCACTCAGTCACACTCCAGGTGCATTACCTTGTTGAAAAATGCTACTGCCGCCGGGAAAAACATCATGGTCATGAAGGGGTGTACGTCTACAACCAGCGTGCGAGACATCTAGGCCACCATGCTGCACTGAACGAGCTCCACTGGAACCATAGACGACCACGTCTGGGGAACCCAGAGCATAATGGAACCGTCGCCAACTTGTCTCCATCCCACAGTACAGGTTCAGGGACCTGTTCCCCATGTAGACAATGGATCCGCGCCCTCCCATCGGCATGATGAAGAAGGTATCGAGATTCATCGGACCATGCAATGCTCTGCCACTGTGCCAACGTCCAGTGCTGATGGTCATGTGTCCATTTCTCTCGTAGTTGCCGATTTCGTGGAGCTGACATTGGCAGATGCATGGGTCGTCGGCTGCGGAGGTCCATCGTTTGGAGTGTTCGGTGCACTGTGTGTGCAGACACATTTGTACTCTGCCCAGCATCAAAATCTGGTGTTAGTTCCGCCACCTGTCTTGTTTTTCCCCTTTGCCCAGCCTACGACGTTGCACATCTCTAATGAGTGGTGCACGCCCAACCCCAGAACGTCTGTGCATGGCTTCATCGTGGCTTCCTCACGTGTTGAAGACACTCACCAAACCACTCCTCGAACACCCGACCAGTCGCACAATTACTGAAATGTTTCTGCCGAGGCTTCGGGCCATCACGATCTGCCCTCGGTTAAATCAGATAGATCGTGCAATTCTACATATGAACAGCACGTCCACTGATACTACATGCGCCGTGGGTGTGTCTGAATAGCAGTCATTCGACACCAGGTTGTAACAACAACGACTCTGTCCTATTGTACATATAATATTTTTTTCTTCTGATTTTTCGATAAACTTGTGTAATTAATGTCCTGCTTTCATTTATTTTTGTTTCATGCCATTGTGTTGAGAAAACTGTAAACATGTTTCAATGTGAATATTAATGTTTAGGTCAAATGTCAAGCAATATTGTAATAGAATTGAAATGTAACAAATGTTGAAACTGTTGTAAGATGTTTAAAATTGTAACTGTGCGTCTGGTCCATACGTAGGCAATGTGTTAGGATATGTAGAATGCAAAACCTTGGGTGAATACCCTGTCTGTAAGGGAGCGGTAAAAGGTGGATGGCAGGCGAGCGCGGGAAAATGCGCACGGCACTGGACGGCACAACGGGCTCAGCAGTAGTAGTTGGAGTTTGGCATTGGTCTGAGCAACACCTTCTGGAGCGAGGAGGCTCTCCTGGAAGACGTAGTTTCACTGAGCCACGGGTATGCCGTTCCAACGCCCGTACAGCATGGCAAAATTCCATAGGCACTAAATGGAAAAGTATTGCGACGCTGTGAAGAATTAAAGTGCCGATACGTTAAGAGCCATAGCCTGTGGTTGTATGTGTGCACTGTGCTTCGCCATCTTGCCGTCCGCCAACCGCCGCATCGATACAAGCAGGTTGAAACTTTTAGTACTGTATGCGTATGGACCACAGAGTGAACTGTTCAATAATAACCTAAATTTTACTAGAACTTTCCCCCTCATTTAATTATCCTCACAACTAACCTAGACAGGGTCCTTTCCAAATGTTGTGCAATCCGAGTGTCCCGAAATGAAAAATTAAATTTTGTGTTAATAATAATTACTTACAGACCTAGTTATGTTAGAATGGCGTTTAAAGAACTGTTTTGTTAATGAACCAGTAAATGAATAACGAAGGTCTAACGAAGTTGAAAGTTAACTTTAATATTGATATAGTAATGAAGTTTAATTATTTCGAGACAGGTATAAAGGTATTTAAATGAGCAGTAAATAAGATAAAAAGAGTAGTAACTCATATACTGGAAACCTTGAACGCATAATAATTTCAGTAATCAATTTTTTTAATATAGTGATCATTACAGTTTCAGGGTCCCCCCCCCCTTTTATTCATTTGAATTCTGAAGTGTTCCACATTGGTTTGACCAGCAAAAGTTAAAGTCAATATAAAAGTCAAAATTTATCAGTTTTTTATCTTTATCAAAATTGACATTTTGTGTGTGTCACGAAAGTGCTATTTCTAGGGTAACCTATGTCCGATTTTAATCAGATCAATAGACAGTACGAAGCTTTGTAGTATACATTATAGTGTAGTGTTATGTATTCATGGCTTTTCCATATCAGTACAGAACGTGAAACTATCAGTTCAATAGATTTTCTGGTTCTAAAATTCTACTATATTATGCAGTGTTACTACTTGTTATTTTGCATGAATATACACCAATTTGTGCAGGGAAGAAACTCAGTTAATACCTAATTAGGCTGGCGACCGTATTATTATCAAATTGGTAGCATCTTCAGTGTTGCTTTTGGTACATACTGACGTGTAATTGCATTTTGAACTTACTTGACGGATCATTGTTATTACAGAGTGGGTGTAAGTCTGATTTGCCACCATTCAGGTACACGCGGTCAATATCTATACAAAAATCCTGTCTCGTAAGGTGAACCCCGCTCACTTACCATAGTACAGGCATTAATGAGTATTGTGTGCCCCACGCGGAGCTATCGATAACAGCTCGGTGGTCATAACGTACTGGCTGATCAGTGTACGTCGTATCGGTACGTATGCGACAGCATGAGCTACCTGATATGTTACAAAACGCCGCGCATAAAAAGGAGATAATTATGGGGCTCATAACTCGTTTTCGTGACAGTATGGTAGAGTCAATTTTTTTTTGGATTGCCCTTGATTTAGGGATCATTTATACACCCATCAGAAGGATTTGTTAGTGTTACTATCCTTAAGTACAACGTCAAAGTATGAATACTACATACTTTCTCTTGTTTAGCCAAATGGCGCAAATCGGTTGGTTACATTTGATGTTATCTTAGTTGAGCCTTAACGAGTTTACGGAGGTACCATTAGTTCACGGTTGGTTCCTTAGAAAACCATCACAAGGCTTTTTTTTTACCATACATTTAGTAATAGATCAAGATCCGTATTCGAAGACGGCTACGCATAGCAATTGCCTGAAATTTTGTAAGATTCAGACCTCGAACAACCTTGACAGTTCCTTTGATACATTTATCCGTGTCCGAGATACAGAGGTTCAAAGTTACACCACGTGCACTCGTAAAACACACACGTAAAATCTGGAATGAGACGTAACTTCGTTTATAAAGTGACGCAGCACGGATAAATACGCTGTAAAATGTCTTCGTTACCATCTGAAGGTTTCTGGGAACCCCTTGGTGTAGTATTGAAGTACATGGAAATTTTTTGCGCGTTCAATCCGGTCCGAGGCGCAAAAATAGTTCTGCGTTATTTCAGTTTCATATACGTAAATTTTAAAATTTTTACTGCCCCATTAAGTTTCACTGCTGTCGCAGGGAATAGAATGGAACCAGCGGAAAAATCTTGTATCGGAACAAAAAGAGTGCGAATAGAATCCTGTTTAAAAGACTAACCGAAAAGTGGCGTACCAGTTGCTTCATTCTTTCTTCCCCAGTACCTTTAAAAATTTTCCCAAACATTTTTGGCAAACGACGATATTATCTCTTTTTATGCTGAGAGAGAAAGAGACAATGACAGTGAAAAAGCCACAGAAAAACAGTAAATACTTGATGTATGTATTGAACAGCGGACCTAGAAACGATTGAGAGGCTTCGTCCCCGCCGAAGCCCTCAGTGGTACACAAGCCCACAACAGGCTACAGCAGGCCACTCACCCCACGGCCGCCCCACACCGAACCTAGGTTTATTGCGCGGTTCGCTCCCCAGTGCACCCACTCGGGAACGTTTCATTCCAGACGAGTGTAACCTCAATGTTTGAGTGGTAGAGTAATTATGGTGTACGCGTCCGTGGAGACAGTGTTTGCGAGGCAATCGCCAACATAGTGTAACTGAGGCGGAATAAGTGGAACCAGCCCGCATTCGGCGAGGCAGATGGAAAACCACCTTAAAAACCGTCCACAGGCTGTCCGGCACCCAGGACCTCGACACTAATCCGCCAGGCGGATTCGTATCGGGGACCGGCACGCCTTCCCGCAGGGGATTTACTGCGTTAGACCGCACCGGGTGGGCTACTACTGGAAGGTAGCAGCCAGTGGTTGTGCTATACCAAGGTCGAAGGAGAGAATGGCACTGTGAGAGAAAGATTGGGACACAGTGGCAATGGACACATAGTTGACAGATGGGTAACAGTGCTAGTAAAAAGAGTGAAGGAGAAGTGCAAGAGGGAGAGGGATAAAGAGAAGGAGAAAGTGGAAGTGGGTGACAACTAGTAATAATGAGAGAGAGACGAAGAGGGAGATAGTGACAGTGAGAACAGACAACAGCGGTAGAGAAGAATGGATGAGACAGTAGCACTAAGAGAGCAAGAGCGATAGACAGCGACAAGAGACAGCAGTAGCAGGACCGAATCGAGGAGACTATGGCTGTGAGACAGGACACAATAACAGAGAGACACAAAGATATAATGACAGTGAGTTGGGCTGCATGATGTATGAATGGGCAAATGGGAGTGGATAGAGATGAGCTACTTACAGCGATGGTGTAGTGGGTGAGAGCGAGTTACGGTTAGGAAAGCGTGTGGGAGTGAAAGGGGAGCTTAATGTTCAGGAAAGCCAAATGTCTTCTATACCAAAATGTTTGGGAAAATTTTTAAAGGTACTGTGAAATGTGGAATGCGGCAGTTGGTACTGCACTTTTCGGTCAGAGTCTTTTAAAAAGGAACATATTCGCCTTTCTTTTGTACTCCGAGAGGAGCATTATTCCGCTGCTCATTGCATGTCTTCTGATCATTACAAGTGTTCTACTACTCACTGTTATCCATACGTTTCCTTCCCCGCCTATTCTGCAAGGATCCTTCTCATCTCTTCTCATTCACTTAATTTTCAACATCCTTTTGTAACTCCCCACATCAAATGCTTCGATTATCTACTTCTCCGCTTTTCCCCTAATTCCCTAACTCACTTCAACTCAATGCTGTAACCTAGAAAACTTATAAAAGAGACATCTCTAAACACTGGATTAATTGTTAGCACCATCACATATAATTTCAGCAAGATATTACTCGTTTCGGCTTCCACATCACATGACAGGGAAACAGTAAGTAACTCCCAAACACGCTGAGTAGAGCATCCTGTCCGATGACTGCTGATTCATTTAATCCTGTTAGAAAAACTGATGACTACATATTTGTAAAATTTTAATCGCACCGTTGTGTTTCAAAAATGATTTTATAATTCTAATTTGAGTGTAATGAATCGAAAAAGAAACCCGAACTTGTTCCGTACATATACCGACCGAAAAGTGCCCTTGATCTCAAAAGGATGTGCACCAGTCATTCCTGTTCCAAACTGGTAACTTATATGTGACCGTTTTGTGGTTATCGACGCAGGAGGAATAGACACCAAAACTGAAATAACGCCGTAATTCACAGAAAGCAGATTGACGAGATGTACAAAATTAGTGACCTTGGAATCTCCTCTTCGTAACATGTAAGTTGTTAGGTAATATTATCAACATCGGTATGTAAAATGATGGGAGTTTTAACCACGGAAAAAAAAACTAGCTTTAGAAGTGGCTGTAGCTCTATGTGCCAAGTCGTGAATAAACTGAAAAACGGATTAATAAATATGAATTAGCACTTTGCCTGTGGTAAAAAGATTTTTGATAAAGTATTTCAGTTCAAACAACATTCTTGCTGACGCCCGTAGAGAAACAATGCGTTATTGCAATTGATGTTATTACTTGCACATTAAGGAATGTGTTCATGAGCACTGTAGCTTCCATTAGACTTTATCATCATGGTCAAAAAGTTAAAATTCTCTGTATTGTTAAGAAAATTATTAGGAGTCGTAGAGAAAACTTCAGATCCTTAAATTACGAAATAAGGAAAAAAT
This sequence comes from Schistocerca cancellata, assembly GCF_023864275.1. Lineage (NCBI taxonomy): Eukaryota > Metazoa > Arthropoda > Insecta > Orthoptera > Acrididae > Schistocerca > Schistocerca cancellata. The sequence continues at coordinate 141,213,596 of NC_064630.1, read as the reverse complement.
GAATGTAATTTATTATGGCTGAAGCATCGCCCTTTGATTGATAAAATTGTACTGTTTACCTCAATTTTGCGTGAATTCCAACAGCCAATGAAGAATGTTAATAAAGACTGAGAATAGGCCTTAAAACCTTACTCCCTCCCATAAACGCCTCGGGGATTGACCATGACGAGAAAATCAGAAACTGAAGCTCATACGGAAGTTTATTGATAGTTCTTTCCATGGATCATTCGCGAATGAAAATGGAAGGATCAAAAAGATAGTTGAAACATCTCCTTGGGAAAATTTATGAATTACTGTGGTGGTAAACCTCTTACGTTATTTGATTTTCAAACAGCTGAGCAAAACTGAACGTACTCAGACATTTCTCTCTTTCCTTATTCTGATCATCACTAAACTGACGCACAATATTTTTAGCGCAACGCCATCTGACTTTCAATAATTACCTACAAAAGAATGGCCCTGACTAGCAATAACCTATACCTTTCATGAATCACTTACCTCACAAAAATCTTCGTTACTCGAACTACTGCAATACAGCGAGCGCCAATACTGCCGTCTAAATAAAAGATTCTAACTACTGAAGGCACTAACTACTGATAGGCATAGTTAGCAAATGAAAGATTTTGATAGGGGACAAACAATGTATTTACCTTAATAGTGGTAAAAATCAGTTCATGACATCCAGTCTTTCAAATTTCCTTTTTCTGACGGACACACGTCCAGATCGTCCGCTCTCAAAAGTCAGCCATCTCTCTTCTCACATCCACCACTGCTGGCGGCTCACCTCCAACTGCACAACGCTATGCACTGTTCACATCCAACTGCCCAACATTACAATAGCAAATATTCCAACAATGCAAACCAGCCACAGACTGCACACAGCACAGTCAGTGATTTTCATACTGAGCGCTACGTGGCGTTACCAACATAACAACCTAAACGCCTGCTTACATAGTGTCAGCAGAAGTAACCTTCTGCACTCACCGTAAGGTTGAGGGGGGGGGGGGGGGGGGGGTCACAAGCAAACTTACATACGAAAAACAAGCGTAACGAGAATAAAAAAGATGTATAACGGACATATGGGATATAAAAGACGAACTCGTCGAACCACTGCGTCGGTTTTTGTGGAAGTCACCAAATAGGTCAGTAAATAAAGTAAAGAGTAAAAACGACGTGCACTGCTGTTGATAAACTGATTAGGGGCGTATTAATAATTTCGACTTAGGTTAGTAAGATGCAGACTTTTATTGCGAGAAGCAGTCAAAGCTGAGTTGCTCAGCAAACTGTAGGAAGAGTGACAGGGAGGAAGAAAAAACTCAGAAAATGAATCAGGCAGCAGACTGGAATTGAAGACGTTACTATTTTACATCCATGGTCCAAGGCTTAGCCGGCACCGTAGCTCAGAGTGTTCTATCAGAGGCCTTGCTGACCTCTGTAATAATGACAAAATAAACAGAATAAAATAAAAGGAAACATAGCGCAATATTCAAAGAAGAACAGAGAGAGCTGTCATGTGACGAAAACAAAGATAAAAATTATCTCTAAAAAAAAGCAGGGGTAGTGCCTTTGAATAGTAATCAAAACGGCCTTAATCCCGGGTTAGAAACTGCGCCACCGCTTGAATTATAAATAGAAAATCATCAGAAGTGGTAGCCAAAGACATTCGGCATAAGAAGTGACCCTTACTCGGCAAACGGTCTTGCTAAAGAAGGCGGAGAAGCAGACAGAGTATCAGGGCATTCTCTTGCCCTTCTGATGGGAAACCACCCCTAAAAGGCGGAAGAATCAGCAATGATCAACGGCATGACGATGCAGAAGGCTGTTGAATCCATTGTATTAGAGAAAAATTATTTATATCCTCAGGACATGTGGCTGTACTTAAAAAAGTGTCGTTGGAAGAGGATTCCGAACTAGAAATCCATTGAGATCACTTGCAGGGGATTGCCAAGAGGGAGATGGCCATGCGAAAATGAAAGTATAACGTTTTACAAGTCAGAACGTGAATGTCAGAACTATGAACTTGGTACGGGAGCTAGAATATCTGAACAGGGAAATTTTAAGGCTCAATCTAGATGTAGTGGTGGTCACTGTAATGGAATAGAAAAAAGACAAAGAGTTCTGTTCAGATGAGTATAGAGTAATATCAACAGCAGCAGAAAATGGTGTAACTGCAGTAGGATTCTTATGAATAGGAAGGAAGGGCACAAAGTGAGTTACTGTGAACAGATCAGTGATAGGGTTGTTCTCTCCGGAACCAACAGAAAACAAACACCGACACATTAGTTCAGGTATACATGCCGACATCGTAAGCAAAAAATTAAGAGACAGAAAAAAATACGTGAGGATAATGAACAGGTAATTCAGTACGTAAAAGGACTTCAAAATCTAATAGTCATGGGGGACCTGAATGCAGCTGTAGGGGAAGGACTGGAAGAAATGGTTACGGGAGAACGTGGGCTTGGTAGTAGAAATGAGAGAGGAGAGTAATAGCGAATACTCTGTATACTCTGTTCGAGAATCACAAGAGGAGGCGCCGTACTTGTAAAAGTCCGGAGATAATGGAAGATTTTAGTTACATTACATCATGGTCAGGCAGAGATTCCGAAATCAGATACTGAATTGTAGAACGTAACCAGGAGCCAATATATTTTCTGTCAGGAAGAATCCGCGTACAAAGAAATGGGATATGACAATATTAAGGAATAAAGAGGTATGCTTGTTCTAAAAGTGGCTCTGAGCACTGTGGGACTTAGAACTACTTAAACCTAACTAAGCTAAAGACATCACACACATTCATGCTCGAGGCAGGATTCGAACCTGCGACCGTAGCAGCAGCGCGGTTTCGGACTGAAGCGCCTAGAACCGCTCGGCCACAACGGTCGGTGGTACGCTTGTTCTCTGAGGCTATAGACGCTGCGATAATGAATTGCTCAGTAGGCAGTTCAGTTGATGAGGAATGGACATCTCGAAAAAGGGCAGTGACAGAAATTGGAAAGAAAAGCATAAGTGGGAGGAAGGCAACTGCCAAGAAACCATGGGATACAGAAGAAATACCTAAGGTGAGCGACTAAAAACGGAAAATACAGTAATAAAAATCACTTAGGAATGAATAAAATGGGAAGTTTAGAACAGCTAAAGCGAAATGGCCGCATATAAAACGTGAAGGAATTGAATAAGAAATGATTGTCAGAAGGACCGATTCAGTACATAGAAAATCCAAAATCATCTTTGGTGAAATGAAAAGCGGGGGCGGTAACATTAAAAGTGAGATGGGAACTTATATCGCTATCACCCGCTACTGCTATACCATAATCTTAAAGTTGGAGCCAGGTCGTGAAATAAAACTATCTTGTTAAAGCAATTATGACATAAAGCAACAGAGCAGTGTTGCCCTCTGAGAGGAATTTTGTTATGTTGACCGTGTTGTACCTAACGGAGGTGGCTTATCGGAAGTGAAAGTAGAATTAGGTAAATATTTAAACAGTAACAAACAATATTTTACCTATCCACAGCGTCCAAATGATAATAAAAACGGTCGCCAGCCTAATTAGGCATAAGAATGAGTAACATTCTTCTCCAAGAAACTGAAAATAAGTAATTTTAATGGGCAAATACAGCCCATATTTTGCCAAACGCGAGTGCAATGAACTCTAGCACTTGAATACAGTATGCTCACGTTAAGGTTGGAGCTAAAAGATCAGAACAAACTATTTGCATAAATATAACAGATAACAAAACACACTATTGTCTTGACGACTTAGTCAAACTGAATGATTTCAATAACGTTACTCTTAATATTTACTTTAGAAACGAAAATTGGACATAGGTTTCGTATTATTTTTCAAACAAATTCCTATATGACATGAAATATTGATATGGTTGACAGCAAATTTATGAACTGGTCAGAGGTTAAGTCTCTCTCAGCTAAATACTCTACTATTTAGAATGAAAGTTAAATGTATTTCACTAACAAACAATGTCTCACTGAATTTTGAATAAAAGAAGTTACTGTTTTCATATATGTGGTCTTTCTATTAATAGTTATTTATCATGAGCATAAAGGATAAGGATATTTAGTCAGCAGACAAATGCCTTATGGCAGTTATACGCTTTTGATTACGTTCTTCATAACCAGATGATCGAAAATGAGATCTATCTGTAGTTTATATGAAATGACATTAATGCGATCCCTCACAAATAATGTAAAATACCAGATCCACTACTCCAGCGCAATTACTTTATTTTGTTGAGGCTTGTTGACCAGGGTTGCTGTTCCTGAGTTTCATATGTTGATTGAAGTAGTTTTCAACTTTATAAATAACAAACAAAAATTTATAAGGATGTTTATTTTATCATTGTTCACCACAAAACAAGAGGACGATTATGGTACATTGAAATATCTCGCTGCCTCAGTGTTGCCATCTTTACATTAGCCATAAAAATACGATGCTATCTTGAAAACATGTGCATATCTACAGCTGTCAAAGCGTCTGCTTGTGACATGCATCAAGAGCGTACCGAGACATTTCCCGCAACTGCTACTACTACCCCATTCTCCCACTTCAGCTGAGGCTTCTGATTTTCATGCAATATCAGAAAAATCATGACACTAGGTTGCACAAGAACAGTTTATTTATGTACTACTGGTTAGGGTCATCTGGTACCTCAATTAACTTAAAATTTAGAAAACAGCGTATAGACTTGAAAATACAAAAACGTTTCTTACAAAAAACTGGCCTATACGGGTCACATGTCACATCTTGTACCATAAAATCGCATTAGCTGTCAAGCTCTGGGGTGATAACATTCCCCAGTCAGCAATCTTCATCATGCATACGAAACAGGAAACTCAATTAGTGTAGGCTTGACACAGCATGAGTAGCCTAGCTCGCGTGACCGCAAAGACAACGGAAAGATGTATAGTCAGTATGAAATATGGTATACAAACATAACTTTCAGGTAAAAATAACCATAATTACGACAGTTACTGTGAAGTCACAAGGAATTCTTGTACAAAGGAGAAAAACTGTGTGACCACTTAATCACAAGTATCACTTCTCAACAACGTTTTCATATTGTATACAATTAATGTTGTATACACATCACAATGTACTATCTATTTAGTGGCAATTAAATGTCAATAATGTAAATAATGTAACCTGTGATAAAAAAAACATTTGAAATGTAATTAAATAAAAGGTTCGAATAGTATATATTATACATAATTTCTTACACCAATGAACAATTCAGTGTACCGCATGTCAGAACAAACAGGAAAGCAGTGAGGTTTACAATATATTACCGAGAAACTATGTAATAATAGATATAAGAAAAGGCTAACCAGAGTTGACAGTACGAGATATAAAATGTTAAAACTCTATATCTTAACAAAGAGTACCTTAGTGGTGCAGAAAATCTTTCAACAAAAGCGTTATTTCATCTCCATACGGGGCTAAAATAATGTAACACCTATCTAACTTATAGTTGTTTAGGATTTAAATGGGATATATTTCCCAAGAGGAATCTGCACACATCAGAATATGTCGTATCAGTATGGAACATCAGACAAACAGTAAATTGGCTTAAAATAGTTATTCAAAATCAAGGTAGAATTGGGATCATGTGATTGAGGCAATTGGATATTGTATAGAATAGGAAGAAGCGTGTGACCAACAAATGGATAACTAAAGTAATGGATGTTTGAGAGTAGCTACAAAGTAAAAAAAAGCATAAAATCATTTTTCAACCATTGTAAATCACTAACAATCTGAAATAAAAATAGTAGACAGTGTTATACTTTAATGATGGGGAACATCAGAGGACAGAGACTCCAACAAACCACACAGGCATCACAAAGCAGTCCTGTTAAACAATATAATACGGAAGCTTATATTTTACAGGAGGGGCTAGAAGGGATAATACAAATTATCAATATAAATCATATATATTAGCGTAAAATGTAACAATAAATTTACCAAAAAATACACAATGGTGCTATATATACATTTCTTCTAGCACCCTGTAACATCATCCCATGGCGCATGCTGTCAAACAATCCCTACGTCAGAAAAAAATTACATTTAATACGATTTTAAGCTACGCTGATGTCCAATTATACAGGTAATTGAATGCTTCCTAATGACATTTGTAGTGCCTCATAAACTAACGGTTCCATTCGCTTGCAAATCGTGTTTATAATACTGACTGTTGCGATTTGGAACAGGGTGGAGGAAATAAAACATACAATGAAAAATACCAAAAAATAAAAATCGGTCCAAATTTCATCGCGATGTAAATGAAAGAATCCGTTTGATCAAAAGTTTACGAATCTGCAATTGGGTATTGTTTAGGCAGAGTAATACCAAAGTTATGTAAGGATATTGATCAATATTTTAAATAATGAAACATAAATAAAACATCTCTAAGTAAAATTAACTGCCAGAATGGAGTTTTGTTTACCTTTAGCTTCGAACGAAATACACCAATCGATTCAAAACGCTTTCGTAAATAAGTCTGAAAATGGAGATGAGCAGTGTTCTGTTACCAGGCTTCATAAGATTACCAGAGGGAGCTGTCACCCACAAAGTCTATTATGTCACTACGAATGATGGTTTGGTATCTAGTACATGAATCTGAGCATAATTTCTTAAAGGCAAACTGGAAAAGTACTGAGAAATATGATAAAGTAAGTAGAAGTAAAAAAGGATGGAAATGGTCAGTGACGGACAGTTTCAAGTGAATTTGTGTAGTACCCGAAAGTATCTGTTACGTAACACCGGAACAAAATTTTATGGCGATTAATTTAAGAATAAAGGGAAAAAATCAATTTGGCGTGAAGCAGGCGGCTTAAATAGATTGATCGCTCCTAATTTAGGAAGTGAAATCACTCTAAGATATAACGAAACGACGCACCACGAATGATTTATCTGAATAGGACAGGTATCGGTAGATGTGATGTACATACACAGAAAAACAAATGTTCACAATTGCAGACAAATTGTATGATTTACTCAAGAGAAAGTGCTTCACAAATTGAGCAAGGCGATAATGCGTCGGCCCATCTCTGGCCCTTACACAGGCAGTTATTGGTATTGATTGACAGAGTTGTTGAATGTCCATGTCCTTCTGAGAGATATAGAGCTAAATTCTGCCCAGGTGGCGCATTAGATCGTCAAAATCCGGAGCTATTTGGATGGCCCAGCCGATAATGCTCCATACGTTCTCAACTGCTGACAGATTCGGAGATCTTTCTGGCCAAGATGGGGTCTCGCAAGCACGAATACAAGCGGTAGAAACTCAGATCGTGTGTGGCCGGACATTATGTTACCGAAATGAAATGAAATGTCGAGTGGCTAGCGCCTCCTGTCGGGTAGACCGGTCACCTGGTGCAAGTCTTTCCATTTACGGCACTTCGGCGACTTGTGCGTCGATGGGGATGAGATGATGATGATGATGAAGACAACACAACACCCAGTCCCTGAGCGGAGAAACTATCCGACCTAGCTGGGAATCGAACCCGGACCCCTTAGCATGGCATTCCGTCGCACTGACCACTCAACTATTGAGGCGGACTGTTACCGAACTGCAAGCCCAAGATAATTTGACCTGAAGTGCAACAGTGTAGAGCCTACAATGTCGTCGACGTGCCTGTGTGCTGTAAGGGTGCCGCGAATGCGAGCCAGAGGTACATCTACATCTACATCTACATCTACATCTACATTTATACTCCGCAAGCCACCCAACGGTGTGTGGCGGAGGGCACTTTACGTGCCACTGTCATTACCTCCCTTTCCTGGTTCGCGGGAAGAACGACTGTCTGAAAACCTCCGTGCGCGCTCTAATCTCTCTAATTTTACATTCGTGATCTCCTCGGGAGGTATAAGTAGGGGGAAGCAATATATTCGATACCTCATCCAGAAACGCACCCTCTCGAAACCTGGCGAGCAAGCTACACCGCGATGCAGAGCGCCTCTCTTGCAGAGTCTGCCACTTGAGTTTGTTAAACATCTCCGTAACGCTATCACGGTTACCAAATAACCCTGTGACGAAACGCGCCGCTCTTCTTTGGATCTTCTCTATCTCCTCCGTCAACCCGATCTGGTACGGATCCCACACTGATGAGCAATACTCAAGTTTAGGTCGAACGAGTGTTTTGTAAGCCACTTCCTTTGTTGATGGACTAGATTTTCTAAGGACTCTCCCAATGAATCTCAACCTGGTACCCGCCTTACCAACAATTAATTTTATATGATCACTCCACTTCAAATCGTTCCGGATGCATACTCCCAGATATTTTACAGAAGTAACTGCTACCAGTGTTTGTTCCGCTATCATATAATCATACAATAAAGGATGCTTCTTTCTATGTATTCGCAATACATTACATTTGTCTATGTTAAGGGTCAGTTGCCACTCCCTGCACCAAGTGCCTATCCGCTGCAGATCTTCCTGCATTTCGCTACAATTTTCTAATGCTGCAACTTCTCTGTAAACTACAGCATCATCCGCGAAAAGCCGCATGGAACTTCCGACACTATCTACTAGGTCATTTATATATATATTGTTGAAAAGCAATGGTCCCATAACACTTCCCTGTGGAACGCCAGAGGTTACATTAACGTCTGTAGACATCTCTCCATTGATAACAACATGCTGTGTTCTGTTTGCCAAAAGCTCTTCAATCCAGCCACACAGCTGGTCTGATATTCCGTAGGCTCTTACTTTGTTTATCAGGCGACAGTGCGGAACTGTATCGAACGCCTTCCGGAAGTCAAGAAAAATAGCATCTACCTGGAGCCTGTATGTAATATTTTCTGGGTCTCATGAACAAATAAAGAGAGTTGGATCTCACACGATCGCTGTTTCCGGAATCCATGTTGATTCCTACATAGTAGATTCTGGGTTTCCAAAAACGACATGATACTCTAGCAAAAAACATGTTCTACAATTCTACAACAGATCGACGTCAGAGTGCTGTAAAAACGAAACAACACCCTAGACCATCACTCCTGGTTGTCGGTCGTATGGCGTGCAACAGTGAGGCTGGTAACCCATCGCTGTCTGCAGAAACATCTTCGCTGGTCATCGTAGCTTAGTTCCGAGCGGGACTCACCGTTGAAGACAGTTCTATTCCCGTCGAGATTTCAGGGCAACTGTGACCGAGACCACTGCAAACGATACTGTTGGTGTGATGATGATGATGTTTGGTTTGTGGGGCGCTCAACTGCGTGGTTATCAGCGCCCGTACAATTACCCAATCTTTGCTCAGTCCAATTTCGCCACTTTCCTGGATGATGATGAAATGATGAGGACAACACAAACACCCAGTCATCTCGAGGCAGGTGAAAATCCCTGACCCCGCCGGGAATCGAACCCGGGACCCCGTGCTCGGGAAGCGAGAACGCTACCGCGAGACCACGAGCGGCGGACGATACTGTTGGTGTACAGAGGTTAACAGTAGTTGGCGCAAGGGCCGCCGTGAGTTTATCCCCCTATATGTGAACCTTGTGGTCAGTGAAGCGCCATTTGCACGTCGGGTCGACGATAATGATGAGTCCAGCGTTCTGAGTGCCTCTCTGACGATTGATCGCTCCTGACGTCCTGTCGTCTATCTAGCTGAACCGCTTCCTCCCTGACGCTGTGTTGTGCAGTGGTTCACTCATTCCTGCCAACACCGTCGAACACAGTGGCATCGCCCTTATCCAAATGTCGACCAATTCGTCGGTTACTCCAGACGGCCAGCCTTAGTGGCCGAGCGGTTCTAGGCGCTACAGTCTAGAACCGCGCGACCGCTACGGTCGCAGGTTCGAATCCTGCCTCGGGAATGGATGTGTGTGATGTCCTTAGGTTAGTTAGGTTTAAGTAGTTCTAAGTTCTAGGGGACTGATGACCTCTGAAGTTAAGTCCCACAGTGCTCAGAGCCATTTTAACCACTTTTACTCCAGACGGTTGCTTTGTGCCCAAATACATGCCCCGTCTCAAACTGCTGATCTCTGGGTATATTGTTCATTCGCCTGTCTGCGAGGAATAGTTACTGTCCAACTGAGTACACAGAATGAAATTCGCTGTTATTGACATGTCCCCTGCTTAATAAACTTGCCAGCTGCGCGGTGATATTGCAGTGCCGCGTCACACATTCAACCATCGATAGGCAACATACAGTTTTACATTTTCCGTCCATACCTCTATGAATATCAAACTGTGACCAATTTCCGTAACTCTTTGGTGGAGAGACGCTTTAATTTTGTCTTACAGTATAGTTCCCTTATTCGCGACTAAGGTTATACAAATTGACTTACTTTATTTAGAAATCAAAACTGCTGCAGACGAACAACATTTTCACTAACTGCTCGTCCAAAACACTGAAATGGCACTGAACTTGGTGGTGGTAAGAGGGCCTAATTGCGTTTGTGTTCGTGGGTAAAGCAGAGAAGGAGATACTAGAAACTTAGGATCTAAAAAGTAATGTTGGAGATGATGTTAAAATCAATTAGAAATAATTTTATAATTTAAGATATTGAGTTTTGAGGTCATTTCATCCTTCAGTCTTTATTACTACCTTTAGCCCTTTACTACTGTCCTTTAATTCTTTATGAGGCAATTGAAGTTTAGAAAACAGTAATTGCATTCAATTTGTTGCCTCTACCTTGCCAATTGGCATTTGAACTGGGTTTAAAGGAGTTGCTAGCATTCCCTGAGAAATACTGATCGTATTTTTGTGATCTGATAACTCTGTTAATTCTACTTTTTCTTGAAACTTCCTGGCAGATTAAAACTGTGTGCCCGACCGAGACTCGAACTCGGGACCTTTGCCTTTCGCGGGCAAGTGCTCTACCATCTGAGCTACCGAAGCACGACTCACGCCCGGTACTCACAACTTTACTTCTGCCAGTACCTCGTCTCCTACCTTCCAAACTTTACAGAAGCTCTCCTGCGAACCTTGCAGAACTGGCACTCCTGAAAGAAAGGAAATTGCGGAGACATGGCTTAGCCACAGCCTGGGGGAGTTTTAATCTGCCAGGAAGTTTCATATAAGCGCACACTCCGCTGCAGAGTGAAAATCTCATTCTAATTTATCTTGTTTGACATCAGTTTCAAATAGATCATCATCATGAGTTGGTTCTAACTTCGAAAAAACATTGAAATTTACCTGTGATTCTACTTTTAAGGAATCACCTCTGATTTTGGATACATTATTTTGACGGAACCATCCTTGTTAATTTCAAATTCTGATTCTGAGGCTTCATCGTCAGATTCTCGTTCCATCTTAACTTTCACGGAATACTTAACATTGGATTCCATTTTTAATAGCCTGTTGGAAGCAATTAACAAATGCTTTACATATTCTTGACTTAATTTATTGCTTGACCTCGACGAGTGATGAGAGCGTGGTGTATCAGCAAGCGTGATGCGACGCGTTGCGACGTAATGCACACAGCAGCAGCAGGAACAACTGTGGCGGTGAGGATGGTGGCGAGTATCGCCTACTGAAGTAGCTCCGGTCGGAGGGGGAAAGGCTGGGCAGAAGCTTAAAGGTAACTTGCAGGTCCACGGAGCTGCGTCATGATGCACCGTCTTCTGCTAATCTCAGCGCCGGTGGTAGCCCCGATGTAGTGTCGTCTTCATACCTCCTTCCGTCATGTTTAAGGTTGCTGTGGCTGTTGTTGTTGTTGTTGTCTTCAGTCCTGAAATTGGTTTGATGCAGCTCTCCATGCTACTCTATCCTGTGCAAGCTTCTTCATCTCCCAGTACCTACTGCAACCTACACCCTTCTGAATCTGCTTAGTGTATTCATCTCTTGGTCTCCCTCTACGATTTTTACCCTCCACGCTGCCCTCCAATGCTAAATTGTGATCCCTTGATGCCTCAGAACATGTCCTACCAACCGATCCCTTCTTCTGGTAAAGTTGTGCCACAAACTTCTCTTCTCCCCAATCCTATTCAATACTTCCTCATTAGTTATGTGATCTACCCATCTAATCTTCAGCATTCTTCTGTAGCACCACATTTCGAAAGCTTCTATTCTCTTCTTGTCCAACTATTTATCGTCCTTGTTTCACTTCCATACATGGCTACTCTCCATACAAATACTTTCAGAAATGACTTCCTGACACTTAAATCTATACTCGATGTTAACAAATTTCTCTTCTTCAGAAACGCTTTCCTGGCCATTGCCAGTCTACATTTTATATCCTCTCTACTTCGACCATCATCAGTTATTTTGCTCCCCAAATAGCAAAACTCCTTTACCACTTTAAGTGTCCCATTTCCTAATCTAATTCCCTCAGCATCACCCGACTTAATTCGACTACATTCCATTATCCTCGTTTTGCTTTTGTTGATGTTCATCTTATATCCTCCTTTCAAGACGCTATCCATTCCATTCAATTGCTCTTCCAAGTCTTTTACTGTCTCTGACAGAATTACAATGTCATCGGCGAACCTCAAAGTTTTTATTTCTTCTCCATGGATTTTAACACCTACTCCGAATTTTTCTTTTGTTTCCTTTACTACTTTCTCAATATACAGATTGAATAACATCGGGGAGAGGCTACAACCCTGTCTTACTCCCTTTCCAACCACTGCTTCCCTTTCATGCCCCTCGACTCTTATAACTGCCATCTGGTTTCTGTACAAATTGTAAATAGCCTTTCGCTCTCTGTATTTTACCCCTGCCACTTTTAGAATTTGAAAGAGAGTATTCCAGTCAACATTGTCAAATGCTTTCACTAAGTATACAAGTGCTAGAAACGTAGGTTTGCCTTTGCTTAATCTTTCTTCTAAGATAAATCGTAAGGTCAGTATTGCCTCACGTGTTCCAGTGTTTCTACGGAATCCAAACTGATCTTCCCCGAGGTCGGCTTCTACTAGTTTTTCCATTCGTCTGTAAAGAATTCGTGTTAGTATTTTGCAGCTGTGGCTTATTAAACTGACAGTTCGGTAATTTTCACATCTGTCAACACCTGCTTTCTTTGGGATTGGAATTATTATATTCTTCTAACATTCACAATTTACTTCCCACACTCAAGAGAAAATTTTTACACTGTTCTCACACTGGTTGCGGCATATTACCCGTCGTTATCTTGTTAGTGCCTATCGAATTCCATGTCTTATAACGATACGCACCATATTTGGAGCGGCGGGTAAATATTCTGAAGGACGTTTCTTCTTTTATGTCGTCATGAAAAGACACTTACATTATCTGTGCGTGCTTTGCACCTACTTTCGCTCTTTACAACAGCCTCAAAGCTATTTTTGAAATCAGCCAGAAAGCGATGGAGAATATACTGACCTCAATTTCCAGTCTGCAAGTCCACATTACTCTTTGCGCTCACTGAAAGAAAATATTCCTACTTGCTATTTGCTCAGCGGGATCTGAAACTATGACTTACGTAAAAGTTTCTGAGATTTAACTGTTCGATATATTCTGTGAAAGTTCATGCACACAAAATATAATAATATCCCTAATGAACTAATAGTATCCCTATCGGAAACAGAACTATTAACAGTTCAGAGGCGACCTCTGTGGGAAGTTCGAAGTAAAATGGTTTATTGCCCTGACTGCTAATCACCAAATAATAATTGCTCACCATAAGAGTGGAAAATAATCTCGCTACTTGCCATGTGGTTTTGTCAACATTAAGGGAGGCACACAAACAGTTACATGCATGAAATCTAAGCGATCCAGAGCGGAGTACAGTCCTCGGAGTTCACTTCCTACTTTTATCGAAAACATCTCCAAATCTGCCCAGCTCTGACGTCATCTGACGCAATACGCTTACAAGCGTTTGACTGATGTGGACGACTGATATCTCGGTGCGAAGTGTGTATTTATAGAGGGGTGCAGCGTTGCCCCCCCCCCTCCCCCTCACGGCCCTCAACCCTTCTAGGCACAGGTAGCCGCATTAATTAATAGCCCTGTCGTTTAATAAATTCTAATCTTCTTTAGTTAATGAAAAAGTTTTACAACTGCAACAACTGCATCTAAACTTTGCTGGCTTAAAGCTTTGGAACGGAACCGACGTTAGAACATGACCCCTAAATCGTTTCTTTAAGATCCCTAGTAATAATTGTTGTTTACAGTACAGTCTTAAAACTTTGTACAGCTGTATTATTGCATGAATGTAATGGAGTGCTGCAATTACAACTTACTATTACAAATACAAATGATACTTGATCTACCGTGAATAAGGACGTTTTTGCTCCAGATTTGGTTATTAGCAAATAGCTTGAAAACTGATAGAGGTAGGTTATTAGTATCTTCTTTTTAATGCTTTCACATCAAACTGAAGACGGATACGAATTTTCACCTTGCTGAGTCAAATATCTAGTGCCTTCAAATTTCGGTAAAAACGCCGATTTTGACCAAAATATTCCTCTGATTGAGTTGAGACTTGTAACTTTTACTTGTGACGTGCATTTGCATATTCTGAACATTGTTTAGCGTTGTAGTCTTGTTATACAGTGCCACTTAATTTTTGCTCAGTATCGTTTATTTTGCCTAACATGTTCATTTGATCATTCTGATATCTTACAATGTTAACATTAATATGCTAAAGCAAACACTGACGAATTTTGGAAAAGTTACTTTAATTCTTAATTTCACTCTTATATTATGGTGCAATCGTTTGTACGTTAAGGACAGGCGCGTTATGACGATGTGGCGCTGATAGTAGTGAACTGGGGTGAGCCCCGGCACACTCTCCCGCCTCTGTACCTCTTACAGTGATTTAGCGCTTGTTTCGTCTCAGTACCCTCCGCCACACACCATTAAGGGGCGTGCAGAGTATGATGTAGATGTAGATTAAATGTTGCAGCTCCGATTGGTCCTGCACTTTTCGTGACGTGAGTGGGCTGACGCGCCTGTAGGAGGTAGCTTTGAACAGACCTTGTAACAGCGCACGGTTTGGGTTAAAGTGCGTGGCCTCTGCTACAGAACTCGTGACAGCGGTTTGGCCATGCCACGACGGCGAGCAGCGGCAGCGGCACGAAATGCCAGGCCAGCAGATGGCCCATCTGTAGCTGCGGCTCACCTTTAGAAGCCGTGGGAAGGCCTCACCAGGCACAGCAATCCCCGGTCACGCCACCCGAAGCGAACTTCTCGGCACTCACCAGCTGACAGTTCTCATAGCGTAGCCGCTCCCACACTGGTGCCCTTTTTACGGTTCCCACCTCCCAGCTGCTGTCAAGAGCTCCTGTTCATAGGGTCACCTTCCCCCTATTGGGAGGACCTGAGGAACATAGAATAAAATAACATATACTTCCACATTATAAACTCAAAGTAGCAATTCTCCGTATACTGGCATAAAGTGTGTCCAATGATTCGTTATTATCTCTTGTAACTGTCCAACAATGACTAGCGCATCGTTTGAGAAATTTTACTGCTTCCTTATCAAAGGTAGGATAACATACACACTAATGTTTCGATGAAGTAAAGCATTGTTCAAACAATTGCCTCTAATCTGTGAAGACAAATTGATAGTGGGTGTTATAAATGTTTAGATATAATTTTGTTGAACTTTCTATTAGTAAAATAACGACTTCTAATCCGTAAAGAGTGAATGATACAGTGGATGCTATAGATTTTGTAATATAATTCTACTAAACTCATGTTTTGTACTCACAAGTTGTTTACCTCGAAGACGAATTCTGTATTAAACAAAGTTCTCTTTCCAGCCACAGCGTTGGTATCCAAATGTTTTGCTCTTGCATCGCTGAAACCTTTTTCACTTCATAATTTCTAGTATAAGTGTCTTAAGCAAAATCTCTCGCATGGCACAAAGCGTATCAACGTAGTTTTGCTTTCGATGAGGCGAACTATGTCCCTGCAGTCTTGTTAGGTATATGAGCTATTGCAGTTTAAGAGAAGTAAAATTTAGCAGTGTCATAAATTAGGGTCGTAATGTTCTGATTCTTTCATTTTACGCTTCGTGCTGTGTTTCAACCTGCAGAGCTGTAGTACATATAATTATATCTTATCTGTGGAACAGGTAGACCAATATTAATATTAATTTAGCCACGTACATATACAGTTAAAAAGTTGATCTCAGTAATTCTACGATTTTCGTATGATGTAAAATTGTTATCGTGCTAGACAATTAAGTACGAGTGCAGAAGCAGTTTCTTACACATTTATTCATTTCTTATTTGGGCTGACCAGGTTAGAGCCTTAACGCACTTTCTTACATCTGAACGGGAAGGACACACAGGTACCAAAAAATATTACATAAACATCGCAATAATAAAAGTTTGTGTTAATGGTAGTAATATAGTAACAATAATAATAATAATGATAATTGAGGACATATTTTGATTGATTTAGCATATTTTAAACAGTGTTTATTATTATCAGAAGTGTAAGAGATAAAGAAAGAAGGCAAGATTGAAATGAAAATGACAATAGCAGCTAAGAGAGAACAGAAAATTGATAGAGAACTCTGTAGACAAGGGGGAGGGAAAATGGTGAGGTATGGAGGATTGAGAATAGCAAACTGCAGACAAGCATATGGGAAAAATAACTGTGATAAATGGACCATTAACTGTCTTTTGAAGTTTGAAAGGTTTTATGATATTCTGATAAGGATTGTTCGATGGTTGGATTTCTGACATAGAAAAAAAATTTGGAAAACATGGCAGTGTTCCATCGTCATAAAGAGAGAATTTTAATTAATACTTACGGAATATACCGTCGGTTCTTAAAGGAGCATAGACATATTAATAACTTAAACACAAAGTATTAATGTTTCGCAATAATATTTATTAGTTCGTTATGAACAGGATTTAGGTTTCTTAGGTCGTCGTCAGATAACTTAATGCTAAAGACATACTCGACATAACTTCCTCGAGAATTTGTACAAAGTTATGTGATATTTTATGATTATATCGATGCAAAACACAAGCATGATGGAATACCCAAAGAGACACTGAACAAATAAGAAATCTTACATTACAGTATATTCAAATATTAAAACTATGTATGTAAAACAGGAATATTCTACAAGTGAGTAATGGCACAGGCTGCTATCTCATATCAATACACTGTTGAATGTGACGAACAGACCGAATAAAGGAGGGGAAGACAGATGTCTACGAAATGTGGGTGTGGAGCTGCGGAACTGTTACAACAAGCTTATTAGCTAATGGTGAGAGGAATATTAATAAGAATTTTAATTTGTTGAGAACGAGTACTTCTGCTGTGCTGTTCAATATATTGTGTAAGGATTGAAATGTATGTGTGAATTCCTAAGGGACCAAACTGCTGTCATCGGTCCCTAGACTTACACACTAATTATACTAACTTAAACTAGCTTATGCTAAGAACAACACAAACACCCGTGCCCGAGAGAGGACTGAAACCTCCGGCGGGAGGGGCTGCGCAATCCGTGACATGGCGCTTCAAACCCCTCGGCCACTCAGCACGGCATAAAGATTGAAGATAAATAAGACGTATTGCAGTGGACCAGAAGACATAGGACAAACACAGGGTATGGTCATCTCTAAGCTTCTTGGCTTGTAGCCATGGTAACTGTTCGAAGGCAGGAGCGAGATGTTCGAAATCACGTACGACACGAGTGTATCGTACACAAGCAATCATCACCGGTCGCAGGCGGCGTGAACTCTCATACGAAAGTCCTTGGAGAACAGCATCACCGCAATCGAGAATGGGGAATATCAGTGACTCTGTAAGTTTCTTTTTAAGCCCGAGAGAAAGTACTTTTTTATTTCTTTTGAAGCGACGCTGGCACCTTTTAAAAGACTGAAATTGTGTGTTCAGACCAATCTAGTGATGGCTCAGAATTATTCCCAAGTTCTTTGCAGAAAGAAAAATTGGTTATTTCTGTGCCGTTTAAATTAAGGGCGGAAGAAATTCTCTGAACTGATAGTTGATAAGTGTTGTGGGCGACTGAGATTGCTTGCGCTTTCGATTTATGAAGTTTCAAACCTAAGCTCTTCACTTACTTTATTACACCAAGCAAGTCATCACTTAAGTGCTGGATGACAAGTATGTTGGACTTGCAGCTGGGTGTAACTGATGGTCACCAGCGTCTAAACTATATTTGCAAATGGGAAGAATTGCCATAACACATTACTAGAAAAGTAATGGGCTCGATACTGGTCTTCGTGGGACCCCTGATACTACGTCCCTCCATTGTGGTTGTACTTCGGAAAAAAAAAAAGAATCTGCGACTGTGAAACTTACTCTTAGTTTTCGTCCTTATCTAAATTTTCTCTCTTCAATGCGACATATTTTTCCAAATGACCTTGGTTGTATACGCGGAAGTCTATATTCGGGTTGTCTACGAAAAGTTCCATCTCGAAGATCACATTGACATTGTTATAGAAATGCGTGGTTCGCAATGGTTTCCGAGGCACGAAAAGTAAGGTACTGTGTGTCACGTCGGCAAAGCAGAGGAAGTGGGGCTAAATTTGATACCCTAAAGAATTAGCAAATGACTGTTTACCGAGCTGAATCAGATGAGGAATTGTTTTAGAACAAAAACCCCTTGGACAGCTTCCCACGATGCTACGTCTTGACAGCATCTTGTCACCTTCGGTAATGTGCCCCTGTTAGAATTTTCCCCTCATAATGTCTTAGCAGTATAGCTTGACAGTCCCAAAAACACACTAAGCGTCTCAGTGACCGATGGGGCTGGATTGTCTCTATAGTGAAGGAAAAAGTCGCACTTGTGCGATGCAGACGAAAGCTGCTGGGTGCATTTATATATTTGAAATACGATGGGTGTCCAAATTTCGCACCAGTCACACAAGAGTGGCGCCAGTAGCGCCAAAAGCGCCACTATAAGGATGCGAATCAGGTATGGTTTCTGTTATACCGGATCCAAGGTATCCCCTGAGGACCGGCAACTCATATTTCACCACAGAGGACGAGGTTGTCTATGCCCAAGGCGTACCAAAAGCACCATGGTAAACACCGGCTATTTGCATACAAGATAATGGAAACAGACATTCCGAGCACTACATCCTGCAGGGGGAGCTCGAGCCACGGCCTGCAGGAGTTATCACTACGCCAAAACCTGATTGGCTGGAGACAGCTATTTAGGGGCTAGAACCAGCCCCGAAGTTCAGTTCACGCCGGATGCCGACCTCGTGTACTGCGACCATTGAAGATTACGTCTTCGTCTTCGTTTGTTGTTCAGTCATCAACCTTGTGAACTTACATCATTAAAAGTTGTGTTCGTGAAAAATTGCGAATTGTCAGTCACAACACTTTAAATGCCCGCTGTAACGGTCGCGAATGTAAGTTAGCTTTGAGATTGGACGTGCTCAGTTGTTGGTAGTCAACAATGACTTTAAGGCACAAAGACGCCTTTATCGACACCTCACTGAGTTTGAAAGAGCTCGTGTAACGGGACTACAAGAAGGTGGATGTGCTTACGGCAATACTCCAGAAAGACTTGGTAGGAATATAGCCACTGCACATGGCTGTTAGCAGTAGTGCTCAAGAGAATGTAAGGTCGCAAGAAAACCGGACTCCCGACAGCCACATCGCACTACCGGCAGGGAAGACCGTAGTGTTCGGCGTATGGCTGTGGCTCTTCATACCGCATCTGCAGCAGCATTTGAGCCACAATTAGCAACACAATGACACGACGAACATTCACAAATCGGTTGCTTCAGTGAAAGCTTCGAGATAGTCGCCCTGTGGCGTGCATTCTACTGATCCAAACCACCGTCATTTGTGACTTCCGTGTTATTAAGCGAGAGCTCATTGGAGGGAACTATGGTGGTCTATTGTGTTTTCTGCTGAAAGCTGGTTCTGTCTCGGCGCCAGTGATGGCCCTGTGTTAGTTAGAAGGAGGCAAGGGAGGGCCTGCAGCCAACCTGTCTGTGTGTTACACACGCTGGAGATTTACATCTGAAATTATGGTATGGGGTGCTATTTCATATGACAGCCAGAGAACTCTTCTGGTTATCCAATTCACACAGCTGCAAATTTGTGCGTCTTTGTGATGTGCTGTCATTCATGAACAGCTTCCAAGGGTGTTTTCTACCAAGGTAGCTCCCCCCATACCCGCTGTCGTAACCCAACATGTTCTACATAGTTTTGGATGAGGCCTTGGCCTGCTCCGATCACCAGATCCGTCTACAGTCGAGCACATGTGGGGCACCAAGGGACGTCAACCAGCGTCATCTACAACCAGCCTTAACCATCCCTAACTGACCGACCAAATGCAACAAGCATGGAACTCCGTCTCACAAGCTGACATCTGGCACTTGTACAACACCGTGCATGAACGTTTGCATGCTAGCATTCAACATCCTGGCTGTTACACCGGTTATTAACGTAGCAGCATTCCACATTTCCAATACGTTATCTTGCACTTTCATTAACCTGTGATCTAGCAACGTTAATCGTTTAAACATGTTACCTAGAAAAATGTATTCCCGATATTTCATTAATGTACATTATTTTTTGGTGTAGCGATTTTCTTTCTTCAGTGTGTTTGGAAATCGCATGCTTCGTTCGTTCACAGTGAAAGCCTATAACATTACAGGTCGCGACTGATCTATGAAGTCTTGAATATCGTATTTGTATCTGTCAGTTGGTAGGGAGAATTGAGATTTCTGTCATTTCTTTATATACACGCCTGGAAATTGAAATAAGAACACCGTGAATTCATTGTCCCAGGAAGGGGAAACTTTATTGACACATTCCTGGGGTCAGATACATCACACGATCACACTGACAGAACCACAGGCACATAGCCACAGGCAACAGAGCATGCACAATGTCGGCACTAGTACAGTGTATATCCACCTTTCGCGGCAATGCAGGCTGCTATTCTCCCATGGAGACGATCGTAGAGATGCTGGATGTAGTCCTGTGGAACGGCTTGCCATGCCATTTCCACCTGGCGCCTCAGTTGGACCAGCGTTCGTGCTGGACGTGCAGACCGCGTGAGACGACGCTTCATCCAGTCCCAAACATGCTCAATGGGGGACAGATCCGGAGATCTTGCTGGCCAGGGTAGTTGACTTACACCTTCTAGAGCACGTTGGGTGGCATGGGATACATGCGGACGTGCATTGTCCTATTGGAACAGCAAGTTCCCTTTCCGGTCTAGGAATGGTAGAACGATGGGTTCGATGACGGTTTGGATGTACCGTGCACTATTCAGTGTCCCCTCGACGATCACCAGTGGTGTACGGCCAGTGTAGGAGATCGCTCCCCACACCATGATGCCGGGTGTTGGCCCTGTGTGCCTCGGTCGTATGCAGTCATGATTGTGGCGCTCACCTGCACGGCGCCAAACACGCATACGACCATCATTGGCACCAAGGCAGAAGCGACTCTCATCGCTGAAGACGACACGTCTCCATTCGTCCCTCCATTCACGCCTGTCGCGACACCACTGGAGGCGGGCTGCACGATGTTGGGGCGTGAGCGGAAGACGGCCTAACGGTGTGCGGGACCGTAGCCCAGCTTCATGGAGACGGTTGCGAATGGTCCTCGCCGATACCCCAGGAGCAACAGTGTCCCTAATTTGCTGGGAAGTGGCGGTGCGGTCCCCTACGGCACTGCGTAGGATCCTACGGTCTTGGCGTGCATCCGTGCGTCGCTGCGGTCCGGTCCCAGGTCGACGGGCACGTGCACCTTCCGCCGACCACTGGCGACAACATCGATGTACTGTGGAGACCTCACGCCCCACGTGTTGAGCAATTCGGCGGTACGTCCACCCGGCCTCCCGCATGCCCACTATACGCCCTCGCTCAAAGTCCGTCAACTGCACATACGGTTCACGTCCACGCTGTCGCGGCATGCTACCAGTGTTAAAGACTGCGATGGAGCTCCGTATGCCACGGCAAACTGGCTGACACTGACGGCGGCGGTGCACAAATGCTGCGCAGGTAGCGCCATTCGACGGCCAACACCGCGGTTCCTGGTGTGTCCGCTGTGCCGTGCGTGTGATCATTGGTTGTACAGCCCTCTCGCAGTGTCCGGAGCAAGTATGGTGGGTCTGACACACCGGTGTCAATGTGTTCTTTTTTCCATTTCCAGGAGTGTAGTTTTGCGTGATTAAGTCCCGACGCTACGCAAAGCTGTCACTTAGTTACATGGGATTTGCGATCTGTTATGTTTTCTTTTCCGATAATAAACGACATTTTTTCTAATTACCGTTAAAATATAATGAGGATACATGTTTGAAGTCATTTGGAATAATGTTTTAATAACTATAAAGATGACGGGACGTCATTCTTTTACTCTTAGAAGAAAAAAGGGAGTGTTAATTGCGCATTTAACGACGGTAAGTGTCGGGATCAGTGATTACGATTCGACAAATAATTTATTTAACGAATTACACTTGCACACAGTTGCGTGGGGCGAAATATGACCTAGTAATTGATTGTAGATGTATGCAGGTCAATTAAGTGACAGGCTAGTAAGCGTCGCGAGTGTGTCGCGGCATCAAGACTGCTTTCGGTCCGACTATGATTTACTTTAAACTCGCGAAAATACAATTTACGCGAATTTTTAATTGTCGCGAATGGGGAGAAATGGTTCAAATGTCTCTGAGCACTATGGGACTTAACTACAGATGTCATCAGCCCCTAGAACTTAGAACTACTTAAACCCAACTAACCTAAGGACATCTCACACATCCATGCCTGCGGCAGGATTCGAAACTGCGACCGTAGCGGTCGCGCGGTTCCAGACTGTAGCGCCTAGAACCGCTTGGTCACCCCGGCCGGCGCGAATGGGAAGAATATTTGATGGTTATTCCTCTGTTGATTGTAAATTGTGGAGGACGTAAGTTTTTATAGAAAGATCAATTTCAAAATCCAATATATACATCTTGATGATCGAAGTGGCCATACATGGTTATCAGCAGAAACAGTGCACTATTTTTCATCCATACGTTAACACTCTACATCGACGTGTGAATGATTTGTGGATGCAAAATAAACATTTGAAAGCTTTTTATTGAATAAAAGGAAAGATATAAAGAAATTTATTCGTATATTTTGTTATTTCATGAACAGTGATATTTTCTTATAGTGGAGTAGAGCCTTACGTGTTATTAATACTGTGACAGACTGGTTGTAAGTGCTCTCGTTACAAGTCGAGTTTTGGGCCTGATTAAGAGTAGCTGGTTCTTAGAGTCTCAAACATTAAGTGAAGAATAAAATCACACTTAAATAACACTGCATCGAAACCCAGTATCTTTATACTATATTAAGCTATCTATCCCGGAATCAGGTGGTACCGTGGCCGCATAGATGAGTGTTGTCAACAACAAATAGGTAAACACAAACATAAACATTTCTCATGCTCTAATATCGACGAGGGAAAGAAGAGACGACAACGACAACATACACGTATACTTATACAAACGGTATACGTGGCACCTTGCTATACAAAACAACGACGTCACGGTATAACACCCAGCACTCGTTCATGGCGATTAAGCGGCCAAAGGCGACATCTGGGTTGGCCTGACACAGTTGCAACGCTTCCGCTTCTGACTCACTTCGGCGAGCCTTGATTGGCCATGAACAATACCGGAACCCGACGCTCTACCCTGTTTATCATTTTCTAAATGTTGTGTAAGATGTTCAATAGTGATACATGACATTTTCATTTCCTCCACCACGCCTCAGCAGAGACATGTCCGCCCTCCAGCACAAAGGCTTCCAAATTTATTGCAGTGCTCGATTCTTCTCGGATAAATGGTTTGTCACTTCGGTCTTTGTCAATCAAATTTAATTGGCCATTGGAAACACCTGAGCCACCTACAACTGTATCTACATTTATACTCCGGAAGCAAACTTACAGTGTACGGCCACGATACTTTGTGAACCTCTCACTTTCCCCTTATCCTATTCCAGTCGCGAATGGTTCCCGTGAAGGATTCTTGCTAGGCCTCCGTGTGAGCTCTAATCTCTATAATTTTTCTTACGTGGTGTTCTCGCCAGATATATTTAACAGGAATGTATTTAAGAGAATTTGTCTAGGAACGCAGGTGGTCAGTTCTTTAACGATGGCAAGTGGGACCCGACGCTGATGCTGCGAGGGTAGGACAGGTCAGTAATTCTTAACTTCTAATTCGAAACCCCATTCGCAAGTTATATCGAACAGGGGACTACTCGACGCGCCACCGTGGCCGCGAAGCGGACTACAACGTGTCATAAACGACTGTGTACTGCGACCGGAGCTCATTCATCGCGCAGACGTAGCAACAAGAACAGATAGCGGTTCCAAACATTACAATAGTTGCTCAGTGTTTATTGCTTTACTGCTACTATTTAGAGGACAGACGTGCAAGTGGACGAAGAATTTTGCAACCACTGAAGATGAAACTGAAATGATCTTGATTTACGTTGAGGCTGCTGCTGCCGCCTTGTATGCCGAGAGTTTTCCAAGAAAAGCCCACTTTCATTCGTTTTTTTAGAAGATTGCGAACGCCTTTATTTCTAATGGCAGCGTACAGACCGGCAAAAGGAAACGAAGCAAATAAATTACAGGAGAAGCTAATGAAATAGCTGTACTAGCGGCAGTGTACCACAATATCGCCACAATACTGCATCGACATAAGTATCATACATATCACGTGTCACTGCGTCGAGCACTTCATGGCTCCACTTTCCACAACAGGGTAGTGTTTTGTTAATGGGCATGTCAACAAAGGTATCCATAACCGGCTACGCAGCTTGACCATTAATGTCCTTGATCGGTTAACGTATGGTTGTTTAGCACGACGGTTGCCCAGTGGATTACGCAAGTGAAACACGGGAAGTATTAGATCATGTGTACACTGATCGGCGGATGGGCAGAGATGGCCCTATTAAGTGGCCCACTAGGTCTCCGAATTTGACGTCGCCGGATTTCTACTTGTGTGGGTATTTAAAAGATGTGCCACAAAGTGCCACCAGGCCGCGAAGACACGGCCGATCGCATGAGAAACGCCTGTGCTTATTTTCCCGCAGATAGTCTGTCCTGTGTAAGGTCATTTGAGAAGCGGATCAGTAAATGTATTGAAGTTGTCGATACTACCTTTGAACACTAAGTGGAAAAGTAGAGTAGTGTTCGCCTCGAGCACCGCACTTTGGCGCGCCGATTGGTCCCCTGTTCGGTACGTTGGAGGAATACACTTAAAAAAGTTATGAAGCCTGCCTTATCTTCGCAGCAAAGAGGTGGGGATCCACGGCCATTGGATATTCAAGGGGCATTGAGCAGCATGCCGTAAATTACAACAGTTTACTCGTTTCTATACCTCCGATTTCAGCACCATCTGTAGCGAAACGACAAAAATACTTTAGACAAAAAGTATGTAGGTTTCTCCGTAGAATCCTAATCTCTAATAAAAAATATTTCCAAGCTGATCCCCGCCACCTACACACGGGGTGAGGTGGGTCGAGTGTGATACCATTGACGTCACCCTACGAGACAAACAAATGGGAATTATAACTTATTTTGATCCGAGTATGAATTCTTGGCTGGACTAATTATTCTTCCTCTCATCATCTCATCCACTGCCATCTTTAATTGCTTCATTCATAGAGGAGGTGTACGTTAAGGAGGATGTGTAGCCAAAATCGAATCAGTTAGTACTATTTTACACACCTCGCAACCTACCAGTCCTAACCGATTAATTACAACATACGTAAATTCTTCATAAAAGTTCTCTGACTGTTAACGCTGATCTGGGCTCAAACGACCGAACTCGTAATCAGAAACCTAACATCACTATCGCTAACCACCATTTGTACACTGACTTGTGCAACATACTTACAAAATTCAACAGCCGTTCGAGGAGCAAAACAAAAGAAAAACCTCTTCGGACCCAATATGACGGACAAAACCCGCCCTCAGAATTACGGGTGCAGATTTCCATTGTGTGACCTTGATCTTAAATGGCCATGTAAACTTATAAATACGTAATCACCAGATCGAATAACAAGGATATTTCAGTTTTATTAGTCTTATATGGTTCCTCTGTTCTGGATAGACATACAGATTTACAAGTCTTGTTACATGACATTCAAAATTCCTGACTAACCGTTGTTATCGTATCGAGCAAAGCACATATGGGTTCTCCATTAACACTAGCGCACACAAAATGAATCCGACGAGAGGATGCCACAAGGGTCCTATAACAGGGTTCAAATGGCTATGAGCACTATGGGACTTAACAGCTCTGGTCATAAGTCCCCTAGAACTTAGAACTACTTAAACCTAACTAACCTAAGGACATCACACACATCCATGCCCGAGGCAGGATTCGAACCTGCGACCGTAGCAGTCGCGCGGTTCCGGACTGCGCGCCTAGAAGAGACCACCGCGGCTATAATAGGGCCCGTTGAATAGGTTGAACAGTCTAATTCGAGCAGAATAAGGACTGTGATTAAATCGAAGAAAGACGGAAATAATAAGAGGTACCAGTAATGAGAATAGGGAGAAACTTAACATCAGAGTTGGTGATCACGAAGTACATGAAGTTAAAGAATGCTGCTACCCAGGAATGAAAATGATCTTGACGGATGGAGCAAGAAAGACATAAAAAGTAGACTAGCACTGGCAAAAAAGTTGTTCCTGCCCAAGAGAAATGTGCTGATATCACACATAGCCCTTAATTTGAGGAAGAAGTTTCTGAGAATGTATATTTGGGTCACCGAATTGTTTGGTAGTGTAACTTAGACTGGTGTAAAACAGGAACAGAAGAGAACCGCAGCATTTGAGATATGGTGCTGCAGAGGAGCGTTGAAAGTTATGTAGACTGGTACGATAAGGAATGAGGAGTTTCTGTGCGGAATCGACGAAGAAATGGATACAATTACGGGAAACACCGACAAGTAGAAGGGACAGGAAGATAGGACATCTGTTGTCAGGGTATAACTTCCTTGCTGCTAAAGAGGCTGTAGAGGGTAACACCTGCAGAGGTGGAGAGAGATTGTAATAAATCTAGCAAATAACTAGGAACGTAGGTTGCAAGTGCTACTCAGATTAAAAGTTTGGCACCGGAGAGGAACTCATGGCAGATCACATGAAACCAGTCAATTACTCCAGTTGTACAATATTCCTCGGGCGTGTATTAACCACAATTCGCATCGTATCCATCCGACATATTTCTTCTACTATGTTATTCCTTTTCCATTCAGCACCTTCTTCAATTCTGCTGACTTAGTTCACCAGCGACTCATGGGACTACTGAATCCTGAAGTATAATTTACCTAGCAACTAACGTCGTGCTCTATTGGATAGACATATATTATGCATTAACTAAAGAAATTGTGTAAAACCATTGGTACTGACAAGTTATAAAATTGAAAGCCCTTTAATATTAACGCCTCTTCTTTATCCGGCAGTTGGATAAGGAACTGTATGTCGTGTATATTCACAACCCTTGCTACTTTCAACACGACAGCGCCTACGCGTAATTATTCTACCAAGGGATTTGGCAACTTAGTAAATAATTCAGACGTACGCTCAAAGTACCCGGCTACCTGTCCTTGCCTACTTCCAACAAGTTCCCATTAGAGCTTTCACTGTCTGTAATACGTTCTACATTCTTACTTAAAAGTACTTCCATACGCTCTTGCAAGCCTTTACTTGATTCTGATCTCTCCAATTCAGGTCTCTCAAATTTGTCTGTTTCCGTGACTCTGTTCCCTTTGAGTCTGTAACCAGGGTGTCTACGTGGACAAGAAAAAAAAATTCCCGGATTTTTCCCGGATTTCCCGGTTAAAAACACAATTTCTCCCGGATGAAATTACGTATAAAGCGGGTGAAAATACATCCGTGTTAAGTAACAGTATACTTTGCCTCGGAGCTGCAAAACCTATCACTCCTTTGAATCTTAAAGGTCTTATACCGGCGGAGGATGTCCCAGCATTTTAGGAAACGAAATCCAGGAAAAACAATGCGTTTGGAAAGTTGTTTGATGCGAGACAATATGCACAGAGTTTATTTTCGTATTGCTGAAGTATATACACAAATTCCACAAATTACAGCACGGTAGCTTCCGAAACTCTAAAATAGAGATTGCGTTGAGCGATGCACTTTTGTCAGCCAGTCACAGCTCATGTCACGTGACCTCGCTAGCGAAGTTATTCAGAGCACGAGGCCTACGAGAAAGACAGGCCGCGGAGCGTACGTTACGAAGGTAGGCCGAGCTCGCTCAATTCAGCAAAGTGCGTTTCTACACCGGTTAACTCGAAAGCAGATGTGTATGTACGAACGAGAATTGCATCCTCTATTGGCATCCACTGTTATTAGTCCTACAATGATAGGAAGTCCGTAGG
This sequence comes from Schistocerca cancellata, assembly GCF_023864275.1. Lineage (NCBI taxonomy): Eukaryota > Metazoa > Arthropoda > Insecta > Orthoptera > Acrididae > Schistocerca > Schistocerca cancellata. The sequence continues at coordinate 141,185,333 of NC_064630.1, read as the reverse complement.
CCTACTAACAGGCTCTAATTTGGCAATTAAAATCGTGCCAAAATGATTATCAGTTGCTTAGAAAAGTCGAAGTGTTCTGGCATGAAGGGACTTGTGACATTGCTCAGCAACACATTATGCACATTTTTGTGAAGGTCAATGGAACTTTTTGCCATCGATTGCATAATTTTTTATCTATGAAAGAACAACATTAAATATGAAAACTAACTTGAAGCTCGGTCTTTTTTTAGCGTGTGTTACACGTTAAGTCATATCAAATACAAATGTGCCGGTAAAATTTTAAATAGTGGCATAAATGACTTATCTTCTGGGCCCGACATTTTTCAAATGGCTGATCCTCAAAGTGTTATGTTTTGAATGAGAGTTATAACGCCCTGTGATTTAAGAAATGCACTGCACATTCTCACACGTAACATAAATCATCTTGCGTGGAAATTTACTTCGAAAGTAACGCTTCTCAAGCCACTATTCGTAATAATTTCTGGTGATCTGTTAGAAATGTAAACAATTGTGACGTCACTTTCATCGAATGCATGTTAGTTGTTACGGACGTACTGCATAATCTTCGACCTAAATCCTTTGACACTATTTACCCATTTTCTATGCAACTAAACTTTTATTTTGGTGTTATTCTGTGATTTGTGTTTCATTGCTGCAATATTATTTAGCAGTAGTGGACTAAAGTTCTTTGTCAGCGTATCAGATCTTACACGTCACACCTACAAAACTTTAACTGCAATCTAAAACAACGAAAAATCCCGGAATTCTAAAAAATTCCCGGATTTGTCCCGGATGAAAAAATTCCCGGGTTTTTCCCGGAATTCCCGGATGTCCCGGGCCGTATACACCCTGGTAACACTCGCGACTGAACCATACCAGTCTGAGAGCGTGATGGTTCAGTGACATGTAACACTGCGAGTGTGTAAGTTGTCAAAATCAAGTTTGTATGGGAGATGTCCGCGCTCACCTCTACGACCTGCATGTTCAGTGGTGCCAACGTAAAATCTAGAAGCTCGCTACATTCATATACATGTTCTGCTTCCGTCGTGTACTGTTGGTAGTGAGGGTATTAGCGCTGGGTTGAGCTACGAGTGAACATGAGGTTTCAACATGTTATTTAACAACCACATAAAATATCAGGTTACAAAGCGTCACTATCATTGGTTTCATTTTAATCACCTGGTTAGCCAAACCAACAAAAAGATTTAACAAGAACATAAAATTACCTCAGTAGAAGCCAAATACAAGAGCCACTAGCAAAGAATAAAGCTACTGGTAATTGAGCAAATGCCTTAATCTAAAAGGAAATAATAATCAAAAATATCAAAAGGAGAGAATAAATCTACACTATTACACTCATTGCAAATAAAAGCAGGGAGACAAATAAAAGTACGCTATACGAAACCTCCAATACACAGAGAGTTTTGCTTTAGTCAATGGAGCCCATGGCCCTGCTGAATTACTGTCAAGTAACGAATTACCACACTGCCTGATGCATACCCATCAGCAGGACAAACAGCATCTCATTCACTGGGTACCGTCGCATAAACCGGCAGTTCAGTCACTCACGTAATCCTTTGACAGCAGTGCAAACTAACATCGTCGATGTCACACAGAGCTAATACACATACACGCCACAGAGTACTAAGGTCTGGTTCCTGTAAATACAATACCGTCTGGCTACAGGCAGACTTACAACGTGCGCCGGAGCCTGGAGAGAGCTACATGCAAAACAGGCACACACACACACACACACACACACACACACACACACACACACAAAGACCAACGCCAGTGCACACACTTCAGTAAGATCTCGGGACAGATTGCTTCACTGAAAACACACTAGAACAACACAGTCTAATTTCTAGCGTTCTAGCTTTCGTCACTGCCAGCTTCCCACTTCGGCTCTGGATGGCGCTGGTGTAGCCGCAGTACCGCTGCTAGGGCTGTCGTAGTTACAGTCGTATTCAAGCGGCCTTTAAGATTGCTTCGCACGTGCGACGGACTGTAATGGCACAATTTCGAACGACATCACTGCATAAGACTGATGCTTCGCCTGAAACCATTTGCCCATACGAAAGTGCCAAACATTAGGCGTCATCTCTCCTGCTGCTAAACCTATGCTTAAGGTTGTGACGCGTTACATATGCAAGTAGCTTTCAGATTTGTACCATTTCGGAGTAAAAACAGTCTTGGTTGCGAAATTATTTAATATCAAAAACGCGTTTCACCTTTCTGGGGCAACATCAGATAGTGTAAAAATAGCTGGATATGTGAACCATCTGTTCCTTTTATGACGGTGTGGTTACAACTCCACTTAGTTTCACACTATTTGGCGAGGCTTCAAAATGGTGAAACGCATCATCGATATTAAGCAATCCAAAGGAAAGCAGGTGTTGACAGATGTGAAAATTACCAAACTATCTGTTTAAGAAGCCACTGTTGCAAAATAATAACACGAATTCTTTACAGACAAATGGAAAAACTGGTAGAAGCCGACCTCGGGGAAGATCAGTCTGGATTCCGTAGAAATGTTGGAACACGTGAGACAATACTCACCCTACGACTTATCTTAGAAAATAGATTAAGGAAAGGCGAACCTACGTTTCTAGCATTTGTAGACTTGTAGAAAGCTTTTGACAATGTTAACTGGAATACTCTCTTTCAAATTCTGAAGGTGGCAGGGGTAAAATACAGGGAGCGAAAGGCTATTTACAATTTGTACAGAAACCAGATGGCAGTTATAAGAGTTGAGGGACATGAAAGGGAAGCAGTTGTTGGGTAGGGAGTGAGACAGGGTTGTGGCCTCTACCCGATGTTTTTCGATCTGTATATTGAACAAACAGTAAGGGAAACAAAAGAAAAATTTGGAATAGGAATTAAAATCCATGGAGAAGAAATAAAAACTTTGAGGTTCGCCGATGACAATGTAATTCTGTCAGAGACAGCAAAGGACCTGGAAGAGCAGCTGAACGGAATGGACATGGTCTTGAAAGAAGGATATAAGATGGACATCAACAAAAGCAAAACGATAATAATGGAATGTAGTCGAATTAAATCGGGTGATGCTGCGGGAATTAGATTAGGAAATGAGATGCTTAAAGTTGTAAATGAGTATTGCTAATTGGGGAGCAAAATAACTGATGATGGTCGAAGTAGAGAGGATATAAAATGTAGACAGGATATGCCAAGGAAAGCATTTCTGAAGAAGAGAAATTTGTTAACATCGAGCATAGATTTAAGTGTCAGAATTTGTATGGAGTGTAGCCATGTATGGAAGTGAAACATGGACGATAAATAGTGTAGACAAAAAGAGAATAGAAGCTTTCGAAATGTGGTGCTACAGAAGAATGCTGAAGATTAGATGGGTAGATCACATAACTAATGAGGAGGTATTGAATGGAATTGGAGAGAAGAGAGATTTGTGGCACAACTTAATTAGAAGAAGGGATCGGTTTGTAGGGCATATTCTGAGGCATCAAGGGATCACCAATTTAGTATTGGAGGGAAACGTGGAGGGTAAAAATCGCAGAGGGAGACCAAGAGATGAATACACTAAACAGATTCAGAAGGATGTAGGTTGCAGTAGGTACTGGGAGATGAAGAAACTTGCACAGGATAGAGTAGCATGGAGAGCTGTATCAAACCAGTATCTGAAGACCATAACAACAACAATGGAAAAAATTCCATCCAATAAAAACTGCTCATCATCTGTTTTGTACATGTGATCAAGAACATTAATAATTTAATTGAAAGAAGGAACTTTCATGGATTTCCTAGTTACACGCAATTGCAGACGCCGTAACGTGGACAAAACAATTGAATGATATGTAAGCTTTTGAAATACATTTTCATCTACATCTACATGGCTTCTCTGCAGATCACACTTAAGTTCACGGCAGAGGGTTCACTGTTATTCCTCTCTCGGTCAGCGCAAGGAAAAACGAACACTTAAATCTTTCCGTGCGACTTCTGATTTTACTTATTTTATTATGATATTTTCTCCCCATGTAGGTCGGCGTCAACAAAATATTTTCCCATTCGGAGGAGGAAGTTTGACATTTCATTCAGGCAACGAGTAATCCTTTTCTTTTAATGTTGTCCACCCCAAATCCTGTAGCATGTCCGTCACACTCTCTCCCTCATTTCTGCACTATACAAAACGTGCTGCCCTTCTTTGAAGTTTCTCTATGTACTCCGTCAATCCTATCTGGTAAGGATCCCATACCGCGCAGCAGTACTCCAAAACAGGCGTAGTATAGGCAATCTGTTTAATAGATTTGTTGTATCTCGTAAGTGTTCTGATAATAAGAGGCAGTTTTTGGTTTTATTTCCCCGCAACATTTTTTACGTGTTCTTTCCAATTTAACTTGCTTGTATGTGTAATTCCTAGGTATTTAATTGAATTTACGGTTCTTAGATTTGATTGATATATCGATCGAAGTTTAACGGAATCCTTGTACCTCTCGTATGGATGATCTCACAATTTTCATTATTTAGGGCGATTTACCAATTGTCGCACCATGCAGATATCTTATCTAAATCGTTTCGCAATACGTTTTGATCTTCTGACGACTTTACTAGACGATAAATTAACGCATCATCTGCAAACAACCATGACAGCTGCTCAGATTGTCTCCTGAATCGTTTGTGCAGATAAGTAACAACAGAAGGCTTATAACACTACCTTGGGGAACGCCAGAAATCATTTCTGTTTTACTCGATGACTCTCTGTCAGTTACAACGAATTGTGACCTCTCTGATAGGAAAAAACGAATCCAGTAGCAGAACTGGGACGATATTGCATAAGCACGCAATTTGATTACGAGCTGCTTATGAGGTACTGTGTCAAATGCCTTCGGGAAATCTAAAAGCATGGAATCAATTTGTAATCCTTTGTCGACAGCAGTCAACACCTCATCTGAATAAAAATGTAGTTGTTTCACAAGAACGATGTTTCCTAAATTCATGTTGACTGTGTGTCAACAGAGGTAATTCATTATGTTGGAACACAATATATGTTCCAGAATCCTGCTGTATGTCAACGTTAATGATATGGCCCTATAATTTAGTGGATTACTCCTACTGCATTTCTTGAATATTGGTGTGACCTGTGCAACTTTCCAGTCTTTGGGTACGTTTCTTTCTGTCGAGCCGAGCGGTTGTGTGCGATTGTGAAGTATGGAGATATTGCATCAGCATACTCTGAAAGGAAGCTATTGGTATATCAAGTTGCTTCACTACTCCGAGAATATATACTTTTAAGTTCGTGTTGGCAGATGTTCTTGATTCGTATTCTGGAATATTTACTTCGTTCTCTTTGGTGCTTTGGCAGCACTGTCATCGGCAGTATTTCCATTCCTATCGCGCCAAGAAGGCATTGATTAGGTCTTGCCCCTAGCATACTTTACATACGACCAAAATCGCTTTGTATTGTCTGCCAGGTTTCGAGACAAAATTGCGTTGTGGAAGTTGTTATAAGCATCTCGCATTGAAGTCCTAGCTAAATTTGTAGCTTCTGTAAAAGATTGCCAATCTTCGAGGTTTTGCATTCGTTTGAATTTAACATGATATTAACCCGATGTATGCATACGCTGCTAATAATTAACTAGCTAAAAATTAAATTTTATTGCGTATAAAATTTATTCAACGTCGAAGGATTACTGCTTTAATTCGGCAAAGTATGCAGAATCTATAAATGAATATAGCACCCACAACATAACACTCTTGCTGGCATGCGAGATGCCAGTAGTCCTTGGTTAGTTAAGGTAGAGAGAAAGAACCAGAGGATAAATGTAACGTTAAAGTTCGTTAAGGATGGGAATTCTGGCGTTAGGGACTTGCTTATTAATAATAGTGATGCTGTAACTGTTGGTTAGTAATATTTACTGTCAAAATGCAACCTACGCTAGATTGCGGACTTACGGCTGTCCTGTGTGGCCTCTTTTTAGTACGACTTTAAAAGAGAGAAAGATTATTAATTGATCACCGATGCGTCGGTTCTCGATTGTGTTTAGGAGACGTACGGATTGATTACGCGAATAATTGACCTTTTGATCCGGATTGCCTTCACGCAGTCAGAATCTTCGATGAAAATACCTAAGGGACCTATTTCAATACAAAAATGGAAATGAAAGTAAATTAGTGGAATTTCTTAAGAGGAAGATTAACAGATCGAAAGTTGAACGCATCAGGGGTCTCCCAAATACAATCGAGACACCGCGATAAAGAGCGAACCTGTAACAAAGCTCGTATACAATTTGAACACCATTTTTGGTTAGTGAAAGAAAAGAATAAGAAGAAAAAAACTGCATCGTAAAATTTTAATATATTCTGAACAAATGGGCTTTAAACTTCTACACATTGACAAATACACAATAAATGCATGACTTACATCTGATATTTCTTTTGTAAATGGCGCAGTCCAATAATCGCTGCTTTGTCAGTCCGTTTCTTCTTAAAATTAAATGTCCTTGCGTGTGCGTAAGTGCATTGTATCCACACCCGAGTTACCGAAATGTTTGTTCGTCGTTTCACATAGTTTTTACACAAAATAAAAACACAACTAGTAGCAATGCTATGTAGTACGTCTTAACATGTCGGTGACCAAAAGTACAAGTGATAATGAAGTCTGTAGAATATTTCTTAAGGCCGGTATTACACTATCAAATTTCTTTGTCCAATATCTTTGTCCAAGATCTTTGTCAAAGATATTTGATAGTGTAATAGGGATCTTTGACAAATGTCGTCCAATATTTGATCAAATCTAGGCCGAGGCCGTATATTTGATCAAAGAAATCGCTTGTCTTCTGTTCACTGCAATGCGATATGTTACCACGCGGAGCGCTAGCATCGCTGCAGCGTTCTGTCGTCTGTAGTATTTTTATAACCATTGCCGGTAAATACAATTGGTGTGTGCCGACAACTACAGAATTAATAGAGATGTCTGAAGCTTATGAGGCGCTTTACAACGTGAGGCACCCTGAATACAAAAATAGATTACGAAGATTGGAGACCTAACCTAACCTAACATAACATAACCCTCTCCTGTAGCAAGGAATCGGAGTGTTATAGTGAGCCTGTCTTCTGAAGATGTAGCAGTTCTTAAGTGAAAATTGTGCTTTGTGATATGAGGATACACTTCATTGAGCACATACAGAAATGTATGCTCATCCATTCTTAAGTAATTGATGTACGACTTGACGTCTTCCACTGTAAGCTCACGTAACAAGTTTTGTTGAATGCTTTTATCATGTCGTCGTAAAACCCACGGCTTCACCCAGATTAGATTAGTTTTTCGTTCCATAGACCCGTGCTGAGGAGATCCTCGTGGATGTGGAACATGCCGATTTTTTTTAAGCTGAAATAAAAATACTAATAGTATGAATAAATACAATACATCATTTGTTTCTATTAAAAATTTCGCCAATGGAGTAGAAGGAGTTGGCCAGTAGTAAGTCTTTCAGGCTCCTTTTAAACTGATCTTTATTTCTAACTAAAATTTTTATGTTTCCTGGCAAATTATTGAAGATGAGAGTTCCTGATTAGTGGACCCCCTTTTGAACTAAAGTAAGTGTTTTTAAGTCCTTGTGCAGATCATTTTTGTTCCTGGTATTGTATGTATGAACTGAGTTGTTTATTAGAAAAGAGATATATTAATTACGACAAATTTTATTAAGAAGTAAATATACTGAGAGGCAGTAGTTAACCTGCGAGCCGGAAGTATAGTGAGACTCTGTCATTTGGGCCTACGAGAGTTATAGTTTTTTTTTGTTTGTTTCTCATGCCTAGATAACTGTACAAACATATCGTTGCATGTATTGTAATAATCATTACATATAATGATCCACATGCAACAAAATCTCTACGGAAGTATCCAGGCATGAAATACAAAACAAAAAAAGCTAACCTGCAAATCTCGTACGTCCAAACGACAGTCTCACTGTACTTCTGGCCCGCCAACAGTTTCATTTTCTTTCTTATTTTCCCCCAGTACCAATACAAGAATCTGAAGTATCCAGTTCTTTGAAGAGGTTTCTGCAGGAGGTCCGTGAATTTACTCCACAAATAATACGTATTACACGCGTTTGGACCTTGAAAACTTTTGTTTGACTTCAAGATTTATTATTATCCCATATGACATTATGGAATGAAAGTATGCAAGCTTTTTCATTTTTATGTTGCCTATGTCTGCTAACACTCGAATTGCAAATACAGATTTGTTAAGGCGTTTCTGCAGTTCTGTGGTGTGCTCCTCCCAACTGAATTTATTATCAAGTTGTAATCCCAGGACTTTAAGACTGTCAACCTCGTATGTATGGTTCCATTTTTCCCCCACTTCTTTTCTGCATGTGCACACAACGCAACTGGGGTACGTACAACTGCTGCGGTTAATAACAAGTTGTTGTCAGCCACCTTGAACTTTGACGAAAACTTTGATGACAGTGTAATACCCCTTCTAGCGCTACGTCAAAGATCTTTGTCCAATATATTGGACGGAATATTGGATCACATCTTTGATCAAATCTTTGACAAAGAAATTTGATAGTGTAATACCGGCCTAACAAAAGATAGATTGTTCTTTCTTCTGTTTCGCAGCTTCTTGCTATCAAGCGCTGCGGCAATGATTTTAAATATCTGCGCACAGCGAGTCATAGTGTTCATTTAGAGTATTTAAACGCTGGACGCGCGTTTTGGTATAGGCGCACGTTAAAAAAAATATTTCGTCTCTTTACTCTCGCGCTGTGGTGCTTAACATTTTTACGTACTACAGTTCGTTGGCTGTCCTTTTCTTTAATGACAATATCTCACTTGCAAAGCAGTTGAAATCCAATAATATCACAGACTGCAGATCAGTTGCTCAGGGGCTGATGATGCCCGAATACTTTTTTCTTCAAAAACCTTCACCGGACATACGTTTGACATACTCTCTAAGACAAGAAAAGCGACGCACCACGAAGAGATTATCCAAATGTGGCGTAAACTGGTAGACCTGATGCATATGTACTAACGAACAATTCACTACGGTCCAGAGTATCGACTACTGATGTGTGTAATCCATGATAACTAGTATTATAGTAGTTCTCCGATACATGGGACAAGGAATGGAAGCACTGTTTTAGTTCACAGTGGGCCTGAAGATGACGTTTAAGTGTTGCACCGAAACTAAAAATCTCTTTGATGATACGGCTGTTGTGGTTTGTTTTCTTTATTCACCAGGAGTGATGGTCTGGGATACCATTCTTTTTCATAGCAGTACACCCTTGGTTGTCATCCGTTGCACCCTTACAGCACAACGGTATGTCGCTGTTATTCTACAGAACGTTTTGTTGCCCTTCAATGCAAGCCACCCTGGGTTTATATTTCAGCAAAATATTTCTCTCCTGCACAAGGCGAGAGTTTCTGCTGATAGACTTCGTTCTTTGCCAAACCCTAACTTTGCCAGCAAGGTCGCCCGATTTCTCCCCAACTGAGGGCGTCTGGCACTCTGGGTTTATATTTCAGCAAAATATTTCCCTCCTGCACAAGGAGAGAGTTTCTGCTGATAGACTTCGTTCTTTGCCAAACCCTAACTTTGCCAGCAAGGTCGCCCGATTTCTCCCCAACTGAGGGCGTCTGGCACTCTGGGTTTATATTTCAGCAAAATATTTCCCTCCTGCACAAGGAGAGAGTTTCTGCTGATAGACTTCGTTCTTTGCCAAACCCTAACTTTGCCAGTAAGGGCGCCCGATCTCTCCCCAACTAAGGGCGTCTGGAGCATTGTGCGCAGGGCCCTTCAACCTCCTTGGGATTTTGACGAAGTAACACGCCATCAGAACTGAATTTGGCACGATATCTCTCAGGAGGACATCCAGCATTGCTGTCAGTCAGTGCCAAGCTGAATAACTGCTAGCATAAGGACCAGAGGAGGACTAACGCGTTATTGACTCGATCACTTTGTGAAGCTCTTTCTCCTGAATAAATCACCCAAAATTTCTGAAATTTTAAACATTTATTTTTATTTACATGTACACCACATCTACCGATATACGTCACACTCGTTTTACTCTTTTCTTTTCTTCATTTTTCCTTTTTTTCTTAGAGTCTATGTGCAGCTAAGGTAAAATCCAAATCAGGTAACCATGACAGCGGTTTGAACACAGCTCTTGTGAAACATGAGTCTACTGTTTTGACCGCTGAGGCATAAGGTCCAGTCGCTGCAGCCATTTACTGCACTTAACTGCCCGGAATTATAAAGAGAATAAAAACCGTCCCTTACTTTATATCGTCGTTCGTTCTGACGTCACAGTCCAAACGCCCATCACAATTCACATCGTTTAAGAGCATTCTGTTCTAATTACTCTCTGCCGCCTGCCCCTCAATTACTGGCAAACTGCTTCCGTCGTCTGGCTGTATCTAGATGCCACTTTAGCCGATCCGAACCTCCTAAGATACAGAAGTGTGAAGTTCAAAATGGTTCAAATGGCTCTGAGCACTATGGGACTTAACAGCTGAGGTCATCAGTCTCCTAGAACTTAGAACTACTTAAACCTAACTAACCTAAGGACATCACACACAACCATGCCCGAGGCAGGATTCGAACCTGCGACCGTAGCGGTCGGACTGTTCCAGACTGAAGCGCCTAGAACCGCTCAGCCACACCGGCCGCTGAAGTGTGAAGTGACGTACAAATACATTGACTCTCGTGGCACACCATTATGTCCATCTGGCAGTATCCAGATTATCAAATGTTGGCACCTCGCACCCTACAGCAAGGCGAGCTGAATCGGATGACGCAGCGGTACATTCAAGGTTGGTACCCAGAACATGGATACGGAGCAGTGTCATAAACGTTTCGTTGCGGAGGAATATGTTCTGGGGATATCTCTAGCGGTGCGAGAAGTTACTCATTCTCCGCGGGCACATCATCACTGTGATTTCCAGATCTATCTAACAGTGACCAAATCGGAAAAAAATCACATTCACATCGATGTGTGGCCCTAATTAATACAAAAAACAGTTACTCATACAATTCTGGTATTCTCACCTCATTCTGTATTTCCAGCTGTGGGCGAAGACAACTTTGTTTTTAGAATTTGTGGCTGATTCCGCCAATATCTCCTTTGTCTTACGTAGCAGACATAGTGACACATAGGACCAATTCTTTGGTCTCTAGTGCTCTCCTTAATTGCTGCAAGTCTCTATTGGTTAACTTCTTCGAACGTACCGCTTTCGAGACTCGTACGGAGTATGACGACATACATACGGGCAAAGGGACTCATTCGAAAATTAGAATATATATTCACATAAAATGAGCAGTCACACAAAGTGAAAAAAGCAAGGAAAATATAAAATGTAAATACTAGGAAGGCAATGACGAAGAATATTTTCGTCAGAAACTCGCAGATTCGTTGAGGTTATGTGAGGTTAGGTACGGTGTTGAATTAACTACCTGTTTTGACATGTGTTGACTTCCACTTACTTTTTATCCAAGGGGCTTGCAGACAGAGCGGCTATGGTGAGCCCTGTATTGCCTTTTGTTACCAATCTTTTTATGGAATATGTCGAGGAACCTCCTCTGCGGTGGGCAGGAGTGAAACCTACATCTATATTTAGATATGTATACGGCAGTTTTGCTATTTGATCTCATGGGAGTGAGAATTTGCAGGGCAATTAAGAACATCTACATTCCAGGCACACGAATATTCCCTTCGCTATAGAAATGGAAAAGAATGGTTGCCTCCCTTCCTTCATGTGTTTATCAAGAGGAACAATAATGATACATTGAAACATGACGTTTGCAAAAAGCCAACTCATACTGATTTGTATCTTCAGACTGATAATTGTCAACTACCGGCTAAGAGTGAAGGGATATTTCTTACATCTACACCTACATGATTACTCTAAAATTCGAACTTCTTTGTTTGCCAGCTCATTCATGGATCTATTTTCAGACTTTTCTCTACCGTTCAACTCTCTAATAGCACGCGGAAAAAAATGAATACTAACTCTGCTGTAAGAACAGTAATCTATTTTATCAGTTCTGGAACTTCGTGATAAGCAGTCTCACAGCAATGAAAAACTCCTTTGGTTTGATGAGTGATATGCCAATTCACTGCATCCGTGACACCGTCTCCGTGACATACCCTTCTCCGTAATACAAAACGAACTGCTCTTCCTTGAACTTTTTCGATGTCCTTCGTCAGTTCTGTCCGGTAAGTATCGCATATCTTTATTCATAGGCCCCATGTCATCTCAGACACTGAAAGTTTGTTGGCTGAGCTAGGCCACCTTGAAGTGGTCAATTTCCAACACATTTGTTTGTATGTTAATTATGTGCTTTTTTCGAACACCACCTAAGCTTTAGGGCTCTTATAGATCCTGTAAAGGTTTATTTTCGTTTGTGTAAGGCTAGTGCCTACCACATTCCGTGCAGTTATGCACCGGTCAGACCATCAGCACCGTGAAGGTCCAGCTTGTAGATCGTAAGCGTCAAACATGCTTACAACAACCGAGAAAAGTGCTATTACACGACTTTGCTTTGGTGAGAAAACACAGAGAGTCTCGTGTGCAATTCCAGTTAATCACATGATGTTGGTAAGGAAGAGTCGACATTAAACTAACAGATGACCTCAATAGGGGTTATTTCTTAAATTCAGGCTTGAATCCTACCTATGAAACAAAAGAGGGCATACGTAGAACTACTTGTCCTTTGTTAATTAACATTTTGCTATCAGTAACGTCCAACGTTAATCATATTTGGTCGTGTAATAGCGATACTTGTTTACGGTGCGCGTTGTCGTTCTGCAGTCACCTTTCTTTTTGGTTCTTCGCTGACGTAGCACCGTCCACTGAGAGCTTAAAGTGCCATTCACGACTATCTCTCGTTTAAATTTGTGTCTAGAAAATTATAGGGTGTTCAGCTGTCGAATTACTGGCTACTTTCCCGTCGGGAGATACTGAAGATCAACTATTGCAAAATTTTCATCCTAACTAACGTAACATTGTTTTTATGTCTTCAACACAGCCAAAATTCAATAATAAATAGGCTTTTTTTATTTTGGTTTCAACATTTTAACATAATGTTAAGCAAAACAGAAAAATCCGTAATGTATTAAGTATGATTAGATGCGATAGTACCACCTGTACGTGGTCATACAGGTTAATTTTCGCGTTTTACACCAGTGCGTGCCACACGGTTGCCGCTTTTGTGGTGGTTGTACTGCGTGTGCTGGCTATCATACGATCTCCTGTTCGTACGCGCTTTTAGCCCCCAAATACACACATCAAATATGCAACGCAATACTGTGTTCGCGTGTGATAATAGACCTACTGTCTTTTAAAGCGAGATTAAATTACGATACTGTGCGACAGATACAGCAAGAAATTTCGTACGGGGAACAACAGTGTGAAGGACAGCGGCATTGTATATGCAAATGAATTGGTGTGAAAATGAAATAAGGCACTGGAAACCTGCCACGGAATAGTTATCACACTAGCCTGAAAGTAATTTTATGGTCTTTGCAAAGACATTCTTTCTGTCTGTTTGAAGATGGAGGCAAAGAATTTTTCTTTTGACCTTTGAACATGAGGGTGTACACAATAAAACTATTCATCGGTCGAAAATTATGCATGCTACTAGTAATAACAATTCTGTGGTGGCAAAAGATGCTATTTCGTTTTCTTCGGGAAGAGTCCGTTTTAACCTGATTTAGGTTTCTTGTCGTTTCGCAAAATTGCTTAAAGCGAATACTGGAATGCTTCCTTTGATAAGGACACTCACCCTTATCTGTCCTATTAGATTTTCAGCTCGGCTGAGCTTTGGCGCCGACGGAACGTTAAATCTTGATCCACTCTTTCCTTCCAAGTCATTTTCTTTTAACGTGAATGATTAAAATGTTCGAAGTATCAACGCACTCGAATGCCCAGGAAGATGTTGAACACTAAAGATATCCTGCTGTAATGCTGGCGACTAAGATACCGCTACATGATATGCCGATCTGATGGAGTAACAGTTAAATATAAAAACCTAGATCTAAAATTTGCAAACATTTTTTCTTAGCTTTTCGCCAATTCGAAATCCCGGTCCGTGAAACCGATTTAGACTGAATGTTATGTTCCTAAATCACTTAATGGAAACCCTGTCCACTTTCGTCTCCCATCTGTCCTCACGCAGAGTTTGTATTACGTCTTTAATCCTCATAGTCAACCTCATCATCAACTTAACAATGAAAGCTGGGTCAGGAGGTACCGATAATACTCAGTAGAAAATGGGACCCACAGAAAACTTTAAAAACAGGGCAGTTCTCCTACCAAAATGCTTACCGGATGACTAACGTGGAAACGGGCAGGAGGGTATCTGAAGGTCGCGTTTCAACGCCTTGTAAAAAGAAGAAAAGGAGATTGACTCATCCAGCAGTCGAAACTGAGGCTCCTAAAACGAGAGACCATTCACGTCAAATGGAGTTAAAGGACGAACAACAAACTAAGGACTATCAAAAGAAAGAAAAAATACGTCGCCGATACTTCCAACACGACAGTACAAGGAGGACAACGGAAGCAACACCCCTCCCAGCCCAAGTAAAAGAATAAACATCGTAGGCTAGGAGGATCAGCAAGCAATGATGTCATTCGAACAAGAAAGAAGTGAAATTAAAGTCTTATATACACTATACTGCGTGACTCAAATGGAAGCTGAAGAGGAAAATCAGGCGTTGGCAACGAACGGACCAGTTCAGATGCTGCCTAATACTGGGAATTATGACGGAAACCTTCATGGAATGAGTCCTGAGTCACTGCTGTAAACAGTGGACTTCAATAATATTGCTATAGTAGTCTACAAGAAAAAATGATTCCAGTTTCTTAGATGTCACAGGTAAATAAAATTTGAAATGCAGCCGTCGGTAATTTCATCAATTTGTATCTATAAAACAGGATCCGACTCAATTGAGGAATACAAAGATTATACTAGATTTGAATTCTCGGAAGATCATAAAACAAAAATTGGCAAAATGTTAAAATTAAAATTGCATAGGAGAAGAATAGGTTCACACAGTAACAAAATTGAAGGAGGACATAAATTCTGCTACTAAAATTACTGAATAGTGATGAACACCACTTAATAGGTACGTCAGTGTATGTTAACTGGGTAAAGAATGTTACCAGATCCCATGAACTATGTGATCTACAGATTTTTCATTTGTTTTCGGCTCTCTTTAAGCTATTTTAAGTAGGTGCACTCATTCACATGAGTTCAAAAGCGCATATTAAGGACTAACTAATAACGACAAATTTATTTGTGTTGTACACATTTTTTATATTTTTCTGAGAAATGTTATACACACATCAAAAAAAGGTTTGCATACCCCGGTTTCCAGAACTCCTGAAGATAGACGTTGACTGTGGATGTTGTATCACAGACACAGTCCATTTGTCTGTTCAGATATGTCACTAAACCCGCCCAAACATGTAATTAGTCATACATGAGCATCACCTATTAGGCGGAAGGGGTCCGACATCCGATCAGTTTCAGTCATTCCACCAGGAAGAAGGTACACGGCTCGTGTTGTCTGTAGTTCAACCGTGCCTAGACGGACAATGCCGCGGTTCGATCGCGTCCGCGTTGTTACGTTGTGCCAGGAAGGGCTTTCAATAAGAGAAGTGTCCAGGCGTGTCACAGTGGACCAAAACGATGTTGTTCGGACACGGAAGACATACAGAGAGACAAGAACTGTCGATGACATGCCTCGCTCAGGCCTCCCAAGGCCTACTACTGCAGTGGATGACCGCTGTCTACAGATTATCGCTCGGAGGAACCCTGACAGCAACGCCACCATGTTGAATAATGCTTGTCGTGAAGTCACAGGACGTCGTGTTGCGACTCAAACTGTGCGCAATAGGCTGCATGATGCTCAGCTTCAGTCCCGACATCCATGGCGAGGTCGATCTTTGAAACCACGACACCATGCAGTGCGGTACAGATGGGCTCAACAACATGGCGAATGTCAGGCTCAGCATTGGCATCACGTTCTCTTCACTGACGAGTGTCGCATATGCCTTCAACCAGACAATCGTCGGAGACGCGTTTGGAGACAACCCGCTCAGGCTGAACGCATTAGACACACTGTCCAGCGAGTGCAGCAAGGTGGAGGTTCCCTGATGTATTGGGGTGGAATTATGTGGGGCCGACGTGTGCCGCGGGTGCTCACGGAAGGCGCAGTAACGGCTGTACGATACGTGAATGCCATCCTCCGACCGACAGTGCAACCGTATCGGCAGTATATTGGCGAGGCCTTCGTCTTCATGGACAACAAATCGCGCTCCCGTCGAGCACATCTTGTGAATGACTTACTTCAGGATAACGACATCGCTCGACTAGGGTGACCAGCATGTTCTCCAGGCAAGAACCCTATCGAACATGCCTGGGATAGATTGAAAATGGCTGTTTATGGACGACGTGACCCACCAACCACTCTGAGGTATATACGCCCAATCGCCGTTGAGGAGTGGGGCAATCTGGATCAACATTGCCTTGAGGAACTTGTGGATAGTATGCCACGACGAATACAGGCATGCATCAATGCAAGAGGACGTCGTACTTGGTATTAGAGGTACCGGTTATTCAGAAATCTGATTCACCACCTCTGATGGTCTCGCTGAATGGTGGTGCAACACGCAATGTGCGATTTTTATGAGCAATTTCCTATTTTCTGTACACGTTCCGGAACTCTCGGAAACGAGGTGATGCAAAACTTTTTTCATGTCAGTAGAATAATGCTGAATCAAGTACTTCCTATTACTTACGTGACTTTCTCTTTATAAAGAATAGCCGCTAAAAAAGTTCGTTCTTACAAAGATAGAATCATTTTCAGAATAAGAATTTTGTTTCATTATAACTGAAGAAACAACTATTCATTTCATCCATTGCGCTTTTAGGAGAAGCAAGTATTTATGTTCATTGGAATTGTCCTGTCTGGTAATAACTAGAAACGAATTCGTTTTCTTTAAAATAAATAAATAAATGTCAGTAGTATATTCGCCAGCGGAAGGCTAAAGTCTCTAGTTCAATTGGAAGTCTGACACACTATTTTACTCTCGCGAGTAATTTGTGCAGATGTTTATTAATTCGGTAATGGACATTTCGAGCTACGTTCCTTTAAAATGAGTTATTCTGGGCCAAACTATTATTCATTTGTCTGTTATTGTTGTGGTCTTCAGTCAAGAGACTGATTTGATGCAGCTCTCCATGCTACTCTATCCTGTGCAAGCTGCTTCATCTCCCAGTACCAACTGCAACCTACATCCTTCTGAATCTGCTTGGTGTATTCATCTCTTGGTCTCCTCTACGATTTTTACCCTCCACGCTGCCCTCCAATACTAAGTTGGTGATCCCTTGATACCTCAAAACATGTCCTACCAACCGATCCCTTCTTCTAGTCAAGTCGTGCCACAAACGTCTCTTCTCCCCAATCCTATTCAGCACCTCCTCATTAGTTATGCGATCTACCCATCTAATCTTCAGCATTCTTCTGTAGCACCACATTTTGAAAGCCTCTATTCTCTTCTTGTCTAAACTATTTATCGTCCATGTTTCACTTCCATACATGGCTACACTACATACAAATACTTTCAGAAACGACTTCCGAACACTTAAATCAATACACGATGTTAACAAATTTCTCTTCTTCAGAAGCGCTTTCCTTCCCATTGCCAGTCTACATTTTATATCCTCTCTACTTCGACCATCATCAGTTATTTTGCTCCCCAAATAGCAAAACTCATCTACTACTTTAAGTGTCTCATTTCCTAATCTAATTCCCTCAACATCACCCGTCTTAATTCGACTACATTCCATTATCCTCGTTTTGCTTTTGTTGATGTTCATCTTATAACCTCCCTTCAAGACACCATCCATTCCGTTCAAATGCTCTTCCAAGTCCTTTGCTGTCTCTGACAGAATTACAATGTCATCGGCAAACCTCAAAGTTGTTATTTCTTCACCATGGATTTCAATACCTACTCCGAATTTTTCTTTTGTTTCCTTCACTGCTTGCTCAATATACAGATTGAACAACATCGGGGAGAGGCTACAACCCTGTCTCACTCCCTTAGCAACCACTGCTTCCCTTTCATGCCCCTCGACTCTTATAACTGCCATTTGGTTTCTATACAAATTGTAAATAGCCTTTTCCTCCCTGTATTTTACCCCTGCCACCTTCAGAATTTGAAAGAGAGTATTCCAGTTAACATTGTCAAAAGTATTCTCTAAGTCTACAAATGCTAGAAACGTAGGTTTGCCTTTCCTTAATCTATTTTCTAAGATAAGCCGTAGGGTCAGTATTGCCTCACGTGTTCCAATATTTCTACGGAATCTAAACTGATCTTCCCCAAGGTCGGCTTCTACTAGCTTTTCCATTCGTCTGTAAAGAATTCGCGTTAGTATTTTGCAGCTGTGACTTATTAAACTGATAGTCCGGTAATTTTCACATCTGTCAACACCTGCTTTCTTTGGGATTGGAATTATTATATTCTTCTTGAAGTCTGAGGGTATTTCGCCTGTCTCATACATCTTGCTCACCAGATGGTAGAGTTTTGTTTAGGACTGGCTCTCCCAAGGCCGTCTGTAGTTCTAATGGAATGTTGTCTAATCCCGGGGCCTTGTTTCGCCTCAGGTCTTTCAGTGCTCTGTCGAACTCTTCACGCAGTATCGTATCTCCCATTTCATCTTCATCTACATCCTCTTCCATTTCCATAATATTGTCCTCAAGTACATCGCCCTTGTATAGACTCTCTATATACTCCTCCCACCTTTCTGCTTTCCCTTCTTTGCTTAGAATTGGGTTTCTATCTGAGCTCTTGATGTTCATACAAGTGGTTCTCTTTTCTCCAAAGGTCTCTTTAATTTTCCTGTAGGCAGTATCTATCTCACCTCTAGTGAGATAAGCCTCTACATCCTTACATTTATCCTCTAGCCATCCCTGCTTATCCATTTTGCACTTCCTGTCGATCTCATTTTTGAGACGTTTGTATTCCATTTTGCCTGCTTCATTTACTGCATTTTTATATTTTCTCCTTTCATCAATTAAATTCAATATTTCTTCTATTACCCAAGGATTTCTACTAGCCCTCGTCTTTTTACCTACTTGATCCTCTGCTGTCTTCACTACTTCATCCCTCAAAGCTACCCATTCTTCTTCTACTGTACTTCTTTCCCCAATTCCTGCCATTTGTTCCCTTACGCTCTCTGTACAACCTCTGGTTTAGTCAGTTTATCCAGGTCCCATCTCCTAAAATTCCCACCTTTTTGCAGTTTCTTCAGTTTTAATCTACAGTTAATAACCAACAGATTGTGGTCAGAGTGCACATCTGCCCCTGGAAATGTCTTACAATTTAAAACCTGGTTCCTAAATCTCTGTCTTACCATTATATAATCTATCTGATACCTTTTAGTATCTCCAGGGTTCTTCCATGTATACAACCTTCTTTCATGATTTTTGAACCAAGTGTTAGCTATGATTAAGGTATGCTATGCACAAAATTCTACCAGGCGGCTTCCTCTTTCATTTCTTAGCCCCAATCCATATTCACCTACTACGTTTCCTGCTCTCCCTTTTCCTACTACCGAATTCCAGTCACCCATGACTATTAAATTGTCGTCTCCCTTCACTATCTGAATAATTTCTTTTATTTCATCATACATTTCTTCAATTTCTTCGTCATCTGCAGAGCTAGTTGACATATAAACTTGTACTACTGTAGTAGGCGTGGGCTTCGTGTATATCTTGGCCACAATAATGCGTTCACTATGCTGTTTGTAGTAGCTTACCCGCATTCCTATTTTTATTCATTATTAAACCTACTCCTGCATTACCCCTATTTGACTTTGTATTTATAACCTTGTATTCGCCTGATCAAAAGTCTTGTTCCTCCTGCCACCGAACATCACTAATTCCCACTGTATCTAACTTTAACCTATCCATATCCCTTTTTAAATTTTCTAACCTACCTGCCCGATTAAGGGATCTGACATTCCAACTCCGATCCGTAGAACGCCAGTTTTCTTTCTCCTGATAACGACGTCCTATTGAGTAGTCCCCGCCCGGAGATCCGAATGGGGGACTATTTCACCTCCGGAATATTTTACGCAAGAGGACGCCATCATCATTAACCATACAGTAAAGCTGCATGCCCTCGGGAAAAATTACGGCTGTAGTTTCCCCTTGCTTTCAACCGTTCGCAGTACCAGCACATCAAGGCCGTTTTGGTTAGTGTTACAAGGCCAAATCAGTCAATCATCCAGACTGTTGCCCCTGCAACTACTGAAAAGGCTGCTGCCCCTCTTCAGGACCCACACGTTTTTCTGGCCTCTCAACAGATACCCCTCCGTTGTGGTTGCACCTACGGGACGGCTATCTGTATCGCTGAGGCACGCAAGCCTCCCCACCAACGGCAAGGTCCATGGTTCTTGGGGGGGGGGGGTCATTTGTCTATGTAAATACATATTAATTTTTGACATGTACACTGGGCCGCTACACTCCAGTACGAAAACAATCGCACGATGAGTCCCTATGAAGTAGAATAGCACGATGAAACTTATACCACAAATAGTAAGAACTGTTTCAGCATGGTGCAGAATGTAACTGAAAAAAATACACTACTGGCCATTAAAATTGCTACACCACGAAGATGATATGCTACAGACGCGAAATTTAACCGACAGGAAGAAGATGCTGTGATATGCAAATGATTAGCTTTTCAGAGCATTCACACAAGGTTGTCACTGGTGGCGACACCTACAGCATGCTGACAGGAGGAAAGTTTCCAACTGATTTATCATACACAAACAGCAGTTGACCGGCGTTGCCTGGTGAAACGTTGTTGTGATGCCTCGTGTAAGGAAGAGAAATGCGTACCATCGCGTGTACGACTTTGGTAAAGGTCGGATTGTAGCCTATCGCGATTGCGGTTTATCGTATCGTGACATTGCTGCTCGCGTTAGCCAAGATCCAATAACTGTTAGCCGAATATGGAATGGATGGGTTCAGGAAGGTAATACGGAACGCCTTGCTGGATCCCAACGGTCTCGTATCACTAACAGTCGAGATGACAGGTATCTTTTCCGCATGGCTGTAACGGATCGTGCAGCCACGTCTCGATCCCTGAGTCAACAGATGGGGACGTTTGCAAGACAACAACCATCTGCACGAACAGTTGCAGCAGCACGGACTGCGGTTACCGTTGATGCTGCATCACAGACAGGAGCGCATGCTATGGTGTACTCGACGACGAACCTGGGTCCACGAATGGCAAAACGTCATTTTCTTGGATGAATCCAGGTTCTGTTTACAGCATCATGATGGTCGCATCCGTGTTTGGCGACATCGCTGTGAACGCACATTGGAAGCGATTATTTGTCATCGCCATACTGGCGTATCACCCTGCGTGATGGTATGGGGTGCCATTGGTTACACGTCTCGGTCACCTCATGTTCGCATTGACGGCACTTTGAACAGTGGTCGGTACATTTCGGATGTGTTACGACCAGTGGCTCTACCCTTCATTCGATCCCTGCGAAACCCTACATTTCGGCAGTTTAATGCACGACCGCATGTTGCAGGTTCTGTACAGGCCTTTCTGGATACAGAAAATGTTCGACTGCTGCCCTGGCCAGCACATTCTCCAGATCTCTTACCAATTGATAACGTCTGGTCAATTGTGGCCGAGCAACTGGCTCGTCACAATACGCCAGTCACTACTCTTGATGAACTGTGGTATCGTGTTGAAGCTGCATGGACAGCTGTACCTGTACACGCATCCAAGCTCTGTTTGACTCAATGCCCTGGCGTATTAAGGCCGTTATTACGGCCATAGGTGGTTGTTCTGGGTACTGATTTCTCAGGATCTATGCATTCCAATTGCGTGAAAATGTAATCACAAGTCAGGTCTAGTGTAATATATTTGACCAATGAATAACCATTTATTATCTGCATTTCTTCTTGGTGTAGCAATTTTAATGGCCAGTAGCGTACTAGCAGTAGTGACACTTTTATTAAAAGACGATGCACTGAAGTCATCGTGTTTCAGATGATCCTCTGGACAATACAAAAGGCGGGACATGGTTCTCAATAGGATGTCCACGCTCTGAAACGTGCTGCCATGCTGGTCATAATGTTGATAAGGAGTCCTTGTGGTAGGGCGTTCCATTCCTCGACCACGACGGTTGACAGCTGCTGGACTGAAACTTCCTGGCAGATTAAAACTGTGTGCCGGACCGAGACTCGAACTCGGGACCTTTGCCTTTCGCGGGCAAGTGCTCTACAAACTGAGCTACCGAAGTACGACTCACGCCCCGCCCCGTGTGCGATTCATATCAGCGCACACTCCGCTGCAGAGTGAAAATCTCATTCTGGAAGCTGTTGGATTGTCTTTCGTGCAGGAGGACGTGCTGCAATACACTTCCGAACTCGTTTCTCATGTGCTCGATGGGATTTAAGTCGGGGGGACGGGCAGGAGCCCTTTTCTCTAGTTTCAAGAGCTCCTCCACCTGCACTTTTGATGCGTTGTCATCCTCAAAAATGAAGTCAGGGCCCAATGTACCCTTAAAAAATACACATGGGGTACGAGTACATTGTCACAATAACGTTTACCGGTTCAAACATTTGGAGGTCGATACGCCCTCAGTAGGGCCATGCAGCATTGTGTCTCCCAACAACATAACACATGGACCATGAAATCGATCAAGTTCGACAATAATCCCAGGTGCATTCCTGGGTTACTCAGACTTAATCCGCTCTCATCCAACAAGAGAACGCCCGGCCAGGGTGGCCGCGTGGTTCTAGGCGCTACAGTATGTAACCGCGCGACCGCTCCGGTCGCAGGTTCGAATCCTGCCTCGGGCATGGATGTGTGTGATGTCCTTAGGTTAGTTAGGTTTAAGTAGTTCTACGTTCTAGGGGACTGATGACCTCAGAAATTAAGTCCCATACTGCTCAGAGCCATTTTTTTTGAACGCAAGAGAACACGGCCACAGTCCTCGTTGGTGGACTCTTGGCACCATGGCAAACGGTGACGCCGGTATGCGGGTATCATTGTAGTGGTCCTCGGGCAATGACACCATCCCCATGCAGTTGCCGTGTCACACAGGTGTGAAACTGTGAGACCTTAACTTTTCCCGGCGAATTGAATGTTCAAACAACCTACGGGTTTGCTGTCGGGTGACGTCGTCGACCACCGCCGATATTTCGACAGGAGCGCACCCTGCCATTCTCAAGGCACAAACCCGTAAGTTGTTTGAACAGGTGTGAAACTGTCTGCCTTGCAGTCTTATTAAACGTGGTTGTAGCTGCACTCGCTGTTTGATATTGCTCTCTTCCTGTCAGTTGCACAATGTAGCAGTCATCTGCTGCTTAGCTGAACGTCCTCTATTCGAGGCAGCAGGGGCTGTGGGTGGAAACGCTCCCATGCATGTAAAACGCTGCTGCGAGCTGTACCAGGACCCTGGGATACACTTGCCACGGTTTGTCCTTCTTGCAGTTTCCCAATGAGATTCCCACGGTGAAAGCTTCCAAATGTTGTCTCCCGGCATGCTCTAATAAAAGACACATCCTCAGTGCACTGCAACTGCTCGCTGGTTGTGATACACTGTCTTTTCCTATTCCTTAAAACTGCCTCGTGTTAAAGGGCTTGCTCCATTTGGCGCTATAGTCACTCTGACCTCACTCCATGTGACGTCCAGCTTTCTGTGCATGACAGGAAGTTCGGTGGCAACATGCTCCCGCACTTCCAGTCTTCTCCACTGACATGGTAATATGTTACGTTACTTTATCTATCCTATACCTAAATTTGCAGAATAGTGCATTTCCGAGAGAAAATCCCGCAGCTCGTGGTCTCGCGGTCGCATTCTCGCTTCCCGAGCACGGCGTCCCGGGTTCGATTCCCGGCGGACTCAGGGATTTTCACCTGCCTCGAGATGACTGGGTGTTTGTGTTGTCCTCATCATTTCATCATCATTCATAAATGTGGCGGGATTGGACTGAGCAACGGTTGGGAATTTGTACGGACGATGATAACCGCGCAGTTGAGCGCCCGACAAACCAAATATCATCATCATCATCATCATCTTCATAATCCGAGAAGAAAGTAATACATTGTGGTTGTGTTTAACTTCAGAGGTCCTCCACGAAAAACGAGTGGTCGTAAGGCAATGAAGCTTTATGTAAACATTCGTAAGGACACGCAGAAGAGAAATAACCAATTAAAAGAAACACATTTTAATTCCGCGCGAGAGGGTTCAAATCTGGTGATCTTTGTCTCTTACGCAGTTTGCGATCGGCCAATGATTCGATTTTCCCCGAGTGTGTTACCGAGTAACTGACCTCGCGAGCAATGTGAGGTGGAGCTGCGTCGTGCACAAAACGGATGTAGCACCTCTCTCTCTCGTAGAGCAGGGATCATATGTTGGCGAACCAACTCACGGTAACGTGTGCCGTTCACGCTTGCATGACTTTGGTCCTTGCGGTCCGAATTCCTCAACAAAAAACGCGCCAATGATGAACTGTGCCGTGAAGCCACACCACACAGTGACGCGTTCACTATGCAGAGGATCTTCATTGACGTCCGATGGCGGTGACGTTCCACAAATGCGACAGTTGCGAGTGTTCACTGCCCAATATGTGTAAAGTGTGCTTCAAACTCCACAAAATTTTCCAAGACCAAATGTTGTCAACTTCCAACCCTTGCAACAAACGTAAGAACCCAAGTGTGCTGCAATGACTTTGTCACGGGGCAAAATTTGGAGACTAATGTGAAATTTGTACGGATACAATTTCACAACTGTTCGTAAACCACTGAAAGCGTCGCTGTCGTGACACATCTCGTGCACTGTTTGAAGATCGCACGTTACGTCCAGCATTCTCAGCCGTAGCAAAATCAAATCATTAGGCGATCGTTCCAAACTGCGAGACCACTGGGATCACCAGATTTTAACCCTCTCAAGCGGAAATGAAAATGTTTCTTTCAATGGTTCATTCACGTCAAGTAGACAAAATTTAGTTATAACGAACCCGTGTACGAAAACTAGTGTTATGCAGCTTAAGGTTTAGTAAAAACATGTCTTTTTGCTTGGATATCTCGATAATAGACACATGGCACCACTATGTAGTGCTTTTATACCTGACACAGCTGAAGCCAAGTTTTCGCATTCAGCGATTTTATGTCGAAGTAATTTCGGCGGCTTTCTATCATCAACAGTGTATGTTCGTCCAGACATGCAAGCAACTATTACCTAAATGAAGAGTAGGGCAAGACACGGTAAGACCAGAGGTATTGATTTGTCATAGCGTCATTGTCACTGGTGGTATAGCTGCGAGTATTGGTGAGGAATGTAGGGAACTATGATACAGTGATAGCGATATGCATATATATGTAGATGGCGGTAGTATTGCGTACACAAGTGGATACAAGGGCAATGCGTCGGAGTAGCTGTCATTTGTACGCAGGTGATTCATGTGAAAAGGTTCCCGACGTCATTCTGGAGGCACGACGACAATTAACATACTCTGAAAACGGAATGTTAGTTGGAGCTAGACGCATCGGACTTTCCATTTCATAAATGGTTAGAGAATTCAGTATTCCGAGATGCACAGTGTTAAGGGTGTGCCGATAAAACCACATTTGAGGCACTGCCTCTCGCCATGGACAACACAGTGGCCAACGACCTTCAATTATCTATGCATTTGCATAGAGCTGTCAGTGCTAACAGACAAGGCTGCGTGAAATAATCGCAGACATCATCGTTGGATGTACGGCGAATGCATCCGTTAGGACACTGCTGCGAAATTTACTGTTTAGGGCTATTGCAGAAGACGACCGACGCGAGTGCTTCTGCTTACAGCACAACATCACCTTGAGCGCCTCTGCTGGGCTAGTGACCATATCGGTTGGACCCTGGATGACTGGAAAATCGTGGCCTGGTCGCATGAGTCCCGTACTCAGTTGATAAGAGCTGATGCCAGTATTCAAGTGTGGCGGAGACCCCACGAATCCGTGGATCCAAGCTGTCAACAACACTGCGCAAGATGGAAGTGGCTGCGTAATGCTAAGGTCTCTGCTTACATGGAATGCCCTGGGTCCTCTGGTCCAATTTAATCGGCCGATGTCTGGAACTGATTACGTTTGGCTATTTTCAGAGTTACCTGTACACCATTAGCAACCACTCATGGACTTCAAGTTCCCAAACAGCGATGGAATTTTCATGGATGACACTGCGGCATGTCATTGGTTCAAATGAGCACTATGGGACTTAATATCTGAGGTCATCAGTCCCCTAGAACTTAGGACTACTTAAACCTAACTAACCTAAGGACATCAGACACATCCATGCCGAGGAAGGATTCGAACAGGCGACCGTAGCAATCGCGCGGTTCTGGACTGAAGCGCCTAGAACCGCTCGGCAACCTTGCCGGCCCCATGTCATTGGGCCACAATTGCCATTAGTTTGAAAAACATTCTAGATAATTAGAGCGAATGATTTTGCCACGCAGATAGCCCGACATGGGACATATGGAGAGGTCAGTTCGTACACAAAAATCCTGTATCGGCAACTCTTTCGCCAGGTGTGAACAGCCATAGAGACAGTATCGCTGATATTTCTGCAGCGGACATCAACGACTTGTGGAGTCCATGCCACGTAGATTTGCTGCACTACGCCGGGCAAAAGGATTTCTGACACGGTGTTAGGCTGTATCTCATGATTTTTGCCACCTCAGTGTGTTAAGTCCAACAGACTGGTTTTTTTAACGCATAGTGGTGTGGTAAGCTGAGCCTTGTGCCAGTGCATTGCTGAGTGGGTGTTGTGTTTCCTGCTGACGTGCGAGACAGCCGGCTGCCCTTGACCTAGAGCAGAGCGGCAGCTGATAGCCTCCCCCCCCCCCCCCCGTCACCCCCTCTCCCATCGATCCACAGCCAGTCTCCGCTTTGCAGCGCGCCCTCACACACACACACGTACACCGCTCTGGTAGCCCCCAGCTATCTAACCAGGTCGTCTCCACTACGGATATCAGCTGAGACGTCTAGGCATGATTCACCTAGCGCCCAACGTTTATTGAAGCTCTGTTGTTGTTGTTGTGGTCTTCAGTCCTGAGACTGGTTTGATGCAGCTCTCCATGCTACTCTATCCTGTGCAAGCTTCTTCATCCCCCAGTACCTACTGCAACCTACATCCTTCTGAATCTGCTTAATGTATTCATCTCTTGGTCTCCCCCTACGATTTTTACCCTCCACGCTGCCCTCCAATACTAAATTGGTGATCCCTTGATGCCTCAGAACATGTCCTACCAACCGATCCCTTCTTCTGACCAAGTTGTGCCACAAATTTCTCTTCTCCCCAATCCTATTCAATACTTACTCATTAGTTATGTGATCTACCCATCTAATCTTCAGCATTATTCTGTAGCACCACATTTCGAAAGCTTCTATTCTCTTCTTGTCCAAACTATTTACCGTCCATGTTTCACTACCATACATGGCTACACTGTACAGACAGAAATGTCCCTAGCATCTTACACAGGTAAACACACATATACAGGGTGATTCACGAAGATATGTAAATATTTTAGTATGTTATTCTAGAAGTAAAACTAAAAATAGTTCAAATGGCTCTGAGCACAATGGGACTTAACTTCTGAGGTCATCAGTCCCCCAGAACTTAGAACTACGTAAACGTAACTAATCTAAGGACATCACACACACCCATGACTGAGGCAGGATTCGAACCTGCGACCGTGGCGGTTGCGCGGTTCCAGACTGTAGCGCCTAGAACCGCTCGGCCACTCCGGCCGGCAAGTAAAACTAAAGAAAAATGTTCATAAAAGCATAGGTCCGCAAATGTTTAGTTATGGAGTTACGGATAATAAAAGGTTTCGCCTAAAATTTAGCAACTTCGCTAATATGAAGCCATTTATTGTGTTGTTATTCATCTGATGAATATAATAAAACATGTCCCAGACGTGTATCTGCAGTAGTTTTCCAGAACATCCAGAGAAGCAAAGGAGTAATTTCATAAAGTTTTTAATTTATTATCATCTTAGCTAAATTTGGTTTTTAAGCTCCACACAATTGCACTAGGTTTTCAACAGAAGTTGTGGAGAATTTAATTTTGTAAAAATGATGATAATAACGTTAACTGAAACTGTATGAATATGTCAGATAATATGCTTTTATTAATAACATACCAAAAAACAAACTACAACAGTTACTATGTGGTTTCACTGAAGTACAGTGTCGTTATTATGTTCTTTCACTGAACAATACAGGAAACTAATTCGTTACAAGGTTGGGAAACGATTGAAACAACTCACTAACGGATGCCAACAATGACATAAACATTTCTGCATTCTTAATCGAAAGTAAACAAATTTACTTGTATTCATGTAATAATCTTTGCTTCTCTTGATATTCTCGAAAACTACTGCAGATACAGATCTGGGACATGTTTTATTACGTTCACCAGGCCAATAACAACAAATTAAATGGAAATCGTGCTGCACCTTAACGTCGTAGAGTTTTTCTATGGCTTCATATTAGCGAAGTTGCTAAATTTAAGGCAAAACCTTTTATTAGCCGTAATTCCGTAACCAATCATATGCGGACCTATGTTTATATGATCTTTTTTCTTTAGTTTTACTTGCAGAGTAACGTATTAAAAAAGTGGCATATCTCCGTGAATCACCTGTATATTACGATACACGCAAGTTCAGATACAACCAGTGAAAGGCCGGGGCAAGCGACCCAAGCAGCATGTTTAGTTTTAGTATAAAATGATAGAATCTAATATTCAGAAGCGAAATCGTTCAAGAACACATGCGCTGCGGTGGTGTTTTATTTCGCAGTGCATAAATAGTACGAAGTACGTGAACTGTAATTGATACAGACGAGAATATGCTGTAGCATTTTTTTAAAGACACACATGCCAATGGTAGCGTGTAATACGGTGCTAAATATACTCCAGCGTGGAGCAACTCATTAAGCAGCAATGCGCAGCCCTTCGCTAAAACTAGTTGCTTTGCAGCAGAATTTGCCGCGAAACGGTGCCAGGTGTATAACGTTGCAACTGGCGTGTTTCCAGCAGCAGCTAAAACTCGGCACGCTGGTGCAACACGAAACGTGCGATCTCGAAATACTCTGGAGCAGAAAGTAACCGCAGCGATGCGTCTCTGGGATCACTAACGAGTCTATCCCCAAAGAGCTGCAAAACTCACCATTTTCCAACAAGTTGACTTTATATTCCATTCAAATCTTTCTTTAGAATATGTTTGTGCTTTGCCAAGAGCCATGTTAGAAGTCTGATGCAATACGATGTCACCTGAGCTGTTGGTCATTTTGATTTTCTTACGATGTGTTAGAATCTCGTCCTACTTTATTTATTTCGTCCTTTAGCGACAATACCAGTCTGCCACTCACGGTGTTGAATAGGATATAATTTTTTAAGAGACAGTCAGTGTAAAAACAGGTGTAACACGAAGTGCTACAATCAAACATTAGGTGTCATATATAGGCCCAAACATGCAACATGTACAAATTTCAGATTAACTGAATTTAAAACAAGTATTGCAAATATTCTTCCACGAAAAAAATTTTTGCTAACAACTTTTTACCTATACTAGTATTAGTATTAAATATTTCTTAGATTGTGTTGCGTTGCTACGAGAATATAAAATGAGCTCTTTACAGATTTGATTTTTTAATCTGTTAGAACATACTTTATGTACGCACTTACTGAGGTTAGCAAACAATGTTTTATGTGTAATGGACTTTTTAACACACACAAATGTTTAAGTCCTCCAGTGATCAGTCACAGGAAGTTGTGAACTCTATTTTCAGTTTTTAGCATGAGCCAATGAAATTACAGGATTTAAACGCTTCCTGAATATTGGTGCTGTAAGTGTTCTGTGGAACTACGGGATACTTGTAAGGATATCAGGCTGTGTATATCCGTAGAAATGGTCTTCCGTTTTACTATTTTTTCCCACTCGGCTTGCCATTTTGTGCAAGCTCCTTTCATTATTTCTGCAAGTGAATGTGTGCATGGAAGTGAAATTCGAATGTCATTACCGTTTATGATTGCTTGTTTGGCAAAGTCGAAACCATGCTTATTCTCCCTCCCATTTATTGAGACCTCCATCTTTGGTGAAGCAGAACAGTCGCTAGATGTTGACAATGTAAAGGGAGGAGATGATTAGATCACGCTGATGGCCGCATATTGAGCCAGTGACATAGCAGGGACATTGTTTTTGAGAAAAAATCACATTGCGTAGGAGGCACGTTTAGTACTGTAAGTAGGCTGTTTATGTTTTCTTATCGGCAACGTTACGTAGAGCTCGGTAGGAAAATCACTGGCTGTGCTGTGTGCAATCTGTGGCTAGTTTGCATTGTTGTCTGCCATTGTAGTGTTGGGCAGCGGCAGCTGGATGTGAACAGCGCGTAGCGTTGCGCAGTTGGAGGTGAGCCGCCAGCAGTGGTGGATGTGGGGAGAGAAATGGCGGAGTTTTGATATTTGTAAGAATGGATGTTATGAACTGCTATATATATTATGACTATTAAGGCACGGGGTCCCGGGTTCGATTCCCGGCGGGGTCAGGGATTTTCACCTGCCTCGAGATGACTGGGTGTTTGTGTTGTCCTCATCATTTCATCATCATCCAGGAAAGTGGCGAAATTGGACTGAGCAAAGGTTTAGAAATTGTACGGGCGCTGATAACCACGCAGTTGAGCGCCCCACAAACCAAACATCATCATCATCATCATCAACTATTAAGGTAAATACAATGTTTGTTCTCTATTAAAATCTTTCATTTGCTAACTATGTCTACTAGTAGTTAGTGCCTTCCGTAATTTGAATCTGTAGTGGCGCTCGCTGTATTGCAGTAGTTCGAGTAACGCAGATTTTTGGTGAGGTAAGTGATTTGTGAAAGGTATAGATTAAAGTTAGTCAGGGCCATTTTTTTGTAGGGATTTTTGAAAGTCAGATTGCGTTGCGCTAAAAAAAAAATATTGTGTGTCAGTTTAAGCACAGTCGTGTATAATTGTTCTAAGGGGACGTTTCATATGTCGACCCTTAGCCGAGGATACCTCACTGGAATCTTCTGATTTTTTCTTGTAGTTTGTGTAATTAGTGTAGATTTTGTTTATTGCTAGTGCGTAATTGTATTGAGAATCTCCTTTGTAGTTGCAGTCTTTCATTGTTGTACAGTGCAACAGGTGTGGCACGCATGTAAATTTGCACCAAGTATTTTGCAACTGCGCTTGCAATTAACTAGATATTATTTTCAGTGCTATGTTAATGTATTCCCCTATTTTTGCTCTTCAAATTGTGTTTTTCTGTGTTTTTGCGTGAAATATTGTGACAATAATGGCGTGTGAAAAACGTAATACTAGGCTCCAAAGTAAACTGAGAAATGACAGCGAAGACGAAAGTAGTGTGTTAGCGCCACCATGTAATGAATTAACTAATGTTCAACATAGTAATTTGGTAACTGTGCATAGGGAAATGGAGCGGGCGGCAAACAATGGCGTAGGCAGTGAAACAATTAGTGAACAGGGAAGCATTATCTATCGATCGCTCGGCAACAGCTCGCCTCAGGAATCCGAAATGATAGGACACAATTTTGCAAATACTGTAGATTCAGGTTTTGCGTCCTCACCGTTTTCTCAAATAAGTCAAGATACATTTTCTGCTTGTCAAAATGTGAATGTTGCTGGTGCAAATGCACTGCCGAAAAGTGTAGAGGAACAGATTCCAGACACTAATGCCTTGTTATTACAATTAATGCAACAAATGGGACAAAATCTTCAAAAGTTAGACACAATGGAACAAAATCAGAGACAAACACAGCAAAAGCTTCAAAAGTTAGACACAATGGAACAAAATCTTCGGAAGTTAGACACCACACTTGAACAAACACGTGAAGATTTAACTACTGAGTTACATAACATTGAATTTAAATGTCAAAAAGTCTGTAATGACGTAAAAACACAAATTTTTGAGCATTTTCAATCTATTTTTTCGCGTCATGAAAATGCATTACAGAATCACGAAGCAGCCATAAAAGAACTGCAAACCATTGTTCATGAAAATCATGAGACCTTGTGGGCTAAAATTGACTCAGTTGCATCTACCGATTCGGTTACGCAACTTGCAAAAACTCAGGAAAACTTAAAGGACACAATAGATTCGATTTCAACACAAATGGACACACTGAAACTTGGTTCAGAAAAACACATTGAGGAAATGTGTTCACTATCGGAGAAAGTAGCCGAACTTTCGGATCAGGTCACTAACTTATCTACAAAGGTAGATGATGATCTGAATGACACAAGACCTGTAGCCATCACTGACACAGAAGAGTGCGAACAAATTAGGAAATTCAAACAAAATCAGAATCAAATTAACACGCAACACCAAAGAGATATCCGGGAAGTACAAGATCAGCTGACACAGGTAATACAAGAATTACGTATTTCAGAGGACACTCGCGCCCCTATACGGGAAGAGGGACATAGAAATACGGAACAGCCACAAAATAATAACACAGGGCATTTCGGAAGTTATGAAATAAATTGGCAATGTGCACCGAATTTTGAGATGGAACCGCCGACACGACGTAACAATGACCAACATGCGACTCGCCGACATGATGATTTTGACTATAAGCTGTTCATTACTACACGTAAATTCAAAACGTTTAAGAATTCTGCCAACGACATTCATCCACAACCGCGGCTCCATCAATTCTCTCATTGTTTTCCTCCCAACTGGTCATTAGAACACAGATTAGAATTTATGTGTGGCTACTTGGAGAATGAACCAGCTGTAAGAATGCGATCGGTCATTCACGATTGTCACAGTGAAGGAGAATTTTATCATGCCTTCCTCTCAGCATATTGGTCTCAAGCTACACAAGACCGAGTAAAGCATAGCATCATAATGATGAAACATTTCGAACAATCTGAATTTTCCAGTCTTGTGAAATATTTTGAAGAGATGTTGCACAAGAATCTGTACCTGTCAAACCCATACAGCCTCTCAGAACTCATCCGCATTTGCTTAATCAAACTGCCTGAACATTTCAGACATATTATTTTAGCAGGACGTTGCGAAGACGACATTGAAGCTTTTCAGGGACTCCTACAAGAATTAGAAATTGACACAGACAGTCGCGGGATGCGAAAACAGGAAAACAATCAGCCGGCTGGGGTGGCCGAGCGGTTCTAGGCGCTACAGTCTGGAACCGCGTGACCGCAGGTTCGAATCCTGCCTCGGGCATGGATGTGTGTGATGTCCTTAGGTTAGTTAGGCTCAAGTTGTTCTAAGTTCTAGGGGACTGATGACCTCAGAAGTTAAGTCCCATAGTGCTCAGAGCCATTTGAACCATTTTTGAAAACAATCACTACAGGTCACATCCGTCACAATTCCGTGATGACAGAAACAATAACTGGACATGACAAGTCTATTCTTACAACGCAAATCGTGACCAAAACAGACGCCACCCGTATGACAACCGTTGGCAGAGTAGTAATAATTACAGGGAAAGATCACCTCTCCGCGGTAATGACTATCACAGAGACAATCAGAGAAACAGACAATATGGGAACCAAAATAATTATCAAGGGAGACAGAATAATTTCAGACACAACAGTTCAGTGCACAGTTATGACTCAGGGAGAAATTCACCACCACGTGACCGAAAAGAAAGAAACTATGGAATCTACCGACATGTCGACAGACGATATGATCATAACGACAGACTGGAACTGCATCAGAACTGGCGGGATTTAAACAGAGAAGGGCACTTTCGACAACGTGAATTTGTAGAAGCTAGGTCTCCTAATCCCAGTAATGACGCGCGCCAACAAAGAAACAGACAATGCCTCACACTGCAGGCAGCCGCTTGCGCCCGCTGGCTCAGGGAAAAATAACATTGATGCTAACCTTGAGCAAAATTCCAGTATTCTATACGGACGAATACCGCATGATAATTGCATTCAAGTTGAAACTCTGCGTACTGAGAAGAGCAAAGGGTTACACCACATCTCACATGTAAAACCGTTTATTGAGAGGTAAACTGTTTTTTTTAATTTAGTCTTTGCTATAAAATTTTTCACTTCACATTTCTAGTATGCATTGTCAGACTTAGAAACTGTAACCATGCAACAATGTTTGAAGTTAAATATCCAGTCAAGAACCAAGAGAACTTATTTAAACAGAAATTATGAATGCATTGTTATTGTGAACAGACGACACAGTGTTATTGTGTGTGTACATTCTTGCTTGTTAGTTGCACGATTACGTAACTACTATAAGGCTCACATACTTAGAACATTTACCAGTACTGCTAATGAGATTTTAATGCAACATTTTGGTTTATTTGAAAATACATTCTGGATTTAAAGTACTTTCTGAGAGATACCAGATGACACAGTGGTTAGTTTATGTGACAGCTACACGATTATATCACGACATTACTAATGAGTGACAATTTACAATGTTGCTTTTGCGGTGTATCTGTTTTATATCTGCACAGTTTTGTCTGAATTCTTCTGTAAAGAGAGACATATTTTAGTGGTGACTTTTGTGGTATAGCTACAATGAGACAGCCTTTTCCATAGCACAACAATATGTTACAGCACAATAATTTCTTCATTACAACAATAAGCGTAATAACTAAGATATCTATACGCAAAGCATTTCACTTTTATTTATCATGAGGTAAGTACATTGACTTCTGCAGAACTCAGCTTTCGGAGGACGATAACTACGACACTTCCACAGAGATTATCTTACAACAAGACGTACAGTTTTGCGCTACAGTACACGTATTAAGTGATTAATTTTGTACTTAAAACATTTATTTTTAAAGATATTTGAAGTACAATGGTACAAAGGTTTTCCGTGATACATTTCATTCCATTGCTGTAACCTGTAACTCCTGAAGGTATAATTACATTAATCCTCAGAGGGGTACACGCTTACTTTGTGTACCATGTGTTTGGCAAGCACAAGGAGCCCTAGCTAATATGGTATTTGCTTATACAACTTTACACATCGGTACCATATTTCTTTAACACATAATTCACAGCTATCTGATCATTTAACTGAGAGAGACAAACTTTTTTACTACGGCAGTGACAGATGTATACGTAATTACACCGTTGGATAACTTCACACTTACGAAATTGTATTTTGTCTGTACTTTGTGAACTGTTCATATTTCTTCAGACCCATTGTGATATTATGAAAGCTTTGAATGATATATTTGGTAAGGGAGCATGATTTTAAAGTACAATTGAGGTAGATGACACTTTTGAAATGAGCAGAGAATTTTCTTTAGGTTTTGAAATTATTGGAGAAAGCTACGACGTTTTTGAGAATTGACTGAGATGTTATGATATTTTTACGACGACGATGTGTATTATGCTGTTGAGGTATGTTTATGATCAATAAGATGATGCTACCGTATATGAGGAATTTGATTATGCTACGTATCTGTTATGATGAAATATTGAAGAAGTGTCGACGAGTAAGGTAAGGAATAAGGAGTAGTGGTTAGGGACTCTGATTTATGAAAAGGTTGTTGGAAACCAAGAATCGTACTTTAAGAGTTATGAAATGTATGTAAATGCGTGAATGTATCACAATGCCAACGAAAATTTTTTGGACACTGTTTTATCAATAGCATTTTGTTTCTACAGATTTGTAATGCAAATTCTCAACCTGTGGATTTTCTTTTATGAGACTGCCACTGTAGCAGAAACTGCTGTGGTAAATATTTCAGTAAGAAAGGTAAGTGACCTTGATGAGTTTTGGGCGCCCAGCTGAGAGGTAGTCGTCTGACGAAAGAAAGCCATTAGGTGGAGAAAAAAAGGGGCCATTATCCTCGCCATTGACATTCCTTTAGAGAAAGCATCGCAAATACGACACGCTCATTACTTGGAAAGATACTTACATCTGCACACCTGATTATGACTAGCGTCTTTCTACGAGAGTTGAGAGAATTTCTACTAACTTATGAAATGTCACATGACTATTCAATGATATTTTTATGCTTTGCTTTTCATAATTGCTTATTTCATTTGATATCTGTTTTCCAGCTGTGTTGCAGCATTGGTTTTATAAAATAAACTTAAATGCATCTGCTAATGTGAACACTTTCTGTCAACAGATCTATTAAATAATTATTTTCTGATCCACATTCTTCAAAAAAGGAGCTCTTGGAATGGAAAGAACAATAAGAAGGGACTAATAACAGTAACTGCATATATAATTTTCTTTTCAAGTACTTGGTAATTTCTTTTGTAGAATAATTTGTGGTGCACCACTTTAATTACATAGACATTAAGATGTGAATATACATTTCCCTTATCTGCATTGTTGTTTTTACTGTAATATTTTTTTTCTGCTTGAGCTATGTCATGTTTAGGTATAAGTTACTGCTGTTTGCCAGGCATAGTGTTACTGAATTTGACTTTGTGTTACTCTGCTAAGCCAGTTTATTACTGATTTATTTTTATTGTTTGCTGCTCATTGCATATTAGTTGTAATATTGTTGCTTACTTTGACAATTTGATTTTTTGTCATTGATGTTTGTGTTAATTATTTTGTGCTGCTGCATTGCCTCGTCCCTTAGTTTAGCATCTGAGCTCAGTAGATTTAAGTTAGCTTAAGAAGGGGTAGACTATATAAGAGAATGAGTTGCGATGAATTTGAAGAAATGCACTGAGAGGTTATACGAGAAAAATACAGAAAGCATGTTTGGATAGGATTTTTTTGGTGGAAGCAAAGGTTGAAATAAGACGAACGATCTATGGAATGAAGTTTTGGGTTGGACTGCAGTACCAAATGTTACACTGAAAACGAACCCTGTCCTTTCCTTTTGTGTTATCCCACTATGTGTTTGTGCACCCTTGTGTATTTGTTTTCTTCCTGTCTCTGTGTAGTTTCATAGAATTTTTTCTTCTTTTAATATTAAGCTACATTCACTATGATGAGGAATACTGTTCTCCTCAAATATAATTGGCATTAATAATATGTTATTTACCTTGTAAAGATGCTTAGACATTATTTATTCTGTTTTATTTTAATGCTAATGTGTAAAGTTGATGTTTCAAAAGTTATTCTGATCTTTTATGTATGAACTTAAGTTATAATTCCTGTAACACGGATGTATATGTTATTTCGATTCTTTTGTAAAGCTTGTACTACAAATGTTATCTGTATTGTTATGTTCTTTAATGATGTATTTTGTACCTTTGTAATTGTATTCTCATGTTATAATATTGTAATTGACACCAGTTCATCAAATTAAGTAACTTGTAAGTTACATTTCACTGCGCACGTTTCTGTTGGTCGTAGTATATGGACAATATGTGAGAAGTAGGGACTGTTAGTGTTTGTACGTGTGTTAATAATTCAGCAAGGGACTGGATAACAGCATTGCTGGTTCTAAGGACAATTCCAAAAATTTCTTGAGTGGACAAGTGGTGGTTTATGGACTTGCTATGTTGTCTGCCAGACTTCTAAGGACAATTCCAAAAACTTTGTGAGTGCACAAATGGTTGTTTATGGACTTGCTATCTTCTCTGCAAGACCCTTTGATGGTGATTGTGCACCTGCACAGTCACAGCAGATGGCTGCTGGCCGTCTCTACATGGACTACAGCGGGTCTGCACCTCTGGTGGCCCACCAACACCAATACCATTATTTCTACAAGGACTGCAGTGTGTCTGCGCCTCTGATGACCCATCAATACCATACTCTCTACCAGGACTACAGTGGGTCTGCTCTGTGATGACCTACCTACCAATCCTCTTCAAAACGTCGAATGACTCTGCTGTCGGTTTGCTGTGTTGTGGCCCATTACCTGTCAGCATGTCAAGAGTCAGCACTGTCTTTCAGTTGGAAGGACAACACTACTTCTTCAAGACTGCATGGAAATCCACTACTTCTGTGTGCATTTTCTTTTACTGCTCAGACTTTGAAAAAAAAAACACTGAAATTTTACTGTGATGAACAATCTGGACTGTCTTTATGGATTGTGAGAAAATTTTAGCTTTTGACCAACGTTGTATAAATAAGTGTGTGCATTTGATATCTTTGTTATTGTAATTGTCAAAAATTTTTTCAAATCATTATTGGCCACTGCCCAAAACAATTTGTAAAATTTTTTGTGGGGAGCATGGGGGCTATGTAAGTAGGCTGTTTATGTTTTCTTATCGGCAACGTTACGTAGCGCTCGGTAGGAAAATCACTGGCTGTGTTGTGTGCAGTCTGTGGCTAGTTTGCATTGTTGTCTGGCATTGTAGTGTTGGGCAGCAGCAGCTGGATGTGAACAGCGCGTAGCGTTGCGCAGTTGGAGGTGAGCCGCCAGCAATGGTGGATGTGGGGTGAGAAATGGCGGAGTTTTGATATTTGTAAGAATGGATGTTATGAACTGCTATATATATTATGACTATTAAGGTAAATGCAATGTTTGTTCTCTATTAAAATCTTTCATTTGCTAACTATGTCTACTAGTAGTTAGTGCCTTCTGTAGTTTAAATCTGTTATTTAGCTGGCAGTAGTGGCGCTCGCTGTATTGCAGTAGTTCGAGTAACGGAGATTTTTGGTGAGGTAAGTGATTTGTGAAAGGTATAGATTAATGTTAGTCAGGGCCATTTTTTTGTAGGGATTTTTGAAAGTCAGATTGCGTTGCGCTAAAAAAAAAATATTGTTTGTCAGTTTAAGCACAGTCGTGTATAATTGTTCTAAGGGGACGTTTCAGTACTTGGTTTCACATTTGCAACTTGTCTGTCGTCTATCCACAAATTCAACTCGGCAGGACACTAACTATAGACGGAACTCCATTGCGTCGATCTGCAACTTCCGTACCGTATTTACTGCTATCAGAACTCTGTGCTGACTTTCGGTGTCATAGCGTTATTCGAGTACAGTTACATCATGGCATTATAAATATCCATTCGACTAAAGTCATCATAAATCAGTTCAGGAAGAAGTCGCTAGTAGTTGTTTGTATTGGAGAAAATAGAATCGTAGCTATTGTAATATGTTGCCTAAATTAAGCGGATTTTGAAAGCAATAGTTGTAAGTATTGTTCAGGATTTCCAAAATTGGAAATAAAAAATCATTTAAGACAAGAAGAAAACCGACATAATGGGATAGATATATGTGACTGGTAGATCGCTTCCAGTAATCATGGATGAGCCAACTATGCGGATAATACTTGAAACTTCTTCCTAAAATTTTGGGGACTAAGCTGGACATGCCACAAAATCTTAAAAGGCGTACCGCATTCGTTTGATTGTCAGTTAAAATAGAGGGCAAACCTATCGCTAAATTAACTACTGTCCTGCTGTCAGAAAATAAAACGCAAGCTATTGGAATCTGGCGCACCGTGATATGAACTCAACAAGCACCACGTTCTGAGGGTCCTATCCCTGGAGCAAATAGCCATACGTCGTAGTGTAGTGTCTGATACGAAGTCGATTGAGCAGGTCCTTATCTCGCATTCTAATGCGCTAGTTCTTCCTTCAGACTGAATTTGCACTCATTACGTCTCTCTTATAATATCCTATAAGAGTTGTTGCTAAAATTTTGTAATTATTTGGTCGGTCCACTATCTTAAAAGTGTAGTCTGAAACTCGTTCAGTGGAGGAACGCAACCACAAATCTCGAGATATTAATATATCTTTATATCACAGATTTTTAATGGCAACGATAATTAGTAGTGTCACGTAAACTGAGTTTCTGAACTGGTTTCTTTGATTTCAATGTTTTCATGATCCTGGGGGCAGGATGGAAAGGCAGTATTGATCGTAGGTAAGAGTAGTTCAGAATGGTAACCAGTTAGTATTGGAAACAAACGCAGTAACAGAGTTCCATTGGCTTAAAATTTAATCAGTCCACATTTATTGTTAATGTGCATATCCTACTATGAGCCCTGACTAACACTTCGATTCTCTTATAACCTCCACAAAGCAAAAATTGTTAGGATCCCGATTCCACCTCATGGAAAATACGTCAATATCTGTGATAATTATTAAAAAGTCTTATCCCCTATTCCCTGAGATTAAACGTAATGACTTATTTTTTCTGCGGATTAGCGGATTGGCGCCGGCAACTTTCACCGAAGCTTTACTGTGGGAGGCGAAGTAAAGGCATATAGGGATTAAGAACATGTAGAAAATGCTGCCAAAATTAAC
Source organism: Schistocerca cancellata (assembly GCF_023864275.1). Taxonomy (NCBI): domain Eukaryota; kingdom Metazoa; phylum Arthropoda; class Insecta; order Orthoptera; family Acrididae; genus Schistocerca; species Schistocerca cancellata. The sequence goes on along the minus strand of NC_064630.1, from coordinate 141,145,100 downwards.
ACCAGCCTGCTCTAGATCCGAGTTCATTGGAATGTACAGCCGATTCGTTAATTCGAGTAAATGTAGCTGTAAATTTAGCTTAAAAACAAGTGAATAACTAAAAAAATATTCGATAGATTAGATCCCGAATGCATTCAGAATGGCATAATCTTTTACGCAGAAAAATTTTTCTTTCGGATCCCCTTCGTCTAATAGGCGCTGCTCATGCATGGTTGTTTACTTCCTTGGTTGGGTTTAGTGACATCTCTGAACAGTCAAAGGGACTGTGTATGTGATACAATAGCCACAATCAACGTCTATCTTCAGGAGTTCTGGGAACCGGGGTGATGCAAAACATTTTTTGATGTGTGTAAAAAGACAGTATGCACAGTATGCAAGACAGTATGTAGTATGTAATAACTATCCCCACCCTCGATCGCGATTGAAGTGTTGGGGCTCATCATCGTTTCTCCCTGGAGAAAGACGTAGAAATAGTTCAGCACAGCAGCTACGAAAATGTAGCACGTGTCCAAAGAATGAGGATACCAAGCTGCATAAAGTCAAATCTTCCGCTTGATAGCCTGTACATCATTTCCGCTACCTCCGTCGTATTCCTCCCATAGATATCACGGTACAAGTTAAATACTGTCTTCCATTTGCATATAAAACTAGAAAATAGAACATGCAGTTGATAATACTGCACGACTTACTCCTCGCCATCCACAACACGTAGTCATTTGCAGAGGATTTCAAACTGCCTTCGATAAATTTACAACCAGCAGGCCGTGCATATTTCTTCATTTTACGAAAGTAGCAGAGTTTCAACCATAGTAAATGTTACTATGTGGAGGTCAGAGGACAGAAACGGATGCCTGTCCCATACGAACGCTGCACAAATCTCGTAACGATTTTCCGGCGTACGTCCGTGGCCGACATTGCGCAAAAACAATTGTATTGTCTCAAATGCAAACTAAATTCTAATTATAACTGGTGATACTATAAATTTCAGTTAATGTATTAAATCGTTCGTGTATCTGTTTCATGTGGCAAACCATTAACTAGTAGCTTCGGCGGAATAGCGTTATCATCCAATAACGTCACCTGATTCAAATGTACTAGATCAAAAAGCAAGCCATTAAAATTTTATTGTTAGAAAAATTCGTATTATATTAATTTCCGTCACATAGTGCGTAAAACATATGCAACACCTCAAGTCCATTGGGATCAAAAAGTTTGTAATGTGGGAAAGAGGAAAGTTGAATAGAAAATATGAGCAGGGATTGTAAATAATCTTCAAAGCATGCACACACGCTCCACTTAGACTGGCTGTATGAATGATGAGTACTGTATCACGTGACTAAAAGTTAATGAAAGACAACGCAGCCATAATTCGTCAGTAATATTTTCATAGGCCCTGTTTGCAGAGGACTGGCGTTGGTGCAGGCTCTGTAGTTGACATATTGCGCTTACAAGGGAAAACAAATCCTCTATAATACAACTACACTACAGATGACAAAATACTGGAACCAGTATCTACCGTAAAATATTTAGGAGTAACTAACTGAGCGACCTTAATTGTAATGAGCAGTAGGGAGAGCAGATGCCAGACTGAGATTCATAGGAAGAATCGTAAAGAAATGTAACTCTTCCACGAAAGAGTTGCCGTATGAGGCCCTTATTCGACTGATTCTTAGGAATTGTTCATCAGTTTGGGATCCTTGCCAGATACGATTATATAGAGAAGATCGAAGAGCGGCGCATTTCGTCACGGAGCCGTTTAGACGGCGCGAGAGCGTTACAGGGATTCTCAACAAACTTCGGAGGCAGAGATTACGAGAGGGGCGTTATGTATAGCACAGAGGTTTATTACTGAAATTCCGAGAAAACACTTTCCGGGAAGAGTTGGACAACGACATACTTCCCACATACAACTCGCGAAATGTCCACAACGAGAAGATTCGAGAATTTAGAGCTAATACAGAGACTTACCACGGCATTAGCGAGTGAGACACAGAAGAGTGGACCAGTTACTGGTATCAAAATTGCCCTTCACCTCACACTTGTGAACGTAGATGTAGTGTAGTGCAGATGTTATAGTAAAGTTCATGCGCTGTTTCCGAAAACGTCAGGGTCTAAACAAGACAGTCGTTAGTGGGCTCCCCTTAGAAAACTTTATGAATTACTGTGCTGATAAACCTGCTACGTTATTTGATTTTCAAACAGCTGAGCAGAACTGAACGTACTCAGACAATTCTCTCTTTACTTATTCTGATCAACACTAAACTGACACACAATATTTTTAGCGCATCGCAATCTGGCTTTCAATAATCCCTACAAAAGAATGGACTAACAATAACCTATACGTTTCATGAATCACTTACCTCACAAAAATCTTCGTTACTCGAACTACTGCAATACAGCGAGCGCCAATACTGCCAGCTGAAAAAAAAGTTTCTAACTAATGAAGGCACTAACTACTGATACGCATAATTAGCAAATGAAAGATTTTGATAGAGAACAAACAATGTATTTACCGTAATAATGTTCAAAAGTCATCATCAGGGTGAGTCACCTAACATTACCGTTGGATATATTTCGTAAACTACATCAAATACTGACGAATCGATTCCACAGACCGAACGTGAGGAGAGGGGCTAGTGTAGTTGGTTAATACAAACAATAAAAAAATGCACGGAAGTATGTTTTTAACACAAACCTACGTTTTTTTTTTTAAATGGAACCTCGTTAGTATTGTTAGCACATCTGAACATATAAACAAATACGTAATCAGTGCCGTTTGTTGCATTGTAAAATGTTACTTACATCCGGAGATATTGTAATCTAAAGTTGACGCTTGAGTACCACTCCTCCGCTGTTCGATCGTGTGTATCGGAGAGCACCGAATTACGTAGGGATCCAAAGGGAACGGTGATGGACCTTAGGTACAGAAGAGACTGGAACAGCACATTACGTCCACATGCTAACACCTTTTTATTGGTATTTCACTGTCGCACATGTACATTACCATGAGGGGTGAGGTACACGTACACAAGTGGTTTCCGTTTTCAATTACGGAGTGGAATAGAGTGTGTCCCGACATGTCAGGCCAATAGATGTTCAATGTGGTGGCCATTATTTGCTGCACACAATTGCAATCTCTGGTGTAATGAATGTCGTACACGCCGCACACATCTGGTGTAATGACGCCGCAGGCTGCCACAATACGTTGTTTCATATCCTCTGGGGTTGTAGGGACATCACGGGTCACATTTTCCTTTAACGTATCCCACGGAAACAAGTCCAGAGGTGTAAGATCAGGAGAACGGGCTGGCCAATTTATGCGTCCTCCACGTCCTATGAAACGCCCGTCGAACATCCCGTCCAGGGTCAGCCTAATGTTGATTGCGGAAAGTGCAGGTGCACCATCATGCTGATACCACATACGTCGACGCATTTCCAGTGGGACATTTTCGAGCAACGTTGGCAGATCATTCTGTAGAAACGCGACGCATGTTGCAGCTGTTTGGGCTCCTGCAATGAAGTGAGGACCAATGAGGTGGTCGCCAATGATTCCGCACCATACATTTACAGTCCACGGTCGCTGTCGCTCTACCTGTCTGAGCCAGCGAGGATTGTCCACGGACTAGTAATGCATGTTCCGTAGATTCACTGCCCCGTGGTTTGAGAAACGTCGGAGGTTTCAAGCGTCAACTTTAGGTTACAATATCTCCGGATGTAATTAACATTTTACAATGCAACAAACGGCACTGATTACGTATTTGTTTATATGTTCAGATGTGCTAACAAAACTAACGTGGTTCCATTTAAAAAAAACGTAGGTTTGTGTTAAAAAACATACTTCCGTGCATTTTTGTACGGTTTGTATTAAACAATTACACTAGCCTCTCTCCTCACGTTCGGTCTGTGGAATCGGTTCGTCAGTATTTGATGTGGTTTACGAAATATATCCAGCGGTAACGTTAGGTGGCTCACCCAGAATATGATGACACATACACTCCTGGAAATGGAAAAAAGAACACATTGACACCGGTGTGTCAGACCCACCATACTTGCTCCGGACACTGCGAGAGGGCTGTACAAGCAATGATCACACGCACGGCACAGCGGACACACCAGGAACCGCGGTGTTGGCCGTCGAATGGTGCTAGCTGCGCAGCATTTGTGCACCGCCGCCGTCAGTGTCAGCCAGTTTGCCGTGGCATACGGAGCTCCATCGCAGTCTTTAACACTGGTAGCATGCCGCGACAGCGTGGACGTGAACCGTATGTGCAGTTGACGGACTTTGAGCGAGGTCGTATAGTGGGCATGCGGGAGGCCGGGTGGACGTACCGCCGAATTGCTCAACACGTGGGGCGTGAGGTCTCCACAGTACATCGATGTTGTCGCCAGTGGTCGGCGGAAGGTGCACGTGCCCGTCGACCTGGGACCGGACCGCAGCGACGCACGGATGCACGCCAAGACCGTAGGATCCTACGCAGTGTCGTAGGGGGCCGCACCGCCACTTCCCAGCAAATTAGGGACACTGTTGCTCCTGGGGTATCGGCGAGGACCATTCGCAACCGTCTCCATGAAGCTGGGCTACGTTCCTGCACACCGTTAGGCCGTCTTCCGCTCACGCCCCAACATCGTGCAGCCCGCCTCCAGTGGTGTCGCGACAGGCGTGAATGGAGGGACGAATGGAGACGTGTCGTCTTCAGCGATGAGAGTCGCTTCTGCCTTGGTGCCAATGATGGTCGTATGCGTGTTTGGCGCCGTGCAGGTGAGCGCCACAATCAGGACTGCATACGACCGAGGCACACAGGGCCAACACCCAGCATCATGGTGTGGGGAGCGATCTCCTACAGTGGCCGTACACCACTGGTGATCGTCGAGGGGACACTGAATAGTGCACGGTACATCCAAACCGTCATCGAACCCATCGTTCTACCATTCCTAGACCGGCAAGGGAACTTGCTGTTCCAACAGGACAATGCACGTCCGCATGTATCCCGTGCCACCCAACGTGTTCTAGAAGGTGTAAGTCAACTACCCTGGCCAGCAAGATCTCCGGATCTGTCCCCCATTGAGCATGTTTGGGACTGGATGAAGCGTCGTCTCACGCGGTCTGCACGTCCAGCACGAACGGTGGTCCAACTGAGGCGCCAGGTGTAAATGGCATGGCAAGCCGTTCCACAGGACTACATCCAGCATCTCTACGATCGTCTCCATGGGAGAATAGCAGCCTGCATTGCTGCGAAAGGTGGATATACACTGTACTAGTGCCGACATTGTGCATGCTCTGTTGCCTGTGTCTATGTGCCTGTGGTTCTGTCAGTGTGATCATGTGATGTATCTGACCCCAGGAATGTGTCAATAAAGTTTCCCCTTCCTGGGACAATGAATTCACGGTGTTCTTATTTCAATTTCCAGGAGTGTATATTACTGTAATCACTTATATACTTTATATTTACAGTAAGTATATATATATATATATATATATATATATATGTATATATATATATATATATATATATATATATATATGTGTTAACAAATCACTGTGCTGTACGCAGTCTGTGGCTGGTTGGCATTGTTGGAGTATTCGCTGTTGTAGTGTTGGACAGTTGGATGTGAACAGAACGTAGCGTTGCGCAGTTGGAGGTGAGCCGCTAGCAGAGATGGATGCGGGGAGAGAGGTGGCAGAATTTAGAGGAGGAGGAGGAGGAGGAGATTAGTGTTTAACGTCCCGTCGACAACGAGGTCATTAGAGACGGAGCGCAAGCTCGGGTGAGAAAAGGATGGGGAAGGAAATCGGCCGTGCCCTTTCAAAGGAACCATCCCGGCATTTGCCTTAAGCGATTTAGGGAAATCACGGAAAACCTAAATGAGGATGGTCGGAGACGGGATTGAACCGTCTTCCTCCCGAATGCGAGTCCAGTGTGCTAACCACTGCGTCACCTCGCTCGGTGGCAGAATTTAGAGAGCGGAAGATCTGGGCGTGCGTCCATCAAAAAGAGTAAATTTCTAATACTGGATATCATATATAAGTATATATATATATATATATATATATATATATATATATATATATATATATATATATATATATAGATGATATCCAGTATTAGAAATTTACTCTTTTTGATGGACGCACGCCCAGATCTTCCGCTCTCTAAATTCTGCCACCGAGCGAGGTGGCACAGTGGTTAGCACACTGGACTCGCATTCGGGAGGAAGACGGTTCAATCCCATCTCCGGCCATCCTCATTTAGGTTTTCCGTGATTTCCCTAAATCGCTTCAGGCAAATGCCGGGATGGTTCCTTTGAAATTTGAAAGGGCACGGCCGATTTCCTTCCCCATCCTTTACTCACCCGAGCTTGCGCTCCGTCTCTAATGACCTCGTTGTCGACGGGACGTTAAACACTAATCTCCTCCTCCTCTAAATTCTGCCACCTCTCTCCCCGCAGCCATCACTGCTAGCGGCTCACCTCCAACTGCACAACGCTACGTTCTGTTCACATCCAACTGTCCAACACTACAACAGCTGATACTCCAACAATGCCAACCAGCCATAGACTGCGTACAGCACAGCCAGTGATTTTCATACAGAGCGCTATGAGGCGTTACCAACATAAAAACCTAAACAACCTACTTACAGGCTCTGAACTAAGGAACTAATTGTCAGATAATTTTTTTCTATTTACATTAGTCGTTGCAATGAAAAGCAAAAGAGATGCATTGCAGCTGTTGACCTGATTTTTGATGGCTGAGACATATCCAGACCCGTTTGCAGCAAGAAGTGGAGGACCAAGGATCTGCACAAGGGTGTCTGGTACAAACAGTCACTTACATTTATCTAAGAGACACTGGTACTCGGAAAAATGGACTATGAGACGTAACTCCAAGGGAAAAGGGGACACAAGGTGGTTCTTAATGAGCATTTCCCGGATGAAATTCAGCTGCGACTATATAGAACTCACAACGTACGCGGCGGTGAGGAGATTCAGAACGTTAACTACATACTGGGTGGTTATAATTAAACTTACGCTGTTTGCGCCAGTGTAGACGGAAAACTATTTACCGTGTGGGTACCCAACTTTACTGGAATGATGTTTAGTCTGTACGACGCAGGACTTGCGTTGTTAGTAGTGTCTCGACTTGCCGTTAGGCGCTGGTACGGTGACATGGGGTTGAAACACAACCTTCTGTGTACATTAAAATTGCAGACAGTCAATATGGGTCTGGACAAAATGCGCAGGGCTTCACTAGTAAAGCTGTTTTATCAAAACAACATCAGTAGTGCTGCTGCTCTTCTTGAGTATCAGAGCGTTAAAGGATTACGTTGAGAACCTCTTTCAGCACTGGAGTTAAAGAATGTGATTCTGAAATTCAAATTAACTGGCGATTTGGGAATTGCTCGTGGGAGAGGCCAATTGAGCGAGGTCTGCGGCCAACTGAGCGACAAATTGTTCAGAAAGTTATTGTTGCCGTGGATTGGAATGACGGACGCACTGCGTGACATTCAAGCAGTGCGCGAGCTGTGTCACGAGAGCTGAACATTTCATGGTCCGCTTTTGTTGTTTGTAGCAGCAGAGCAATCTCTAGTGCTGATACTGGCTGCCATGGATGCAGTTGGTCATCACAATGAGCAACATTGTAACCTGGAACATATGCATGGTATGCAATAAAAAAAACTCACCGTCTCATGTGGAAATTAAAATGTATTTCTTTCAATGCTTTCTTCGTTATCTTCCGCATGTCCTAACAAATGTTTCGACGTAGTTTCATTGCCCAACGATCACTTATTTGTCATGGAGGCCCTCTGAGTAGCGAAAGTTTAGTTACAACCACCCCACACATTGATGCGTCAAACCATTATGGTCACTGTAACGCTACGACTACAAGTCGCGGTAAGAAATGTATGTAATCTGAGCAGAGATGACTGAGGAATCATTCTAGCGAGAATATAGGCCACAAAAGAGGAAATGGAATGCCATACCAACTCTCATGAAGGGCAGTTTCTTATGATCCGGCGCCTAGGAGCGAGCATCTCGGAAACGGTTAAGCTGTCGTGAGCATTTATGGAGAGTTGTTCAATGGCGGTGAACCCCCAAGTACGTGACAAGATGCTGGACGTCTAGCCCCCTCACAGAACGTGGAGATCGGAGGCTTTCATTACCACAGTGTATCTATAACATTTAGTTTACAATCACATTTTCGCAGTACGTCTACAACCAATGTGTGACATCGTTTAGGGCGTAGGCCTGTGATGATTACAGTAATTGTGTGCAAGTTAGAGAATACAGATCGACATGCAGCCACTTACAGGACAGCTGATGCGTATTAGTTACTGATGTTAGACGTACACGCACATGACAGTCGGCTCTCTTTTCCAAAACACACGCTTGCAAAGTTCTCAGAGACATTTGCCTCTTGCAACAGATTTATAATATCAGCACTTGTACTCTGCTTACAATTAAATAAGTTACATAAAACAGCAACCAGTCACTTTTTGTGAGTAGTTTTGTTTTATTCCATGAACCGGTTTTCGAACGTTTTCAGGTTCATCTTCAGATGGTTCCTGGAGGTTACATCATTATTTATAGCATAATGCTGGGTGCTGGCTCTGTGACAAGACGATGGAACACGCATTAATGTATCGCCATGACTATTGTTTATCTGTCGATATGGATAGAAATTTAGTTTTTTTACTTACTGCGACAGTATGGACGGCTTTTTTTCGTTAGTGTGCATCTGCCTGCTTCCATTTTGATGGCCAGCTGGTATATCACTCCACACTCCTTTACAAAATCTATATTAATTTATACTCTGTCAGCGAAACTTTGCGAGCATCCAGCATGTGTTGTACAACTGTTTCTTGTAACAAAGATCTTGACAAAAAAATGTGGTATGGCCTACTTTGCACAGAGAAGTAATGTTCTTTTTTACACGTATTAAAGTCGATATAATTCCAAATATTTAATCAGATTGATGATAACATGACAGCACAAAGCAAAATAAATAAATAAATGAATTACTACAAGAACAAACTTCAAGTGTTCTAATGCCTTATTTCTATTTGTAGATTATATATACCTTAATATCAGATCACTTGAAGTTTGTTCTTGAAGTAATTCATTTATTTATTTACTTTATTTTGTGCTCTCATGTTATCACCAGTCTCATTAAGATATTTATCATTATACCGACTTTAATGCGTGTAAAAAAGAACAAATTACTTCTCTGTGCAAAGTAGGTCTATACCATATCTTCTTGTCAAGATCTTTGTTACAAGAAACAGTTGTACAACACATGCTGGATGCTGGCAAAGTTTCGCTGACAGAGTATAAATTAATATAGATTGTGTAAAAGAGTGTGGAGTGATATACCAGCTGGCCATCAAAATGGAAGCAGTCAGATAGACACAACGGAAAAAAGCCATCCATACTGTCGCAGTGAGTAAAAAACTAAATTTACATCCATATCGACAGATAAACAATAGTCGTGGCGATACAATAAAGCGTGTTCCATCTTCTTGTCACAGAGCCAGCACCCAGCATTATCCTAGAAATAATGATGTAACCTCCAGAAACCATCCGAAGATGAACCTGAAAAGATTCGAAAACCGGTTGATGGAATAAAACGTAATTATTCAAAACAGTGACTGTTGGCAGTTTTATGTAACTTATTTACATTTAATTAACAGTCACCGGTTCTAAAATATTCGTAATGGATAAGTTTCTCTGCCTACATGTTAAAAATCGAATACCCCATGATAAGAGTTTGTCGCTGATTGTTTCGAAACTCCAAAGCATGATGTCAGATATATATGAAACTCCACACATAATTTCATCTCTCTAATTTACAAATTGTGGATGTCTTTCAACTTCCAGAATATTTCTCCCTTTCTACAGTTGAGTCTTTCACTTTATTTTCAGCATCTCTCTTAATCTTAAAACAGTAATCGCCGATTACCAAAGTTCCTCTTAACGGATATTATTACTTAATTATCATGTGAATTGTTCTACCCCACTTTCGATGTTAGCAAGAACATAACGTGCCATATCATTTACGTTAGTCCAGTGGGCATAGTATATATGTGCTGATGATTCGTTCGAGGCCGTCGTTAGACGTCACCGTCTGCTGTTATGTTCGAAGACCCCATGAGAAGAGGCGTGACGACGCAACCGCGGGAAAGCGACGGCGATGACAGCGACCGAGACACTACAACAGCGCCTCCGTATCCAACGAGAGAGGCCGCGCTAAGCTGCGGGGCAGAGCGTTGGGCGTCGCAGAAGAGCGAACATCTCAAGGAGCTCGCAGGCACCGTCGAACAAGCGGGCTGGTTTGATTTTACCGCTTGCCTGGACAGTCGTGGTTTAGTCGGCATCCGATAAGAGGAGCGTCCGGGCGACCTGTTGCTGTCGGTCTAGAGGACGCGGTTTCCTGTAGAGGTATCTGTGCTGCCTGGTCTGGGAAATGCGAGAGCACATACTGTGGGGACCCTTATATGAAGTGTTCGGTACAACGCTTTTACGTATTACATGATACACGTTTCACAGTAAAGCAAATGTTAAAATAACCCCTCTGGATTTCTCTATTGTATCAAGGTGCGTTGTACACGAATGTATATAAAATGTAACACACCCATTTAGTCAACTACATTGCATTTACAAACAAATAATACGAATCTTTAATTAGTCAAAAAGTATCCTATTTAATAATTAATTTTAAGAAATTTACAGAAAAACCATTTACTTCATTTGTGTAACTATCAGACAATAAGAAATATTTGTGTTGAAATCAGTTCAGTCATTAAATGGGAAATAAACTGTCGAGATTCGATGATTTCATAAAACGTGAAAATTAATGTTTTGAGTAGATCTCTGGCTAACTGATTCACTGAAAGTTACGTTCACTCCCAAGGGATTATGTTTCTATAAAAACGCAAATCAGATTCATTGTAATTCAATCTTTAATTACGAGTTCTACAACTTTCTGATTATTTTAATCATGTGGGCAGAACGAAATTAATATGTAAAATTTAAACATCAAAATCTACTTCATCATTATGTAAAGTGCTCTAAAATATGATATCATCCAAATTCCTTTTGTAACTAACGAAATATTATTTATTTGTATCAAGTATTGTCACATAATTTCGATTCTAAGTTTGAAAAGCACTTTTAGAAATCGCATTTGTTATAATCGCCCATTTATTATCTTCAAAATTGTAACGTTAATTTCTTAAGAAACAAACGATTTAAATTGTAGCTCAATCAATGTGACGTCGTTGAACAATACTTTCAAAGAACTTGTATTGTTGAGAAACTACATAAGCATTGGGCCTAAGAGCTCGGGTCTGGCCGTAGAATTTTAGTTGTTTCTAGTTAGAGTACATGATCTGTAAAGTCAGTTTCAGGAGCTGTGCATTATACGAAAGTTTTGGAACAATACAGACATACAGACAAAATACAAATTATGTGTTGGTGCGAATTATTTAATACTATCGGATTTTCAGATTGACTCCTGAGATTTCTGCAGAGAAGCAATTAATATTATACTCCCCAATTAACTCTGTACTGGTGTACCGAAGTCGTCGAAACCAACAGGATACGTTTACACTCCAGTCATCTCATTCAGCTCAACACAGACTCGTAATCTACGAGTATCTTTTAGCTAGAACTTGGTAACGAGTTTGTCAGCGAAGGCACGGGAGAACATCAAGGACCACAGAAGACTGCACGTCAGAAGGAACCAGGAAGCACCATCGAGCAGATTGGATTTGATGTAACGCCTAGGTAGCCACTTGTGTACTCGGCGGTCTACGTGAAGAGTGTGCTGGCCGAGCAGTGGAGTTAGGGCCCGCCGGGCTCTGTTTGCTGTAGAGCTATTCTATCCACTCGCTTCCTAGAAGGTGCTGCTTGGGACAGCTCTTTTCTAAACTGTGGTGCAGGTTGTTATTAATCATCGCCCCGATATAATTCATTGAGTGCTCACAGGAGACAACTGATTCATTTCTGTGTCCATAGAGTTCTAGCTAGTACTGCAGCATTTAATGATTACGCGTGCATACTCAGTTCTGTCATAGAATTACTGCTGTTTCTGAGTATGGTGTGATGTTTATTCAGTACAGTTGTGCGGTTGTACTCAGTGAACCCCATTTGTTGTTGTACCTGTTGCCAAATCGTGTGTCCATGTATCGTTGAAACAAACCTTGACCTTTTTTTTTTCTAGAGTGCTTGTCTGTTGCAGTTATTGTGTTCGAAGCCTTGATTCTTCTGGTTAATATTATTACTATAAATCCACCCTGTGTACAAAGTCTAAATTATTTCGAGAACTTGCAAAAGTATTTGGTCGTTCAGTTGTATTTTTCAACTTGCTTCGATATTGGTTATGTCTGGTAATATTGTCGATATGTTGTAGCCGTTTTATTGTCCACGCTGTGTATATCATTATTTACTGCGAACATCATGTAAGAATTCTCATGGCTCTTAAAGGTAATATATGGTGCTCTGGCCTAGGAACAATATTTTTTTGAGTCTATTATGCATTTTAAAATATTTGCTAAATGCTCTTCTGTTGGTGAACAATTGGCTGTAAATTTTATTATTAACTCTGTTTTAGCATTGTGTGTGTATACTTGCAGTCTGTTACACGTTTCAGAAATTTTTTATGTTTATTGTAACATAATGGAATTTTGGCCTAAGTTAGAGACTATCTGTCTTTAATACTGTTGAATTCTGTAATTTTAAAAACAGTACCATTCTTTTAAAATTTGTGGAAATTCATTGTAAAATTGTTCTCGTTATTTTATTAAATGAAAGTATGAAGACTATTGATTCTCGCAACTCAAATTCCAACACTACCTGTACGACATACGAATTTAAACAAGTTCATTTTCTTCCTCTTCGTGCCTGCATAGTCAGATTGTGATATGTATTTCATCAGATCTCTACAATGATCCCGAACGTTTAACTAGTGGTATAGTTGTAGCCCTTGTTGGAATGTACCGCTCTGCAGAAGAGATACTTTTATCTAAACGTATTGCTTGCCCTGAATATTTTAGAGAAGTTTTGAAGACCTTGTGCAGTGTACCTCCTTTTTATTGGGTTTAATTTTAAGTAATCGATTGTATAATCCTCTCTCTCCTGGAAATCTGACATTGTGAATTATTCAATCATCTCCATCATCTCGTTTACCGATGGAAATACTGTCTGTACGCCTCTGAGCAAACTGTAGTCTATTAGATTAGATGCACTTTTTGTTACCTAGATCCATTGTGAAGGCTGCCTCAAGAACTTAACTGTAGAACACATCATAAAGAAAGATAATACATTTTTACAAAAATGGACATACGTTAATGTCCCTACCATATATAGTGAAAGGGTCCTCAAGGATTTTGAATATGTAAAAAAAAAAAAGAACGAAATCTAACATATTTTCACTTAAGAGACATTAATAAACTTCTGGAAATCATTTAAATGAGTAATATAGTGATGTGCTTGTGGCAGTTCTTAGGCTGTTGTAGCCAAGCATCATTAAAGAAAAAAGCAGTTAATAACAATTACACTTTGATCATATTACCACACTGAAGATGAGCAAAAATCATATTTTACGTTTACACTCATGTTGTTTAATGTGTTCAGTGAAATGCACAGATAGATCGATTTTGCTAAGGATTTCATCAAATGAGTTGAACGATTCGGCGGCCAATAAATACTTAGGCTCCACTATAACTAAAATTTTTTGGCAACTAAACATTTTATGACTAATGGAAAGTTATGGGAAATTCGTGTTCCTTAATAATGGGCAAGTTTATGGACCAAAGTAAGTGACTTTGAAATCATTGTGAATATTATTCCTATTCCTAGCATGGATTCTACGAACTGATCTGTTAGTTTTAAATAGAGGCAGATTTCACTAGCGGAAAAATGGAAATTTGCAACTAATAGTATCACTAGTTTCTTGATCACGCCTTTGTAGGACATTTTTCAGCTGATACCATAAATTCGTTTTACACCCCTTTAGACTTGAAAAACTTTAGCTTGACTTGAATATATTATCAAGTTGTAAGTGCAAGAATGTAACACTGTAAAATTTCTTTTATATCATTCTCATAGTCTTTACGCAAGGCATACGACACTCGTTGTAGAGTTTTCGGACTATCTTCCTTCCGTATAGATTCTCTAAAATTATCAGACAAGATTTCACGAGAACGAGACCGTCTTTCTTACAGATTTCCACGTAATACTTTCACTTCACCAACCTATTGTGATCGTAGAACAACGTCTTTGAGATTCGTGCGATGCCTACTTGAGAAAGACGCTGGGGCATTACTCTAGAACTGGTCACATTGCTGTCTTGAATGCGATTTCCTTTACAGATGGAATGCACTCTTCTAAAACCCTTCCGCCTTTATTTAACCAAAATCTGATACAAAATTCAATTTCTTATCGCTTTTTAGTATTACTCAAAAATAAATCATAAGTAGAACGGACTCCATACGTTAACCACTGGTCTTGTAATAGCATCCCATCCGGTCTAACACCTCGTTATGGTGACAATCTTTGTTTTGTCCAAATTTACGGAGACGTCGCACTGATTGCCACTGGTGGAAATTTTAGCCCAATGTTTCACTCCCATACGACCGACTAATGACGAAACTTCCCTGAAGCGTCAGCGAAAAAACTGGTGGTGCTCGTCGCCCTGGCTGACAAGTCATTTACATGTACTGCAAACATTAAGAGTCTTGTTACGCTTCCTTGGGCCACACATAATTTTATTTCCATTTTCATTCATCACTGTTGTCCAGGTAGCGTTTTGTATTTTAATAGCAAAAACTTCATCAAACTAATCGCATGTCACACGAATGTCTGGCTGAAGACGTGCTCTATGATCCTGCATTCGACTAACGTTAGTGATATATGTCAGTAATTCTGTGCACTTGTTCATTTACCCTGTTTATAAACAATTAAATATGAGCTATAAAAGAGGCTAATTATTCACCATAACCAATGTGAAACGTGAGATTTCGACAGAGATCTTCGCCTTGTATGCTTAGGTTTAACCGTCATTCAAAACTGGGGATGAAAATGAAATATTTTGATCTAGACAGTCATTAACTTCATAAAAGAGGCATTGCCTTCCTCAACAGAACAATAGTTAAAGGATCTTGTTCGTCCTAAATCATCATTGCATGGAAATGGAACGTTTACAGATGTAAATACACATCAAGCCGTTGGACAGTGAAAGACGAGGGTAAAAACTTCGTATGGTGATGATGATTAAATTATATTGGATTAAGGGATCTAAAAACCATGGTCATTTGCTCCCTTGCTGGATACCAACACAAACACGTCTCGTGGTTTGAAAGACTGTTGTAGCAACCGAAGCTGCTGCGACGTTCGCCCGGGAGCACGGTTTAATAGTTTTCGTCAAAATGCAGGGCTATGTTGACAGTTACATATGATTCGTCACTGATAAAATCAGTTACCATGCCAAGCATTAGAAGTTACCAGCTATTTACAAATAAAGTCCTTATGGTACGCCGGCCGAGATGGTCGAACAGTTTTGGCGCTACAGTCGGGAACCGCGCGACCGCTACGGTCGCAGGTTCGAATCCTGCCTCGGGCATGGATGTGTGTGATGTCCTTAGGTTAGTTAGGTTTAAGTAGTTCTAAGTTCTAGGGGACTGATGACCTCAGAAGTTAAGTCCCGTAGTGCTCAGAGCCATTTGAACCTTAAGGTAAACGGAACTACGACTATATAATCACCTCACTGTAGGTCAAGACAAATGTACTGACAGTGACTTGAAATGCTTCGTAATGGTACGAGAATCACCAATGAAAGAGCTAAAAACTGCTTGTCATATCTAGATTAGTGGAAATCAGACTCCTAAATTTTAAACGTTTAGTGACCAACATATTTCTCAAAGGTTATTTGTTTTTGTTTTGCACATTACTACTCAATGTTTACGTTTCAGGTAATCACAAATTTGTATGAAAGTTCTACATAAATGAACACAAATGATATGGGAAAAATACTCACATTACGTCATTATGCCCTGGATAATAATTTGTAATCACCTGCCATCCTACTGCAACGAGTTATCACACCACAGAGATGAGTTGTAAAAATGGTAGTTATCGTAACAGCCACCGTACATTCTTGATAAATGTAATGCAATATAACATTTACGAAGTGACTTTTCTTTCGAATAGTTTTGCAATAGTCATTCTCCAGCTACTGAGACGCTTATAAAAATTGTTTCCAAAATTTGTAACAACTATCCACACCCCTGACCGCGATTGCAGTGTTGGGGTCGTTATCAGGTCGGCCAGGAGAAAGACGTAGAAAAACGAGAGTATGACATCGTTGGCCAAAGGGCCCCATCCGGGGAAGTTCTGCCTCAAAGTGCAAGTCTTATTTCAGTCGACGCCACACTGGGTGACTTTCGTGCTGGTGATGAGGATGAAATGATGATGAGGACAACACAACACTCAGTTCCCGAGCGGAGAAAACCTCCAACCCGCCCGGGAATCGAACCCGAGCCCGCTTGCAAGAGACTTAGAAATAGTTCAGTATAGTCGCTACAAAAATTTAGCACCTTCCCAACGAATGGTGATACCAGGCTGCATAAAAATGAATGGTACACGAAATCGCATACTTGATAGCTTGTACAACATTTCCGCTACCTTCGTTCTATTCTCCGCGTAGATATCTACACGATTCGTTGGCTACTTTGTCGACTGCATCATTTAATTGCTTAGGTGAAATAGTACAAAATGCAATAATATAGATGAGATTTGTATAAATCTATTCCTAGGATGCCACCAGTTTAGGTGGATGTGCTCACGTAAATCATCTACCCTGTTCGTTATAAACTGTTTTCTCGTCGAGAGACGTGACTTTATTCAGCCTTAAATGCCAACAGCCCTATATCTTTCTCATGTCCCTTACGCACGGAGGCGTCAACGGGTCGAAACGGGTCTTCACATGGCGATATAATTGCGGCGGAAATGACGCTAACGAGGTAGAATGCCTGCACTTCCGTAGACGGAGAGCGGGCGAGACGGCCTTGTTAGCAGAACGTGTCGGCCAGAAATGAGGCCACCACGTGCACGCTATGTGTAGGAAGTCTGGCGCCTTATGCAACACGTCCTTAACGGTTGCTGTGCAACTGGACCGAGAAGTTCGCTGACCTCTCCACCACCCACGGCATCTCTGCACGAAGCCGCGCTGCAGTCGCCGACTAGCAGCTACTCATTCATCTCTTGGTCTGTACAGGGAAACCGCATACCGAGACCAACAGTTAACTACGAGGGTCACTCCAAAAGAAATGCACACTATTTTTGTAAAAATACAGTTTTCATTCTGCATGTGTGAAAGTTTTACAGTGTGTAGATGCATCCTTCCCGCGTGTTTTCAAACTTAGTTCAACCTGTTCCCGTGAGTGGCGCCGTCACAGCATGTCTTCAAGGTAGCTGCTACACTTGACGTTCGTCAGAAGCAACATGTCGTCATAGAATTCCTGTGCTGTGAAAACGAGACCGTGGGAAACATCCACAAGAGGTTGAAAAAGGTGTATGGAGATGCTGCTGTCGATCGCGGTACAGTTAGTCGGTGGGCAAGCGGGTTACGTGATGAAAGCGGGCACGGCAATATTAAGGATTGTCCTCGCAGCGGCAGGCCTCGTACTGCATACACTCCAGACAATGTGCAGAGAGTTAACGAATTAGTGACTGCTGACAGACGCATCACAGTGAACGAATTGTCACGCTACGTTGGGATAGGGGAAGGAAGTGTTTGCAAAATACTGAATGTGTTAGCGTTAAAAAGGTTTGTGCCAGGTGGGTTCCCAGGATGCTGACAGTGGCTCACAAAGAAACAAGAAAAACGGTGTACAGCGAACTTTTGGAACAGTACGAGAATGGTGGAGATGAATTTTTTGGAAGAATTGTGACAGGTGATGAAACATGGCACCATCATTTTTCAACGGAGACGAAGAGGCAATCAATGGAGTGGCATCATGCAAATTCACCCAAGAAAAAAAAATTCAAAACCACACCTTCTGCTGGAAAAGTTATGGCTACGGTGTTTTTCGATTCCGAAGTACTCTTGCTTGTGGACGTCATGCCAAGTGGAATCACCATAAATTCTGATGCATATGTGACGACACTGAAAAAACTTCAAGCTCGGCTGAGTCGTGTTCGACCACAACGGCAAAAGCAGGATGTTTTACTGTTGCACGACAATGCACGGCCACATGTCAGTCAAAAAACCATGGAAGCGATCACAAAACTCGGATGGACAAAATTGAAACACCCGCCTTACAGTCCTGACCTGGCTCCATGTGACTATCATCTCTTTGGGAAACTGAAAGACTCTCTTCGTGGAACAAGGTTTGAAGATTATGACCCCCTTGTGCACGCTGCCAAGCAGTGGCTCCAACAGGTGGGTCCAGAATTTTACGATGAGGGTATACAGGTGCTGGTTCCAAGATGGCTTAAGGTGGTTGAGAGGGATGGAAATTATGTGAAGAAATGAAAATATTGTTCCTAAACGATGTATCTACATACTGTAAAACTTGCAAACATGTAGAATAAAAGATGGATTAAAAAAAATAGTGTGCATTACTTTTGGAGTGACCCTCGTATGTTACGCTCCTAAACCCCAGAACTTCTGCGTGCCCTCTGCTGGTGCTGCAAGCATGCAGATACCCAGTTAACGACCTAGAGTAACAATAGTTGAAAAAAATCGACTCTATAATCTTTTTGTGTAAAACTTTCAGATTCTGTAACTTACATTTATAGACCAACGTCCTTGAACAAGTTTGTAATATTGTTTTATATAGAGAATTTTATACCTTTGAGAAGACAATTCTGCTGCATGCCTCTTATTTCATTTTAAGACTTTGACCAGGCATGTGTTTTCCACATGTGTGTTAATGCATTGGGTATCAGGGCACATTAATAAAACATTTATAAGGGTTGGGCATTTCCCTGTTCTTGGAAACGTTACACCATCCAATAGTAGTAGCTTATGAGATATATATTTGTTGTTGTCTATGTATTTCATACAGACTTTAGTTTCAATTGTTAAGGCTTTCTTTTAACTGGTACTGTATTACTATCCATTTTAACACCTCTTATAGTTGTCTCATCAAATATTGTTTATTTTTTATTTGGTTCATTCATTTAATGCAAACTGTTACATAGCCACAGTTTTGAATATAATGTTAAAGTGCAGTACCACCACACTCTCAAAGATTGTATTTACTCTATGTTCCCTCAAACGCCTCCATTTTCTTGCATTTATTTCTTTCTGTTAATCTTATTGATATTGCTTAAGTTCCTTTTGTATTCTGTAGTTACATTGATAATTGTTTCTTCTTTTAACTGGTTTGTGTATCACTCTCCATGTTTTATGCCTCCTGATGTAACCTTGTCAAGTACTAATTTTATTTCATTTTGTTAGTTTTTTATTAATAGAAACTGTTATGTAGGCATGCTGTTCCTATTTTGTGCTAAAGTTTTTCCTGTCTGCTCCATTTTTATTTATTTACTGTTCAATTTTTTACTTCTTCATTGATGACCATCACACTGTCAAAGACGTTACTTACCGTATGTTTCTGCTTCAGTGTAGACGCGTTACTTCCCCTCCAATGTTGTTTGCAAACGTTGTAACTTCTTTGGTGACAATACTCAGTAAATGTCTGAAGATGGCCTTGTACGCCGAAAACCGGTTAAAACAATAAAATTAATATTGTTAGAACAAAAGCAAACTGCTGATTTTCATTTATTAAATATATATTTCTGCGTTTTTGTGTGAATGATGTCAAATGTTGACATACCAGTACATACAAGTTGTGCCCGTGCCTATTATGGTTTTGCAAAACTCTTATTAGGGTTCCCACAAATGCCGTCAGCTTAATAATATGTATTTTAATTTCTGTAACTGCATTGTGTATGTTTTACGTTCTCGTATATTTTTTTGATTTTTATTTTTTTTTTAGTTTTATATCAAGCTGCCATATCATCTGTTATCAACTAATCGCTAAGTACTGAAATAACGTGTTGGTCTTCCGTCTGTGTCTGCACTAATAATAAATCTGTAAATGTATTGCGTCTGTCTCCAAAACTACTAGACAAACTTTCCTGGGGTTTTCACAGGAAATTTGAGCATGGCTGGAGGCACCGTATACGCCTTAGTCCATCAAAATCAGTTCACAATTCAAAGTAACGAATACAATCCTTGTATAGTCTTCTGTGTATTTGATCCATGTACACATTATATAATACATAGCTACTTCAATAGCACAGTGCATAGATGTATTCTCCCGGCCATGCCACTCTGTATGGACCGCTCAGCAGTGAAGTTGCAGATGCTGACACATCGTGTGTTGGAACAGCCTGGGAGGGAGACACAGGGGGCGGAGGGACCTAATATTTTTGTACATACAGCAGTTTATCTTATCATCTCTTATTATAACAAAACTGCTGATGTACAAGGGCAGCCGCGGGTAACAGCTATTTACAAAATAGAAGATCCATCACAACAAACATTAAAAAAAAAACATACTAAGAATGAAATGTGAACTTGGTTACGCTGTTGACTGGTTCCAAGACTTTTCTAGGATCACAGAAATATTTAACTAGTATGCTCCGTAAATCTACCTTCAACCTTTTCTTTTTCCTTATTCTCTAGCCTACTGCAGATGGGTGCTGATGTACTCTGGTGGAAGGGCGTGGGTCGAGATCAGTCAGTAACTGTTTGCAGCAGACTCCATTCACTACTTCACGATGAAGAAGGCCGCTCAAACTACATAATAAATATTGATCTATGAATCTATGATCAAACTTGTTTCATGGAGTCACAGCTTCAGGGATACATTCCTGTACAGACAAGAGCAGAATGTATAAACATCCTACTTGTGGTAAACTGTAGTTGAACTGTATATGACAGTATAAGGACAAATTATATACTCACATTTATTTCATAACTGAAATCAAGCGATAATCAGTAGACGACACAGAATACTCTGTCCAGTTCTGTCTATTCAACCGGCGAGAAGTCGGTAGTCAAGTTAAAATACAGCAGAATGCATGGAATATAATTTCGTTAAAAGAAGCCTAGAATAAGCAAAAAGTGGTAATCAGGAATTGTGTAAAACTGCAATACAAATGATATGTTTAAGTGATTAAAACTTACGTTAACCTGGAGACGTAAACTAAATGTTAGACCCAGAGTCTACATAATTGTACGATAGGTAACGATAAGTCTAAATAAAATGCTACTTACAAGGTAGACTATTATAGAGTTAAAAGAAGAAGGGAAAAACTAAAAGCATTATGTAGACGTAACAGCGGCGTAACATCGTCATCACGACATGAGTCTTGACGGTAGCTTCATGGCTCGAGTTCATACGAGAAGAATTATCTAAAACATGCACAATGGATACTGCGAAAACGGAAAATGCTATTGATGTGCGCTTTTCACACAATGTGTTCAAATGTGTGTGAAATCTTATGGGATTTAACTGCTAAGGTCATCAGATCCCTAACCTTACACACTACTTAACCTAAATTATGCTAAGGACAAACACGCACACCCATGCCCGAGGGAGGACTCGAACCTCCGCCGGGACCAGCCGCACAGTCCATGACTGCAGCGCCTGAGACCGCTCGACTAATCCCGCGCGGCAAATAACGGCCCGCTCACACAATGTATTGGTAGTCAGGGCCTCGTCTTTTTAACCAATCAGCAGACTGTAGTATACTTAGAAAGTGTATTTTTTGTGAAAACCTACACTTTTACATAGAACAATGCCTGTTGACATTAACAAACTAAAAGTAGGATACATTAAAATGTCAGCGGTGTTTATTGCAGGATTCTAATGTGAGTAGTTAACGAACTACAGTATTTTGAAAATTTTCCACACCGACACTTGTTTGTGCCATTCAACCTGCGTAGTTGCTAGGTGCGATATTGTTACGTTTGTTTGCAGTGTGCTTGTGTGTTTTTTGAGGTCACTGTGTCTTGCTGGTCAGTTAGTGTGTGACAGTCCAAGCAGTAGGTCTCGAGTGGACGATGGGATTAGAGATGAGATTAGTACTTGTTCCATAGAATATGAATACGACACTTCGTAATGATGTGGAACGTGTCAGGTTAATAAAAGGTGTCTATGCAAGATATTACATTAGACAAAATATTACATGACACTCAATATTTTTTTATTTTTTTATTTTTTATTTCCCTTTTTTTTATGGGGTTGGGAAATTACCCACTTACTATGTCCAAAAATTCGTCTATTGAGCAGAAGTAGTTGCCATTAAGAAATTCTTTTAATTTCCTTTTAAATGCTATATGGCTATCTGTCAGACTTTTGATGCTATTAGGTAAGTGACCAAAGACTTTTGTGGCAGCATAATTTACCCGCTTCTGAGCCAAAGTTAGATTTAACCTTGAGTAGTGAAGATCATCCTTTCTCTTTGTGTTGTAGCCATGTACACTGCTATTACTTTTGAATTCGTTCGGATTGTTAATAACAAATTTCATAAGTGAATATATATATTGTGAGGCTACAGTGAAGATTTCTAGCTCTTTAAATAAGTGTCTGCAGGATGATCTTCGATGAGCTCCAGCAATTATTCTGATTACACGCTTTTGTGCAATTAACACTCTTTTACTCAACGATGAGTTACCCCAAAATATGATGCCATACGAAAGCAGAGAATGAAAATAGGCGTGGTAAGCTAATTTACTCAGACGTATATCGCCAAAATTTGCAATGACCCTAATAGCATAAGTAGCTGAACTCAAACGTTTCAGCAGATCCTCAGTATGTTTTTTCCAGTTCAACCTCTCATCACCTAGAAATTTTGAATATTCTACCTTAGCTACCAATTTCTGATCGAAGTCTATATTTATTAATGGGGTCATTCCATTTACTGTGTGGAACTGTATATACTGTGTTTTGTCAAAGTTTAATGAGAGCCCATTTGCAGAAAACCACTTAATGATTTTCTGAAAAAAATCATTTACAATTTCACCAGTTAATTCTTGTCTGTCGGGTGTGATAGCTACGCGTGTATCATCGGCAAAAAGTATCAGCACTGCATCTTCGTGAATATAGAATGGCAAGTCATTAATATATATTAAGAACAGTACAGGACCCAAGACCGAACCTCGCGGCACCCCATTCTTGATTGTTCCACAGTTTGAGAAATCACCAGTTTTTTGCATATTATGTGAACTGTGGGATACACTAATGCAGAAAAAGCCGACATGCTCATGGTGTATGAGAAGAATGCAGTTCGTTGTTGTACGGTGCACGCGGCAAGAAGTTCCACTGGACGTCAACCACCTCAGCAATTGTTAATAAATTTCTTCAACCAGAAGTGGGGGGTTAATGTTCTTGCTGCTGTAGCAGTTGATCCGCACGCCAACTCCCGGGTAATCGCACAAGGGAGTGGCGTAAGTCAGGCAAGTGTCCTACACATTCTCCATCGACATCGGTTCCATCCCTATCACATCTCTCCCCAGCAAGAGCCGTATGGAAACCTCTGTACATAGGCATTGGGACAAAATACTCCAAATCAATTATTTAGTGATGAAGCCACATTTACTAGTCGAGGCCAAGTAGAACTCCGAAAGATGCGCTATTTGTATTTTGACAATCCCCTTGGCTTCTTGGAACGTCAGCGTCCATGGAGTATAAACATGTAGTGTGGGATAGTGAACCATCACCTCGTAGGCCCATTCTTCATACGCGGAACGCTGAACGTGCACAAGTATTGCTGCCTCCTAACAGACCATCTTCCACGGATGCTAGAAGACGTTCCTCTGTAGACTAGAAGTAATCTGTGGTATCAACATGATGACTGTCCAGCTCATAGTGCACGGAGTACTACAGCATGACTTCACAAATGGTTCCCAGATCGTTGGATTGGACGCAGAGGACTTCGTACCTTGACCGTCCCCTTCTCCGGATTTGACGCCTGTAGACTTTTTTTTCTGGGGGAAAGCTGATATAAGTTGTTTACAAGGACATACCAACTACATCCTATGATATGCGGCGACTTATTACTGCAGTCTACTCGAACATCACCGCTGAAATACTAACACACGTGCAGCAGTCGTTCCATACCAGGCTTGAAGCGTGTATTGCCGCTGCCAGTGGTCATTTTGAAAATTACCTGTAGGAACTTTTCAAAATACGGTATCTCATAAACGATACTCCCTAGAATCCTGCGACAGACACTATTGACATTCTAGTTTACCCTACTTTTAGTTTGTTAATGTCAGTATTCATTGTTCCATTAAAAAGGAGTAATTTTGCACAAAAATACCCTTTCTAAACTCTTACAATCTGTTTATTGGCCAACAATACAAGCCCGTGACTACCAACCCACTCTGTGAAAATCGCACAGCAATAGCACTTTCATTTCCGCAATGTTTGCAGTGCAAGTTTTAGGTGATTCACCCTGAATACAGATGTATTCTTGACGTTTGACTCTAACGCCATGAAACAACCTAGATCATAAATAAGTATTTATCACACAGCTGGTGCTGTCTTTCTCATCATGATGCACACGGTTCTAGGTGCTTCAATCTGGAACCGCACGACCGCTACAGTCGCAGGTTCAAATCCTGCCTCAGGCATCGATGTGTGTGATGTCCTTAGGTTAGTTAGGTTTAAGTAGTTCTATGTTCTAGGGGACTGGTGACCTCAGATGTTAAGTCCCATAGTGCTCAGAGCCATTTGAACCATTTGAACCATGATGCACATCTAAACCTTTGGATGCTCGCAGTACAAAATGTTCGTACGTCGTTTTCTGCTACTTATCGCTTCCTTCACCCATAAAAATGACAACAACGCCAGAACAACTTGCATCATTGTTCGGAGTATATGGTGAAGTGTAGCTTCCCCTCTAGTTCGCTGTATGTCTCTTCGGAAGTGAGAGAAAGTCAAGAGCACACCACTATGCACAGTGAAGCACTGCAGTCCTAGAATCAGCCTTCCAACTGAGCACAGCTTTACTTGGTTCACAGTGTAACAAATGAAACATAAAACTACTTAACAGGCTGACGGCCTTAGCAGTTAAAGTGCTATAACGCGCTAGGCAGCCGGGCTAAGCCATCCGCAGTGTCCAGCTGTGGAATATGTTATGTTCTTTTTCTGATAAACGCAAAGCTACGTTATTCAGGCTCACTTTACTATACTTAAAAAATTTAGTTTTCCCTGGTTTACCTGCTTTACGCGATTTGGACTATAGGTTCACTTCCATACACAACATATTGGAGCATACGGCAAATATAGTGACTCATCTACTTCCAAGCAAACAATTTTGCACGAAAGACTGGTTTAGTAATAATTAACAAGTATCGGAGAAAAGCTCCATATTAAATAGTGAAGTACCGATGCTGGACGTCAGTGTCGGAGAGGAGGCATTTGGTTTTCCTAAAAATTTTGTGTGTCCTTATGGAGGAAGGGATTTAACAAACAATAAAAGAAACCTTAACTACCGGCTGACTCGGACTAGGCGAATTCTAGAATGCACAATTAGCACTCTGGCAAATAAATGAAGTACTTTTCATCGCCTAATGAACGTGTGAGAAGAATTTGCACCTGTCATTATAAAAGCATTCTGTGTTCTACAAAGTTATATGCTAGAAAGAGATGGCTATAATTTTGAAGATATATTGTACGTCCCTCAAGAAATGGAAATTCCCCCCCCCCCCCCGCCCCCTCCCCCGGTCCGACAAGCTGTCGAAAACCATCGTGAGTTTTGTTTCAGAATGGAAGTAAAGGTCTGCCTGCGTCGTCAAGTGATCTGACAGTGACGGCAGCTACACACATTCTCCACGAGACACGCTGCTCTCAACTGGCTAGTTGACCGCCGTGCAGTCCGTGTCCTGATGGCTGTCTCAGCCAGGGGGGAATCACAGCTAGCCAGTGCTCGGGCTGCAATGCCCTGTCATTGTTTTGTTAGCTGCCGCAGCCTAGCTGTCGCACACGGGCTGTCGGGTGTGTTACGGCCCTTACCCACGAAAAGAATTTTCGCCGTGTGCCGGGCCGGCAGATTTGCCGTGTTTGTAGCGATACATTGGATGTCAGGGAGAGCATATCCACGGGACTTGACGACAAAATAACCACCCCAGCTGTCGGATGCAGCACCGGTTTCCCACTGCGCAACCGGCAGCCGGACGGTGCGCTAGATTCTCAGTTGGACATGTTGTAATATGTCATCCCATATTTATTTTGTTTAATTTTTAATAACACATTGGTGAACTTATATGATGATCTTGTACTGCTTGTGAACGCGGGAATTCTCGTATTTCAGAGTCCACACCTGTAGTCTTATCAGTACACGTAGTATTAAGTCCTTCCCCTTTATGGGCGAAATTGTGTAGAACAGTACACGACTTCACTATGTCAGTCGCAAAATCCCTGTAGGTATTTAGGCTCGGTGAAAAATCCTCCCTTTATTGGTTATTATCTGTGTGGTGTCACCGCCAGACACCATACTTGCTAGGTGGTAGCCTTTAAATCGGCCGCGGTCCGTTAGTATACGTCGGACCCGCGTGTCGCCACTATTAGTGATTGCAGACCGAGCGCCGCCACACGGCAGGTCTAGAGAGACATCCTAGCACTCTACATCTACATCTACATCTACATCCATACTCCGCAAGCCACCTGACGGTGTGTGGCGGAGGGTACCTTCAGTACCTCTATCGGTTCACCCTTCTATTCCAGTCTCGTATTGTTCGTGGAAAGAAGGATTGTCGGTATGCCTCTGTGTGGGCTCTAATCTCTCTGATTTTATCCTCATGGTCTCTTCGCGAGATATACGTAGGAGGGAGCAATATACTGCTTGACTCTTCGGTGAAGGTATGTTCTCGAAACTTTGACAAAAGCCCGTACCGAGCTACTGAGCGTCTCTCCTGCAGAGTCTTCCACTGGAGTTTATCTATCATCTCCGTAACGCTTTCGCGATTACTAAATGATCCTGTAACGAAGCGCGCTGCTCTCCGTTGGATCTTCTCTATGTCTTGTATCAACCCTATCTGGTACGGATCCCACACTGCTGAGCAGTATTCAAGCAGTGGGCGAACAAGCGTACTGTAACCTACTTCCTTTGTTTTCGGATTGCATTTCCTTAGGATTCTTCCAATGAATCTCAGTCTGGCATCTGCTTTACCGACAATCAACATTATATGATCATTCCATTTTAAATCACTCCTAATGCGTACTCCCAGATAATTTATGGTATTAACTGCTTCCAGTTGCTGACCTGCTATTTTGTAGCTAAATGATAAAGGATCTATCTTTCTGTGTATTCGCAGCACATTACACTTGTCTACATTGAGATTCAGTTGCCATTCCCTGCACCATGCGTCAATTCGCTGCAGATCCTCCTGCATTTCAGTACAGTTTTCCATTGTTACAACCTCTCGATACACCACAGCATCATCTGCAAAAAGCCTCAGTGAACTTCCGATGTCATCCACCAGGTCATTTATGTATATTGTGAATAGCAACGGTCCTATGACACTCCCCTGCGGCACACCTGAAATTACTCTTACTTCGGAAGACTTCTCTCCATGGGGGATAACATGCTGCGTCCTGTTATCTAGGAACTCCTCAATCCAATCACACAATTGGTCTGATAGTCCATATGCTCTTACTTTGTTCAATAAACGACTGTGGGGAACTGTATCGAACGCCTTGCGGAAGTCAAGAAACACGGCATCTACCTGTGAACCCGTGTCTATGGCTCTCTGAGTCTCGTGGACGAATAGCGCGAGCTGGGTTTCACATGACCGTCTTTTTCGAAACCCATGCTGATTTCTACAGAGTAGATTTCTAGTCTCCAGAAAAGTCATTATACTCGAACACAATACGTGTTCCAAAATTCTACAACTGATCGACGTTAGAGATATAGGTCTATAGTTCTGCACATCTGTTCGACGTCCCTTCTTCAAAAACGGGGATGACCTGTGCCCTTTTCCAATCCTTTGGAACGCTACGCTCTTCTAGAGACCTACGGTACACCGCTGCAAGAAGGGGGGCAAGTTCCTTCGCGTACTCTGTGTAAAATTGAACTGGTATCCCATCAGGTCCAGCGGCCTTTCCTCTTTTGAGCGATTTTAATTGTTTCTCTATCCCTCTGTCGTCTATTTCGATATCTACCATTTTGTCATCTGTGCGACAATCTAGAGAAGGAACTACAGTGCAATCTTCCTCTGTGAAACAACTTTGGAAAAAGACATTTAGTATCTCGGCCTTTAGTCTGTCATCTTCTGTTTCAGTACCATTTTGGTCACAGAGTGTCTGGACATTTTGTTCTGATCCACCTACCGCTTTGACATAAGACCAAAATTTCTTAGGATTTTCTGCCAAGTCAGTACATAGAATTTTACTTTCGAATTCATTGAACGCCTCTCGCATAGCTCTCTTCACACTACATTTCGCTTCGCGTAATTTTTGTTTGTCTGCAAGGCTTTCACTATGTTTATGTTTGCTGTGAAGTTCCCTTTGCTTCCGCAGCAGTTTTCTAACTCGGTTGTTGAACCACGGTGGCTCTTTTCCGTCTCTTACGATCTTGCTTGGCACATACTCATCTAACGCATATTGTACGATGGTTTTGAACTTTGTCCACTGATCCTCAACACTATCAGTACTTGAGACAAAACTTTTGTGTTGAGCCAACAGGTACTCTGAAATCTGCTTTTTGTCACTTTTTCTAAACAGAAAAATCTTCCTACCCTTTTTAATATACCTATTTACGGCTTAATCATCGATGCCGTAACCGCTTTATGATCGCTGATTCCCTGTTCTGCGTTAACTTTTTCAAATAGTTCGGGTCTGTTTGTCACCAGAAGGTCTAATATGTTATCGCCACGAGTCGGTTCTCTGTTTAACTGCTCAAGGTAGTTTTCAGATAAAGCACTTAAAAAAATTTCACTGGATTCTTTGTCCCTGCCACCCGTTATGAACGTCTGAGTCTCCCAGTCTATATCCGGCAAATTAAAATCTCCACCCAGAACTATAACATGGTGGGGAAATCTACTCGAAATATTTTCCAAATTATCCTTCAGGTGCTCAGCCACAACAGCTGCTGAGCCAGGGGGCCTATAGAGACATCCAATTACCATGTCTGACCCTGCTTTAACCGCGACCTTCACCCAAATCATTTCACATTTCGGATCTCCGTCAATTTCCTTCGATACTATTGCACTTCTTACCGCTATAAACACGCCTCCCCCTTCACTGTTCAGCCTGTCTCTGCGGTATACATTCCAATCTGAGTTTAGGATTTCGTTACTGTTTACGTCTGGTTTCAGCCAACTTTCTGTCCCTAGTACTATATGGGCGTTGTGATCATTTATTAATGAGAGCAGTTCTGGGACCTTTCTATAGACGCTCCTGCAGTTTACTATTAGCACATTAATATTGTTATTCCCTGTTGCATTTTGCCTACTCCTATCTTGCCGCGTCTCAGGAGGCGTCTTTTCGGGCCTAGGGAGGGGATTCTCTAACCTAAAAAACCCCCATGTGCACTCCACACGTACTCCGCTACCCTTGTAGCCGCTTCCGGCGTGTAGTGCACGCCTGACCTATTCAGGGGGACCCTACATTTCTCCACCCGATAGCGGAGGTCGAGAAATTTGCACCCCAGATCTCCGCAGAATCGTCTGAGCCTCTGGTTTAAGCCTTCCACTCGGCTCCAAACCAGAGGACCGCGATCGGTTCTGGGAACGATACTACAAATAGTTAGCTCTGATTCCACCCCGCGAGCGAGGCTTTCCGCCTTCACCAATTCCGCCAACTGCCTGTACGAACTGAGGATGACCTCTGAACCCAGACGGCAGGAGTCATTGGTGCCGACTCTCCCCAGTTGTACAACCGACTTTGCTAGCGATGGTTCACTGACAAAATACGCTCTCATTTGCCGAGACAATAGTTAGCATAGCCTTCAGCTACGTCATTTGCTACGACCTAGCAAGGCGCCATTACGAGTTACTATTGATACTGAATCATGTACCGTCAAGAGCGACGTTCACCATTAATGGATTAAAGTTAAGTATTCCACCAGCTACCTCCGTTTTTCTAAATTCTAATTTCCTTGTCCTGTTCCACACCTCACGCCAGCCTGCGTGAGCTAAAACGCGTGCCTTTCGGCTTCCTCTAGTAACACGGTGTTGGCTCTCCTGCCAACGACAGCAATGTGGAATGCACATTTACAAATCTTCTCGCTTTACTTAAGAGATAGTGAAATGCACGCTTATTGAGGTTCAAGTTTCGCCCACCGTAGGGATGAAGTAAATTTTCATGCAATTCAAACACTTCATCTCCTACTAACACATAAGGGAATTCGGCCAGAAATTCGAGAGGGCTTGGGAGGAGGTAGGCTCAGTGTGTTTCTTTCAATAAACTGTCCACCTGCTTATCTCAGTGGTAACGTGCTTGCGTCACATGCAGGGGGCCCGGGTTCGATTCCCGGCCGGGTCGGACATTTTCTTCGCTCGTGGACTGGGTGTTGTGCTGTCCTAATCATCATTTCATCCTCACCACGTCGCGCGGTGAGGCGTCGACTGAAATGTCGAAATCTTGCACTCGGCGGCCGAACTTCCCGGGATGGGGCCTCCCGGCCAACAATGCTACTCGTATATGCTCATTTGATTTCATTTTTTTTTCAATAAACTTGAGTATCAGTCTTTACCAAAAGCATCAACATCCACAAAAATTAAATTATAATTTGCATCAACTTCTGCCATCAGGACTAACGGATAGTAACTTTTGTAACTGAAAAAAATCGAACTGATATCTTCTAGTTTGATAATCCTTGTGTGTGCAATAATTTCAAACTGACATGTATTGATCCAGTGACATTCTTCTAATGGGCATATATGTGCTATACAATAACAGCAAATGTTTCGTATAAACCTCATGTACGATGCTACTAACGGTTCTTATTGAAGTCTGAAACTGTAATTGAGACTGCGGGGGGGGGGGGGGGGGGGAGGTGGGAGCAATTCCTGTTGCAAGTTACATGAAATAAGAAAACTAGTATCTGATTAATTTACAGAGATCCGCTTGAGTTGTAGTAATATTAATTCAAACCACTATCGGATTTTAAAATCCTATCTTCAGGTAACACATAACGCGCAGTTACGTATTACCTGTCAGTACGAGAGTCCCAATCCTTGTATGTTGGCGGAAACCGTCTTTCGCGGGGTAGTCGCACAGTAGGAACGCCAGCCAGTACTGTGTGGAGGGCCACGACGGTGGTCTGTAAGCTCGGAGTGTCGCAGGCGCAAACAGTCTGAATGTAATTATCATGCCTCTTAGCTGCGGATGTCCTACATATACCAAATCTTGTGCACAAATAATAGTTTTGATTCTATTTAAATTTTCTGTTTTGTTTTCAGGGAAAATTGTAACAAAAAGTTCGACTAATATCGGAAATAATTTGATGAAATGTCACAGAAAAACAAACAAGAGGCGGAAATGCACGCTTTATGACCAATTATAGGTTTTGTTAAAAATTGCTCACTGACGAGGAAGTTCTTCAAATATGCCCGATAGTACTGATCATGTAAACGCTGCTGACACACAGACTAATAAACATTGTCACCAATGAAAACGATAGAAGCTAAAGAAGTGAATTAATGTTTGCGCCACAGCAAGGACTTGAAACTGGGTCTTCGTGCTTACTAGGCAGGTATGCTAGCCATTACGGACCACCCTAGTGCAGTGCCCTTCCTGACACAAACTTCAATTCACATCTTTGGCTTATTTTCCCCTTTTTATATATATTGTCACCAATGCAAAGATAACCAATAGAAAAACAGGAGACCTACAAATTAACTGGACATGAAACTAATGACCCTCATTGATCCATGTGTTGAGCGGGGTCAAAGTAGAAGCATGTCTTCCTTTAAGGGGATTGCACCAACTGTGGCCAAATTTAATGATGAACATACAGTAGATTTCCAATACGAATTCATGAGTTATGTAGCTTGCATCACCAGTCTCCAACATCTCCCGAGATAACGCATCACATGAATACCAATATTTCAGTCATAGATCACCGAACTAATCATCATGGTCTAACCAAGATAACTAATCTATACTCCTCCCGTGCACTCTCAAGTCTCAGCTGCATCCGATGAGGACACATATTTGGAATTGTATACAACTCCTGGTTCTACACTGTCTAATGTTTCAGAAACTATAGGTTTTCGAAAAAACGAACAGTCATTTTCATCTTAGTATAAATAAAATAACTTTATTTACTGACTTGCAACTTGGTCTAAAAACAGCTTTTTTATACTTTGGTGTTTATTTTTGCACAGAAAATAAATATTTCCTAAAAAGTAAATTTCAGTTTCTTTTCTGCTGACCTCAATGTCACTGCAAGCATTTCCAGAGTGGAAATACAGTTTCACATGCTGGCATCTTCATGTTGCAAATTAATTACCAAAAGTGGCAATAATTTGTTAAATGCTGTTTTTGGCTCCTGAAAAAATTAAATACTTTGCATCGTTTTATCGTAATTTTTGATATGGCGTAATAAAGCCATCAAATGTAAATCTGTCTTGTAATGCAGGATGCACCCAACACTTCCTATGTCGACGCAGTTTCTTTTCATAAAAATAATAAAGTGCAATGAGATTGCTAACATCCATATTGTTCATCCTACCCCTTCTTGCACCGAGCTCGACTGCAGTATTTGCGGCGCGCCCGTCTTCTCAGTGGACAAGGCTGCCCATTTTTTACCGGCTGGCAGTGACGCCGGTCCGGCGAGAATTTTTGCCGTGGACAAGCGCCCTTACAGCCCTACTGCACTACCGACTGGGCCTCTATTCAGATGTCTCTGCACCTGCCAGAACATACGCAAGAAGTCTACGTAAGAAGCCAATGTTGGGAATGCAGCCGACGAAGTCTCTTAATCTTCAACACTTTTCATAGATTCCTACCATAATCATATGTGTGTGTGTCTCCTTGATGTAATTACGCAATTCGTTAGTGTTTGTAGTGCAACAAAACGAGTCAACGAAGCAAGAACTCAGTGGATCCTAACGATTAACATGACCACATATTTAATTTAAAGTTTTATAAAACGTTTATGGACTGGTGGTGGACGTCCAAAGTCAACCAAAACATTTGAAGATTGACTTTCATGATCCAACGAGCACTGCGCTCTCATTTAAACATGTGGCCGAAAGAGTCAGCCTACAGGAATTGTGAAACGAACCCTGTCGTCGAGGACCGTGTACCACAAAGGGCGCAGATCCACCAGGAGACGGAGAAATTCACGGGCGTCTCCTATTTTCTGTTGAGGCCTAAGCGCTGCAGTGTGCGAGTGAGACAGACTAGAACCTACGTCATAGGGAAACTCAGCAGAAGGCTTCGTGGCAAAGGAGAAGTAGCAGTGTTGAATCTGGCGGACCTAAGATCGTCTTTGAAGGGAAACATTTATGGAAAATATTTAATTCTGTAGTAATACAGGGAATGAAGTCACAGTAATTTTAATCTGCCGTTGTTGTTGTTGTGGTCTTAATCTCCCAGTACCTACTGCAACCTACATCCTTCTTAATCTGCTTATTGTATTCATCTCTTCGTCTCCCTCTACTATTTCTACCCTCCACGCTGCCCTCCAATACTAAATTGGTGATCCCTTGGTGCCTCAGAACATGTCCTGTCAACTAATCCCTTCTTCAAGTCAAGTTGTGCCACAAATTCCTCTTCTCCCCAATTCTATTCAATACCTCCTCATTAGTTATGTGATATACCCATCTAATCTCAAGCATTCTTCTGTAGCACCACATTTCGTAAGCTTGTGATCTCTTCTAGTCCAAACTATTTATCATCCATGTTTCACTTTTATACATGGCTACACTCCATACAAATACTTTGGGAAATGACTTCCTGACACTTAAATCTATACTCAATGTTAACAAATTTCTCTTCTTCAGAAACGCTTTGCTGGCCAATGCCAGTCTACATTTTATATCCTCTCTACTTCGACCATCATCAGTTATTTTGCTCCCCAAATAGCAAAACTCCTTTACTGCTTTAAGTGTCTCATTTCCTAATCTAATTCCCTCACCATCACCCGGGTTAACTCGACTACATTCCATTATCCTCGTTTTTCTTCTGTTGATGTTCATCTTATATCCTCCTTTCAAGATATTTTGCATTCCGTTCAACTGCTCTTCCAAGTCCTTTGCAGCCTCTGACAGAATTACAATGTCATCAGCAAATCTCAAAGTTTTTATTACTTCTCCAACGATTTTAATACCTACTCTGAATTTTTTGTTTGTTTCCTTTACTGCTTGCTCTGTACACAGGTTGAATAACATTGGAGAGAGGCAACAACCCTTTCTCACTCCCTTCCCAACCACTGCTTCCCTTTCATGTCCCTCGACTATTATAACTGCCATCTGATTTCTGTACAAATTGTAAATAGCCTTTCGCTCCCTGTATTTTACCCCTGTCACCTTCAGAATTTGAAAGAAAGTATTCCAGTCGACATTGTCAAAAGCTTTCTCTAAGTCTACAAATGCTAAAAACGTAGGTTTGCCTTTTCTTAATCTAGCTTCTAGGGTAAGTCGTAAGATCAGTATTGCCTCATGTGTTGCAATATTTCTATGAAATCCTAACTGATCTTCCCTGAGGTCGGCCTATACCAGTTTTTCCATTCGTCTTTAAAGAATTTGTGTTAGTATTTTGCAGCCGTGACTTATTAAACTAATAGTTCGGTAATTTTCACATCTGTCAACCCTTGCTTTCTTTGGTATTGGAATTATTATATTCTTCTTGAAGTCTGAGGGTATTTCGCCTGTATCATACATTTTCCTCTCCAGATGGTAGAGTTTTATCAGGAATGGTTCTCCCACGGGTGTCAGTAGTTCTAATGGAATGTTGTCTACTCCCGGGACCTTGTCTCGACTTACGTCTTTCAGTCCTCTGTCAAACTCTTCACGCAGTATCATATCTCCCATTTCATCTTCATCTACATCCTCTTCCACTTCCATAATATTGCCCTCAAGTACCTCGCCCTTGTATAGACCCTCTATATACTCCTTCCACCTTTCTGTTTTCCCTTGTTTGCTTAGAACTGGGTTTCCATCTGAGCTCTTGATATTCATACAAGTGCTTCTCTTTTCTCCGAAGGTCTCTTTAATTTTCCTGTATTCAGTATCTATCTTACCCCTAGAGAGATAAGCATCTACATCCTTACATTGGCCCTCTAGCCATGCCTGCTTAGCCATTTTGCACTTCCTGTCGATCTCCTTTTTGAGATGTTTGTATTCCTTTTTTGCCTGCTTCATTTACTGCATTTTTATATTTTCTCGTTTAATCAATTAAATTTAATATTTCTTCTGTCACCCAAGGATTTCTACTAGCCCTCGGCTTTTTACCTACTTGATCCTCTGCTGCCTTCACTACTTCATCCCTCAAAGCTACCCATTCTTCTTCTACTGTATTTCCTTTCCCCATTCTTGTCAATTGTTCCCTTATGCTCTCCCTGAAACTCTGTA
Source organism: Schistocerca cancellata (assembly GCF_023864275.1). Classification (NCBI taxonomy): domain Eukaryota; kingdom Metazoa; phylum Arthropoda; class Insecta; order Orthoptera; family Acrididae; genus Schistocerca; species Schistocerca cancellata. The sequence continues at coordinate 141,109,561 of NC_064630.1, read as the reverse complement.
CAACCTCTGGTTTAGTCAGTTTATTCAGGTCCGATCTCCTTAAATTCCCACCTTTTTGCAGTTTCTTCAGTTTTAATCTCAGTTCATAACCAATAGATCGTGGTCATAGTCCACATCTGCCCCTGGAAATGTCTTACAGTTTAAAATCTGGTTCCTAAATCTCTGTCTTACCATTATATAATCTATCTGAAACCTGTCAGTATCTCCAGGTTTCTTCCATGTATACACCCTTCTTTTATGATTCTTGAACCAAGTGTTAGCTATGATTAAGTTATGCTCTGTGCAAAATTCTACCAGATGGCTTCCTCTTTCATTTCTTACCCACAATACATATTCACCTACTACGTTTCCTACTCTTCCTTTTCCTGCTATCGAATTCCAGTCACACATGACTATTAAATTTTCGTCCACCTTCACTATCTGAATAATTTCTTTTATCGCATCATACATTTCCTCAATTTCTCCGTGATCTCCAAAGCTACTTGGCATATAAACTTGTACTACTGTAGTAGGCGTGGGCTTCGTGTCTATCTGGGCCACAATAATGCGTTCACTATGCTGTTTGTAGTAGCTTACCTGAACTTCTATTTTTTTTTATTCTCTATTAAACCTACTCCCGCGTTACTCCTATTTGATTTTGTATTTGTAACCCTGTATTTGCCTGACCAAAAGTCTTGTTTCCCCTGCCCCCGAACTTCGCTAAATCCCACTATATCTAACTTTAACTCATCCATATCCCTTTTTAAATTTTCTAACCTATCTGCCCGATTAAGGGATCTGACATTCCACGCTCCGATCCGTAGAACGCCAGTTTTCTCTCTCCTCATAACGACGTGCTCTTGAGTAGTCCCCTCCCAGAGATCCGAATGGGGGACTATTTTACCCCCAGAATATTTTACCCAAGAGGACGCCATCATCATTTAACCATACAGTAAAGTTGCATGCCCTCTGTTAGAAGGCCAGATCAGTCAATCAGCCACACTGTTGCCCCTGTAACTACTGAAAAGGCTGCTGCCCTTCTTCAGGAACCACACCTTTAATCTGTCATCCTCCATAAATTTTCATGGTGATCCCAATAAAAATTGAATGTTGATCATATCTATAATAGTTAAGGATTTACTGTTAAAGTGAAATTAACAAGTTTTGTAACAAAGACTTGAATGCTAAAACCTGAAAGCTTTGCGCATCATTAAAATGATAAACGTTGTAAATGTCAGCTCAGTAACTTTATTTGTTTAAAAGATATAGTAAGTTTAAATTATCAGTATTTTCAGTTAAGCATCAGAACATCATTTCCTCCGCACAAAACTTATTGAACGATGACAGCATTGGTAATAGAATATTTGTTCCAAAGTTGAATACATAATAGTTACTTTTGTTGTTTATTTATTTATCAGAAAGCACATTGGTGCAAGGCTACTGGCCTTGGCATTCAAAGCTAAGAAGGAAATTGTATTTGTTTTAAGCAAAAGAATTTAACGCTCAATATGTAATGCAAATTGTTACTTTCTTTACAACGTGAAAGTGATCAAGATTTGATTATTTGAATATGTTACAGTGTAAAATAATGTATAATAAGTTGTAGCTAATTAGATGAAAGGCTTCAGGAAAGGGAACTGCACTAGTTAGTTGAGTGAGTATGATCGGCGCGCGGGAAAACGCGGACATTGGTGGTCTAGACACCAAAGGGAACAGTTCGGACTGAGACGCGAAAGCCGACAGTCGGTCTTTAGGTAGTTAGGAAGTAAAACGACTTAGAAAATTTCGCGTTGTGTGGTATCGCGGCACTTAGTCTCTGAGCGGTGAGCAGCCGCGTGCCTGTTGTGAACTCTTAACTTTTCGCATAGTTAACGAGGTGGAGTATCGAACTTATAATTCGCGATGAGATTATGAATTGTAAGACTGTGTCAATTGGATATGCGCTTGAGTGTAACAATAACTCTAAATACGACCACTTTTGCTATTAGTTTTCTTTCTGAATAAACATTAGTCTAACGAAATCGCTATTGTTTGGCCTACATTTATGGATCGTTAATTTAGTTCCCGACATTATTATTACTGTTATTATATTTTATATTAACTTTGTATTTCGCAAACTTGCCTTCAGCCAGACAATTTAACCAAAGGGTCACAAGAGCCTAATTTAGGGCGTATAATGAAATACTTTCGGTTCAATCCCTAGACGAGTTTGAGCCAAGACATTTCGACGAAGAGCAACCGCATTTGAGCCCGAACATCTTTGGGTTGTTAGCTCGCACTCTGAATAAGCTATCCGTTAGAATATGGAAGCCGGCCGCTGTGGCCGAGCGGTTCTAGGCGCTTCAGTCCGGAACCGCGCTGCTGCTACGGTGGCAGGTTCGAATCCTACCTCGGGCACGGATGTGTGTGACGTCTTTAGGTTAGTTAGGTTTAAGTAGTTCTAAGTCTACCGGACTGATGACCTCAGATGTTAGTCCCATAGTGCTTAGAGCCATTTGAACCATTTGAAGAATATGGAATAGCTTTTCGATCAGGCATGCATCTACGCAGTTCTGAGCTTCAAAAATTTCTGAAGAGACATTGGATTCGAGTACATAAAAGAGTTCATAACATTGCAGCACAGTTGCAGTGTTGTGAAAGTGTCAACATACTACTGGGAGACAATTTTCGCCTTGTCAGTTTTCGTGACTGGGTCCGTTACTTACTGGTAGAGTAGCTCATCATCTGACCTCACAAGCGGTAAATTCACCTCATTTGCCAACAGCGCTTAGCAGACCTGGACAGTCACCCATCCAAGTGCTACCCTAGGCCAACAGCTGTTAACTTCAGTGCCCTGACGAAAACCGTTGTTACCACTGTGGCAAGGCCGTTGTCGATATGGTCCTTGTTACTGAATGTAATCACGCAGACAATCTGTAACTGGTTCTAGTTCTCCCTAAACAGCGACTCCTAAGTAGGCTGGTAGTTGTCAGAAAACAGAACTGTCAAACTTCTGGTCAATGACTGTTTCAGTGTCCATGGCCCGTTGTGTTTTGATGCCTGTCGGCGGAAGGATTTCCAATGCCTGCCAGTACAAACCGGAAGCGATGTAGTCTATGGTTGACTCCTTATTACTTGTTGTCCAGTCAGTCGACGGGTGCATACGACGCGCTAGAGGAAGTGACGTGCAAGCAGGAAGAGGTCCGGATCTATGTGCGCCGTCTGGACGCTGCTGCATGGTACTGAGAGGTGCCAGGCGAGTGGTTGAGCCTGCATGGTGATAGCCTCTCAAGGTATCTCTTTCTGTGCATCTCTTGCTTGGTATACAATACCGAATGAATGAAGGCGACTCTGGCATGCATGCAACACCCAGTCCCTACCAACCTGTTAACCAGAGAAGGAACGTATACGCCAGAGACGCAGGAATAACACCCTGATCACGTGGGAGCTATCTGGTTGCCTATTACAATGGCAGAGTACGAATCATATTGAGTTGTTTAAAATTACCCATGTTTTTACAGCAAGAATGAAAGCACTGTACTAAAAACTCAACCGTTGCTTGCAGATATCAACAGTTCAGATAGCATCTCCCGTCCTTAATTTTGCAATTAACTATTCTCAGACATTGTTGTACTGAAAAAAGTACTTCCTCGGAAACTTCCGAACGAAAAACTTGGCTCCCATTACATTGTTTTCCTAAATACTCGAAAAAAATGGAATTAATTGAGATAGTATGTCACAAATTGGGTCTGAGCCCAATGTATGTTTCAAAATCTCAAACAGATGGACCGTCAAGCTGATTTGTAAACAAAATCTGAAACTAAAAATGCACAAAAAATAGATGTTAGAATTTTTTACCATTTTAGCTTAAGAATTTCAAATACGCTTGACTTAAATAAGACTGGATAAGCCGTTCAGCCACCAAATGTTGTTCAAAAATGTGTGTGGGACTTAACCGCTAAGGTCATCAGTCCCTAAGCTTACACACTACTTAACCTAAATTATTCTAAGGAGACACACACACACACCCATGCCCGAGGGAGGACTCGAACCTCCGCCAGGTCCAGACGCAAAGTCCATAACTGTAGCGCCTTAGACCGCTCGGCTAATCCACCAAATGTTGAAAACGTTTCATTCTCATTGCTATGTTGCCATATAAATGGTCAACAAAAGATTTGCAAAAGGTAATAGAGTTATATAAGATTCAGACACACACATTGAGATTGCAGCTCTAAATCATCCTGAACACTGTGCCATCGTAACCAAAAGTTAACGTTACTGTTCGTCTGAAGCGTTCATATTCATATGAGCGTAAAGTACTTTATTTGTTCTAAATTTTAGCACTCCGTCTTCAGGACACGAGTGGGTTACCGGGACCGTCCGACCGCCGTGGAAGATGGGGATAGGAGGGGCGTGGGGTCAGCACACCGCTCTCCCGGCCGTTATGATGGCATTCTTGTCCGAAGCCGCTACTATTCGGTCGAGCAGCTCCTCAATTGGCATCACGAGGCTTAGTGCACCCCGAAAAATGGCAACAGAGCATGGCGGCTCGGATGGTCACTCATCCAAGCGCCGACCACGCCCGACAGCGCTTAACTTAAGTGATCTCACTGGAACCGGTGTAACCACTGCGGCAAGGCCGTTGCCTTACTTGTTCTAAATACATTAAATAAATGTTTATGAAAGGACCCCCTTGTAGAAAATTTTCATTATATCAGCCAAGTTATAATAACGTTACTTCACCCACCAATCTTCGTGTCATTTAAAGCTACTTGTAACAACAACGACGCTGTACTATTGTACATATACGTAAATTTTTTTTCCATCTGACTTTTCGATAAACTAGTGTAATTGATGATCTGATTTCATTTCTTTTTTGTTTCATGTCATTGTGTTATGAACAGTAAACAAGTTTCAATGTGAATATTAATGTGTATGTCAAATGTCAAGCAATACTGTAATAGAATTGAAATGTAACAAATGTTGAAACTGTTGTAAGATGTTTAAAATTGTAACTGTGCGTCTGGTCCATACGTAGGCAATGTATTAGGATATGTAGAATGCAAAACCTCGGGTGAATACCCTGTCTGTAAGGGAGCGGTAAAAGGTGGATGGCAGGCGAGTTCGGGAAAATGCGCACGGGCACTGCACGGCACAACGGGCTCAGCAGTAGTAGTTGGAGTTTGGCATTGGTCTGAGCAACACCTTCTGGAGCGAGGAAGCTCTCCTGAAAGAAGTAGTTTCGTTGAGCCTCGAGTATGCCGTTCCAACGCCCACACAGCATGGATAAATTCCATTGGCACTAAATGGAAAATTATTGCGACGCTAAGAAGCATTAAAGTGGCGATACATCAAGAGCCATAGCTGTGGTTGTATGTGTGCTCTGTGCCTCGCCATCTCGCCGCCCGCCAACCGCCGCATCGATACAAACAGGTTGAAACTTTTAGTACTGTATTCGCATGGACCATAGAGTGAACTGTTCAATAATAACCTAAATTTTACCAAATCTTTCCCATCATTTAATTATCCTCGCAACTAACCTAGACAGGGTCCATTCCAAATGTTGTGCAATCCGAGTGTCCCGAAATGTAAAATTAAATTTTGTGCTAATAATAATTACTTGCAGACCTAGCTATGTTAGAATGGTGTTAAAGAACTGTTTTGTTAATGAACCAATAAATGCATAACGAAGGCCTAACGAAGTTGAAAGATAACTTTAATATTGATATAGTAATGAAGTTTAATTATTTAGAGATAGATATAAAGGTATTTAAATGAGCAGTAAATAAGATAAAAAGAGTAGTAACTCATTTACTGAAATCTTGAACGCATAATAATTTCAGTAATCAATTTTTTTTATATAGTGATCATAACAGTTTCAGGGTCCCCCCCCCCCTTTTATTCATTTGAATTCTGAAGTTTTCCACATTGGTTTGACCAGCAAAAGTTAAAGTCAATATAAAAGTCAAAATTTATCAGTTTTTTATCTTTATCAAAATTGACATTTTGTGTGTGTCACGAAAGTGCTATTGCTAGGGTAACCTATGCCCGACTTTAATCAGATTAATAGACAGTATAAAGTTCTGTAGTATACATTATAGTGTAGTGTTTTGTATTCATGGTTTTTCCGTGTCAGTACAGAACGTGAAACTATCGGTTCAATTGATTTTCTGGTTCTAAAATTCTACTATATTATGCAGTGTTACTACGTGTTGTTTTGCATGAATATACACCAACTTGTACAGGGAAGAAACTCAGTTAATGCCTAATTAGGCTGGCGACCGTATTATTATTAAGTTGGTAGCATCTTCAGGGTTGCTTTTGGTCCATCCGGACCCGTAATTGTATTTCGAACTTACTTGACGGATCATTGTTATTACAGAGTGGGTGTAAGTCTGATTTGTCACCATTCAGGTACACGCGGTCGATATCTATACGAAAATCCTTTCTCATAAAGTGAGCCCTGTTCACTTACCATAACACAGGCTTTAACGAGTATTGTGTGCCCCACGCGCCAGCGCACGTTACATACTGATGACATTAGTAATTGGTGAGGGGACACAAAAATTAATTACTTATCAATGTAACCATCAGAGAATTTATACACCAAAATCCTCCTCAATAGTGACTGGCAATTCTTGCAACTCATCGTCATGTTATCCTAACAGTACGTCTGAAACGCTATCAAGCTCGTTTACGTCCCCCGAATTCTGGAAAAGAGGCTGAGTACTTTCGCAAACCACACTGAAAACCCATTCCGCATCATCCTTTGTGCTCAGGAAGGCAGAATCTTTTCCTGTTGCCCTGTGGGGACCGCGCCGCAAGCTGCAGTAATATCGTGAGCCCCGTGGTGGCCTGGGACACAGTAATCGACATGTCAATAGCAGGCACCCAGAGATGAGGAAACCATTCCGCCAGAGACGCGATGCTTGATGGGTAGTTTGGCGGTCGTAATTACACTCCCTGCTAATGTTAAGAGTCGCAGCGCCCTGCTCTCGGCAGAACTGTAACATTCTGCTGATGATGCGGAAGCTGGGTCTCGGCTTATAATACTATCATAAAAGGAGGCAAATGAAGATGAAGTGCGTGTAATTTGTGAAATAATGGTCGGTGAAATTGCATAAATACTGGTCCTGAGGACTTTAGCTTTGTGCAACAACGTGACATAAAGCGGGGGACCGAATTAATGCAATCCATACTACCATATATAGATATATAGTTGTTTAAGTCTGTTACCAACAATCTCAAAATGTTCTTTCTGATTTACTTCAGTTTTGTACACGATATTCTAACGTTCGGACGGATATAGGCTACATATATTTTTAATAAGTACTGCACAATAATATATAACAATTATACTACTATGTAAAGACAAGTCCTGCTTGAATGTTGTTACGAAAACTCACTAAAAGTTCTCTATAGATTCACATGAGATTTTTACATAATGCTGTAATAAAGTTTGTACGGATATAACCTATATTTTTAATAAATAAGAGCTCTAGCTTGACACCTCTGAAGTTCAAATGGCGGTGGTTTGGGGTCAGTGGAGTGCACGCTACAGGGTGGCTGGATTCGTGCTGTCCATGAAAAAACCGATTTTTAACGGTTCGTTGCCTCACTGTGGTGCCACCTGCTGCTCAGACCGGGTCCAGACGAGTTTTTGCCAGAGACTAACCCTCGCAAAACCAAGGGAGAAGGGAGGGGGGACACTTTATGCCCACCTTTCGAAAATGTAGTAATCGAGTCAGAATTTTTATACTTTAATATTTTGAGGGAAAAATGTTGTTTTTCAGGAATTCATGTACTAGATTCCAAAAATGTATTAAGTATTTCAGTTAAACTTAACCCAAAAAGTTAAGTCTTAGTAGTAGATATCACTTTTCCCTTTAATGTCTTATTTTACACTTTCAGGTCCAGGGCCTTACTTATAAATCAATATTTCTTCAGAAGTATGTTACGAGCTAAAGTCAACAACAAATTTGCACTTTACATTTTTGATGGTGGTCATTGTACACTTGGTAGTACACATTGTTGGAAGTGCCTTGATATTGCTATGAGTGTGCTAAACGATATTTCCAGGTTCTGGCCCTACGTACACATCAGTACCTATTTAAAAAGTACTGTATTTTGTTAACATAAATCAGAAACAGTACAAAACCTCCTTAACTCCTCTGGTAATGCAATTACGGAAAATGTGTTATTATTGCCAGTGTCAACTTCAACTTAAATCACTAATAAAACCAAATTCATTGAAGAAAATTTACACCAAATAGGACGAACAGCGTTTATCATATATTTTGTTCGATTAATGCATGTGCACACTGCATCTTTCAAGGTCAGTGACTGGTATTTTTTCTGATAAGAGAACAAAAATCCATAAAAATTAAAAAATTGATGCACATACATAAGTATGTATGTATCTTGTTCCACATCTCCTCCTAAACGGCTGGACAGATTTCAAGAAAATTTGGTACTCACATAATTTACTGTCTGGAAAGTATTACTGTGGTGATAAGAACCATCCACCTACTAAAGGGGTGGCGTGAAGGTGAAAAAGCAGTCCAGCCCACAACGCGAGAATACCCGTGCTTTAGTTACCCAGTATTTGAGAATAAGGGCACTTAAGGACTTGCAAGATTCTTTACACATAATTTCAAAGCTTTGCGAAACTTTTTCTCGCTTGTGGCCTCTGCAAAAGGATGAAAGGAAAAAAGTTTGTCACCTACTGTGTTTTCCCTGTTCATGCAGTAAAACAGACACATGAAGCATGGCGTTTTAATTTATTACTTCTTTACTACTGTCTCTATTCTCAACACATTTCGCAAACAGTTCGACTTGATGTATCTGCAAAATTATACAGCACATGGTTCAGGAGACAATCCGTCATAAACACTGAGGTGCATGAAATGAAACTGCAGGGAGAAATTTGCTAGACATACATGTGAAATATCTGTACACATGCGCGTGAAATGTACTGAATATGTGTGAAACATATTGAATACGTGTGAAATATATTTGACATGTGCTTATTAGAGGAGAGCCATGTGTAAGAAGCTCATCCTAAACAGGTGGAACGATTTCATTTAAATTTGCACACATAATAGCTACAATCTGGAAAGAAATATTGTATGGGTAAAGAACCACCAGGCTGCAGTTGGGATGAGTGTGGTGATAGCATGGAGGGAGAAGGGAGTATGAGGAGACGAACAGAGAGTGTAGGGGAAGAAGGAGATAGGTACAGATAGGAGGAGTTTGTGGACAGAGATAGTGGAGGGGAAATTGACAGAGAGAGGGGAGAGCAGGAAATTGAGAGAGAAACGGAAGAGGACGAGATACGAAGGGGGAGGAAGAGACAGGCAGAGAGATGGAGGAGGAACTGAAGAACAGAGAGAGGGGAGTAGGAAATGGGCAGAGAAAGGGGAGGAAATGAGGAGAGGAAAAGATGGACATAGAATAGCGATGGAGATGAACAGGGGGAGGGAGAGGAAGATATGGACAGAGGTAGGGGGACGAGGATATTGACCAAGAGGGGGGAAGGGGAGATGGACAGAGGGGGAAGGACAGGTGAACAGAGAGGGGAAGAGGAGATTGACAGAGAATTGGGGGAAGACGAGATGGATAGACAGAGGAAAGGAAGGAGGTGATGGTCAGGGACATGGGGGTTGGATAGATAGAGGAGAGGTGGTTAAGGAGAAAGGGAATGAGTGGAGAGGGGCAAGGAGGAAATGGACAGGGAGAGGGGGGAGGGGGTAATGGATTAATGCATGATTACAGTAAGTAAATATCTGGCAACGCTGTGTTTCTGAGCTAGTTTATAATAAACTGCAGGAGAGAATACTCGACAAACGTGGTGGCAAACTTCGATGGAAACGGTTATAGTTCGTCCTCCCTTCCCTTCCATAAACTCGATTACACTAGACTCTCTAATTACTTCGCGGCCGATGTTACCTGCTCGATCTGAGATCAAGGCGACGTTTCGGGCACGCTCTCTACCTCTGGAATTACGAGACCTACAAGAGTCCTCATATCCGCCTTCCGACCGGATGCCTGCCTCAGCGTTGCAGGTAAACTGCACTCGAATTCCATGCTGTCAGATGAAATGAGTTACGAGCGCTGTATAAACTGTTGATTTACAGCGCTTCCATTCGGCGCTCTCGTTTCATTACGCGTCGCGCGCCTGCTGTGCGGTGCTTCCGCCAAATTACGCCGCTAAGCAGGCCGGGACGCGGCGCCGTTCGCCTCGGCTCGCGCCTCCATATTTCACGCCGGCCGGCCGCCCGCTCTCGTTCCCGCCGGGCCGAGTTTATTAGCGGAGGCTGCTGGCGGCGCGTAATTAAATGGAGACGTTCGGGACGCGCGTCTCGCGACTACGGGTCCCATCTGTTCAAAGAGAGGCGTCCGCCACGAGCTGCTCTCCCGTCGCCCATGGGCTGTATTCCCTTGTTTCTGCAGTCAGTGGCAGGGTACGTCCCGGGCTCCCAGGATAAACACGATGGCCCACTTCGCCGCTTCTCCCAGAAAAAAAAAAGAACTATCCTCACACCCTGACGGGGAAAAAACACAACGCCCGAAAAGAGTTGATCGACGTAAACGAAAAGTGGGTAGGTGTGTTTCTACACCTAAAACACGATGTCTATTCAAATTTCGCGCCATTCGTATACGAGTGGGGCTAGCAGCGTCACTATGAGTATGCAAATCAGGTTTGCATTAAATACCGGGTGATCAAAAAGACAGTATAAATTTGAAAACTTAATAAACCATTGTACTATGTAGGTAGAGAATGCTTGGAATGACATGGGGTTCTATTAGAACAAAAAAAAAAAAATAAGTTCACAAAATGTCCGACAGTTGGCGCTAGACAGCAAAACGTCAGTAACTGCTACCGTGACGGGTGAGAGGTACGCCGATATGTTACAGAATCGCATCATCCCCAGTCTGGCTTATAAACACTTGCTGGAACGTACGATGTTTATGCAACATGGCGCTCCACCCCATATTGCGCGTGAAAGATCTCTTGCGCGCGTCGTTTGGTGATGGTCGTGTGCTCAGCCGCCACTTTCGTCATGCTTGGCCTCCCAGGTCCCCAGACCTCAGCCCGTGCGATTATTTGCTTTGGGGTTACCTGAAGTCGCAAGTGTATCGTGATCGACCGACATCTCTAGGGATGCTGAAAGACAACATCCGACGCCAATGCCTCACCATAACTCCAGACATGTTTTACAGTGCTGTTCACAACATTATTCCTCGACTACAGCTATTGTTGAGGAATGATGGTGGACATATTGAGGATTTACTGTAAAGAACACCATATTTGCTTTATCTTACATTGTTATGCTAATTATTGCTATTCTGATCAGATGAAGCGCCATCTGTCGGACATTTATGAACTTTTGTATTTTTTTGGTTCTAATAAAATCCCATGTCATTCCAAGCATGTGTGACAATTTGTACCTTTCTCTTTACATTATTCCGTGATTTATTCAGTTTTCAAATTTATACTGACTTTTTGATCTCCCGGTACACGCTGTAACGATCGTGAGAGTTAGTTGCCGTTGACATTGGACGTGGTGAGCTGATGCTACTCAAGAAATGCCCTTAAGGCTACAAAGACGCCGGATGTTCCTTCCGCGATACTGCAGAAAGACTTGGCAGGACTGCAGCCACTGTACATTACTGCTGGCAGCGGCTGCTACGAGAATGTACGGTCGCAATAAGACCGGGCTCCGGACGGCCACGTGGCACTACCGATTCGGAAGACCAACGTGTTCGGCGCATCGGACTGCATCTGCAGCAGCATTCTGAGCAGCAGTTGGCACTATGGTGACACAACGAACTGCTACAAATCGGTTACTTCAAGGGCAGCTCCGATCCAGGAGCCCTGTAGCTTGCATTCCACTGACCCCAAACCACCGCCATTTGTGACTTCAGTGGTGTCAAGCGAGAGTTTATTGCAGGGAAAGGTGAAGGTCTGTTGTGTTTTCTGGTTCCGCATGGGTGCCAGTGATGCTGTGTGTTGGTTAGAAGGAGGCCAGTTAAGGGCCTGCAATCAACCTGACTGCTTACTAGACACGTTGGATCTACCTCTGGTGGTATGGTCTGGGGTATGATTTCAATGATTTCATATGACGGTAGGAACACTCTTGTGGTTGTCTCACGCACCGAGACTGCAGAACTGTGCATATATCTGGTTCTTCGACCTCTTGTGCTGTCATTCATGAGCAGCCTTCCAGCGTGTGTTTTCCAACAGGATAACGCTCACCCACATAGCCCAACGTATTCTACAGAGTCTCGACTTGTTGCCATGACTCCAGTGTCAGCCACAACCACCATTAACCGTTCTTGTATTGACCGACCAAGTGCAACAGGGAGAGAACTCCATCCCATAAGCTGACATCTGGCACTTGTACAACACAATGCATGCACGTTCGCATTCTTGCGATTACACTGCTATTAATGTACCAGCAAAATTTCATTACACTACATTAATTATTTTTTGTGCTGTGATTTCTTCTCGTCGTTGTAGTTACTGAATTAATTGTATTGCTTTATTTATTCATCATTCGTCTTTCGACTATTACAACTCATCTTCAGATTGATCTACATTATTTACAACTATATTAGAAACAATTGATCCTAACTTGCAACTCTAAAGATTACTAATTTATAATTTTGAAAACTTACCATTAGAGTGCAAACAATCCTGTTGGATGAACATCCGCAACTGAACATTTTACCAGAGGTTGAAAATACCGCTTCAGTTTTAAAGTTCTTTTATTGTCACACTACTGGTTTCGGGCTCTTATAAGCCCATCTTCAGGTGTCGGTAACTTGGTGCTGTGACCCCCGAGCGCCGCGACGGACGTGTATTAGGCGCGGTGTGCTACCTACGACCGCAGAACAGGGAGGGTTATATCAACAGCAGCAGAAAGTGCCATAACCGGAGTAGGTTTTATTATGAATGGGAAGGTAGGATAGAGATGAGTTACTGTGAGCTGTTCAGTGATGGAGCTGTTCTCATCACAATGGACAGCAAACCAACAGCGACCACCACAGTTCTGGTATACGTGCTGACGTCGCAAGCTGAAGCTGAAGGGACAGAGAAAATGTATGAGGACATTCGAATGGTTAATTCAGTGCATAAAAGGATAAGAAAATCTTATAGCTATGAGGGATTCAAATGCGATTGTTGGGAAGGATTAGATGAAAGGATACGGGAGATTTGGCTTTGTTTCTAGGAATGAGAGAGGAGAGAGACTAATTGGGTACTGCAAAAGAATTCAGCTAGTAACAGAGAATACTCTGTCAAAGAGGAGGAAGGATACTTGGAAAAGGCAGTTGGATTACATAACGGCCATGCAGATATTCCGAAATCAAATACTGGATCGCAAGTCACACCAAGAAGCAGCTATAAAGTCAGTTCACAGTTTAGTGGTGATGAGCAGTAGGCTGAAGTTTAAGATACTAGTCAGGAAGAATCAGTACACAAGGAAGTGGGACAGAGAAGTACTTAGGAATGAAAATATGAGCGTAAAGCTCTCCAATAGTGCGATAAGCAATAGCTCAGTAGGAAGCTCGAAGAGGAATGGGCACCTCTAAAGAGGGCAATCACAGAAGCTCGAAAAGTTGGGTACAAGAAAGGTAGCTGTCAAGAAACCGTAAGTAACGGAAGAAATACCTCTTGATCGATGAAAGCAGGAAGCACAAAAATGTTCAGAGAAACTCAGAAATACAGAAATACAACTCACTTAGGAATGAAATAAACAGGACGTGCAGGGAAGCTAAGGCGAAATGGCTCTATGAGGAATGTACGGAAATCGAAAAACAAATGATTGTCGAAAAGACTGACTCGGCATGTATAAGAGTTAAAACAATCTTCGATGAAATTAACAGAAAGGGCGTTGACGTTGACAGTGCAACGGTAATTCTACTGTTAAATGCACAGGAGTGAGCGGATAGGTGGAAAAAGTACACTGAAGGCTACAATGAGGGGGAAGACATATCTGATGACGTCATAGGAGAAGAAACAGGAGTCGATGTAGAACAGATAGAGGACTGAACTTAGAATTGGAATTTAAAAGAGCTTTGGAAGACTTACGATCGAATAAGGCAGAAGGGACAGGTAAAACTACATCAGAATTTTTAAAATCATTGGGAGAAGTGGAAACAAAGCGACTGTCACGTTGGTGTGTAAAATGTGTGAATCTGGCGATATTCCATCAGACTTTCGGAAAAACATCATCCACATAATTTCGAAGACTGCAAGAGCCAACAAGTGTGAGAATTATCGCACAATCAGCTTAACAGCTCGTGCATCCAAGTTACTGACAAGAAGCCTGGAAAAGAAAATTGAGGGTGTACTATCTTAGGATAGGATTGGCTTTAAGAAAGCCAGAGAGAATTGTCTGATGTTACGGTTGATAATGGAAGTGGTGCAACATCTTCGAAAGTCTGAGAAAAATAGGGGTAAGCTATAGGGAAAGGCGGGTAATATACAATATGTACAAGAACCAAGAGGGAACAATAAGATTGGCAGACGAAGAACGAAGTGCTCGAATTAAAAATGGCATAATACATGGAGTAGTCTTTCGTCTCTACAATTCAATCTATATGTCGAAGAATCAATTACGGAAAGAAAAGAAATGTTGAAGAGTGAAATTAAAATTCTAGGTGAAATGATATCAATGATAAGATTCGTTGATGAAATTGCTATTCTCAGTGAAAATGAAGAGGGATTACAAGAGGGATTACAAGATCTTTTGAATGAAATGAACCATCTAATGGGTACAGAATATCGACTGAGAGTAAATAGAAGAAAGACGAAAGTAATGAGAAGTAGCAGAAATGAGAAGGGCGAGAAACTTAACACCATAATTGTTGTTCAGGAAGCAGATGAGGTTAACGTATTCTGCTACCTAGGCAGCAAAATAACCCACGACGATCGGAGCAAGGATGACATAAAAAGCAGACTAGCACTGAGAAAAGTGGTATTCCCGGCCAAAAGAGGTCTACTAGTATCAAATTTTGGAAAGACATTTCTGAGAATGTACGTTTGGAGCACAGCAAGGACTGTGGGAAAACCAGAAAACAAGAGAATCGAAGCATTTGACATGTGGTATACACATGAATGTTGAAAATTATGTGGAATGATGAGGTAAGGAATGAGGGGCTCTCTGTGTTGTCAACGAGGAGAGGATTATATGTAAAACACTAACAAGAAGAAGGGAGAGAATGGTAGAACGTATTTTAAGACATCACGGAATAACTTCCACGGTAATAGAGAGAGCTGTAGAGTGTAAAAAATGTAAAGGAAAACAGAGCCTGGAATACATCAAGCAAATAACTGAGGACGTAGGTTGCAAGTGCTACTCCTAGATGAAGATGTTGGCATAGGAGGGTAACTCGAGGGGGGAGGAGGAGCACATCAAACCAATCATAACACTGATGACTGAAAATAAATAAGTAAATAAATAAATAAAGGTCCCTGTGGGTAAGAAAACGGAAGAAGATGTAAATTAATTACCTTCCAGGTCAGTGTTGCATAGACCAGTGGATACACTGTACACAGTGCATCATATGGTAAATAAGCTGGATGCTGGTACTGTTTTCCGTACTTAAGCATGATACACTATAAAGAGCTGCATAAATGTGTTTTGTCGGATATGTCCGACGCAGCAGACACCACTTAGATACTTATAAATTTCTGTAAGGTTCGTTCTTGGCGTTTGTTGAAGTACAGGTGCATTAAAATCCTCTGAGCTCCTACAGAGATCAATAATATGCTAGCGTACGATAAGTTGGAAATTTAAATCGGTTAGGGACCGTATCCGGATGGCAGAAGCAAGTTTTGCCCTTGGCAGGGCAGCAGTGCCGACGCGCTGCTTGTGTCCTCGCCTCGGAGTCAGCGCTCGTGTTTGTTCACTCAGTACTCGGCCGTTCCGTGAGCGCCGGCTTATGCATACAGATCAGCATGGCGAATAAATACAGAAAATCGGCTATCAAGTTTACGTTCCAAAACGAATTTGCACAGCCAAAAGCACTCGAAATCTAACGATGTTTCCGAGAAGAGTTAATGTTCTTAGCGGCCAACATCGTCGGCATGCTTTTATCTTTGGCGAGCAATATGTTAAAGGTAATCGACGAAGGAACATGTGAACGGATTCATCGGGAAACAAAACAGAGACTCAGCTTCAAAATACAATAGGGAGTCATGGTAGCAAAATGGTTTTTTATTTATTTAATGTGTGACGCGTTCCACTCTAACACGAGCATCAGATATCTGGGTGAAAAACAAGTTTCTTCAGCACAAGTTATGAACGAGGAATCAGCTATAAAACTACATTGTCAGTTAAATAGCCGGCCTGGGTGGCCGAGCAGTTTGAGGCGCTACATTCTGGAACCGCGCGACCTCTACGGTCGCAGGTTCGAATCCTGCCTCGGGCATGGATGTGTGTAATGTCCTTAGGTTCGTTAGGTTTAAGTAGTTCTAAGTTCTAGAGGACTGATGATCTCAGATGTTAAGTAACATAGTGCTCAGAGCCATTTGAACCCTTTTTTTTTTTGGTCACTTAAATAAAGCAACTGGGGAACCACGACCAGAGTTGGTCCGCAGCTCGTGGTCGTGCGGTAGCGTTCTCGCATCCCACGCCCGGGTTCTCGGGTTCGATTCCCGGCGGGGTCAGAGATTTTTTCTGCCTCGTGATGACTGGGTGTTGTGTGATGTCCTTAGGTTAGTTACGTTAAGTAGTTGTAAGTTCTAGGGGACTGATGACCATCGATGTTAAGTCCCATAGTGCTCAGAGCCCTTTGAACCATTTGAACGACCAGAGTTGTGAAAAGCGCGTAATCAAATACAAAACCGCCGGGTACAAACACTCGAGAACCACTGGTAAGAGTACAGAACGTCCCACAGTCACCAAAAATGGCACTTCATCCAATAAAATAACCAGACATTTCCACCTACGGGAATAAATAATAATATGTTTGAAGACGAAGAGCGGTAAGCGGAATAAACATAAGGAACCGCGTAACAAGAGGTGGAGATAAAGGAACAAATATTGTGGGTTAGATACTTTGACTCACAAAGGATGTGAGTAGTATATGGAATACAATCGAACGAGAGTCACATGACGTTACCTATGTTTACGCATACTCGCTCATAAGATAATGCAAGACATATTTTACAACCCAGGCCTACGCTTCTGCCACGCTGATGGCAATGTGGTACTGTGGGCTTCGCCCATGCTGGTTTAGGATTCCGTACAATCAGGATATTTGAACTTCCATTTAAACTCTCAGCAGGAGGATTCGAGCCGACTCTTGGC
Source organism: Schistocerca cancellata (assembly GCF_023864275.1). Taxonomy (NCBI): domain Eukaryota; kingdom Metazoa; phylum Arthropoda; class Insecta; order Orthoptera; family Acrididae; genus Schistocerca; species Schistocerca cancellata. The sequence goes on along the minus strand of NC_064630.1, from coordinate 141,092,282 downwards.
ACCCAAGGCACGGTATATTGGCTTGTCGCATAAGATGGACGCAATTTTCCGAACATTTCCTGCTTAGAACGGAGTTTGACAGGTCCGTACTCAACTATACCGGCAGCTGCCGTGCTATCGTCATTTGCGACGGACGACCAAGGACCTGTTCCATATGCGGGATGGAGGGCACCGACCCGTAAGCATTCAACGACGGATGGCCCAACTATCGCCTGCGGACATGGCGCCGCCGCCACAGCCGACCCGGCTTCCCATGACTTACGTTGGTGCCCACACGATTGCTGTCGCTTCACCACGGTATCCGACACTCCCTGATGACCCAATGCAGCACCCTCCTATGCGGCGGGAAATGTTTCAAATGGCTCTGAGCACTATGGGACTTAACATCCGAGGTTATCAGTCCCCTAGACTTAGAACTACTTAAACCTAACTAACCTAAGGACATCACATACATCCATGCCCGAGGCAGGATTCGAACCTGCGACCGTAGCGGTAGCTCGGTTCCAGACTGAAATGCCTAGGACCGCTAGGCCACACTGGCCGGCTGCTGCGGGAAGATGCAACTCCCTTTCTATGTGTCTGGTAATGCCGTCGACAGTTTACGATGCCCATGACGATAAAATGGTGATGGACTCGTAGATCGTGACAACTGCTGCCTTTGTGCCGGGATGTCGTCAGTCACTGCCTTCGTCTGAAACAGAAGACACACCAGAGAGCAACAATCCCCAAGCAAATATTTGTTTATTCCAGTCTTTGATCACAATATAAATTCCATTGACGATCACCGGTTTCAGTCAGTAATGACCATCTTTAGATCTGTTCTACACCAGGTCCTATCACATTATGACATGGTGTAGAACAGATCTGAAGATGGTCATTACTGACTGAAACCGGTCATCGTCAAAGGAATTTATATTGTGATCAAAGATTGGAATAAAAAAGTATATGACAGTATTGGATCACTGTTGATATTCGCGATTATGTAGCAGCTGGTAAATCTCCAAAGTGCTGTAAATGGAGTCACAGTACAAAATTCAGATCAGGTCGAGGACCAGCTGCCGGGGGACGACGACTCCAGCCGGGGTTAACAGCCGCCGGCTGCAGAGGAGTGGAAACACAGGCACTGCCCTACACATGCCGAAGTGCGGGCACCCATCCCGTCCCTGAGGAGACGATGTCTTGTTCTGCGTTCAACGGCGTGCGATAGGAAAATGAATTCACGCAAGCTGCACCGACCGGGCCCACGTCGGTAGCGCCGCATCTTCAAGGAAGGATTCAGGCCAAGGCGTGTAGGGGTGGCAAGATGTGACGATGCAGCTTGACACACGACAGACATTTCCGACATAACCAATAACTTGCATTCGCAGTTCGACGACATGTTATCTTGTCGTTGCAGTTAACCTCGATACGACTGGAATATCGATAAAGATCCATCTGCTGCAAGAGATTCTTCAAATGGTTCAAATGGCTCTGAGCACTATGGGACTTCTGAGGTCATCAGTCCCCTAGAACTTAGAACGACTTAAACCTAACTAACCTAAGGACATCACACACATCCATGCCCGAAGCAGGATTCGAACCTGCGACCGTAGCGGTCGCGCGATTCCTGACTCTAACGCCTAGAACCGCTCGGCCACTCCGGCCGGCAAGATTCTTCCTCTGTCGGATACTGACTATGCCTTATTGCAAGAAGTGCGATTCGCGCCCGTCCCTGGCTTCTATGGTTATGCGACTTGTATGACACTGGGTGGTCCGACTGGCAGAAGTACGGCGGTAGTAGTGAATGGCGGTATTGTCATCGAAGATGTGACTTACCTTGCTTCAGCCAGGGGGCTGGTGATCACGGTGCTGGGTACACGTATTATTAACGTCTACGCTCCATCAGCAACCTACAAGCGTCGCGATAGATCGCAGTTCTACTCAGAGGAAATCACCCCCTCCCCCCATCTTCCTTTCTGGGTCACTACATCTACATCTACATCTACATCTACATCTACATTTATACTCCGCAAGCCACCCAACGGTGTGTGGCGGAGGCACTTGACGTGTCACTGTCATTACCTCCCTTTTCTGTTGCAGTCGCGTATGGTTCGCGGGAAGAAGGACTGCCCGAAAGTCTCCGTGCGTGCTCGAATCTCTCTAATTTTACATTCGTGATCTCCTCGGGAGGTATAAGTAGAGGGAAGCAATATATTCGATACCTCATCCAGAAACGCACCCTATCGAAACCTGCCAAGGGAGCTACACCGCAATGCAGAGCGCCACTCTTGCAGAGTCTGCCACTTGAGTTTGCTAAACATCTCCGTAACGCTATCACGCTTACCAAATAACCCTGTGACGAAACGCGCCGTTCTTCTTTGGATCTTGTCTATCTCCTCCGTCAACCCGATCTGGTACGGATCCCACACTGATGAGCAATACTCAAGCATAGGTCGAACGAGTCTTTTGTAAGCCACCTCCTTTGTTGATGGACTACATTTTCTAAGGACTCTCCCAATGAATCTCAACCTGGTACCCGCCTTACCAACAATTAATTTTATATGATCATTCCACTTCAAACCGTTCCGCACGCATACTCCCAGATATTTTACGGAAGTAACTGCTACCAGTGTTTGCTCCGCTATCATATAATCATACAATAAAGGATCCTTCTTTCTATGTATTCGCAATATATTACATTTATCTATGTTAAGGGTCAGTTGCCACTCCCTGCACCAAGTGCCTATCCGCTGCAGATCTTCCTGCATTTCGCTACAATTTTCTAATGCTGCAACTTCTCTACATACTACAGCATCATTCGCAAAAAGCCGCATGGAATTTCCGACACTATCTACTAGGTCATTTATATATATTGTGAAATGCAATGGTCCCATAACACTCCCCTGTGGCACGCCAGAGGTTACCTTAACGTCTGTTAACGTCTCTCCATTGATAACAACATGCTGTGTTCTGTTTGCTAAAAACTCTTCAATCCAGCCACGCAGCTGCTCTGATATTCCGTAGGCTCTTACTTTGTTTATCAGGCGACAGTGCGGAACTGTATCGAACACCTTCCGGAAGTCAAGAAAAATAGCATCTACCTGAAGAGTGTATCTAATATTTTCTGGGTGTCATGAACAAATAAGGCGAGTTGGGTCTCACACGATCGCTGTTTCCGGAATCCATGTTGATTCCTACAGAGTAGATTCTGGATTTCTAAAAACGACATGATACGCGAGCAAGAAACATGTTCTAAAATTCTACAACAGATCGACGTCAGAGATATAGGTCTATAGTTTTGCGCATCTGCTCAACGACCCCTCTTGAAGACTGGGACTACCTGTGCCCTTTTCCAATCATTTGGAACCTTCCGTTCCTCTAGAGACTTGCGGTACACGGCTGTTAGAAGGGGGGCGTTCTTTCGCGTACTCTGTGTAGAATCGAATTGGTATCCCGTCAGGTCCAGTGGACTTTCCTCTGTTGAGTGATTCCAGTTGCTTTTCTATTCCTTGGACACTTATTTCGATGTCAGCCATTTTATCGTTTGTGCGAGGATTTAGAGAAGGAACTGCAGTGCGGTCTTCCTCTGTGAAACAGCTTTGGAAAAAGGTATTTAGTATTTCAGTTTTACGCTTGTCATCCTCTGTTTCAATGCCATCATCATCCCGGAGTGTCTGGATATGCTGTTTCGAGCCACTTACTGATTTAACGTAAGACCAGAACTTCCTAGGATTTTCTGTCAGTTCGGTACATAGAATTTTACTTTCGAATGCACTGAACGCTTCACGCATAGCCCTCCTTACGCTAACTTTGACATCGTTTAGCTTCTGTTTGTCTCAGAGGTTTTGGCTGCGTTTAAACTTGCAGTGAAGCTCTCTTTGCTTTCGCACTAGTTTCCTAACTTTGTTGTTGAACCACGGTGTGTTTTTCCCGTCCCTCACAGTTTTACTCGGGTCGTACCTGTCTAAAACGCATTTTACGATTACCTTGAACTTTTTCCATAAACACTCAATATTGTCAGTGTCGGAACAGAAATTTTCGTTTTGATCTGTTAGGTAGTCTGAAATCTGCCTTCTATTACTTTTGCTAAACAGATAAACCTTCCTCCCTTTTTTTATATTCTTATTAACTTCCATATTCAGGGATGCTACACCGGCCGTATGATCACTGATTCCCTGTTCTGCAGTTACAGAGTCGAAAAGTTCGGGTCTGTTTCTTACCAGTAGGTCCAAGATGTTATCTCCACGAGTCGGTTCTCTGTTTAATTGCTCGAGGTAATTTTCGGATAGTGCACTCAGTATAACGTCACTCGATGCTCTGTCCCTACCACCTGTCCTAAACATCTGAGTGTCCCAGTCTATATCTGGTAAACTGAAATCTCCACCTAAGACTATAACATGCTGAGAAAATTTATGAGAAATGTATTCCAAATTTTCTCTCAGTTGTTCTGCCACTAATGCTCCTGAGTCGGGAGGTCTGTAAAAGGAGCCATCTATTAACCTAGCTCGGTTGTTGAGTGTAACCTCCACCCATAATAATTCACAGGAACTATCCAATTCTACTTCACTACAGGATAAACTACTACTAACAGCGACAAACACGCCACCACCGGTGGCATGCTATCTATCCTATCTAAACACCGTCTGTGCCTTTGTAAAAATTTCGGCAGAATTTATCTCTGGCTTCAGCCAGCTTTCTGTACCTATAACGATTTCAGCTTCGGTGCTTTCTATCAGCGCTTGAAGTTCCGGTACTTTACCAATGCAGCTTCGACAGCTTACAATTACAATACCGATTGGTGCTTGGTCCCCGGATGTCCTGACTTTGGCCCACACCCTTTGAGGCTGTTGCCCTTTCTGTACTTGCCCGAGGCCATCTAACCTAAAAACCGCCCAGTCCACGCCACACAACCCCTGCTACCCGTGTAGCCGCTTGCTGCGTGTAGTGGACTCCTGACCTATCCAGCGGAACCCGAAGCCCCACCACCCTAGGGCGCAAGTCGAGGAATCTGCAGCCCACACGGTCGCAGAACCGTCTCAGCCTCACTACGATCATATCTTCGGGGACGATTTTAATTGTGTTCTCCACCGAAAGTACCTGGATCCACACTTTTCGACTTGTCAAGAACAAATGATTCAAATGGCTCTGAGCACTATGGGACTTAACTTCTCAGGTCATCAGTCCCCTAGGGCTTAGAACTACTTAAATCTAACTAACCTAAGGACGTCATACGCATCCATGCCCGAGGCAGGATTCTAACCTGCGACCGTAGTGGTCGCGTGGTTCCAGACTGTAGCGCCTAGAACCGCATGGCCACCTCGGCCGGTTCTTGTCAAGAACTTCGGATATTGGTGCGAGACCTGCATCTGACCGATACTTTGGAGAAAATGTTTGGGGGCCATCCCGGACACACATATCTTATTAGTCACCTGGCCAGTCGTCTTGATCGCATCTACAGGGTGTTACAAAAAGGTACGGCCAAACTTTCAGGAAACATTCCTCACACACAAAGAAAGAAAATATGTTATGTGGACATGTGTCCGGAAACGCTTACTTTCCATGTTAGAGCTCATTTTATTACTTCTCTTCAAATCACATTAATCATGGAATGGAAACACGCAGCAACAGAACGTACCAGCGTGACTTCAAACACTTTGTTACAGGAAATGTTCAAAATGTCCTCCGTTAGCGAGGATACATGCATCCACCCTCCGTCGCATGGAATTCCTGATGCGCTGATGCAGCCCTGGAGAATGGCGTATTGTATCACAGCCGTCCACAATACGAGGACGAGGAGTCTCTACATTTGGTACCGGGGTTGCGTAGACAAGAGCTTTCAAATGCCTCCATAAATGAAAGTCAAGGGGGTTGAGGTCAGGAGAGCGTGGAGGCCATGGAATTGGTCCGCCTCTACCAATCCATCGGTCACCGAATCTGTTGTTGAGAAGCGCACGAACACTTCGACTGAAATGTGCAGGAGCTCCAACGTGCATGAACCATATGTTGTGTCGTACTTGTAAAGGCACATGTTCTAGCAGCACAGGTAGAGTATCCCGTATGAAATCATGATAACGTGCTCCATTGAGCGTAGGTGGACGACGAAACTAAAATGAACTCTAACATAGAAATTAAGCGTTTACGGACACACGTTCACATAAAATCTTTTCTTTATTTGTGTATGAGGAACGTTTCCTGATGGTTTGGGCGTACCTTTTTGTAACACCCTGTATATCTCGCGTGAACTTGCGCCAGTTGTGTTGGACGCCGAACGGTGGCCTGTTGCCGTCTCAGACCATATTGTCTTCATATGCACGGTCATCCTCTATCAACAAAATGTATGGCTCTGTCATGGCATGCGGAAGATGAATGTTGTATACATCCTTGGCTGTGCAATAGGAAGGACATCCGACCACACTCTACCATTAATACTGCCAAATCCGAAAATTAACGTACCGGCCCCTGAGGATACGGGACCAAGGCAAGGACAAGGCAGTTACGCGTCTTGTTCTCCCTGCTGCTTGCTTTCTTCCGATTAGAGTGTGAAAAGTGAGATAGTATAATGCATAGCCTTCCAAGGAGAGTATCAATATAAATAAAACTCTTTTTGGGTGTTAGCCTGTGTAATTATGGAACACTAAAAGTGTAAAGCTACCTTTCCACCATCTTTACACCTAGCCTTATCAGAAATACTAAACTGCTGAAGTGGTATTTCATCGGAAAATATATCCCTTGTTGTGAAATACGAAAATAGTTATTTGTCTGAGTTACATCGGGTCAAGGTCCTGAGCCTATATCTACAGATGTGGATACATCATTCCCCAATAGAGCGGGAAATCCCGAACTGTAAACCTATGCCAGTGATATGTTCCGGAAAAATTTCGAGTTTTTTGTGTAAATACTGAAATAATCATCCTCGTCCTTTACTAGTACTAACAGTTCCATGACCTTCGTCTTCAAAGACCCGTAGCGCATTCGAATTATTGATTATAAATATTGCCTAAACAGTATTGTTTGCATTCAAGCAAAGAGGGTAAAGGAAAGATGAAAGTAAGAAGAGTCACTTTCGAATAAATCGAAAATTCAATCAAGCAAATCTCTTAGCCGCAAAGGTTATAAAATCCACAACAACCAGCGGCAGAGCTCATAGGTCTCAATCATCAGAGTGCCGTGTGCCCATTGTGTGAGTGACGTCGGAACACAGCGGCAAAATAGTTCAAGAAATTTCCCCCCCCCCTCCCACTCCCAAAGTACGCATCTTTCACCAGCATCTATCACCAGCTCTAGCAGGGTCCTCTGAAAGACTATATAACAAGCTTTTTTACCCACGTAAAATGGCCACTTCCGATATTTCATGGGCATTCGAAGATATTGAGGTAATGTTTTAGACTTACTAAATGGTTAATAATCGAAACACTCTCAATGAAATATTGATGATTTTTCACTGTAATGACAGACTGTTCTAAAAATGTTCTATAGTTTTTCGAAAGCGTATTCGGGTAAAATACAGGGAGTGAAAGGCTATTTACAATTTGTACAGAAACCAGATGGCAGTTATAAGACTCGAGGGGCATGAAAGGGAAGCAGTGGTTGGGAAGGGAGTGAGACAGGGTTGTAGCCTTTCCCCAATGTTGTTCAATCTGTATACTGAGCAAGCAGTAAAGGAAACAAAAGAAAAATTCGGAGTAGGTATTAAAATCCATGGAGAAGAAATAAAAACCTTGAGGTTCGCCGATGACATTGTAATTCTGTCAGAGACAGCAAAGGACTTGGAAGAGCAGTTGAACGGAATGGACAGTGTCATGAAAGGAGGGTATAAGATGATCATCAACAAAAGCAAAACGAGAATAATGGAATGCAGTCGAATTAAGTCGGGTGATGCTGAGGGAATTAGATTAGGAAATGAGACACTTAAAGTAGTAAAGGAGTTTTGCTATTTGGGGAGCAAAATAACTGATGATGGTCGAAGTAGAGAGGATATAAAATGTAGACTGGCAATGGCAAGGAAAGCGTTTCTGAAGAAGAGAAATTTGTTAACATTGAGTATAGATTTAAGTGTCAGGAAGTCGTTTCTGAAAGTATTTGTATGGAGTGTAGCCAAGTATGGAAGTGAAACATGGACGATAAGTGGTTTGGACAAGAAGAGAATAGAAGCTTTCGAAATGTGGTGCTACAGAAGAATGCTGAAGATTAGATGGGTAGATCACGTAACTAATGAGGAATAGATTTGGGGAGAAGAGGAGTTTGTGGAACAACTTTACAAGAAGAAGGCATCAAGGGATCACAAATTTAGCACTGGAGGGCAGCGTGGAGGGTAAAAATCGTAGAGGGAGACCAAGAGATGAATACACTAAGCAGATTCAGAAGGATGTAGGCTGCAGTAGGTACTGGGAGATGAAGAAGCTTGTACAGGATAGAGTGGCATGGAGAGCTGCATCAAACCAGTCTCAGGACTGAAGACCACAACAACAAACAAACATTCCCGTTCAATAACATTAATGCCGTCCGGGAGTGTTTAACAACGCCTGACACAAGTGGCATGCTCCGTATAAGTCTACAGAGGTCAGTCTATGTTCTCCGTCCCCAGTTTAAAGGACAGCCCTTGAGAGCTCTTGGGGAGTTTGCGATGGAATAGAACGAGCACGAACACGTCTGTCGGGCATGTACCACTCATGCTTGTTAGGTTTTAGCTGTACTCACCGCCGGCCTTGCCATTACTTCAATGTCCAGGCACATTGGCACTGGAATTGTCATGCATGAGAAGGAATTCAGGACCACTATCGTATGCTTCAGCCACAACGTGGTCCAACAAGTTCCGTTAGAAGTACTGTTTGGCGGTAAGCCGACCATGGACAATGGATACATCCACAGGGCGGTCAAAACTGATTCTTTCCTGCACCATCGTGTCTTCACACACGAACGCAGCCGTCACCTGGTTTTAGTGAAAGTCTGGACTCGTCTGCGAATAACGCGTTTTGGCAGTGATGAAGTTGCCAGTTGACATGGGAATGGCAGAACTGAAGGCGAGCTGCGAGATGTTGTCACGTCAAGCGAGGTATCGAACAGGACGTCTGGGCCGTAAGGTATTTTCTCTTAACGTGTTCATTACAGTCTCAGACACAGCAGATCCAGTGGCCCTTCTGAGATCGTCATGCAGTGCTTTGGCGGTAGCCGTATGTCAAAACAACACAGACAATACCATATGTCTGTCTTCCCGTGAGGTTTCAATGCATCGGCGACCTTGTACAACTCCCCGTGTGTACTGACCTGTCCCCTTGCAGCGTGCCCACAACCCATGTATGACAGATGGACAGTCATTTACAGCAGCTCGGTGGAAACTCCATCCTTCTTATATGAAACAGAGTGCTCTTGTAATCTGTACTGCATTAAGATGGCGCATTGCATGTGCTTGACGTAAAACGACGACCATAAATGACAACCGCCGCCTGTGTACCTCATTAGAGACCATCTGGACACCGGTACTCACTTCCTTTTGAGGGGTCATCTGATACTGTAATGCGTAACAGAGCTGATAGATGGCGAGTGACTTTAATTGTTGCATACATTGAAAGCGAATGTCTGAAGCTAGACGGTAAGGCAACAGGCACTGCCTGTATCAGAATAGATTTAACATACCAGACGTTGACACGTGTTCCGCCAATTCTTTTGAGCATTGTATTTGAACTACACACTTAGCTCGCTCGTTATTTGATGAATGCACGCGATAACCGTACTCATCACCGAATTTCAGTGACTGTGGGGATCTTCCTTTCTTGACTCAGCTGTACTGTTCTGTTTTATTTCTGCTAGATTTATGATAGCTTCGTGTACCTAGAGTTAGCCCAAGGAAATCCTGTTCGTGATATCTTTCGTACGACGCCTAGTGTCGACGAAAATTTACGATTTGCTTCACATTACAGGCAAAATTACTATTAATGTACAATTTTACGAGCCCATTCGATAAAGCGGAAACAAATTATTGTAGTGCGTTATTCGTTTTATCGATATATGTTAACAGGAACAATAAAACAGACAAATAATTGGTACTCTAAAAGTGACTGAACAGCGCTGCTGTATGGCGTTAGCAGTCAACACCGCCATACGGAGCTGTCACTTCTGGAATAGTGATTATTCTTCGTGTTTCACTGTCCCTGTTAATACACTACTGGCCATTAAAATTGCTGCACCAAGAAGAAATGCAAATGATAAACAGGTATTCATTGGACAACTATATTATACTAGAACTGACATGTGATTACTTTTTCACGCAATTTGGGTGCGTAGGTCCTAAAAAATCAGTACCCAGAACAACCACCTCTGGCCGTAATAACGGCCTTGATACGCCTGGGCATTGAGTCAAACAGAGCTTGGATGGTGTCTACAGGTACAGCTGCCCATGCAGCTTCAACACAATACCACATTTCATCAAGAGTAGTGGCTGGCGTATTGTGACGAGCCAGTTGCTCGGCCACTATTGACCAGACGTTTTCAATTGGTGAGAGATCTGGAGAATGTGCTGGCCAGGGCAGCAGTCGAACATTTTCTGTATCCAAAAAGGCCCGTACAGGACCTGCAATATGCGGTCGTGCATTATCCTGCTGAATTGTAGGGTTTCGCAGGGATCGAAAGAAGGGTAGAGCCACGGGTCGTAACACATCTGAAATGTAATGTCCACTGTTCAAAGTGCCGTCAATGCGAACAAGATATGACCGAGACGTGTAACCAATGGCACCCCATACCATCACGCCGGGTGATACGCCAGTATGGCGATGACGAATACAAGCTTCCAATGTGCGTTCACCGCGATGTCACCAAGCACGGATGCGACCATCATGATGCTGTAAACAGAACCTGGATTCATCCGAAAAAATGACCAATTGCCATTCGTGCACCCATGTTCGTCGTTGAGTACACAATCGCAGGCGCTCCTGTCTGTGATGCAGCGTCAAGGGTAACCGCAGCCATGGTCTTCGAACTGATGGTCCCTGCTGCTGCAAACGTCGTAGAACTGTTCGTTCAGATGGTTGTTGTCTTGCTAACGTCCCCATCTGTTGACATAGGGATCGAGACGTGGCTGCACGATCTGTTACAGACATGCGGATAAGATGCTTGTCATCTCGACTGCTAGTGATACGAGGCCGTTGGCACCCAGCACGGCGTTCCATATTACCCTCCTGAACCCATGGATTTCATATTCCGCCAACAGTCATTGGATCTCGACCAACGCGAGCAGCAATGTCGCGATACGATAAATCGCAATCGCGATAGGCTACAAGCCGACCTTTATCAAAGTCGGAAACGTGATGATACGCATTTCTATTCCTTACACGAGGCATCACAACATCGTTTCACCAGCCAACGCCGTTCAACTGCTGTTTGTGTATGAGAAATCGGTTGGAAATTTTCTTCATGTCAGCACGTTGTAGGTGTCGCCACCGGCGCCAACGTTGTGTGAATGCTGTGAAAAGCTAATCATTTGCATATCACACCATCTTCATCCTGTCGGTTAAATTTCACGTCTGTAGCACGACATCTTCGTGGTGTAGCAATTTTAATGGCCAGTAGTGTACATATCGATGGAACGAATATCGAACTAGACAAATTGGGGACTGCTGTGTCGGATGAGGACGCAAAATTCCAATTTAAAAATAATTTTTTTCTAACGGGAATCAAACCGAAGCTTTCCGTCTACGCTGGGTATCACATGAGAGACGTGATGAGCTGCGTTTGCTTTTGCTGTCGCCAGCTATCCGTCCCATAAAATAAATTGCAAATATCTGACGAAACACCAGAAAACATCTGCCGAAACACCAGCAAAAATTAGCCTGACGACTCTTAGGAGAGAGACCCTGTACAGTGCACTAGAAACTTCCTCGGGATGCTTCCTATGTCTTTTTGTACACAGCAGTAGTGGAAGTGAACAATAAATAAATTACTTCTAGACTGAATGTTTTGACATGAAACTCATCGTCCCATGACGAAACCGCGCAAGAGCTTGCCGTATGCTGCGACAGCAGTTGCAACATCTGGGATATCAAACCAGCCGTTTCACTTTCTGGAAACCCAGAACATCCGGAAGACTCTTCAGAACTTAGGGGACAACTGTAATTCCTAATTATCATCTCCCACTTAGGACACAGAAGGCATCAGCGCGAGTGTAGTGGTGTGGGCCTAACACTGATATCTTCTGGGACTACACAGAAAAACATGACATTTGTGGTGATGTGTTATTCTAAACATCTCTCTGTCCACTGAAGCCTGAAAGAAGTATATGCCCTGTGGACGATTTGTTTTCTGCAAATGTTAAGATCCATGCAGGCTGATGAACGCCCTGATTCAACCTACGTTTATTAAATGATGATACTGCTTCTTTTGTTTTTAACGAAACAACAGATGGAAGAACTTAAAGAAGCCTGAAAATAGTCTGAAAATCATTACAATCAGAGTAAAACTATGGGTAATGATCGCATCGATAAGGAAATGGTACCATCTGTCCACGGAGTCAAATATCCAGTTGTAGATCTCGTGGCCGAGCGGTTCTAGGCGCTGTAGTCTGGAACCGCGAGACCGCTACAAAAGATTAGAGATGGCCTGTAGTGTCTGAGGGAATTAAATTTTGATTTCAAACCTAATCTTCCTGTATGTCTGAAACGAGGATTTTACAATGTTTGTGTAATGTCAGTTTCTGCTTACAGCAGTACAAGATAGCATTTTAATGAGGAAACTGTTTAAGCTGTGAGCACTTCACTGCGAGAAATGAAGAGGTGCATGTTGCGAATCACAAGGGGAGATAGGGAAATATACAAATGGTTCAGGAAACTGATTAAGGATATAATTAATACAGTAATGGAGGTGGCATGGAACAAATCTCCTGGTGTCCGGATGCTAAACTGAGCAGAGACGATCTTTGATAGATTCGAAGAGATAAGAGGACCGAGACGACGACCCAAGGTGGTGTGATCGTATCAGTAAATCTGTAGAAGGCGATGTCTACAGGTGTGTTTGCGTAGTAGTGGAAGACAAATGGATGGTGATGATGAAATGTTATAGATGATAAGGATGACATGAAATTAAAAAAAAAAACCTCTGTGGTGTTAGTTGAGTTCTCGAATGCTCAGAGAAATGTAATATTAAACTTGCACGCCTATGACTTGCTGAGAGAAATTCCTGAATGTTAGGACACTAGTAGATACCAAGTGATAGGCTTAGGGCTAGAAAGAGCGTAACAGGGCAAAATAAGTGGAGGAGAAACTTATTAATAGGAAAACAATATTCTTTGATGTCGCTTGGTTGTTTGGTTACAGACCAGATGGTTTATACGTCCAAGTTTTGTCGTATAGAAGACTGTAATAACTTCCGAAAACTTTTTGTGAACAAATATAAATTCAGTTGATGGTGATTAATTGCCCAGACTGGTTCAAAATTTCTGATTTACTATAGTATACCTGCGGTCAAAGTTCGTCACTTCTTTCATAAGACAACCAGTTTCAGTTGATGCATCTATCTTCAGATCTGCAGTCATTAGAAAATGATCCTTTGCAGTACTCATAACGCAACAGTAACTGGAAATAAAATAGGAAGTGCAGGACTGACAGGCAGGAACTAAACATACAAGCAATAACTTTCGTCATCCTTAATCATCTAAGAAATCATTCATGTCTACACATAAAAGACAATGACCAGACTGACTCACTGACTCATCATCGCCCAGCTCAAACTACTAAAGATAGAAACTTGAGATTTGCGGAGGATGTCGACCTTATACTGTACGCATCGTTTAAGGAGGGAGTTTTTTAAATTCCACCCCTAAGGGGGTGAAATAGGAGATGAAATGGTTTTTGAAAATATGTCGCTGTTAAGGGAGTTTTGAAGATAACCTACGAAAATTGGTATTTGGTTTCTCGGTGATAAATAAATACGTGTTTCAACATGTTTGGATATCCAACCACTATGGGGGTGAAATAGTGGGAGGAAAAATATTTTATGAAAATAAATCAGTATTAAAGAACTACTAAGATATTTTTAAAGCTACGTCTAAAGAAAAATGCTATTTCGCTTCTCGGCTACAAATAAAAGAATACTTGTTCCAGTGTTTTCGTAAATCCAACCGCTAAATGGGTGAAATAGGGGATTAAAAGTTTATGGATAAATTTCCTTATGAAAGCATTTTTAAAACTAAATATACGAAAATTTGAGTTTGTCACATCAGAAGCTATATATATATATATATATATATATATATATATATATATATATATATATATATATATATATATCACTGTTTTCGCAAGTTCAGCCACTATGGGGTTGAAATAAGGGGTGAAAGTTTTCATAAAAATATTTCATTACGCAACCTCTTTTAAAGCTAAATAAATGAAATTTGTATTTGGCTTGTCTGTCAAAAATTTTAAAACATCTAATTTATCCGTGTTTGGAAATTCAACCCGTAGGGGGGTAAAAAAGGGGCGAAGTGGTTTACCAAAATATTGCACTGTGAAAATATTTAAAGTTAAATCTTTGAAAACTGATGTTTGGCTTTTCCGGTGGAAATGAAAACATACATGTTTCTCTGGTTTTGGAAACTCAACAACTAAGGGGGTAAAATGGGGCCAGATTGATTCACCGACTGCTCATCGCCCAGTCCAAACTGCTAAGAATAGAAAATTAAATTTTGGAAAAGTTGTGGATCTTTTACTGTAGGAATCGTTTAAAAAGGGATTGTTCGAAATTCCACTCGTAAGGGGGTGAAATGCGAGATAAAGGATTTTTGAAACTACATCGCTTTTAATACTCTTTCGAGATAGATCTACAACAGTAGGTATTTGGTTTCTCAGTCAGAAATTTAAAAAAAAATACGTTTCTTAGCATGTTTTGAAATTCAGCCATTAAGGATGTAAAATAGTGAGTGAAAGATGGTTATGAAAATAAATCGTTGTTAAACGATTACTAAAGCTTCTTTAAAGCTACATCGATGAAAAACTGGTGTTTGACTTCTCGGTTGGAAATGAAAAAACACGTGTTCCACGGTTTAGGAAATTCAACCTTCAAGGAGGTGGAATAGGACCAGACTGATTCATCGTCATCCAGTCCAAACCGTTAAGGAGAGAACCTTGAAGTTTGGAGAGGGACTGGGTCTTACACCGTAGGCATCGTTAAAGAACGGATTGTCGAAAGGGGATAAGATATGGGATGAAAATTCTTAAGAAAGTATTTCGTTAAATAAAAATTTTTAAAGGTAAACCTATGGAAATTATTATTTGGTTTCTCGGTTAGATATAAAGAAATATGTGTTAGGGAATGAATTTTGTACGCAAATACCACCACAGGAACGCAAAAGGCATGATTAACAAAACCTTGGACTCCAGCTACGAGAATGGCTTTTTGGTCAGAAGTACATTCGGCAAAGACCATGCTTCTATCGCCTTACTTAGCATGAAAAGTTTAGAAGTTGTTGCAATTTGTGATCAACATAAAAATTCAATTAGAGAAAAATAAAAAACATATCTGTGCAGAGCAAATATTTCACGCGTGCGACACAGCAGGCGCTAAGCTAGTCACCCTACAAAAAGACAGAAGCACTAGCACTTACGAGTATAGTTGATTGCTAGAAGGCTTAGTTGCTGGTAAGTGGGGGTGAGGGGTGGGGGTAGGGGAAGGGCTTGGCTAAAAGATAAATAACGGCACAATACCAGGTAATGAGCTAGTTAGGAGTAGGTATCCATTTTGTCATCGTACGGGTTTTTCCAAGCTTGAAATTGCGGTACACAATTTGTGGTACTGTTCCACAGGTGCAATGTGTCTAAAATACGAGCTGTGGTGTGTCTCTACTGAAAATGAAGGCAAGCAAGAACAGCTGTCTACAGGGGCCGTTAGATACAAAGTAGAACTCTATGTGATCAAAAGTATCCGGACATCCCCAAAACATACGTTTTTCTTATTAGGTGCTTTGTGCTGCCACCTTCTGCCAGGTACTCCATATCAGCCACCTCTATAGAGATCATGAGAGAGCAGAATGGGACGCTCCGCGGAACTCACGCACTTCGAACGTGGTCAATTGATTGGGTACCACATGTGTCATACGTCTGTACGCGAGAATTCCATACCTCTAAACATATCTAAAAACACCATAGTGAACGCATTATTGTGGCCAAGATAGATACGAAGCCCACGCCTACTACAGTAGTACAAGTTTATATGCCAACTAGCTCTGCAGATGACGAAGAAATTGAAGAAATGTATGATGAAATAAAAGAAATTATTCAGATAGAGAAGGGTTCCGAAAATTTAAGAGTCATGGGTGACTGGAATTCGGTAGTAGGAAAAGGGAGAGAAGGTAACGTAGTAGGTGAATATGGATTGGTGCTAAGAAATGAAAGAGGAAGCCACCTGGTAGAATTTTGCACAGAGCACAATTTAATCATAGCTAACACTTGGTTCAAGAATCATAAAAGAAGGCTATATACATGGAAGAAGCCTGGAGATACTGACAGGTTTCAGATAGATAACATAATGGTAAGACAGGGATTTAGGAACCAGGTTTTAAATTGTAAGACATTTCCAGAGGCAGATGTGGACTCCGACCACAATCTATTGGTTATGACCTGTAGATTAAAACTCAAGAAACTGCAAAAAGGTGGGAATTTAAGGAGAAGGGACCTGGATAAACTGACAGAACCAGAGGTTGTGGAGAGTTTCAGGAAGAGCGTAAGGGAACAATTGACAGGAATGGGGGAAAGAAATACAGTAGAAGAAGAATGGGTAGCTTTGAGGGATGAAGTAGTGAAGGCAGCAGAGGATCAAGTAGGTAAAAGGCGAGGGCTAGTAGAAATCCTTGGGTAACAGAAGAAATAGTGAATTTAATTGATGAAAGGAGAAAATATAAAAATGCAGTAATTGAAGCAGGCGAAAAGGAATACAAACGTCTCAAAAATGAGATCGACAGGAAGTGCAAAATGGCTAAGCAGGGCTAGAGGATAAATGTAAGGATGTAGAGGCTTATCTCACTAGAGGTAACATAGATACTGCCTACAGGAAAATTAAAGAGACCTTTGGACATAAGAGAACCACTTGCATGAACACCAAGAGCTCAGATGGAAAACCAGTTCTAAGCAAAGAAGGGAAAGCAGAAAGGTGGAAGGAGTATATAGAGGGTCAGTACAAGGGCGATGTACTTGAGGACAATATTATGGAAATGGAAGAGGATGTAGATGAAGATGAAATGGGAGATATGATACTGCGTGAAGAGTTTGACTGAGCACTGAAAGACCTGAGTCGAAACAAGTCCCCCAGAGTAGACAACATTCCATTGGAACTACTGATGGCCTTGGGAGAGCAAGTCCTGACAGAACTCAACCATCTGGTGAGCAAGATGTATGAAATATGCGATATACCCTCAGACTTCAAGAAGAATATAGTAATTCCAATCCCAAAGAAATCAGGTGTTGACAGATTCGAGAATTACCGAACTATCAGATTAATAAGTCACAGCTGCAAAATACTAACGCGAATTCTTTACAGACGAATGGAAAAACTGGTAGAAGTCGACCTCGGGGAAGATCAGTTTGGATTCCGTAGAAATGTTGGAACACGTGGGGCAATGCTGAGACTACGACTTGTCTTAGAAGCTAGGTTAAGGAAGGGCAAACCTACGTTTCTAGCATTTGTAGACTCAGAGAAAGCTTTTGACAATGTTGACTGGAATACTCTCTTTCAAATTATGAAGGTGGCAGGGATAAAATACAGGGAGCGATAGGCTGTTTACAATTTGTACAGAAACCAGATGGCAATTATGAGTCGAGGGACATGAAGGGAAGAAATAACAATTTTGAGGTTCGCCGATGACATTGTAATTCTGTCAGAGACAGCAAAGGACTTGTAAGAGCAGTTGAACGGAATGGACAGTGTCTTGAAAGGAGGATATAAGATAAACATCAACAAAAGCAAAACGAGAATTATGGAATGCAGTCGAATTAAGTCAGGTGATGCTGAGGGAATTAGATTAGGAAATGAGACACTTAAAGTAGTAAAGGAGTTTTGCTATTTGGGGAGCAAAATAACTGATGATGGTCTAAGTAGAGAGGATTTAAATTGTAGACTGGCAATGGCAAGGAAAGCGTTTCTGAAGAAGAGACATTTGTTAACATCGATTATAGATTTAAGTGTCAGGAAGTCATTTCTGAAAGTGTTTGTATGAAGTGTATGGAAGTGAAACATGGACGATAAATAGTATGGACAAGAAGAGAATAGAAGCTTTTTAAATGTGGTGCTACAGAAGAATGCTGAAGATCAGGTGGGTAGATCACATAACTGAAACGTCTCCTTTGAAAAATTATACACGACTGTGCTTAAAGTGACATACAATATTTTTAGCGCAACGCAATCTGACTTTCAAAAATCCCTACAAGAGAATGGCCCTGACTAACATTAACCAAACTTTCTTTGTAATTCAAAAATCTTTAAAAATAAATGGTTTAAGTACAAAATTAATCACTCAAATACATGTACTGTAGCGCTAAACTGTGCGTCTTGTTGTAGGATAATCTCTGTGGAAGTGTCGTAGTTATTGTCCTCCGAAAGCTAAGTTCTGCAGAAGTCAATGTACTTACCTCATGATAAACAAAAGTGAAATGCTTTGCGTATAGATATCTTAGTTATTACGCTTATTGTTGTGATGAAGAACGTACTGTGTTGTAACGTATTGTTGTGCTATGAAAGAGGCTGTCTCATTGTAGCTATACCACAAAAGTTACTACTAAAACATGTTTTACTTTCCAGAATAATACAGAAAAACTGTGCAGATATGAAACAGAAACACCGCAAACAGATTCTAAGTCTGACAAAGCATACTAGTAATGTAAAGTGAAAAGTTATATGGCAAAGACAAAGTTAAAAGGCAGATTATCTTTCAATAAACGGTTTTACATGTGAAATGTGGTGTAAACCTTTACTCTTTCTAGTACGCAGAGTTTCGACTTTAACGCAATTATCATTCGGTATTCGTCCGTAAAGAATACTGGAATTTTGCTCAAGGTTAGCGTCAATGTTATTTTTCCCTGAGCCAGCGGGCGCAAGTGGCTGCCTGCGGTGCGAGTCATTGTCTGTTTCTTTGTTGGCGCGTGTCGTTATTGGGATTAGGAGACCTAACTTCTACTAATTCGCCTTGCCGAGAGGGCCCAGCCCTGTTTAAAGCTCGCCAGTCCTGATGGAATTCAGGTCTGTCGTTTTGTCGGTAGTTTACAGAGTTTCTTTCGTGTCGGTCACGTGGTGGAGAATTTCTCCCTGAATCGTAACTGCGCGCTGAACTGTTGTGTCTGAAATTATTCTGTCTCCCTTGATAATAATAGTTCTGATTACCATATTGTCTGTTTCTATGGTTATCTCTGTCATATTCATTACTACGGAAATGCGATCTTTCTCTGGAACTATTATTCTGCCAGCGTTTATCATACGGGTGGTGTCTCTTTTGGTCACGATTTACATTGAAAGAATAGCCTTGTCTTATATTATTTGTGTCATCACGGAATTGTGACGGATGTGATCTGTAATTGTTGTACTCCTGTTTTCGCATCCCGCAACTGTCTGTGTCAATTTCTAATTCTTGTAAGAGTCCCTGAAAAGCTTCAATGTCGTCTTTGCAACGTCCTGCTAAAATAATATGTCGTAAATGTTCAGGCAGTTTGATTAAGCAAATGTTGATGAGTTCTGAGGGGCTGTATGGGTTTGAGAGATACTGATTCTTATGCAACATGTCTTCAAAATATTTCATAAGACTGGAAAATTCAGATTGCTCGAAACGTTTCATCATTATGATGCTATGTTTTACTCGGTCTTGTGTAGCTTGAGACCAATACGCTGAGAGGAAGGCATGATAAAATTCTCCTTCACTGTGACAATCGTGAATGACCGATCGCATTCTTACAGCTGGTTCATTCTCCAAGTAGCCACCCATAAATTCTAACCTGTGCTCCAATGACCAGTTTGGAGGAAAACAATGAGAGAATTGATGGAGCCATGCTTGTGGATGAATGTCGTTGCCAGAATTCTTAAATGTTTTGAATTTATGTGTAGTAATGAACAGCTTATAGTCAAAATCATCATGTCGGCGAGTCACATGTCGGTCAGTGTTATGTCGTTTCGGTGGTTCCATCTCAAAATCCAATGCGCCTTACCAATTTCTTTCATAATTTCCGAAGTGTCCTGAGTTATTATTTTGTGGTCGTTCCGTATTTCTATGTCCCTCTTCCCGTACTGGAGAGCGAGTGTCCTCTGAAATATGTAATTCTTGTATTACCTGCGTCAACTGATCTTGTACTTCCCGGATTTCTCTTTTGTACTGTGTATTGATTTGATTTTGATTTTGTTTGAATTTTCTAATTTGTTCATACTCTTCTGTGTCAGTGAAGGCTACAGGTCTTGTGTCATTCAGATCATCATCTACCTTTGTAGATAAGTTAGTGACCTGATCCGAAAGTTCGACTACTTTCTCCAATAGTGAACACATTTCCTTAGTGTGTTTTTCTGAACCAAATTTCAGAGAGTCCATTTGTGTTGACATCGAATCTACTGTGTCCTTTAAGTTTTACTGAGTTTTTGCAAGTTGCGTAACCGAATCGGTAGATGCAACTGAATCAATTTTATCTTTCAGGGTCTCATGATTTTGATGAACAATAGTTTGCAGTTCTTTTATGGCTGCTTCGTGATTCTGTAATGCATTTTCATGCCACGAAAAAATAGGTTGAAAATGCTCACAAATTTGTGTTTTTACGTCATTACAGACTTTTTGACATTTCGATTCAATGTTATGTAACTCAGTAGTTAAATCTTCACGTGTTTGTTCAAGTGTGGTGTCTAACTTTTTAAGATTTTGTTCCACTGTGTATAACTTTTTAAGATTTTGTTCCATTGTGTGTAACTGTTGCTGTGTTTGTCTCTGGTGTTGTTCCATTGTGTCTAACTTTTGAAGATTTTGTCCCATTTGTCTCTGATTTTGTTCCATTTGTTGCATTAATTGCAATAATAATGTATTAGTGTCTGGAATCTGTTTCTCTATGCTTTTTGGCAGTGCCTTTTCACCGGCAACATTCACATTTTGACAAGCAGAAAATGTGTCTTGACTCATTTGAGAAAACAGTGAGGACCCAAAACCTAAGTCTACAGTATTTTCAGTATTGTGTTCTGTCATTTCGGATTCCTGAGGCAAGCTGTTGCCGACCGATCGATCGATATGGCTTCCCTGTTCACTAATTGTTTCACTGTCTACACCATTATTTGCCGCCCGCTCCATTTCCCTATGCACAATTACCAAATTACTACTTCGAATGCCTGTTAATTCACTATACAGTGGTGCTGATAAGCTACGCTCTTCGTCACTATTATTTATCAGTTTACTTTGGCGCCTAGTGTTACGTTTTTCACACGCCATTATTGTCACAATATTTCACACGACAACACAGAAAAGCACAATTTGAAGAGCAAAAATAACAGAACACATTAACATAGCACTGAAAATAATATCTAGTTAATTGCAAGCGCAGCTGCGAAATACTTGGTGCAATTCTAAATGCATGTCACAACTGTACAACAATGAAAAACTACAACTACAAAGGAAATTCTCTCTATAATTACGCGCTAGCAATAAACAAAAGCTACACTAATTACACAAACTACAAGAAAAAAATCAGAAGATTCCAGTGAGATATCCTTGGCTAAGGGTCGACATATGGAACGTCCCCTTAGAAAAATTATTCACAACTGTGCTTAAAGTGACATACAATATTTTTAGCACAACGCAATCTGACTTTCAAAAATCCCTACAAAAGAATGGCCCTGACTAACATTAACCTATACCTTTCACAAATCACTTACCTCACAAAAATCTTCGTTACTCAGGCTACTGCAATACAGCAAGCGCCACTACTGCCAGCTAAATAAGAGATTCAAACTACAGAATGCACTAACTACTGATAGGCATAGTTAGCAAATGAAAGATTTTGATAGAGAACAAACAATGTATTTACCTTAATAGTGATAATATATATAGCAGTTCATAACATCCATTCTTACAAATATCAAAACTCCGCCATCTCTCTCCCCACATCCACCACTGCTGGCGGCTCACCTCCAACTGCGCAACGCTACGCGCTGTTCACAGCCAGCTGCCTAACACTACAATGGCAGACAACAATGCAAACTAGTCACAGACTGCACACAGCACAGCCAGTGATTTTCATACAGAGCGCTACGTAACGTTGCCAATAAGAAAACATAAACAGCCTACTTACATAGCCTACTTACATAACTAATGAGGAAGCAGTGAATAGGATTGGGGAGAAGAGAAGTTTGTGGCACAGCTTGACTAGAAGAAGGGATCGGTTGGTAGGACATGTTCTGAGGCATCGAGGGATCACCAATGTAGTATTGGAGGGCAGCGTGGAAGGAAAAAATCGTAGAGGAAGACCAAGAAACGAATACACTAAGCAGATTCAGAAGGATGTAGGTTGCAGTAAGTACTGGAAGATGAAGAATCTTACGCAGGATAGAGTAGCATGGAGAGCTGCATCAAACCAGTCTCAGGACTGAAGACCACAACAACAACAACAACAACAACAACAACCACAACAACAAACGTATCTACGTCCTCTGTTTCCTTTGTGATAGTGAAGGAGAAACGTGAAGGGACACGTACGGCACAAAAGCGTACTGGCCGTTCTCGTCTGTTGACTGACAGAGACCGCCGACAGTTGAAGAGGGTTGTAATGTGTAATAGGCAGACATCTATCCAGACCATCACACAGGAATTCCAAACTGCATCAGGATTCATTGCAAGTAATTTGACAGTTAGGCGGGAGGTGAGAAAACTTGGATTTCATGGTCGAGCGGCTGCCACACATCACGCCGGTAAATGCCAAACGACGCCTCGCTTGGTGTAAGGAGCGTAAACATTGAACGATTGAACGGTGGAGAAACATTGTGTAGAGAGACGAATCACTGTACGCAATGTGGTGATCCGATGGCAGGTTGTGGGTATGGCGAATGCGCAGTGAACGTCATCTGCCAGCGTGTGTATTGCCAATAGTAAAATTTGGAGGCGATGGTGTTATGGTGTTGTCGTGTTTCTCATGGAGGGGGCTCGCACCCCTTGCTTTCCCTGGCACTATAGTAGCACAGGCGTACATTGATGTTTTAAGCACCATCTTGCTTCCCACTGTTGAACAACGGTTCGGGGATGGCGATTGCATCTTTCAACACGATCGCGCACCTGTTCATAATGCACGGGCTGTGGCGGAGTGGTTACACGACAGTAACATCCCTGTAACGGACTGGTCTGCACAGAGACCTGACCTGAATCCTATAGGACACCTTTATGATGTTTTGGAACCCCGACTTCGTGCCAGGCCTCACCGACCGACATCGATACCTCTCCACAGTGCAGCATTCCGTGAAGAAAGGGCTGCCATTCCCAAAGAAACCTTCCAGCACCTGATCGAATGTATGCCTGCTAGAATGGAAGCTGTCTTCAAGGCTAAGTGTGGACCAACACCATACTGAATTTCAGCATTGCCGACGGAGGCCGCCACGAACTTGTAAGTTATTTTCAGCCATGTGTCTGGCTACTTTTGATCACATAGTGTATCTCAGTCGTGAGGTCTTCTTCGTCCCTCATAAAGGAAATAACACGGTATTTGCCTGAAGCTACAGAAAAGTATTTAAACATGGCTCTAACAGGGTCTGATGTTTCCTTCTTTACTTGTCCCATCCGTTCCGCTTCTTTGTGGATTTGAGAGCACATTACTTATAAAAATTTAAACTAATCTGAAAATATAGCATACTAAATATTAAAATTTGCAACACTCGAACTTCAGTTGACAGAGCCTGAATATGTGCCCTGATGGGCGATACAACGACATTACACTTACAACAAACAGTTAACTTTAATGAAAGGGTCTCATTAAGAAATGTTCTGTGCTGTATTGCATGGAATAGATAAATCGATATATGACCATACAGCACGTGTCGATAATACGCAAAGGTGTTACTAATTCATTTTAGTGTTCTATTAAGTTTATTTACTTAAAATAGTTTGAATCGTGTCTTACATGTGATTTCTGAGTATTTGTTCAATTATCCGGCACTTACGTGTCGTTATGTACTTTTTATGCATTTACGGATAGCATTGTTTGTTGAAACATAAAACAAAAACCATCATCAAAGAACTTCACGCAAAAAAATGTTCTGACTGTCTTTTCATTGCTGCTTTGACTGTGATTTCACTTGCTGCAGCAGTTGATTGCCGCTGTGTTTTATACGTAGTTGCGAACATAAATCTAACAACAAAGAAGAATAAACTATCTCTGCATTTAATTAGTGTTTCAACGCCGCGGTCACAGTCAACATGTGTTCTCATAAATTATGTTCAGTAAAATATAGCACGGTGTAACACATCGCATTGATGTCGCTGATATGGACAAGTAATTCTGAAAGCTGTCACCAAGAATTTATTTCCGTGTATATCATCGGGCAGTGAAAAACATATGCGACAGTTGCCATGCAACGAGAAAAAACAGGGTCGGAAATGCACGGCGGAACAGACAGAGAGAGAGAGCGAAATAGTACGTGTGTAGGAAAAACAGGACAAACCGCAAACCGCAATGAGTACGAACTCCCATTCGCTCCCAGCGGCCAAGTTTAATGAACCGTTTTTATGACGTGCCATAAATTCTCCTGAAACCTTGAAGAGTAATGCGCGTTGGACAAAAGATCGTTAGCTGACTTTTATGTTTCACGCGCAGTGCCAGTCATGAAGTGTTGGAGCAAGACAGCGTGACAGATCCTGACATAACACATTCGTCTGCATTAAGGAAGCTGCTGTGGGTAGTTTCTTTCGGCCATCAATCAACCGCCGTCATGATGGTTGCGGCCGTTAAAATTGCACGTGAAGTATTATATCAGTGAATACGTCTGTATGTGTGTGTGTGTGTGTGTGTGTGTGTGTCTGTGTGTCTGTGTGTTGGGACACAGTGGTGAGATCATAAGGTGAAGTCATTTCTCAATTTAGGAGGTGAATGGCCTTAGAAAATAAAGGAACCAGGAGTTAGAAACAAAGTACCTTTATTGGGGTCACCATTTGCTGCAACATGCTCCTGACATCCTTTGTAAAGCTGTTGGCAGGCGCTTCTTGTGGACTCGCTCGAAGTACCGTGGTCACGTGTTGTTGGATATACACACCATTACAGGAGAGGATACGTGGTGCTACCTATACGATCTGGAGACCAACTGACTGTCAATGGCGTGGTGTTCATCACCTTCTTCACCTTCTTCGTCTAGAACATAATAACAGAACAAACTCCTCCTGTCGAAGAAGGCATAACCATCGCCGACGCCGGTTTTGGGAGGCGGGAAGACGCTTACACAATGCCACTGATTATCACTCGGTCTCCGCATCGTATTGAAAACATCGGGTGCCATCTCCTATAATGATGCAGGTATCCCATAACATGAGACCACGCTCCTTCGAGCAAATCCTCAAGAAGTGCCTGCTGACAGTCTGGAACAACTTTACTACTGGTGTCACAAGTGTGTTACACCTAATGGTGATTACTTTGGCGTCCAATAAAGATATTGTTTTTTAACTGTTGTTTCCTTTATTATCCGAGACTACTCGCCGAATTTTCAGTCCCACTTTGTAATATTGCATCAGCTACTCTCCGTTATGAAGATTGCTAACACTCATTATATGTGAAGTTCCTTTTCGTTGGACACTTCTTTGATAAACTATCTTTCTCGATGGTGGGTTTTGTATCATTAGCGTTATTTGTTGATCGGTTACGTGCAGCTCATTAAGTTCAGTGGACAGAGATGTCACTATTAGCTTATTATATCATTTGTCGAAAGGCATCATTGAACTATAGTAAGGAAATCACGGAATAGGATTCGAATAAAACTTCAAATTTCATAAATGCTTCAGCTCTGGGTGACATTTCCTACTTATCAATTACTGTTCATTATTCTTTAGATACTCGGCGGTAAAATTAGGTACACTACACGTCTTTCTGTCCAATAGTTACTCCAACGGAGTGTTAGCGACCGAACACACATGCAGACACAACATACTATACAGCACGCGATCTGATCAGTGATGTGCACGACGAGGGATCACTTTTTGAGAACCCCGACGAACCGATACATCAGGACTACTTACCAGCCAGAGATTAAATGAGGTCTGGTGGCGCGGTAAGGGAGTATATGAGCTTAGCAGAGACGAATGGGCAATCATTGTAGCAATAGTTTGTGCTGCTAAGGGGTAGTTCCACTGTCAGGAGCGACTTTGACAAAGGACAGAATGTTACTGTCCTGTATCTGGGGATGAGCATCTCGGAAACGACGAAACTGTTTGGCTGCTCCCTTGCAACTCTGGTGAACATCGATGGAAAGTGGTTGAAGGACATATCTGGGGATGAGCATCTCGGAAAGGGCAAAACTATTTTGCTGTTCCCTTGCAACACTGGTGAACATCGATGGGAAATGGTTGAAGGACATATCAGGTGATGAGCATCTCGGAAACGGCAAAACTGTTTTTCTGTTCCTTTGCAACACTGGTGAACATCGATGGAAAGTGGTTGAAGGACAGTAAAACCCCGAGCAAGCGACGTGTTGTACGTAGACGCCTCATCATACAATGTGGAGTTCGGTGGCTTGTCCAGTCAGCATACATTGTTGAACATGTTGCATTGCATCAGACGGCCCCTACATGCTCCCAAGCTGATCCAGCGATCTCGTTATTTACGGTTGCAGTGGGAATGGAAAAAGTCGAGATTGGATCGTGAATTACTGGAAAAATATCTTCTGTTCGGATGAATCACTTTTCTTGTTACACCAAATGATAGTCGTGTCTGGACACGGCAGACTTACGGCTTCTCGAAGCTTGTACTGTGGGAAGTTATTTTGTAGTGTGGGATACATTCAGTAGTGCATTCACGGGAGTAATCGTAGGCGGCATGATAGCTTCGAATCATACGAGCTTTTTTACCGACCACCTACGTCCCTCCATGCTTCATGTCTTCCACAACGTCGATCGCATCTTCCAGCAGGATTTGTGCCTGTCGCGAGGACAGAATCGTGCTACAGTGGATTGATGAGCTTGGTACTGAACGCACGTTCATTCCTTCGCCACAAAATACTCCTTATCTGAGCGGGATGGAACACTTCTGAGACGTTATCGAGAGGCAACTCTGCACCTACAAACCACTGACTTGTAATTTAAGGGAACTGCGTGATCTGTTTCATAGATAAAGAGGTTCGACAAAAATATGGAACCACCATAGACACAATGTATTACCATGGCGTAGCTAAATCGTTGGCATTCAAAATAGCTTGCTCCCGTCTCGAAATGCGTAAATGTATGTCTTGTGCGGTTTTCAAGATAATCTTACACCGTTCTTCCTACAAAACAGTGGCAAGTTCAGGCAACGATGTTGCAAGTGGGTAGGGATCACGCGCCCTTCTCTCCAAAGTAGACCGCAAAGGCTCAATATTACTGAGATCTGGTGACTGTGGCGGCGAGCGGACATGTAGCAATCGATCCTCGTACTCACAAAACCCGTCCTGGATGGTGCGAACTGTGTGATCTGGGGACCTTTGGTCTTGGAACAAGCATTGTACCAAGGGATTGACTTGACCATCCAAAAACGATACTTAACTCTAGGCAGTAATGTGACCTTGCAGAATAGCCACGTGGCCCAAGAATAGAACGAAATGACTGCCCAAATCATCACCGAACCCCAGCGTCGTTTCACTCTTGGGACGTAAACTCGGTCAGCAGTCGGGAGCAGTTGAAACAAGACTCATACGACCAAATGACTTTGTTCCTTTGGTTCATAGTCTTAGTTCTTTTTATGGCTTTGGCACTACGGTTTCCTATATGGGCATTTGCATCACCGATGAGCGGCTCTGGAATTCTAGCTCCCCATGAAATTCCCAGCTCCTGAAGCTCCCTTCGTGTTGTTTCGGTGTGCGTGAGTGTGTCATTCACTTCTGCAGTAACTTTTGCATCTGTCATCATTTTATTTTTCGCAACAATCTTATTCAATCAGCACCAGTCACGACCACTCAACACACGCTTTCACTCGGGTTGTGACTTGACGGATGATGTTTCTCCACTACCCCTCTATGGTGTCTAAACCGAACACTTCGGCTCCCTTGATTACGGAAACAACCCACCATACGAGCAGCAACAATTTTTCTACGTTGTAATTCATTTAGTTACAAATTCATGCTCTCACCATTACACAAAACACTGTTCTGACCACGACTGACATTTGCAACTTCCTACGACATTGCCCAGATGCCTTTCGTGGTTAAATACAACTGCGCAGACAGCAAACTTGGGTAGCATCTACATTTATGTGAAATTATGCATTGTTCTCGCGTGTTCCTTATTTTTGTCTAACCCCTATACATACTGCCATATATATATATATATATACACTCCTGGAAATTGAAATAAGAACACCGTGAATTCATTGTCCCAGGAAGGGGAAACTTTATTGACACATTCCTGGGGTCAGATACATCACATGATCACATTGACAGAACCACAGGCACATAGACACAGGCAACAGAGCATGCACAATTTCGGCACTAGTACAGTGTATATCCACCTTTCGCAGCAATGCAGGCTGCTATTCTCCCATGGATACGATCGTAGAGATGCTGGATGTAGTCCTGTGGAACGGCTTGCCATGCCATTTCCACCTGGCGCCTCAGTTGGACCAGCGTTCGTGCTGGACGTGCAGACCGCGTGAGACGACGCTTCATCCAGTCCCAAACATGCTCAATGGGGGACAGATCCGGAGATCTTGCTGGCCAGGCTAGTTGACTTACACCTTCTACAGCACGTTGGGTGGCACGGGATACATGCGGACGTGCATTGTCCTGTTGGAACAGCAAGTTCCCTTGCCGGTCTAGGAATGGTAGAACGATGGGTTCGATGACGGTTTGGATGTACCGTGCACTATTCAGTGTCCCCTAGACGATCACCAGTGGTGTACGGCCAGTGTAGGAGATCGCTCCCCACACCATGATGCCGGGTGTTGGCCCTGTGTGCCTCGGTCGTATGCAGTCCTGATTGTGGCGCTCACCTGCACGGCGCCAAACACGCATACGACCATCATTGGCACCAAGGCAGAAGCGACTCCCATCGCTGAAGACGACACGTCTCCATTCGTCCCTCCATTCACGCCTGTCGCGACACCACTGGAGGCGGGCTGCACGATGTTGGGGCGTGAGCGGAAGACGGCCTAACGGTGTGCGGGACCGTAGCCCAGCTTCATGGAGACGGTTGCGAATGGTCCTCGCCGATACCCCAGGAGCAACAGTGTCCCTAATTTGCTGGGAAGTGGCGGTGCGGTCCCCTACGGCACTGCGTAGGATCCTACGGTCTTGGCGTGCATCCGTGCGTCGCTGCGGTCCGGTCCCAGGTCGACGGGCACGTGCACCTTCCGCCGACCACTGGCGACAACATCGATGTACTGTGGAGACCTCACGCCCCACGTGTTGAGCAATTCGGCGGTACGTCCACCCGGCCTCCCGCATGCCCACTATACGCCCTCGCTCAAAGTCCGTCAACTGCACATACGGTTCACGTCCACGCTGTCGCGGCATGCTACCAGTGTTAAAGACTGCGATGGAGCTCCGTATGCCACGGCAAACTGGTTGACTGGTTGACACAGACGGCGGCGGTGCATAAATGCTGCGCAGCTAGCGCCATTCGACGGCCAACACCGCGGTTCCTGGTGTGTCTGCTGTGCCGTGCGTGTGATCATTGCTTGTACAGCCCTCTCGCAGTGTCCGGAGCAAGTATGGTGGGTCTGACACACCGGTGTCAATGTGTTCTTTTTTCCATTTCCAGGAGTGTATATATATATATATATATATATATATACTCCTAGAAATTGAAATAAGAACACCGTGAATTCATTGTCCCAGGAAGGGGAAACTTTATTGACACATTCCTGGGGTCAGATACATCACATGATCACACTGACAGAACCACAGGCACATAGACACAGGCAACAGAGCATGCACAATGTCGGCACTAGTACAGTGTATATCCACCTTTCGCAGCAATGCAGGCTGCTATTCTCCCATGGAGACGATCGTAGAGATGCTGGATGTAGTCCTGTGGAATGGCTTGCCATGCCATTTCCACCTGGCGCCTCAGTTGGACCAGCGTTCGTGCTGGACGTGCAGACCGCGTGAGACATCGCTTCATCCAGTCCCACACATGCTCAATGGGGGACAGATCCGGAGATCTTGCTGGCCAGGGTAGTTGACTTACACCTTCTACAGCACGTTGGGTGGCACGGGATATATGCGGACGTGCATTGTCCTGTTGGAACAGCAAGTTCCCTTGCCGGTCTAGGAATGGTAGAACGATGGGTTCGATGACGGTTTGGATGTACCGTGCACTATTCAGTGTCCCTCGACGATCACCAGTGGTGTACGGCCAGTGTAGGAGATCGCTCCCCACACCATGATGCCGGGTGTTGGCCCTGTGTGCCTCGGTCGTATGCAGTCCTGATTGTGGCGCTCACCTGCACGGCGCCAAACACGCATACGACCATCATTGGCACCAAGGCAGAAGCGACTCCCATCGCTGAAGACGACACGTCTCCATTCGTCCCTCCATTCACGCCTGTCGCGACACCACTGGAGGCGGGCTGCACGATGTTGGAGCGTGAGCGGAAGACGGCCTAACGGTGTGCGGGACCGTAGCCCAGCTTCATGGAGACGGTTGCGAATGGTCCTCGCCGATACCCCAGGAGCAACAGTGTCCCTAATTTGCTGGGAAGTGGCGGTGCGGTCCCCTACGGCACTGCGTAGGATCCTACGGTCTTGGCGTGCATCCGTGCGTCGCTGCGGTCCGGTCCCAGGTCGACGGGCACGTGCACCTTCCGCCGACCACCGGCGACAACATCGATGTACTGTGGAGACCTCACGCCCCACGTGTTGAGCAATTCGGCGGTACGTCCACCCGGCCTCCCGCATGCCTACTATACGCCCTCGCTCAAAGTCCGTCAACTGCACATACGGTTCACGTCCACGCTGTCGCGGCATGCTACCAGTGTTAAAGACTGCGATGGAGCTCCGTATGCCACGGCAAACTGGCTGACACTGACGGCGGCGGTGCACAAATGCTGCGCAGCTAGCGCCATTCGACGGCCAACACCGCGGTTCCTGGTGTGTCCGCTGTGCCGTGCGTGTGATCATTGCTTGTACAGCCCTCCCGCAGTGTCCGGAGCAAGTATGGTGGGTCTGACACACCGGTGTCAATGTGTTCTTTTTTCCATTTCCAGGAGTGTATTACCACACAGTCTGCCACCGAAGTGCAGCTGTAGCGCTATCGATTGCCACGCAAGGGGTCCGGGTTCGATTCCCGGCAGGGTACTGGGTGCTCTGTGTCTTTCATCATCATTGATACGCAAGTCGCCGAAGTGGCGTCGACTAAAAAGACTTGCAGTACGGCGGCCGAACTCCGAAAGCGATATCCGGGCCAATAAATGCCATACGATCATTTCATTTCACTGTCACATACCTCTGGAAGCCTACCAAGTACTATACGAATTCACGCCACACAGAGATGGACGAAAACGCTACTAGGCAAGTATTAATAATATTTTAACTCATCAGTGTCTCTACAGAGACACAGATGTTTACTACGGCCGAGTAAAATACTCAATCAATACTGCTTGTTGCTGTAATGCTACAACCATAGATGCAAAATCGGCAGTGTGCGCCATCTTGGCCAGGAAGGTCACCGAATCTCTAACCAACTACGAACTTCTGGAGCATTATGGGTAGGGCCCTCCAGCTACACTACTGGCCATTAAAATTGCTACACCAAGAAGAAATGCAGATGATAAACGAGTATTCACTTTCACGCTATTTGGGTGCATAGATCCTGAGAAATCAGTACCCAGAACAACCACCTCCGGCCGTAGTAACGGCCTTGATACGCCTGGGCATTGAGTCAGAGCTTGGATGGCGTATATTCATACAGCTGCCCGTGCAGCTTCAACACGATACCTCAATTCATCAAGAGTAGTGACTGGTGTATTGTGACGAGCCAGACGTTTCCAATTGGTGAGAGATCTGGAGAATGTGCTGGCCAGGGCAGCAGACCAACATTTTCTGTATCCTGAAAGGCCCGTATAGCACCTGCAACATGCGGTCGTGCATTATCCTGCTGAAATGTCGGGTTTCGCAGGGATCGAATGAAGGGTAGAGCCACGGGTCGTAACACATCTGAAATGTAATGTCCACTGTTCAAAGTGCCGTCAATGCGAACAAGAGGTGACCGAGACGTGTAACCAATGGCACCCCATTCCATCACGCTGGGTGATACGCCAGTATGGCAATGACGAATACACGCTTCCAATGTGCGTCCACCGCGATGACACCAAACACGGATGCGACCATCATGATGCTGTAAGCAGAACCTGGATTCACCCGAAAAAATGACGTTTTGCCGTTCGTGCACCCAGGTTCGTCGTTGAGTACACCATCGCAGGCGCTCCTGTCTGTGATGCAGCGTCAAGGGTAACCGCAGCCATGGTCTCCGAGGTGATAGTCTATGCTGCTGCAAACGTCGTCGAACTGTTCGTGCAGATAGTTGTTGTCTTGCAAACGTCTCCATCTGTTGACTAAGGGATCGAGACGTGGGTGCACGTTCCGTTACAGCCATGCGGGTAAGATGCCTGTCATCTCGACTGCTAGGGATACGAGGCCGTCGGGATCCAGCCCGGCGTTCCGTATTACCCTCCTGAACCCACCGATTCCATATTCTGATAACAGTCATTGGATCTCGACCAACGCGAGGAGCAATGTCCCGATACGTTAAACCGCAATCGCGATAGGCTGTTTGTGTATGAGAAACCGATTGGAAACTTTCCTCATGTCAGCACGTTGTAGGTGTGGCCACCGCCACCAACCTTGTGTGAATGCTCTGAAAAACTAATCATTTGTATATCATAGCATCTTCTTCCTGTCGGTTAAATTTTGCGTCTGTAGCACGTCATCTTCGTGGTGTAGCAATTTTAATGGCCAGTAGTGTATATTGCGATTTTGACGATCTGATGCGCCAATTGGACACAATTTGACACGATATTCCTCAGGAGGACACCCAACAACTCTTTCAATCAATACCAAGACGAATGACTGCTTGCGTAAGAACGTAAGGTAGACCAACGCGTTACTGACTTCCTCAGTTTGTGAAGCTTCTTCTCTTGTATAAACCAGCCAGTTTTTCTGAAATGATCATTTCTTTGTCTGTATATGTACATCACGTCTCCCGATTTCCGTTCCATTCGGTTAATTCCTCCGTGGTGCGTTGCTTTTTATCTTGGAGTGCATATCAAGACCTATTGTGTGGCAAGGGTGTTCGTCTGATTTAACGATCCTTTATTCTTTGGGGGGGCGTGCCAAGCATGTGCTATCCATTACTTCCATTGCCATCACATCTGTAGCAGATTTATTCGAACGTACCTTAAACTAGGTACATTGTGTACAACAGCTGTTCTCTTTTCTCAAAAACTTAATGTCTTCTTCTCTTGTACCTAGCTTATTCGGTGAAGTGGTGAAACCCCCTGTATGAAAATATAGTCGGCTGTTAAGAAAACCTACTACGTCTTTTAACTATAGTTTTAATTCATTATAAAATTACTCCTATTACTTCTTCTAGTCTTTAGTTTGCATTTTTTCGTCCTTGCCGTGTACAGTATCGTTTAACGTAGATCACTGTATTTCCTAGGACTATATTTATTACAGGTACTGTGAGCTTTTAACTACGTTTCCCACGTATTTAATCAGGGGTTATGTTTAGTGTCAATTAGATGAGAGTGCGCTCTGCAGCTTATTTCACGAGATCTATGGATCGACACCTCCTTATAATTATCACAATCTGAACAGTGAATAAAGTTTTGCAGCTCGTAATTATTATCGTTCAAGGTATAATGAAAGAAAATGTGAAAAATAAGTCCCTTTTTTTTTAACTTTGATGTCACAGTATGTTATCATCTATAGCAAAAATGTCACTGCAAAATGAAATCAGTAATGTGACTTCGGATTTTTCTGGCATTGATGATGCGACAGTAACACATAGGTGAGCGACCAGTTCGCGGTTTGCAGCAGGCGTATTTCAGCAGATTACTGCGTTGCTGTCAAGAGTGCTCATGAATTGACTGAGCTGTAATCTACGTATGTTCTCTTCAATCCCGTTTCCATAACGACAAAAAAATGGCGTGACTCGTAAACAGTACGGGCAGAGTTGTAGTCTGCGTCCCTACCCGGTTGCTTTAGTACGGCTGGCATTCTCGTATGGTATTCAACAAACTAGTAAAAACTCTGAGTCATATGATTATGCGTATAACTGAAAAACGTACCGTACTAGAGCAGCACTTGTTACATCTAAGTATGTTCTATAATCATGCGAAAGATATTCTAAATCAGTGAAACGTTGGACATATTCTTCTCTTGTAAGGCAGGCTTATGAGGCTCGCAGCATAAAGGCATGAAATTCGGTATCGCAGGACAGAGCGGATCAAGTTGTGGATAGGTGCCAAGATCAGTTACTGTTAGTGACACAAGAACACACAACTTTATTCCTCTAAAACACAATGCACTGTTTTCTCTTTGAAACAACAAGGATCAATTCACGGCTGAGGGCCCAAGTAGCTTCTCAATAATAAGGTTTAAATAATTCCTTTTAAAACACAAGGATTTAGATAAACGGCTGAAGGTCTTAATTTGGTAAAATTAAAATATTCTTAAATAATTCCTTTTAAGACACAAGAATTTAGACAAACGGCTAAAGGCCTTACTTAAGTAAAATTAAAATATCTTCTCGGCGAAAGGGCCCAATAATGTTTCAGACCAACAAAGGAAATTCTTTAAAAGGCAAGCATTTACCAATTTCGGCTATAAGCCGTATTAAGGAAAATTTAAATTAATTCCTCAGCTGAAAGCCCAATAACATTTCAACGTAATAAAAGGCAACCTTTAAAGATAAATATTTACACATTACAACGGAAAAACATCTCAAGAAATCTTGAAATATCTTAACAGCTGTAGGCCCAAACAATTATTCAAAATAATAAAAGACAAACCTTAAGATAAGCATTTACACAGTACGGCTGAAGGCCATTTTAAGAATTCAAGATAATTAAAGAGAAACCTTACAGACAGGAATTTACACACTATGGCTGAAAGCCACGAATTTTAAAACAAACGTGACTGAAGGCCTAAATATAGACCCAACAAGAATTTTAAATAAAACACGGCTGAAGGCCTAATCTTTAAATACTCCACATAAGGTTCAGCTGAAGGCCATTCACTGATCATAGAACCGACAAAATTAATACACAGTTGAAGGCCTGGCACAGTACTTGTGACAAAAGAAAATCACAATCACAAACAACAGAACAGTGGTGCTCACATCAAGCTGTCAAACTACATGCCGTGCCAGACAGCATCAACACGGCGGGGAAACCACACTGCCGGAAACAAATGCCAACGACCAGGACAGGTAACTGGAACGTTAACGGCCACAAGGCAGAAGATACCGCCGGTGCGCTTCACTAATAAATTATAATTATTTCAAAAGTTAAACACCATACAGGAAGACAGCTGCAAAATTTTGCCGATTCCAGCACACTATCACGTTGCTGCTCATGGCAACAGCCCAGGAAGCAACAACCAGCAATCAACGAAGAGAAGTAACAGCAGTTGAGGTTTCATAACAGGTTCACGATTACTCAACTCCAGTATGCAGGTTCGGTGGGCGACGAACTTTGCAGCTCTCACAGCTAGTGCCACACAACTCCAACCACGTGTGGACGCTGCCAGTGGCCCTGGCCTGACCTCACACCGCAGAGACTTCCTCGCTGCTCCGCCGCAACCGACCAGCTGCCTCACACACACCACGACACGGAAATATATCGGCCACTAATATCGATGAACGCTGCTGCTGCCACTGATGGAGGCAAGTTAGCAACTGTTTCAGGTAGTAACTGAGGGAGCAATAAGACGCCACTCGATGGTGACAAAATGCCAAAAAAGAAAAACGGCATTAGTGAGAGCCGACCACGGCTCAGGCGGTCTGTATGAAGGTTCGTTATCGCTATTTCAAGTTTATAGCTTGGACTACACCACGTAGACCTCTTTCCCTTAACTGTGTCCCAAATCTGGCAGTGGTGGCATCATGACTGTGGTCCAAGCTTCATGTTCAAATGGTTCAAATGGCTCTGAGCACTATGGGACTCAACATCTTAGGTCATAAGTCTCCTAGAACTTAGAACTACTTAAACCTAACTAACCTAAGGATATCACACACACCCATGCCCGAGGCAGGATTCGAACCTGCGACCGTAGCAGTCCCGCGGTTCCGGACTGCAGCGCCAGAACCGCTAGACCACCGCGGCCGGCCAAGCTTCATGTCCCGACCGTGCATGCCTCCTCCACCTCGTTAGTTGCATCTGCGCACTGTCGTATATGGACCAACAGCAGGAGTGAGAGGTGGCATGAGGGTTTAAAGAGGGCGCCCAGCGTAAGATAGTCAGTCATCAGGACCGCATGAAGATGCCAACAAGTCAGCATGCCGAAATGTAACACTCGTATCGTTTTTAAGTGTCATACTGAGCATTTTTACCCATTGGTCGAGTTCCTAGTCAACCATGACCCATGACGTCCAAACATGTTATCAATGAATCTAGCTTTCAGAAACTAATTTGAACGAGTCTGATTGTTGTGCCTCTTGTTGACACGATGCAACTGTTACTTCATTTGAGGATGATGTCCCTTTATTATGGGTTGACGGCACTTAAAAAATGGTTCAAATGGCTCTGAGCACTATGGGACTTAACAGCTGAGGTCATCAGTCCCCTAGAACTTAGAACTACTTAAACCTAACTAACCTAAGGATATCACACACATCCATACCCGAGGCAGGATTTGAACCTGCGACCGTAGCGGTCACGCGGTTCCAGACTGAAGCGCCTAGAACCGCTCGGCCACCACAGCCGGTGATGGCACTATCTGAGGCTCCTTAAGTTTTCCGTCCCCGCGGCACGAAAGTTAATGCAAATGCCCGGTCGTTTCCTTTGGAAAAGTCATATTTTAGACTTCGGTATGAAGTGGTTGCAAGGACCTGTTTCCTTGGAGCGTTGCAACTTTCCAATATCAAAATAAAGGCTTCAGTATTGTTTAAGTGGCGTACCGTTTGAACATGCTCTCGAGCAACTCTTTCCATTACATCTCGCTTATTTACGTGTCTTCGACCGGCCAGTCTGGCTCCACCTGACGATCTTGGCCAGATATACTCAAAATTGTGGCACTTACCTGAATTTTGTATTACAATAAGTTTTCTGGGAGGTGACATTTTATCACCTGCACACACATTACCTCCCAGAACTGGGAGTACAATTATTCTCTCCTTAGCTGAAATGGCGGCGCCATTGGTATCCTGGAAAACAGTGTGGTTTCACATTAGTCTTCTTATCCTCCCGTTGGAAGTCGCCTCATCGTGGTATAGAGCCATTCACAATCTGATCCCGACCAATGAACGCCTCCATCGCATTAGTCTTAGTCCGACTGGTCTTTGCGACACGTGTCATCAACCTGATGCACTACCACACAAATTTGTCTCTTGCGGACGAGAAGAATCGCCCTGGGGTCGCCGACAACTGGCTTCCCTTGCCCGATCAGCTGAAGCTGCTTTCTAGGTTGAACTTCTTCTGTGTGCAGACTTTTCCGTTTTCCGTCGGACCAAGACTTATGGCTTTTCGAACATTACGCCCACTATGTTGTCGGGTGTGACAACGATCCCGACCCCTCGTTTTTCGCCAACAAATGGTAAATGGTCATTGAAACTGGCAGAGGCTTCGACGTTATCGTGCTTTATTTGCAAATATGTGACACCTTGTCATTAATCGTCAAGGAATAGGGTAGCTTTATTGGGTAGGTTTTTTTCCACAATGGAGCCTTCTTCTTAGAGAAAAAATTTGTTTTCTTTTGAGTTCCGGAACTGTGGAATTTTTGTCTATCAAGTTTTCTTTCCATAAAACGAATAACAAAAATAACGAAAAAGATAAGAAAATATAAAAAGAGGGAAAATAAGAAAAAAGACTTGAAACGGAAGAAGGCACACTAGTATCATATCCAGTCCATTAAATTTCTGGCATGCAACCACGCAAATAAAATTTCCTCCACTTTTATTTCGGCCGCGCATCTTCCGGCCATCCTCATAGTGATTCACAAGACTGACGAAAAGAT
Organism: Schistocerca cancellata; assembly: GCF_023864275.1. Classification (NCBI taxonomy): domain Eukaryota; kingdom Metazoa; phylum Arthropoda; class Insecta; order Orthoptera; family Acrididae; genus Schistocerca; species Schistocerca cancellata. Next base: position 141,053,984 of record NC_064630.1, on the reverse strand, counting down.
GCCAAACGTGACCTTATATGCTCCACAGCGGCCGTACTGCGCATGCGGGTCACAGATGCTGGTCGGCGGCAAGGAAATACGCATACACATGCGTAAGACATTCTATTTGCTTATCGATGAATGATCGGCGGCGGTGGCACCATGACGACTTCTCTGCAGTTTAATTACCCCAAGAGCTGGATTCCATGCTTTGTCCAAATTAAAACCATTATCTCTATTTATTAAATTAATAGCTAATCTAATCTCTATAGGCCTCTATAGGCCGTGGGTTTCGACACCTGCCCATCTTCTTGTCTCCACCCGACCTAAAGCTGACTCAGTCCTTTCATTCCTGAAAAAAAAGGCGGCGTTATGGCGTTTACTTTTGGAATAATAAACAGTTTACTTATTTATTTTCCATCTGTCTCGTTTTCATTTGACAGTGTATTAGGGGTTTGGGTAACCGTTAAAATCAGTGCTGTCTTGTCAGGTTGTATATTGTAAGCTATTTTTAAACTACACAGTGTACACCTGTTACAAACTGGCTTACGCATTTTATCATCAGTTCTATGTGATTCCCCAACCATGGTGAATAGACTGCCTCAATGGTACAATAACATTACCACAATAGTATAAATAAAATATTGCAGTTTAAAGCAACATGAATGCCATATAAATATGTTAACCCAAGAATAAAGCTGAAAAAACGGTATAAGCTGCACGTGCCCACTAATGCTTTGCCGGAAACAGCTAACTACAGCTATAATAATGTTCCGTACCAGAAATTACTTGGGCATAAATTTCTTGGCGTCATGAGCCGTCCAAATTTTTTCACACATCGAATTGACAGCTGCGTTCTTCCATGTGCCTGTACAACAGAAACGTAATGTCACTTATGTCATCGATCTATCTCTCTCTGTCGGGAGTAGAGCTTCTTTTATTTATTTTTATTCCCTGGAGCACATAACTGAGACGTTATTGTCCCTGTTTATGTTGTTTTAACGAAATATCGGAACCGTAAAATAAGCAAGGTCTAACATACACAGCTGTGAAGCTCTTGCTTGTTTTTGAAACACGTCTTTGTATTTTTCTGGTGAATATTGGTTTGTTGATAGTGTTGCGCCTGTTGCTTCAAGTTTTCACATTCCACTCCGAAACATAAAGTTTCTGTGCCAACCATCGATAAAATTGCATCCACTTTCTGCAACACCTAAACCTTGTCCAAATTTCTTTGAATTTTCAGTAAACATTGGCCACAATACCGGCTTTCCTCCGGACGGTATTGCACTGAACCATTTGTACAATACGCTATCTTATTGTTGCAGTTTTGGTTTTTTAATGTTGACTGGAAGCTACTTTCTTTGTTTTTTTTTTTGTGTCGAAGACGAGGTAGTATTAAATTCATTCATTGAAATATTTCTGTTCTCACCTTTCTCCAGGCATTTGAAAATTTCCGGTTTCTGATAGACGGTCAGAGTTACTTGCGTAATTTCTCTCCTGATTTGCGGCCGGCCGAAGTGGCCGAGCGGTTAAAGGCGCTACAGTCTGGAACCGCACGACCGCTGCGGTCGCAGGTTCGAATCCTGCCTCGGGCATGGATGTGTGTGATGTCCTTAGGTTAGTTAGGTTTAAGTAGTTCTAAGTTCTAGGGGACTTATGACCACAGCAGTTGAGTCCCATAGTGCTCAGAGCCATTTGAACCATTTTTTTCTCCTGATTTGCATTTTGAAGGCGGTTTCGGTTTCGAGAACACAGTCAGTGCTTCAATTTCAATAATACATCAACAGATCACTTTGACATTTACGTTCACTACCATAATAGGGCACTCACCTCACAAGAAAAAGCGGTAAAAACGCTCGCAATCAAAACAATGAACTAAACCGTTGTGTTGTGACATCCGAGATCAGCCGAGTAAAGTCAGAGTGCTGGCGACAGATTCTGAAAGGTGCAGACTGCTTGTAACAGTAGGAAGAGCTTAGTGGACACTTCCGAGTGGTTCCGAACCTGGGAGGGTGCCGGACAACGGGGCTTTCCGAAATGCTGGATTAAACCTAAACTAAACTCCTCCCGAACAGGCCATGAAGGTCCAAAGGCACCGACCGGCCGCCGTGTCATCCTCAGCCCACAGACGTCACTGGATGCCGGTATGGAGGGGCATGCGGTCAGCACCCCGCTCTCCGGCCGTATATCAGTTTCCGAGGCCGGAGCCGCTACTTTTCCATCAAGTAGCTCCTCAGTTTGCCTCACAAGGGTTGAGTGCCCCCGCTTGCCGACAGCGCTCGGCGGACCGGACGGTCACCCATCTAAGTGCTAGCCCAGCCCGACAGCGCTTAACTTCGGTGATCTAACGGGAACTGGTGTTAACACTGCGGCAAGGCCATTGGCGGACTGCTAAATGGTCTGCTGTAAAAGAAAACATTATCCTTACGGCAAGTGTTTCAGTTTTATTGTTTTATGTTACAAGAACTGCATCAAATGGAATATTTTAACGAAGCTCAGTCACTATAATCTTTAATTTAACATTATGAAGTATTCTAATATTTATATTAATTATTGAAGATAAAAATAATTATCAGATTTTTAGAAAGTACACAAACCATAATTTTTAAATCAAATTATCCGGAAATAAAAGACGATGTGCCGTCTCCCGCTTAGAGTAAAATTATCGTAGCAGGTGAAACCTTCCCGTCTCCTCTATATCTCTTTTGTTACGCAACCTTCCCTTCTACAATAACGTATGAAACCTTCCCTTAGGATTTCTATCTCTTGCTTAATAATAACAAATGAAATCTTCCCTTTGAAGTTAATTGTCTTTCTCAACAATAGTAAGTACAATCTTCGCATATAAATTTAAATGCTGCTTATTAAAAGTGATTTGCTGATTATTTCGACGAAACATAGAATGTGTCGTCGTCGTGGCCCTCAGTCGTTACTTGCAATAACCTAAAACTCTTCCTTCCCATTTTTACAGTTACTGGATCGCCATCTGACTGCTACATCGAATTGCGACGTGAATATACTTACTCAGTTTTACTATACTCTATTAGCTGCTGGTGGACTGTCATAAAAAGTGGCTTTATTTATTACCAAAGCTGACGTTATTCTTTAATGGCAAAGATGACGTTATTCTTTAATTAATTTGACTGAAGTTACGTAATTCATAGTTAAAATTTCTCTTGACAACAATAAAATTTTGCAAAGTTTTACGTTGATGGTATTTGGGATGGATTACAATCAGTAATGCAATACTTCTGGCAAAAATTAATCATATTGTGAAAACAATTCTTCAAATATTTACTGTTGGTAATGAAATGATTTTAAAACGTTCAAATGGAAGTTACTTTTTACAATAGTCTTACAACTAGCATTGCGCAAACATACCTTCAGTAGTCTTGAGTTTCTCAAAAAAAAAATTGAATTAACATTAGTGCTTCTTATGATAATATTTAGCTGATGTCTCGTACATCCCTTTATAACCTATTGTATATCGTAGCTGGTGGTTGGCAGGCACACCGCTCCTCTCAAATTCTCGCTTCTGACCTGCTACCGACTCGCTTCACATCTCGCTTACTACTGACTTCCTACGAACGCTAAACTGCGGTCTCTCCCGCCAACAATGTTTCCTGGTGCAGACAATCCCTGCTACCATTACAAAATGTATCAATGCGCGGTCTTTCCCTCTCTTATCTTAAAATGTATCCATACGCGGTCTCTCCCGCACTTTTTCAAATTATATCAATGTGAGGTCTCTCCCGCCAACAATACTTCGCTGCAGACACTCCTTGCTACCACAATTATTTCCAAAATGACAAATATTAATTATTCCTACTTATTCCTAATTATTTCCTATTAATAAAATATAGACATCTTTGATGAACTGTGGTTTGACAATAGACAATAGAAATATACACGTCTTACACAGGTGTCTACTAGAAACACGCTTCGCACAGCACTGCTACTGTTAACACAGCGAGGGTCCCCCTGTATTCGGTACCATCTCGTCGTGCAGCAAGTGCTGTGAATCAGTGAGAACGCCCCTGGCCGTCTCCGCTCGGTGAGTTAACTGCTGCGCAGCGCTTCCGGGTTCCTGCACGCCGCCGTGTAGAGCGCGCGGCGTCGACCCGGGGGACAGTGATGTGGGCGAGCTGGAAGCGCCGCAGACCGTGGCGCCACACCACGCCCCCGGATGGAAGGGGTGGCTCTTCGGCCGGCCGATAGCCTCTAATCTTGTTTCCTGCCGGACAGTCACGCCGCCTGCCCCGGCCGCCCGTCCGTTGCTTCCGTACTGCTGCACACACCACCGTAATGCTCCAAACTACAGCACACGTGCGTGTAGCTGAAGTGTTTCCACAACGCTTCGTTCGGCTACTTGTCGTCAAAAATCAACAGGGCATTGAAATCGCTTACCAAGATTAGTCACGTTGGTGTATTGACCAGCTTTCTTCCTCGCAGTTTATGACAAAGGAGGAGTCGTGAGAAATTGTTGGCTGCGAGACTCCGTAGGAGTTCTTTAGTCACCTGATCGGAAAGTGTTTTCTTCCTCCACGCTCAATGTCTTTTTCCCTCGCCTGAGCGCGAGCTATCCCCCTAATCTCTTCGTTTCGTGCTTGCCATATATGATACACACAATTGGCAACTTTTGTCTGCATACAAAACCCATGTAACGCCTAAGATCCACTCTACAATAGTTTCCTGGCGTTCTACAGTGCGTCACTGCCTCTCCCTGGAGGCACCACCTTATCGTAGCACTGTCCGTGCGGGTGGGACAGTGTGCGTGTTCCTGTGATGCTGAGAGCTATACCGGTGGTAGCGTAGCTACTGGCAGGTTCAACCTAGCCGGTCAGGTCTCAGCAGAGGAGCCAGACGAAGTGTGCCTCACAACGACCTACCGTCCTTTCCTCCCTTTCCCTTCCAGTCCCTTCCCTTTCCTTCTTCCCTTCTGTCAGTCTCTTCATCGGTGTAGGAGGCGGGTAATATCGATAGGTAAACACTCACGGCTTCTGTACCGACGAAGCAAGGCACCTGTGATGTGCCTTAAGGGCGTATGTCAGGATACTTCCAGTGGCATATGGCCATTCACTGCATCCCCTGCCTCTTGCCATTCGTACCGGCCCTACGATCCACTGCCAACCAGAGGCAGAGGACGAGAGAGTGGATCTGCACCTGCGCAACTGCTTGTCCACTTTAAATACCTTCACGCGCAGATGACTCCGGCAAAGTTTCAATGGACTATGAGCTTTGAAAGCCCTGCGGCGATGGAGTACTGATGGTGAGGCAAGGGTTTGGTGTACCTGAACCTAAGTTGCTGCTCTGCACGTTGGGCTGTCAGACGGTGATGGTCGTTCTGGTACTCGTGAGAGACGGGACGACTGGTTCGGCAGCTCGTCAGACGACAAAGCAGCCCTATTTATGATCGCTCTGCTTTCCCTAATCCAGGGAGGGGCCTAGAAAAGGTGGCCTAAACATAGCCCGTCTCAACCCAGCACAAGCGGCAAACTGCGGTCACTTGTTCACTAACATATGCGGTCAAAAAAATAATAATATAAACAGTTACCTTAAATATTTAGTGATTGGAGTCTGGAACGTCCGTACTTTACAGGATAACGACCATAATCAGTGCCCAGACGCAACAGAGTGACATCCTGTCTCGGTCGGCGGAACATTTTAATGACGTTCTTAATCCCGACCATCAGACAACCGATATTCCATACATAGAAGCACTTGAAGACCTGCCAGTTGAGGAACAACTTGCGGATGCCCCTTCCTACAATGAATTCATTTCAGCACTGGCTAAGCTGAAAACTGACAAAACAGCAGGATTAGATAACTTGCCATCAGAGCTATATAAATATGGGGGGCCAAACATCAAGAAACCATTGTTTGCTCTGATCTTAAGGATTTGGGAGTATGAAATGATTCCACAAGACTGGAAAGATGCTTGTATTTCCAAGATCTATAAAGGCAAGGGTGACATATCAGACTGCAGCTCCCACAGGGGCATTTCTCTTCTCTCAGCAGCGGGAAAAGTCCTTGCCCACATAATTAACACCCGGTTAACAGACTTTGCAGAAAAACTGCTATTAGAGACCCAATGTGGCTTTCGCCCAAACAGAGGCACAGTGGATGCCATATTTGTTGTCAAACAAATGCAAGAGAAAAGCTTGGTGCAACATCGGCCTTTGTTCATGTGCTTTGTAGACCTGGAAAAAGCTTTTGATCGTGTCCCACGGGAAGCTCTCTGGTTCATACTAAAGAAAACTGTGTGCCCTGACAGAATTTTCAGTTTGATTCGGCTGTTTAATGAAAACATGATGGCAAAAACCCGCCATGAGGACAAGCTCTCAGAACAGTTTCCCGTGACATGTGGTGTAAAACAAGGTTGTGTTCTGGCTCCCACACTCTTCTCACTTTACTTCGCACTTGTTATGAGAGACACGACCAAAGCCTGTAGTAATCAAATTAGTCTCGACACAAGGACAGACAAAAGTGTCTTCAACATCTCTCGCCTCAGAACAAAAAGTCGCGTAACCAAACTATCCATCTTAGAGATTATCTACGCGGATGATGTATGCATGATGGCTAATTCTTGCGAAACTCTTCAGACTTACATAAATCTGCTAAATGCCTCCTGCAGAAGATTTGGCTTAGCCATTAGCATCACTAAGACGCAAGTTCTCAAACAGCCACTTAGAGGTCTTAATGCAGATGACTCCAGTATTGAGATAAATAACAAACCTTTGCAAAAGGTGTCAAATTTCAAATACCTGGGAAGCCAAATTAGAAGTGACAACACCCTGACAACGGAAATCGCAGCGCGTATAGCCAGCGCAGCCTCAGCCTTCGGTAAGCTTAATGACCGAGTATGGAAATCACATGATCTCAAACTACAAACAAAAATTGCATTCTACAAAGCAGTAGTATTTTCCACCTTACTCTATGCCTCGGAAACCTGGTGCTGTTACAAAGCTGACATTAAGAAGCTAGCTAAATTTCATCTTCGATGTCTGAGATCAATTCTGCGCATCAAATGGGAAGACCGTGTCCCAAACACGGAGATTTTGCGCCGCGTGAAACTGGCTAGTATTGAAGCTTTAATAATGAAACATCAATTGAGATGGATTCGCGAGCCACATCCGAGCCTACCACAACAAGGACAGAGAAGACTGACGGAGTCGCTGTCGCCGGACACGGCGAGGAGGACATCATCACCACAGCAAGCTCCAGCGGTGTGCGTCGTCAGGTATTGAAGTCAGTCATTGTTTCCTTAACGTCCACGATGAAAGAACATTAAAATGATGTTGAGGTTCAGTAAGTGTATGTTTTTATTCATTTCTTCACGTACTTATTTATGTATGTATCTTCAACGACTACTATTGCATTCTCAACAGGCTCCTAATGGAAAACCCTTGTAGCACGAAGATAATATTTTCTCCTATTTTATCGTGTAAGTATCACATGTGTGTCGTATATAACACAGTGGATCTGTATCTCATAACAACGGCACATTGGACTTGCATTTGGGAGGACGATGGTTCAATCCCGCGTCCGACCATCCTGATTTAGGTTTTCCGTGATTTCCCTAAATCGCTCCTGGCAAATGCCGGGATGGTTCCTTTGAAAGGGCACGGCCACCTGCCTTCCTCTTCATTCCCTAATCCGATGAGGCCGATGACCTCGATGCCTGCTCTCCTCCCTCAAAAAACAACCCAACACCATCCCTCATAACAACGTTTGTTTATTTATAAACATTCAGCAGTAACTTCCTAACACTTTTGACACATTTTACTATTATTCCCTAATAATATGATAAGTAGCTGTGTTGTTGTTGTTGTTGTGGTCTTCAGTCCTAAGACTGGTTTGATGCAGCTCTCCATGCTACTCTATCCTGTGCAAGCTTCTTCATCTTCCAGTACCTACTGCAGCCTACATCCTTCTGAATCTGCTTAGTGTATTCATCTCTTGGTCTCCCTCTGCGATTTTTACCATCCACGCTGCCATCCAGTACTAAATTGGTGATCCCTCGATGTCTCAGAATATGTCCTACCAACCGATCCCTTCTTCCAGTCAAGTTGTGCCACAACTTCCTCTTCTCCCCAATTCTATTCAATACCTCCTCATTAGTTATGTGATCTACCCATCTAATCTTCAGCATTCTTCTGTAGCACCACATTTCGAAAGCTTCTATTCTCCTCTTGTCTAAGCTATTTATCGTCCACGTTTCACTTCCATACATGGCTACACTCCATACAAGTACTTTCAGAAACGACTTCCTGACACTTAAATCTATACTCGATGTTAACAAATTTCTCTTCTTCAGGAACGCTTTCCTTGCCATTGCCAGTCTACATTTTATATCCTCTCTACTTCGACCATCATCAGTTATTTTGATCCCCAAATAGCAAAACTCCTTTACTACTTTAAGTGTCTTATTTCCTAATCTAATTCCCTCAGCATCACCCGACTTAATTCGACTACATTCCATTACCCTCGTTTTGCTTTTGTTGATGTTCATATTATACCCTCCTTTAAAGACACTGTCCATTCCGCTCAGCTGCTCTTCCAAGTCCTTTGCTGTCTCTGACAGAATTACAATGTCATCGGCGAACCGCAAAGTTTTTATTTCTTCTCCATGGATTTTAATACCTACTCCGAACTTTTCTTTTGTTTCCTTTATTGCTTGCTCAATATACAGATTGAATAACATCGGGGATAGGCTACAACCCTGTCTCAATGGTCATGTTGTTGTTGTTGTTGTTGTCTTCAGCCCTGAGACTGGTTTGATGCAGCTCTCCATGCTACTCTATCCTGTGCAAGCTTCTTCATCTCCCAGTACCTACTGCAACCTACATCCTTCTGAATCTGCTTAGTGTATTCATCTCTTGGTCTCCCCCTGCTGTAGCAACATTAAATAATAATAATAATAATAATTTGAATTATTACAGAAAAGTAATCTGATGGAAAGTAAAGTACGTAGATTTTTTTTCTTATTGACAGAACATGACATACTTCATGGGCTGGAGAAGCAGTTCGAGTTTGATGGGAAGGTACCAAAACTTGATGAAATATCGTGTGGTGATAAGGGTGATGAGACTTCCGTGAGAGACAGCACCAGCGTCTTCAGTTCTCTCACGTGATGTCTTCTCAAAAGTCACAGACCAATAATTACTTCTGCCACAACGACGAAGTAATCCTTCTTGGCGCGACACAGCTGTATCTGATTCCTTTCCCCCGTTCAAGCTTTTGAAGTAGTGTAAGGTTTCTATGAAAATTTATTTATAAATGAAAATACTGAACATTCTGTTTTCAAAAACTTTCTCTTCGTGTAACGTGTACTTTACATAGCGCGTGCAGCTGCTGACCAATACTGAATGATGGTAGGCCCTATGTTACACAAGTGAACAGTGTCGTGAAACAGAACTTTAAACTAAGTGAAATACAGAGTCAGAAATAATGGAAATGAATATAGTTGAATGCCAAAATAAAGCAATCGTGTGGTCAGAGAATACTGTGTAACTAAAATTCAGTACTGAAGTACATTATGAAAGTTGCGTGACATGAAGTTGCATATTTCTGGCTTGAAACATAAAATACTCCTCTACTCAGAGGAAAAATAACTGTTTGAGATTACCTACACTGATCACTGTAAATTAATCTGCTTGCGTACAACGGCTGACAATTCTGTCTACGAACTGATTCGTCATAAGAATGCAGAGTGACATCTGCCCTGAAATAAAAGTAACTTACCTGATGCTCAGCATATTGTTTTATGGGTGGTGTGCTGATGCTGTGGAAAGCAAATAGAAATTAGCAGACGCAGCAGCCAAGCACAAAATAAACTACTCACAACAAAATTTCTTTGCTTGTCAACAATAATATGTGGCCTCTTGCGGCCTAAGGTGCAATGCACACACGACAAAATATTCAAAACTACTAAGAATGATGGAAGTGTGTTCTACTTCAGAGAAGATCGTTCTTGAAAAATTAAACACTGATTATTGACAAAAAGAAAACAAATGGTACGACATAAGAAGACTCTAACAATTACAATATTCTCTCATTTCAAATATTACAGACATTTAAAAGAATTTCGTTTTTTTGTGACATACTGAAAACAAAGTGATCAAATCAACACTATTCATTAATGTTAGTAGTTATCAAAGGAACACAGATTTCCTTCAGGTAATAGTTCTGACAAACAAACATTTCATTTTAGCGCATGCATTGGTTTACTGGAAAAATTCATCCAAAAATCTTCTCCATCAACAGAACCAGAAACATATTGTTATAGTTTTACATCTCCATAATAAAATATTCCGTACAATATCTCTCAGATTCACAAACATCAAATCTCGTTCTCTAAAACCTGAATTACTCGCTGCTGTACCTCAAATAAGGATGTCCCAGCACTGCACGTCTGACTGGCGAGAAAGCGCAACACACATTACATTCAGCACAGAGTCCAGGACCTTTTTCACTACTAGTGCAACGCGCTCTTTCATCTTTGTCCCAGTGCAGTGAAGGTGAATCATTTACAATTTCAAAAAACATACGAAAACCTTGCAGTAGCAGTTTGAGGACGACAGCAATTTTTTTTATTTTACCTCTGCAGCTGCATGAACTGATTATAGGCGGAACCGCATTGGTCTGAAAAATACTGGATTACCTGAAGCCAAAGATTTAAGTATTAGAGTTGTTGCTCTATGCTGAAAACAGATCACATGACAATACAAGAGAAGATGTAGATGCAGTATCCAGCCCTCCCGGGGCCACATCCGAGCCAACCAGAAATTTTTGAAAACAGGAACTTTACACATGCCAGAGATGTTTAGTCATAAGACTTACCGCAGTAGATTTCCTGATTGCAAAGCTATAAAAGCGAGAGTCTTCTGCACAGTATGTCATGTTAACTTTCGTCTCGTCGAGGAAAGAAACTGTTTCGAACGTACTTGATGTAAGCCGCAGGTACTGTCTGTCACAGAACATACTCTGTGTGAAACCATCAACTGGTTTTAATAGTTCCATTAAATAATTTCTTTGTACTGGTTTCCTTTTCATCAGAACTTCACTAAACATAAAATCTGTACATTGCCCTTCATTCATTTTTACAATTGGCATAGCTTGAATGCCCGTGTGTCGCACACGACACATCTTTTTTTCGTAAACTAACTCAATAATTTTGGTAAACAACTACATTTGCTTAATGTTATTGGTCAATTGATTACATGGCGTAATAGAAATATCAGACGACAAATATAAGTTTGTACTAGTGAAAAGGAAGAGATTAAGTCTGTCTGCTCGGTGTAGGTGCTTGTGCATAGCTTATTGTCATGTTTGTGTTTGGTGATGATGAGAGATGGAAGAAAGTAGATTCTAATGGCAGCAAACAGCCTACTCCTCTCGAATAGCACCTAGAAGGCCGCTGATCCCAACGTCTCCACCCAGAGGCTAGTCACATGTCCTCAATTCACGAGACACTACAGAGGCGTTTGTAACTTAATCTAAGACATTGGTGTAGAGCCTAGAGATCAATAACATTACGTCACACCTTGCCGGTCCAATACCCTAGTCGCAAAAATTTCTTCCACCACCAGTAGGACATAAGGCACCGTTGATTCACATGGGTAGCGAGTAGTAATCCACGATCAGCTCTTTCAGTCATCAACCCTACGACTGGTTTGATGCAGTTCACTGTTCCTGTCAGCTATTTCCTTTGTTTTAGTAAAACTTACATCGACGATCTACCTTATGTACTCATACCTACACTTCGGCCTTCAGTTATTTTCATCTAACATTTCTCCTACAGTTATCACTACCATTATGTAATCTGCGCCGAAACACAGTATCTCTTCGGATCAGAATGTTCTTCATTGAAACTTTTTACAATAGACTCGTTGCAGAACGTCTTCATTTATTACCTGGCCCTAAACGGTCTCCGGTGGCACCTGATTTAAAAGGCTTCTAATCGTTTCATCTGTGATTAGTCCACATTTCACATCTCCACAGAGCTGTGATTCGTGTAGGAAAGTAATTTTACTTCATTATTATTTTCTCATGGAAATCGTTCTTAACATTTTTCTTTCCCTTATCTATGTTTATTGTCTTGTTAGCTTCCGATATCGAAGCTAATGTGGTTTCATCTTCGCGCGTTTAACCCCTTTACTACCACTGAGACGTAGGTGTATCGCAATAGGTTATCAGAGAACCAGTGGAAATTTTCTGCCTGTTATTGCTACACTCCTGGAAATGGAAAAAAGAACACATTGACACCGGTGTGTCAGACCCACCATACTTGCTCCGGACACTGCGAGAGGGCTGTACAAGCAATGATCACACGCACGGCACAGCGGACACACCAGGAACCGCGGTGTTGGCCGTCGAATGGCGCTAGCTGCGCAGCATTTGTGCACCGCCGCCGTCAGTGTCAGCCAGTTTGCCGTGGCATACGGAGCTCCATCGCAGTCTTTAACACTGGTAGCATGCCGCGACAGCGTGGACGTGAACCGTATGTGCAGTTGACGGACTTTGAGCGAGGGCGTATAGTGGGCATGCGGGAGGCCGGGTGGACGTATGATGATGATGATGATGTTTGGTTTGTGGGGCGCTCAACTGCGTGGTTATCAGCGCCCGTACAATTATCCACTCTTTGCTCAGTCCAATTTCGCCACTTTCCTGGATGATGATGAGGGTGGACGTACCGCCGAATTGCTCAACACGTGGGGCGTGAGGTCTCCACAGTACATCGATGTTGTCGCCAGTGTTCGGCGGAAGGTGCACGTGCCCGTCGACCTGGGACCGGACCGCAGCGACGCACGGATGCACGCCAAGACCGTAGGATCCTACGCAGTGCCGTAGGGGACCGCACCGCCACTTCCCAGCAAATTAGGGACACTGTTGCTCCTGGGGTATCGGCGAAGACCATTCGCAACCGTCTCCATGAAGCTGGGCTACGGTCCCGCACACCGTTAGGCCGTCTTCCGCTCACGCCCCAACATCGTGCAGCCCGCCTCCAGTGGTGTCGCGACAGGCGTGAATGGAGGGACGAATGGAGACGTGTCGTCTTCAGCGATGAGAGTCGCTTCTGCCTTGGTGCCAATGATGGTCGTATGCGTGTTTGGCGCCGTGCAGGTGAGCGCCACAATCAGGACTGCATACGACCGAGGCACACAGGGCCAACACCCGGCATCATGGTGTGGGGAGCGATCTCCTACACTGGCCGTACACCACTGGTGATCGTCGAGGGGACACTGAATAGTGCACGGTACATCCAAACCGTCATCGAACCCATCGTTCTACCATTCCTAGACCGGCAAGGGAACTTGCTGTTCCAACAGGACAATGCACGTCCGCATGTATCCCGTGCCACCCAACGTGCTCTAGAAGGTGTAAGTCAACTACCCTGGCCAGCAAGATCTCCGGATCTGTCCCCCATTGAGCATGTTTGGGACTGGATGAAGCGTCGTCTCACGCGGTCTGCACGTCCAGCACGAACGCTGGTCCAACTGAGGCGCCAGGTGGAAATGGCATGGCAAGCCGTTCCACAGGACTACATCCAGCATCTCCACGATCGTCTCCATGGGAGAATAGCAGCCTGCATTGCTGCGAAAGGTGGATATACACTGTACTAGTGCCTACATTGTGCATGCTCTGTTGCCTGTGGCTATGTGCCTGTGGTTCTGTCAGTGTGATCATGTGATGTATCTGACCCCAGGAATGTGTCAATAAAGTTTCCCCTTCCTGGGACAATGAATTCACGGTGTTCTTATTTCAATTTCCAGGAGTGTATATATCAACGTCTCAATGAAAAAGGAAAGTCTGCAGAATGTTTTTATGATGTGGTTATAAACAAATACAAATCTGCCACAGTTGCAACTAGTTCCGAACAAGCTGATTCAAAATGTTCAAATGTGTGTTAAATCTTACGGGACTTAACTGCTGAGGTCATCAGTCCCTAAGCTTACACACTACTTAACCTAAACTATCCTAAGGACAGACACACACACCCATGCCCGAGGGAGGGTTCGAACCTCCGCCAGCTGATTCATTCTCCAGCCTGGTCAACTGAGGCTGCACTGAAAGTGTTTCATCTTAATTAACAAAAAGCATCAAAATGGTAATTATGATCAGGAACTTTCAGTGCAGGCTAAGTGGTTCAGCCTTGAGAGTGAACCAGTTGGCTAGAAACCAGCCACCAAACATTTGTACTGCAACTGTGGCAAATTTGATAATAAACGCTTCTTAAAGTATTAAAAAGGTTGCTGGTCGTGTGTCAACAAAATGCTGAAATGGGAAAAAGTTGGCAAAATTCTTATAATTACATACTGCATGTGCTGGTTGTGCTTTCTTCAAGTTCCATTGGTAACCTTCTAGTCTCTAGATAAAAAATAGCCATTCGTTGATTTTCTTATCGCACTTGCAGAGCAAATGATTTCATTCGGAAAGAAAGTCGCGATTGTCAAAGTAAAGTAATGCATGCAAGTGCGTGGTGAATGTTGAGGTCCATCTACCAGCTGAAGACGAAACTAGAAGAAGGTGTGCAGGGTGTGCCAAATGAAAGACGGAAACCAGATTAACCATGCTGCGGCTCTCGTTGGTGCTGTTGCAGGTTCTCGTCCTCTGTTGGAGGCCAGACTGTATCGTTTAGTTGATTTGGTTGCAGTTGTTTGTATCCTTCTTGTGTTGACTGGCGCCACTTAGTTTCGCAAGCGCTGCCTGTCCACTAGTGGCAACAGTGGCTTTATCGATAAGTAGTAACTGTAGCCCTATCTTTGCGCTGACGTCGTTGTTCTTCCGGGTTGTGTGAGTGAGCAGTTCGGTTGGAGACTCCGGAGGAGCCAAGAGGGCAGTGCGAGAACATGCCGGGACCGCTGGCGGCACGCATGCTCTCCCGGATGGAAGGGCTGTGGTCGCGAGGGTACACGACCTAGTCGTCAACCGGATCCAACGAACTTTAAGTTGAGTGGGTTTTAACCGTAGCAGTGAAACCTCCACCATTGTTAAGATCTCGCGATTCTCCAGTGACTTGGGTTCATATTGCTGCTCGCAGTGTCGCCGAGATGAAGAGTAGCGAGTGGAGTGCTTGGGGGGGGGGGGGGCGGATCTAATTAGCTTCCCTCGACCTCTTGTTACTTATTGCTACATTCTACGTTTTACTATTTGTTGAGTTTAACCAGCGGTATTTTTCCTGCCTGGTGGCTGCTAACGCCCCAGTTACCTGCCCTGGAGATTAGTGTATGTAACGGCAGTGTACGTTTCCTCGCCTTGCCGCTGCTGTCCAATAAGGAGAGTAGTTTTGACAGTTTCCTTGATTTGTAGGTCGGTTGGTGTTTCTTCTGCTTTGGTAGTAGTGGTTCCCTTCTCCTTTCGGACGCTCTAAACACAGAATTCTGAGGACGTAGTGCTGACTACCGGTTCCGGCTTTTGCGTGGTGTTCCATCGTTGCATTGGTTATCGGTCGTTAGGTAGCTTGAGCAGATTATCATTAGTAATTCTTTAGACTGCCACCAGTCTGAGTTACCATCTTTCGAAGTGAATGCAACTCTTGCCTGCCTTTCTCATCGCTCGCTAAAGTGTTTTTCGCCCGACCTAGTCAGAGGTCGATTCCTGGAGCACAGTCTGTGACTAGCCTTTGTGTTTTATTATTGTGTTATTATTTTATTACCAAGTTACCATCATCCTTGTTATTATATGTGCTGTTTTATTGTATGTTCCTAAATTTTGTAAATATAATTGCCATTCTTGGCGTTACAGCAAGTTTAAACGGTTGTGCTATCAAGTTTACTATCATTTTGTCTCACCTGTTTGGTGATCAGTGGACTGCCTTTTAAATTAACTTATGCTGTTGCCTTGCTGTTTGACAGTACGTTTGCAAAATTTTTTTTAATAATTTCCATTCTTGGCGTTAAAGGCCTTCAGCCGTGACTGTCGCTACTTGTTTTGTAATTCTAATGTGGCAATTGTATTTTAGCAGTTAACCTTTAAGACCTTGGTGACTTGTTTTCAATATTTTAATAAGCGTAGTTTGTAAGTTGCAACAATTTAAACAATTTTTAATTTATTGCCATTAAGGCCTTCAGCCGTGAGTGTCGTTACTTGTCCTAAAATTTAAATCTGGCAATTGTATTTTTGGAGCGAGCTTTAAGACCTTGGTCACTTGTCTTTTATATTTTAATAACTGTAATTGTAAGTTGCAGCAAGTTTAATCAATTCTTAATTATTTACCATTAAGGCCTTTAGTCATGGAACGGTTCTTAAATTATTGCCATTATTTTAAATAAATTGTGTGTGATTAAAAGAAAAGCCAACCCATAGTAACTGATTACGGCCTCGTCCACAATCTTAACCAAATCCTGCCTTCCTTGACCGCCAGGTCTCACCAAAAAATGTACCTTGTGTTCCATGTATGAAATTGCTTTCCGCAAAAACTGCTCCACATCGTATCACAAGTGAAGCAGTGACATGACTGTCACAGCAAGCACTCATTTCTGCATGTAACAATAAAGAACTTACCATTTGGAATAATCTATCGAAATGTCAAATATTTGTAGTCAGAAAAACGTTTCAAGTGCTTTTCTGTAACTGCAATAAATAGATGAAAATATAGGATGATCATTCATTTCCTCTTCTAAGAGCCATCAGGTTGTGGTATTTCAGCAGACAGCAATTTCGTTTTTTGCAAAGTGTAACTAGAGTCAGCATAAACAAATACCATTCATCACGTCTTTCATGCTACGTCCAGTTTCGACGAAAAGCGTTGTTTCCCGTTACAAACGAAATGTTTCTTAAACGGAATTTTATGTTCCCATTCGATAGAGCGGCCCTAAATTGCTGTAGTGCGATATTAGCTTTATCGACATGTATTCACAGCAAAGTTAAAATACAACAGTAACCTAGCACTGAAGCAGCGACTCGCCTGTCCCGCCACCATTCGCTGGCTGCTGCCTCCGTGCAGCGGTGGCTCTCACTCACTGCTGGGGCACTGGTTTCTGTTCACATCTGCTGACTGTGTTTGCTACTCTGCGCAGTATGTAATATTTACCATGTCAAATTGTAAGGAATCGGATTATTTCATATGAGAGTTTTCATCAAAATGTGTGCTACTTGTTTGTAAAATAAACAGTTTGAGATAGCTTTTGCTAGTAGTCGAGAAATTTATGGCTGTTAGCCCAATGAGTGCTTGATTGTGTGTGACCGGAGTGGAAGTGTGCTGTGTATGACTGTTGTTGTGATAAGTAGTATAGTTACCTCTAATTCTGATTGTTTGATGGGAGCTTTACAGTGAGTAGAAACATTACATAGAAAATGTAGTGGAGAAGGCTAACCAAAGACTGCGTTTTACTGGTAGAGCACCTAGAAGCTGGAACGAATCTAAACAGACTGCCAACATTACGCTTGTCCATCCTCTGCTGGAACACTGCTACGAGGTATAGGATCCTTACTAGCTAGGACATCGAAAACGTTCAAAGAAAGGCAGTACGATTTGAATTAACGCAAAAGAGGGGAGAAAGTGTCACGGATATTATAAGAGAAGTGGACTGTTTAAACTCGGAAAAGTATTCCTGGAGCCACTCTGTAGCAATTCTGAACGTGTGGGGGGTCGCATTGTTCTGCTGAAATTGCCCACGTTCGTCGGAAAGCGCAATGGACATGAATGGATGCAGGTGATCAGACAGGATACTTACGTATGTGTCACCTGTCAGAGTCGTATCAGGGGTCCCTTATCACTCCAACTGCACACGCCCCACACCATTACAGAGCCTCCACCAGCTTGAACAGTCCCCTGCTGACATACATGATCCATGGATTCATGAGGTTGTTTCCATACCTGTACACGTCCATCCGCTCGATACAATTTTAAACGAGACTAGGTTGACCAGGCAACAAATTTCCAGTCATCAATAGTACAATGTCTATTTTGATGGGCACAGGAGTGGCGTAAAGCTTTGTGTCGTGCAGAGTCATCAAGGGTACACGAGTGGGCCTTCCGCTCCAAAAGGCTGTATTGATGATGTTTCGTTGAATGATTCTCCTGCTGCACTTGTTGATGGCCCAGCATTGAAATATGCAGACATTTTTGCAGAAAGGTTTAACTTCTGTCACGTTCAGTCGTCGTTGGTCCCGTTCTTGCAGGATCTTTACCGACCGCAGCAAGTGTGAGATGTGATGTATTGGAGTACACCTGTGAGGTGGACGTACGGGAAAATTCCTGCTTGATCGCTACCTCCGAGATGGTGCGTCTCATTGCTCGTGCGCCGACTACAAACTCATTTAAATCTTGGTAACCCGCCATTTTAGCAGCAGTAAGGGATGTAATAACTGCGCCAGACACTTGTTGTCTTATAAGGCGTTGTCGACCGCAGTGCCGTCTTCTGCCTGTTTACGTGCCTTCACCAATTTCTTTGGCGCTTCATCGTATCTGGAACTATGACGACAAGGAGTAACATGGCTGTGCCTCTCCAAAATATCAGAACAGTCGGAGTTCTCCCCAAGTAGCTGCCATACTCGCCGACGAAGATCGTCTGGTGTTGCGGAGAACTACAATTCATTGCTGAACACAACACAACGCCATTCATCAGCAGTCCATACTTCCTGCAGCCCTTCGTCTTATGTTGTTAACAGCAACATATGCAGGAGACCATAATTCTCCAGCCCAGCTGCTGCTAATCTCCACCAATGGTGCGGGTTGACACATAATATTACACGGAGTGCTTCACGTGTTCCCAGATGGCAGGGGCGGACGTAATGGTGTTATGATGTACTTGGTGCACAATATGGCGATCTCCCCTCGTGGTAGCCAGACGTGTTCATCTGGAGCATAGACAACAAATCTAACTGTCCTCACATCCACATGCAGTCCACCATCAGTCACTGTCACAAATGTGGATGTTACGGATGAAATATGCCCATCAAATGGAGATCCACAATGACACCCCTTTCAAGCTCTCTCAGGTGCTGACAGCGCTGTCTCACAGATGTACGCAGCGTCTACTCGTCCTTCACCATGATCATTCAATATCTGATGCTGTTCATGCCCCAAATAATTGTACCTACAAGCGTGGCAAGTCTACTTGGCAGAAAGAGATGTAGCTCTAATGATTTACATTCCTGTCGATGATGTGTTCATGTATGGAGTTACACCCATATCCAGCCATGTGTAGTGGCACCACCGTTTAGGATAGGGAAAGTTAGTTTTGTGCAATATTCTGAGTACAAGTTACAGCCAGGTGCGGGCCGGATTGCAGTGAGTTATGTATACCAACAGTTGCGAAGTGGAATAGAGGCCACAGGGCTGTGTAATTGGTGAAAGGGTATACATAACAGTTTTGCATGTCGCAAATCACAGGCAGAAGGGGCCCACTGGTCAACCTACTGTTTTACGAGTATGTGACACAAAGCGCCACATGTGGCTAAACAGAGGTGCACGGCCGCGTATAAATAGGTGTGGGTTTCCAACGAGATTCATTCAAGTGTGGCAGCTCTCCTGGATAGCGGGGCATGTCACACCAGCTACAAGCAGCAGCAGATGGGCCCCAGCGTTCCAGTCCACAGCAGGTCACTAGTTCGACCCTCTGAGGCCGAAGCAGGATCTGTAGCCAGTGAGCGGCGGGCCACTCCAAGGCTTGCTACCGCGGGCTGTCGTCCTGGCTTTCAACTCACGTCGGAAGCATCCTGAAGCGAGGGCGACAGATCTGGACGCCGGATCGTGGGCACTTGTTGTCGCCGTGATCTTTTGCCACGCCGGCTCACACCGAGCGGCGCTGAGTCAGGCGGGGACGCAGTCTGCCGAGTCAACTGCCGTTATCCTGACGACAGCGCAACTCTGCTGGTGCACTAGGCCAACACAAAGTGCGTGTATGGGTCGCTGAGGCAGCCACTCCGTGCTAAGCCATTTTTCAGGCAACAATGGGGTGTCCTCAGCATTGCGGGACCCAGTGACACAGAACGAGAGGAACGGTGGCACTGTAGTTGGAAACAATAAATCACCTGGAAAGCTCGGACGAGTCTTAGTACACTTCTACCTCTTCGTGCTACATTTGGACATCCTGATACATTCAGTGGCAGAAGTTCCAACTTCACATGTCTTATTGACGCTTCATTTCTTTCGTTAGGCAATACAAAGCGTTTTGCCGTTACTAAACCAAAATAATTTCTCATTGCAACATTATTTCGCGAAATTTCAATCGCTTTCTGCCCTGAATGTGAAACATTTTCTTGGCTCGCACCTACTTAGAGAGAAATGACCATCGTGATAAAACAAGAGAAAACATTTTCCCACATTGTATGACAGAGTGGAATGGTCGAGAAATAGTAGAGAAATAGACTGCGTGGAAGCAGGGTACTGTTCCAAACCCACGCAAAATTTGTTTCCCAAATAACCCAGTCGTAGTAGTTGTTATGTAATCTGGCAAACATTAACTCACACGTCATGCCGAAAAACACCACCAATATGTATTAGATTAGATCCAGATAGCCTGAATAAATAAAATTTTCCAAAGGAATGATGTTCATGCAGATAATACTAACCTGAGTAGCACCACACGAGGACGTTGGATATGCAGCTCAATATCACGTCTCCTTCCTCCGATGGTGTTGGTGAAGGGACACTCCTTCTGTCTTTTTATTATTCTCTTCTTAAAATATGCCACAAATTTATAATTTCCTACTTCCAGATTCATGAATTTTTCTTTAAAAAATAAGTGTAATTGCTGTAAGTAAATAAAAGGTAATACCGAAGGGCAGTGAAAAGAATGCCAGGCATCCCCACATCCATGTGGTACTGCATTGGCAACGGTGCCCGTGGCCCCAAGTGCATGGTATTACTTTTCTTCACGTTAATGCTGACTAAGGGGTCTGTATCCAGCACTATGGCCTGAAAAAAAGTAGTAAGATTGCAGACTCTAGCAATCATAATGCAGCTTGAAAAAAGAAATAAATAAAATAAAATGAAAAATAAAAAATAATATGCGGCTTGTGCTGACCAAATGAAATGACCTTTAACATCAGCAAATTCCTGACTTCGATCTGGAGGCTTTATCAAGTTGCGGAGCAATAAGCAGCTTACTTAAAATGAACTTCAAACAGCAATGTTGCACCAATGCAGCTGATCCACCACTGTAAACACACCAGACACCAAATTACGCGCTCCCAAGACACATCACAATAATACCGTGTCTAGTTATGATAATTTCCTCAATCCAGCAAGGAAGATGATCAACAACTTACTTCAGGTATGCCATATCCAATTGGCTACTCGGTGCTGACTAGATCACGTAGACTTCCGTGGACTTCATTCGCTTTGTAACGAAACTACCTCGGATTCCCTCCATCGAAGTAAGTTTCTCGACCTTTGCACACAAGACCGACCTTCGTGTAATCCTAGTGATTGGCACCGACAATTTCGGTATCGGCTTCGAGAACACTGCTGAACATTTACAGCAGAACTCTTCGCCCTCTAAGAGGCCTCGCAGTACATCCAGCGACACGGCCTTTTTAATTGTGTCTTATGCTCCGATTATCTCAGTGCCCTTAACAGCCTCTGTGTCCTGTATACAGTCCATCCCATAGTGCAATGTGACCAAGAAAGTCTCCAGTTGCTCGCTGTTGAGGGAGCCACTGTGATGTTCATGTGGGTTCCTCATCACGTTGGTCTGACAGGAGATGAGCCTGCTGAAGCAGCTGCCAAGGCTGCAGTCCTCCTACCTCGGTCCGCTATCTCTTCCGTAGCTTCTGATGGTCACCTTGTTGCCCTCTGTCGGTAGGTGGTGTCACTTTGGCATCACTACTGGTCTGTCTTCTCTTCAAGGGAAAAATCTCCTGGGAATCAAACCTCTCGCAGTGGCTTGGTCGACCTCATCTCGGCCCCTTTGCGCGATGAGATGGTTTAGTTAAGTTTTGTGTTGGGCATTGTCGTTTTAGCCATCGCACTTTGTTAAGTGGTTATCCCCCACCACCTAGTGCTCCTTGTCGTCAACCTTGCCCGTTCGCCAGTTCCTGATCGAATGCCCTTTTTTAACCACTTACGTTCTAATTTATGTTTGCCGTCTGAGTTGTCAGCTGTTTTAGCGAAGAACGCGCAGGTAGTCAACTTTTTATCCGTGGTAGGAATGTGGCGAAGGCATCTAATCTTTGGTTCGGGACTCCGCTGTCTCTACAGCGTATTTTGTGGATCTTGCCCCATGAGAAAGTCCGAGTTTTTAACTCTCTTTCCTTCCGTCGATTAGGCTTAACGAATAGTAGCTTTTAAGTTATTTTACTTCTTGATGATCTAAGGTTACGATATGAGTGTTTATGAGCGGAGTTGTTTCTGCGCCCTAAGGCAAACCAAAAAATAAAATCGCATAGTTACCAAACTGAAGAGACGTTGTTTGCTACGTTTCATTTACTCTTCCCAATAGTCACCCAGTAGAATTAATATTGGATGATTTATCAAGGAGCGACAGAGTGTTTCAGTGTTCATCTAATTAGGAAAGTATGTGTAGATCCCCTAAAACACAGCTGTTATGATCTTTGAAAATTGGAAATGTCAACAGCATGGTCATGACGAATACGTAGAAGTAAGATCAACACCGGTTAATCGAGAATACTGAAAAGAACATCCTATTTCTCGTTAGTCTGAATGGGTGAGCCGAAGTAAAAGTACGAAAAACACATCCAGTACTTGACACAACACTTTCAACCCGAACTATATAGTCCACGAACTGCAATTAAACGCTTCATTAGTGGTCGGGGTGCTCGACGCTTTGCATCATTCGAAAAGCGGAAAAACACAACTCGTCGGACCACACTACACGCTTACAGGCAGCTACTACTGAGTATCTTGTTGTTCGGCCCATTGAAAGCATGCAGCTCGACGCTCTGCTGTAAACAATGGCAATTTACGAGGTGTCCCACTCCAGATGGCGCTAGGAAACTCTTTCAGATGGATTTGCAATCATTGTCAGCAACAGTTTCTGTCGGGTTAGGAAATGTTTATTTCTGACAAAGCATCAAACTTGTCACTGGTTGCTGTCAGGACAGTTTTACGACCACTGTTCTCACGCCTTGTAGAAGGACAATTCGCATTGTTTCACCAACTAATAGGCTACTTCATTACCGGTGAGGCCATTGGCTCGACAACTTCTTTCTGGCATTCCGTAAAGTCTTGACGCTGACTAATCCTATTGTGATGACTCCATACAACCGATTGGCACATACACTGGTGGGCCGAAAGTTGTGACGGATGTGTTGGTCAGCCTCTGGATCTCAATACAGCAGCAATTCTGCGTATCAGTGATTCTGAAAGTCCTTGGTGAACTTCCGGAGGTATCTGGCACCAGACCACGTGACTCCCGTAAATTACGCGCCAGTAATTTGGGGGCGCGGAGCTGGCAACCGAGAGCGTGACACATGTGTTCCATCGGGTTCATATCACGCGAATTGTTCACCAAATAATCAGAATGAGTTCAATGTTACCTTTAAACCACTGTAGTACGATCCTGGTCTTGTGACACGGACACTTAGCCTTCTGCCATCACTGTCAGAGAAGATGTAAAGTGCGTTGGCGACCGACGTTCAGCCACATCCATTGACTGCCTTTCATTTACCCTTGTTGGACTAATGTATACGCAGCTTAACGTGAAACATTATTCGACCCGCATATTTCTGCTGATACAGAGTCCAGTCTCGATGATCCCGTGCCCACTGCGATCGGTCGCTGAATCAAAATGGTTACATGTAGGGGTCGTCTGCTGTAGCTTCCAATTTCCAACAATGTGAGCTCAGAGGTGTGCTGCGAAACACTTGTGTCTCCACCAGCACTGACTTTATCAAATATGCCACAGACCAGCATATGCTTTGCTTTACAGAACCAGGAAGCCTTCGACGTCCACGTTTCGTGTTGTAATGGTTCTTTATTTACGTGACCATTACGGCACTCCAACTGCAGTTCTCGATACCAGTAATATCGTACTACTTTTCTGCGAAGTAACAGACATATTTTGTGACAATATTCACATTTGTTTTTATTAATGTATAGGTACTCCGATGTATCGATATATTACAGTGATGTGGTTCTTGTTTGTATTCATTTCTGTGAGAATGTCATAATCTTTGACTTACTTGTAACCGTTTTGGCGCGATTGCGCACAAAGCAGTCTTTGTTTCAAATGGCTGTGAGCACTATGGGACTTAACATCTGAGGTCATCAGACCCCTAGAACTTAGAACTACTTAAAGCTAACTAACTCAAGGACGTCACATACATCCATGCCCGAGGCAGGATTCGAAGTCTTGGTTTCACTTTGCAGAAGTTAAGTTGTTATTTCGCTTTGTAAAAGAACAGTCAAGTCTTGTGTTTGGTTAAAGTGGAAATAAAATATATGAAGATAGATAAAAAACTGTTTTCTTGATGATGTGACAGTTAAGAAGAAGTATATGTGAATTTACAAGAAGTTTAATGAAAATGTAGGTCGTGAACACCAAGTCAAAAATTATTTCTACCATACCACTGTTCTGATCTTGGATTGTTTGATCATTAAGAATTTCCTGAAAAACGCGTTTCTTAGTTCTTCAAATATTGCTAAAATACAGATCTGGACCTTCTAGCAGTCAAAGTGAAATCACCCTAGAATCAACAAGATCAGCCATAACAACGTCGACTAAATCTACGTGGGAATCCATTCAAGATAAGTCCCAAAATTAATGACTTTCTTTACAGTGGCTTCATTATTTCCATTGACTTCATTATTTACATTCTGACGATATCATTCACAGTCAATAAATTTGTTGTTGCCCGATAAAGCGAACGTCTTCTGCGTGAGCAACATTATTAATCTGATTTCCAACCTACTTTGCAAGTGGTGGTATTGTTAGAACGTCCAGCAGCTAGTTGCCTATTCGTGGCTTCACCGTCCTGTAACCACTTGCCATAACTGCTCACTACAGAATCGCACGAATAACTGACCGCTGTCTCTCAGATGCTCCTTACGACACGCCAGGCCGCACAAACTGCCCTTTTTCAAAGTCACTTACGTCAGTGTTTTTTTTTTCCATTTGTGGCCCATATCTCTCGTAGAATGATTCTCCAGTAATTTTGGCCCACTTACATACTTTTCTTAACGCTTCATGTACTTCAACGCCGCCACGCTGCAATAATTCCTGCTGTGAGCAGTATTCATTACGTTTTGGTTCACCAGTGCATGTATACACCACTTCACAGGATGTTGAAAAATGTACCAATGTTTCAGTAACTATTGCAAGTGGACTTATAAAGTGGTGTTGTTTCTTAATACTGTTACTATGGCCTTTGTTTGAGTGCGTGCTTATACACAGTGATTAAAAACAGTCTGAAAACCTGTAAACGTTTTGCAGGGTAGATTGCGTTGAGAAAAAAGTTTAACATAAAATTTCGATAGTTGCCCCTTTTTCCGATTTAATTATCATTGAAGTTAGCCAATGAGGGCGCTGGGCGAACAAATCAAGCAGCCTGGCTAACGTGTCCTTCATTTGATTAGGTGTAACTGAAAAAAACACACATACACGGAACCATTATACGGTAGCGAGTTCGATCCTACTACCGTTCAGTGGCTAATTTCCGTATCTTCCTCTTGTTTGGTTTGACAAAACCAAATGAAGAACACATTTGGCAACTCTAACCCTTTCAGGCTGCATGAAATTTAGCGCGCAACGACCTGATTGGTAACATCAATGTTAATTAAATCCGAAACCGTGTAACGTATCGAATATTTTTTCTTAATAACTATATACTGCCTACTCTGCAACACCTTTACCAGGTGTAGAAATATGAAACCGGAAACTGGTTGCAATAATCACACTTCTGTTGTTTGAAACTGATAAGCAATATTTTATTCAAAATAGTCTCCATTGCTATTTATACATTTCTCCTACCTCTCCGGCAGGCTATGAATGCTACGCCCAAACAACAGTTCTTCTTTTGAAGCGAACCAGTTAGCGAACCATTTTCATACATTTTCGTACGAATTGAAGCATTCTTCCTCGAGAGCGTGGCCCAGTGATGCAGTTAGATGATAATGGGAAGGAGCTAAGTCTATAAATAAGCCGCATGACTTAGTATTTCCCAAATAAACGCCTCTATCGTTTCCCTGGCCCGTTTAGCTGTGTGTGATGGGGTGTTATCATGGAGAAATACGACTTCCTGTTGCCTGCCGGCCGTTGTAGCCGAGCGGTTCTAGGTGGTTCATTCCGGAACCACGCGACCGCTACGTTCGCAGGTTCGAATCCTGCCTCGGGAAGGACGTGTGTGATGTCCTTAGGTTAGTTAGGTTTAAGTAGTTCTAAGGTATTGGGGACTGATGACCTCAGATGTTAAGTCCCATAGTGCTCAGAGCCATTTTGATCCTGTTACCTTTTTCCATGTCGCGGTAGTTTTTCACTAAATGCTCGATTTAAATCGATCGTTTGCTGTTGGTAGCGATCATTGTTAACCGTTTCACCAGGTTTTAGCAGCTCATAGTAGATGACAGTCTTCTGATCCCACCAAACACAGAGCATTGTCTTCTTTCCAAAGCGATTTGGTCTCGCAGTGGATGTCGATGGTTTGTCTGGATTCACTCATGATTTACGACGCTTAGGATTCTCAAAATAGATCCATTTTTATCTCCTGTCACTATTAGATGGAGAAACGACTTCCTATTTTATCTGGCGAGCAGCATTTCACAGGTGGTCCTTCGATTTACTTTCTGCACTTCATTCAGTTCATGCGGAACATATTTTCCCACTTCCTGCACCTTCCCCCATAGCTTTCAACAGAAGACAAACCGCTTTCATCGTCTCATTCAATTGTTCCGCGAGTTGCTATCGAGTTTGAGTATCACCATCATCCAATAAGGCCTCCAATTCGCTGTCTTCGAACTTTTTCGGTGGTTTCCCGCCCTCGCCATTTCTCACGTCAAAATGGCCACTTTTCAGTTCAACCACTGGGAACACCGTGTTTTCCCAGGGGCATGTTCGCCGAAAGTTTCGACAAGCATTCGATGCGATTCTGAAGCAGTTTTTTTTTTTTCAAATGTTAGAAAATAACCAATGCTGTCCGCAAATCGTAGTTCGTAGTCACTAAACTCGAACTTTGAAACAGATACCGATGTATTCGTCGTCAGCCATTACAGGAAGCAGATGGCGCTGTAGACGTGGTCTGATGGGCCCTTCACAGACAGCTAGATCTATAGAAAAATTCCGGTTTCATACATCGACACCTGGTAAAAGCTGTTTAGACCGTTTCTGACCATCGTCTATGCCAAAACTATCTGAATTTACTGAGATAAGTACATGAGGGAATACGTGTCTTTCTTCAGTATTGACTCAGCTGTGTTGTTTGTACTTAAAGCACCGTAATAAGCATTGTTATTGAAAAGTTTTTGTATTATGTCCTGCCTGCTGTGTGGTAAGTACTTTAAAAGCGTTTCTCAATTATTTTGGAAATGATTTATTTAGATTCCCACTTTCAGTTTGGTAACGCCCTCGGTAACAATCAGGAAGACAGTTCTAATCGTCACTCCGATTGTAGCTAAATAAGGTTTATAAACTTTCTTACAGAAGTGACAAACTTGAAAGTGCGTTAATGCCCTGGAGGATAAATTTACTTTGGGATAAAAGAAGTGACGGCAACTCCCCGTACGCCAAGATTAACGCAGTTTCGTCTCATACCACATGTTCATATTTAACTGAGCAAATAATCAAAAGAATGCCCTTGTATGCTATTTCATTATTTCCGGAAGTCGTTAACCGTAAATGCTACACAGCTGTTTCGCTGCATTTCACTTTTTGTTTCTTGTTTCTGCTGACTGCCGACTGAGGCGACGCAATGTTGAGATACTGGAATTGCATTCTGGGGGGGCGGCGGTTCATATCTACGTACGACCTGCCAGATTTAGGTTCACCATTATTTTCCTGCGATGGTGGTTTCTTGGAAAAACGTCACGGGCCGTTTCTTTCTCCTCCATTTACCAATAGTAGCAACGGCCTTGCCGCAGTGGATACACCGGTTCCCGTGAGATCACCGAAGTTAAGCGCTGTTGGGCTTGGCCGGCAATTGGATGGGTGACCATCCAGCCACCATGCGCTGTTGCCATTTTTCGGGGTGCACTCAGCCTCGTGATGCCAATTGAGGAGCTACTCGACCGAATAGTAGCGGCTTCGGTCAAGAATACCATCATAACGACCGGGAGAGCGGTGTGCTGACCCCACGCCATTCCTATCCGCATCCTCCGCTGAGGATGACACGGCGGTCGGATGGTCCCGGTAGGCCACTCGTGGCCTAAAGACGGAGTGCATTTACCAATACAGCTTTGAACTCAGTGTAGCGACTTACCCGTTAACGATATGTAAAATTCTTGATCTGCCTTCCTCCCCTCTTCTGCTGGGGTAGATGTGGTGGTGTACAACTCGACAGACGGTTGATCCCCCGAGTAGAGTCACAAAATTCTACGACTAATCTTACAGGGCATTAAAACAGGATACTCTTGGAGATCTGGTCGCATAGTGGGAACGTTAATCTCGGCGACCTCAGTGGAGTTACTAAACTTCCAACATCAACCTTTACCTTAACGTTATTTTACTTTTCTGATAATCTAAAACACAAAACACACACATTTACTGCTAACCGTCACTGACTGAATTTACCTTACTTCATCATACATCCACTGGTCGTGCGGCTGGGTTTCCATCACTTGGAAGCGCAGACGTTTGGCTCTTGTATCTCGATATAGTGGTCCATTGATAGTGACCGGGCTAAATTTCTCACGAAATAAGCGTCAAACGAAAAAACTACAAAGAATGATACTTGTCTAGCTTAAAGGGGGAAACCAGATGGCGTTATGGTTGGCCCGTTAGATGGCGCTGCCATAGGGCAAAGGGATAGCAATTGCGTTTTTTAAAATAGGAAACCCCATTTTTATTACATATTCGTGTAGTACGTAAAGAAATATGAATGTTTTAGTTGGACCACTTTTTTCGCTTTGTGATAGATGGCGCCGTAATAGTCACAAACGTGTAAGTACGTGGTATTACGTAAGATTCTGCCAGTGCGGAAGGTATTTGCTTCGTGATACATTATCGGTGTTGAAATGGACCGTTTACCAATTGCGGAACAGGTCGATATCGTGTTGATGTATGGCTATTGTGATCAAAATGACCAACGGGCGTGTGCTATGTATGCTGCTCGGTATCCTGGACGACATCATCAAAGTGTCCGGACCATTCGCCGGATAGTTTAGTTATTTAAGGAAACAGGAAGTGTTCAACCACATGTGAAACGTCAACAACGACCTGCAACAAATGATGCCCAAGTAGGTGTAATCCGCACATCAGTAGCAGACGAATTGCGCGAGAATCGGAAATCTCAAAACCGTCGCTGCTGAGAATGCTACATCAACATCGATTGCACCCGTACCATATTTCTATGCACCAGGAATTGCTTGGCGACGACTGTGATCGTCGTGTACAGTTCTGCTACTGGGCACAATAGAAGTTACAGGCCGATGACAGATTTTTTGCACGCATTCTATTTAGCGGGGAAGCGTCATTCACCAACAGTGGTAAGGTAAACCGGCATAATATGCACTGTTGGGCAACGGCAAATACACGATGGCTGCGACAAGTGGAACATCGGCGACCTTAGCGGGTTAATGTATGGTGCGGCATTATGAGAGGAAGGATAAATGGCCCCCATGTTATCGATGGCAATCTAAATGGTGCAATGTATGCTGATTTCCTACGTAATGTTCTACCGATGTTACTACAAGATGTTTCACTGCATGACAGAATGGCGATGTACTTGCTACATGATGGATGTCCGGCACATAGCTCGCGTGCGGTTGAAGCGGTATTGCATAGCATATTTCATGTCAGGTGGATTGGTCGTCGAAGCACCATACCTTGGCCTGCAGTTTCACCGGATCTGACGTTCGGGGAATTTTTCTGTGGGGAAATTTGAAGGATATTTGCTATCGTGATCCACCTACAACGCTTGACAACATGCGTCAGCGCATTGTCAATGCATGTGCGAACATTACGGAAGGAGAACTACCCGCTGTTGAGAGGAATGTTGTTGCTCGTATTGCCAAATGCATTGAGGTTGACGGACATCATTTTGAGCATTTATTGCATTAATGTGGTATTTACAGGTAATCACGCTGTAACAGCATGCATTCTCACAATGATAAGTTCGCAAAGGTAGATGTATCACATTGGAACAACCGAAATAAAATGTTCAAACGTACCTATGTTGTGTATTTTAATTTAAAAAACCTACCTGTTACCAACTGTTCGTCTGAAATTGTGTGCCATATGTTTGTGACTATTACAGCGCCATCTACCCCAAAGCGAAAAATGTGGTCCAACTAAAACATCGTTATTTCCTTACGTACTACACGAATATGTAATAAAAAATGGGGGTTCCTATTTTAAAAAACGCAGTTGATACCCGTTTGACCTATGGCAGCGCCATCTAGCGGGCCAAGCAAAGCGCCATCTGGTTTCCCACTTCAAGATGGACAAGTTTCGTTCTTTGTAGTTTTTTCGTTTGACTCTTATTTCGTAAGATATTTGGCCCGGTCACGATCAATGGACAACCCTGTATATATATTTGTGTGTGTGTGTGTGTGTGTGTGTGTGTGTGTTTGTGTGTGTGTGTGTGTGTATTGGACGAGGGAAGAAGGCGGTGTCCATAACCGATGCAGTAAAACGAAGGCGACGAGCGGAATTTACGGTGAGCGGTGGTAACTTCGGAATCCGTAGCGAAGACCCGAAGAGCTGTTGTCCGGAAAACTGACAGATTGACGGAGATGCCTTGGCTGATACTGTGATTCCTGCAGACTCCGGTGGATGGCGCTAGCCCAGCCTCAAACGGCTTTGCCAGCTGCTGGATGAAAAGCCATCTGGAACTCACAAAGGGGTACTAACTTCTACCGGAGCGGAAAATAAGGTGTCTTGCGCTTTAAGATATGCCAGACGTAACGCAGACTCGCAAAAGATGCAATTACCGGAGCACTTCTCAGACAAGACTGTAAGACAGGTGTTTACAGGAAATGCATATGTGAATCTTATCGGGCTTACATTGTGTTTGATGCAACATTACACTACGTTTGCCGTTTCCCACGGATCCCCTGGAGAAGAGTCGCCTGTGCGTTGAAACAAGTCAAAAATCTACATTTTCTAAGAGTGTAAAATCATTAATGGGTTTAGCGTAACGAAATATTGTGTTGTTACAATATTAATGTTATTAATAAAATTATCTAAAACGTTATTTTTATGGTAAGTTGCACGTTAATGGAGTATAAGAACTTTCGCAACATAAAGAAGACCATTTTACCTAGAACACATTTAATACGTTCTGGAAGATTCTTGAGTACATGGGTATACATGTAATTGGCTCATTTTACTTTTAATGTGCATTCTTTGGTATTTTACAGGTTTACAGGGATGGGGGAAAAACAGCTATTGGTAACAACAAAAGTCGTTAATGAAATATATGTTCAGTTTCACAAAAAAATGAGTCCTGAAGCAATGACTGAGTTAATTGCGTAGGCTTCCGCGGCCAGCGTCAGCCGACATAGAAGATTTGTGGTTATGGTACCGCGCCATATTGTATTAAACTACTGCTGGAGAAAAACCACCGTTTCGGCCACGGTTGCAGTAGTCTACTTCTGGGTCTACTGGTGGGTGCTAGCTATGCAGTGACCCTTATATTTTGTTGTTACTGTTCACTGCGCAAGCCATTACGTCATAATTTTAAACAGATAGTTCGTTTCATTGGTCGCTTAAGGAATAAGGGGAGGGAACTTTATTGTAATAGGTTATTGCGGTAGAGGGAGAGCATAACCTCTGTTGCCTATTGCCTCTTGTGTTATATACCATGATTGGTGGTCACCGTGGAATGAGAAGTTGGATCCTATTTACCAAATACTGGACGTCGGCCGCGCGGCGGCAGTTACACTGGGGCACAGAGTATATCGCAATCCTACAGATACAGTCAGGTATCTGCACACCTAATCCTACCACCAACAAGTGCAGAAGATTCCGGTCATCCGTTCTTTGGCAAACCGTGCGCAGCGCCTGAGTGATGCTCAAAACATAACACCTGAGCTTAAAAGGCTACGCACAACGTTTCTATCTAATGGCTACAGCAATAGGTCGATCCACACTGCCTTGTCGACGAACACAAGTAAGCAAGATAAGCAAGAAATAGACAAACGTCAGCCGACAGTGTTGTGGGTTGGGAGGAGAGCCAACACCGTATTATTAGAGGAAGCCGAAAGGCACGCGTTTTAGCTGACGCAGGCTGGCGTGAGGTCTGGAACAGGACAAGGAAATTAGACTTTAGAAAAAGGGACGTAGTAGGTGTAATACTTAACTTTATTTCATTAATGATGAGCGTCGCTCATGATT
Organism: Schistocerca cancellata; assembly: GCF_023864275.1. Taxonomy (NCBI): domain Eukaryota; kingdom Metazoa; phylum Arthropoda; class Insecta; order Orthoptera; family Acrididae; genus Schistocerca; species Schistocerca cancellata. Next base: position 141,021,609 of record NC_064630.1, on the reverse strand, counting down.
GTACATGACTCAGTATCAATAGTAACTGGTAATGGCGCCTTGCTAGGTCGTAGCAAATGACGTAGCTGAAGGCTATGCTAACTATCGTCTCGGCAATTGAGAGCGTATTTTGTCAGTGAGCCATCGCTAGCAAAGTCGGTTGTACAACTGGGGCGAGTGCTAGGAAGTCTCTCCAGACCTGCCGTGTGGCGGCGCTCGGTCTGCAATCACTGATAGTGGCGACACGCGGGTCCGACGTATACAAACGGACCGCGGCCGGTTTAAAGGCTACCCCCTAGCAAGTGTGGTGTCTTGCGGTGACACCACAGACAGTGTCCTTACCTTATCTGAAAAATGTTACTGACCGAATAGGCGAACACCTTCGTCGGTTTGGGGTGCAGCCTGTCTTCAATAGTGGTCGCAGAATCCAGGACGTGCTACGCTCCACTAAGGACAAAGTCGATCCATTACACACTGCAGGCGTGTACGAGGTGGAATGTGAAGGTGGAGGGGCATACATAGGTGAGACTGACAGGGCAATAGCAACGCGCATTCGGGAACACGAGCGCTATATTATAGGGCAATACAACAAATCTGCAGTGGCAGAACATCAGCAAGATTGCGCAAAAGAAATAACATTCAACGAAGCCTGTGTGTTGGCCAAGCAGCCGGTTATGACGAAACGCAAAATACAAGAAGCCATCGAAACACTTAAACACCCTAGGGACTTGAATAGAGAGGATGGACTCAGGCTCGTTCCAGCTTGGCTGCCAGCAATCGGAGCCCAACAGACCGCACTGTCAACACGAGGCACGAGAACTACCGGCGAGTAATTGCCACAGCGCAGCCGACGTCCAGCTTTTGGTAAACAGGAGCCAGCTTCTCCTTCGACGCTGACCACCAGTCGTGTCACATAACGCAAGCGCCAGTAGTCAATAGAGGTTACGCTCTTCTTCCGCCGCAATAATAAGCAAGCAAATAATTATCTGTGTAAAATCAGGATGCCAATAACGAAAGAACTGCAAAGAAAGAGTGTGTGTTAAGACACTAAACGTGCATATGGCGTCACCGGATTACAAATCGCAGTTCCGTTATCCAGATTCAATACCGCTTAAAGAAAATGACGTAATAGTTCCTTCGAACAACTAAGGTAAGGGAAATCGATCAAACCCTTGGCAAGCACAACATGTACTCATTCTCCGTTACCATCGTTAACGACAGAACATTGAAATCTAATTTTCCTTCCTTCCATCTGAAAGGTGGCTGATAGGTATCAGCACTTTCATTTCCTGATAATATATTTTACCTTTTCTTTTAGAGTCTGTGAGATTTCAGTCGATCCAATTTCAGTACATTGATACAATCTCATTCACATCCTCTTTGCTCTATCACTTTCATTCTTAGGTCTTTAGCGAGTCGGTCTGCTCTCGACCAATATCAATTTATTTATTTATTTACGCGTCTAATTCCGTAGAACCAAATTGAGGAGCAAATCTTTAAGGTCATGGAAAGTGTCAGGACATAAAAGTAATAACAGAAGAAAGGTTTATGAACCCAAAACAAGTCAAACCATAAGTTTAACTAAACGCAATCAACAACATAACATGGGAATCACCTCAATTTTTCAAGGAACTCCTCGACAGAATAGAAAGAGTGACCCATGAGCAAAGTCTCCATTTTCGATTTGAAAGCGCGTGGGTTACTGCTAAGATTTTTGAATTCTTGTGGTAGATTAATGAAAATAGATGCAGCAGTATAGTGCGCAAGGAAGTACGATCCAAATACAGATTGGGTTTCTGCCTAGTATTAACTGAGTGATAGCTGATAATTCCTGGGAATAAGGTGATATTGTTAATAAGAAACGACAGTAAAGGATATATATATATATATATATATTTTTGTGAGACCAATGTCAGATACGCAGACTAGTGGACAGGGGTGGACAAGAGGTTCGCGAACTTACACCACTTATTGCCCCAATCTCCAGTTTGTGAGCCATTAATATCCTTTGAGAATGGGAGGAGTTACCCCAAAATATAATACCATATGATATAAGTGAATAAAAATAAGCAAAGTAGACCAATTTTCGTGTCGAACAATCACTTACTTCTGATACCGTTCGAATAGTAAAAATGGCAGCATTAAGTCATTGAACAAGATCCTGAACATGGGCTTTCCACGACAATTTACTATATGTCTGAACACCTAGAAATTTGAGCTCTTCAGTTTCACTAATCATATGCTCACTCTGTGAAAGTAAAACGTGGAGTTTTGTTGAATTGTGTGTCAGAAACTGTAAAAACCGAGTCTTACTGCGATTTAGCGTTAGTTTATTTCCTACAAGCCGCGGACTTAAGTCATGAACTGCACTATTTGAAACAGAGCCAATGTTGCATACAACATCCTTTACTACAAAGCTAGTGTCATCAGCAAGCAGAAATATTTTAGAATTACCTGTAATACTAGAGGGCATATCATTTATATAAATAAGGAACAGGACTGGCCCCAACACTGACTCCTGGGGCACCCCCGTTTTGATCGTGCCCCACTGAGACCACACGTCACAGTCATTATCAACACTGTAAATAGTGACCTTTTGCTGTCTGTTGTTAACGTAAGAGGTGCAGGTATTGTGAGTTACTCCCGGTATTCCATAATGGTCCAACTTATGGAGCAATGGTTTGTGATCAACACAAACGCCTTAGTTAAATCAAAAAATATGCATAGAGTTGGAAACCTTTTGTTTAATCCATCCGGAACCTCACAGAGAAAAGAGAAAATATCATTTTCAGTTGTTAAAGGACTTCTAAGGCCGAAATGTACATTTGATAGCAAATTATGTGATATAAAATGATCAATTATTCATACGCACACAGCCTTTCAAATAGCTTTGGGAAACACTGATGTCAGAGAAGTAGGTCTAAAATTGTCTACATTATCCCTTTGTCCCTTTTTACAAATCGGCTTTACTGCTGAGTACTTAAATCGTTCAGGAAACTGACCATTCTTAAAGGAAGAGTTAGTACAGGGTTAACAAGTGCAGCACAATACTTTAATATTCTGCTAGGCACTCCATCATATCCATGCGAGTCCTTAGTCGTCAGTGATTTAATTGACTCAATCTCCTTCCTGTCAGTATCACAGAGGAGTATTTCAGACATTAATCTCGGAAAGGCATTTTCCAAGAGAGTTATACGATTTCCCGTAGAAACGAAGTTTTATTTAATTCACCACCAATGCTCAGCAAATGATTGTTAAATACTTTACATATACCTGACTTATAAGTAACAGAAATATTTTTACAACGAACTTACTTTATATCGTCGACCTTGTGCTGCTGACCAGACACATCCTGCACATATGACCACTTGGTTTTAACTTTATCCTGTAAATTATCTTTTCTCTTTGCGTACCTTATACCCTTTGCCTTCCTAGTAACACTTTCAAGCACCTTACAATACTGTTTGTAATGGGCTACTGTAGCTTGATTGTGACTACTTCTAACATTTTGATATACACTTCTGGAAATGGAAAAAAGAACACATTGACACCGGTGTGTCAGACCCACCATACTTGCTCCGGACACTGCGAGAGGGCTGTACAAGCAATGATCACACGCACGGCACAGCGGACACACCAGGAACCGCGGTGTTGGCCGTCGAATGGCGCTAGCTGCACAGCATTTGTGCACCGCCGCCGTCAGTGTCAGCCAGTTTGCCGTGGCATACGGAGCTCCATCGCAGTCTTTAACACTGGTAGCATGCCGCGACAGCGTGGACGTGAACCGTATGTGCAGTTGACGGACTTTGAGCGAGGGCGTATAGCGGGCATGCGGGAGGGCGGGTGGACGTACCGCCGATTTGCTCAACACGTGGGGCGTGAGGTCTCCACAGTACATCGATGTTGTCGCCAGTGGTCGGCGGAAGGTGCACGTGCCCGTCGACCTGGGACCGGCCGCAGCGACGCACGGATGCACGCCAAGACCGTAGGATCCTACGCAGTGCCGTAGGGGACCGCACCGCCACTTCCCAGCAAATTAGGGGCACTGTTGCTCCTGGGGTATCGGCGAAGACCATTCGCAACCGTCTCCATGAAGCTGGGCTACGGTCCCGCACACCGTTAGGCCGTCTTCCGCTCACGCCCCAACATCGTGCAGCCCGCCTCCAGTGGTGTCGTGACAGGCGTGAATGGAGGGACGAATGGAGACGTGTCGTCTTCAGCGATGAGAGTCGCTTCTGCCTTGGTGCCAATGATGGTCGTATGCGTGTTTGGCGCCGTGCAGGTGAGCGCCACAATCAGGACTGCATACGACCGAGGCACACAGGGCCAACACCCGGCATCATGGTGTGGGGAGGGATTTCCTACACTGGCCGTACACCACTGGTGATCGTCGAGGGGACACTGAATAGTGCACGGTACATCCAAACCGTCATCGAACCCATCGTTCTACCATTCCTAGACCGGCAAGGGAACTTACTGTTCCAACAGGACAATGCACGTCCGCATGTATCCCGTGCCACCCAACGTGCTCTAGAAGGTGTAAGTCAACTACCCTGGCCAGCAAGATCTCCGGATCTGTCCCCCATTGAGAATGTTCGGGACTGGATGAAGCGTCGTCTCACGCGGTCTGCACGTCCAGCACAAACGCTGGTCCAACTGAGGCGCCAGGTGGAAATGGCATGACAAGCCGTTCCACAGGACTACATCCAGCATCTCTACGATCGTCTCCATGGGAGAATAGCAGCCTGCATTGCTGCGAAAGGTGGATATACACTGTACTAGTGCCGACATTGTGCATGCTCTGTTGCCTGTGTCTATGTGCCTGTGATTCTGTCAGTGTGATCATGTGATGTATCTGACCCCAGGAATGTGTCAATAAAGTTTCCCCTTCCTGGGACAATGAATTCACGGTGTTCTTATTTCAATTTCCAGGAGTGTAATTCCCACTTTATTCTGCATGATATCCTCATCCCACTAATCAGCCACCCAGGCTGTCTTTTACTGCAATCGTTCCCTCGCTGCACGCCACGACACTTCGTTTTTTGATGAGAGTTATCTATTCTGCTAGTGCGATGTGGCCCCGGTTCTGCATTGGAGATTTATATTCGAGGCTACGAAATTTTTGAGAAGGAAATCGCCTTTGTCTCGCGAAGATCTATGCTGTTGGACGGATACTACAGGGTACAAGAAATATGGTGAGACTGATTCTGTTTACATAAAGTGACGTTTAGTTTTGCACGTGTGACTAGATGGCAATGCTCATTCGTGTCATTCCGTGTGTAGGTTTTCGGCCGCCTGTTTCCGCGCAATGTCAGTAGTGCAGATACGTTACCAATTCAGAATAGCTTGAAATCTGGTTATCACAAATTACTTTCTTGAATTATTGACACGATAAATTCAAATACGCTACCCGTCATGAAGGATAAAGATTAATTTTCTCAAAGATTTGTGATTATTTATTTCGTGAATGATGTAACGTCTGCATGTGTACCAAATACTTGGAATTGTAGGTTAAAATATACTGATGGTGTTGTAAAGTTTGCTTCTGTGCGCTGCTGACAGTGTAGTGCTGGTTAGACTCCGTTCGTACAATTTTATTTTACCGAGATGCCAGTCCTACTTTGTATACAGTCCATTTAGAAATGCCACGCAAGTTGGCAGTCGTCTTGTTTTGTTGTATGTAAAATAACTGCTGGAGTTGTAGTCATTGATAATAAACAGAAATTTCAGTCATCCTAGTTGGATTACAGGAAGCGAGGAAGGTACTCTGTACTGCTGCGTGCTGTTAAGTGACTTGTGGTGGCACTGCGTCCCTGAGATGTTACAGTAGTATACACGACAGGAATTTAACGCTTGATCATTCTGTTAGTTCACTGTTTACTGTATTTCGTATTTATGTGCACAGAGCTGAGGAGACTGCCTCACTACACTTCTGGACACTACGAGCAACATATGTTCATAGTATTCAATGGCACTTAAGAGCTAATTCAGTCATGTACTATAGGAAGTATTAAGATGCGCAGTGTGGAGTCAGGTGGCGCTCCGGGGCCGGTAGATGAGCGAAGCGGAAGCTCTCGATCCCAGTATTGTAACTGCTTCCAGCGGAAGCTCTCGATCCCAGCATTGTAACTGCTTCCCTTCTGCATTTGTATTGCCAACGTGGCTGACAGCTGGCTTAAGATTGTATTTTAAATTACTGCCTCAACCTGCTTTGGCACCGACTATGTGTAATGTGACATTGCGTATGTTTGCATGTAAACGATTTGTTTTAAACTCATGTATTTATTTGTACTGAAAATTGGCAGAATTATTATTATTTTCTAGTACTGCCCACGTGAACTGCTAAGTTTAAATACGGTTTCATCACTGGACGGTTGTTTCGATGTGTATACATAACCTATTATTTACTCGTGGGTTTACTGCTGTTACTTTGGTAAAGCGTTTGCTATTGAAGCGTAATTTGCCTTGTTTTAACTTCTGAAATTTTACGTGTATCATGCTGCGCAGCTTTTCAGGTCATGCTGATTTAAATTTGACATTTCTAATATTTCAATGGAAAATATACAGAGTGAGTCACTAACAATTGCCACCAAGAATAACTCCAAAAGTATGATAGGAGCTGAAGAATTTGTGGGACAAAAGTTGCATGGGACATCGGAGGCCATAATATGACGTTAGTTTTTTGTTGCTAGTTGGGGTCGCGTCAGAGATATAAAGGAAAACTTTTTTTTTAATGAAGTGCTATAGTTTTGTTCTTATTTTCTGATAGCGACTATCGAGATGAATCCAATGGTGTGTAACAGTAAGGTCTTTGAAACTCAATGAAGGTCACAAAGGTGGCATGAACGTCCATTTACGGAAGGTGTTCGAAGCGATGAGCATTGGTATGGATTGAGTGGTAATCCTTATTACTTCAGCACTTATCGAAGCACATGCTCTGACAATTCTACCTCGTATATCGTCCAAATAGTAAATATTCGCCGAATACGCCGTATCCATCCAACGTGCCATTGACATGTAAACACCATTCGACTGTAACGATCCCGAGAATCTCTTGCTAAGAGACAAAAGAAACTGGCAGGCGGACTTGCATGGGAGTCCTGTAATTCAAGTCATTTATCAGGACGTCGGTGCGGCGCGACTGAATGCGCGCTGGAGTCTGCTGTCAGAATCTCCTGGCGGTAGCGCGTCTTTCTGCTGCTGCCGCAGCTGCATGTCAGGCATCAGCGGCAGTGACGCTCGTCATAGGCATCAGCGATGTCTTTACGCTGACGTCTCCACGTGCAGTCTCTACTATCTACTCTCTCCTGCAAGTCTCCACTGCAGTCTCGAAGTATCTCCACACTCGGATCACCTCCCTTCTACCAAGCTGCGAAGATCTCTGGGCGTGATGGTGCACCAAGCTGGTCACCTCATGTTATTTCTTCTCAATCAGATTATTTTGCAAGAGCTTTCTCAACTATTGCGGAACGGCCGTGGTCCCCATAGTAGAAAGGCAACACACAACCACCAAGGATAATGTTACTAGAAGGAAATCCTGAAATGGGCAGCTGGCGAGGAGCTGGGAGTGCTAAGGCGCCAGCTTTCTTTCCTTTTTTCTCTAATTCGAACCAGAAAAGACAATTTATTCATCAAAAATGTACTGCAGGTACATATCTACATTATGTGATCAAACGTATATGGACACCTGGCTGAAAATGACTTACTAGTTTGTGGGGCCCTTCATGGATGATGCTGGAATTCAATATGGTGTTGGCCCACCCTTAGCCTCGATGACAGCTTCCACTCTCGCAGGCATACTTTCAGTCATTTGCTGGAAGATTTGTAGGGGAATGGCAGACCATTCTTCAGAGTGCTTCACTGATGAGAGATATCGATTTCGGTCGGTGAGGCCTGGCACTAAGTCGGCGTTCCAAAATATCCAAAAGGTGTTCTGTAGAATTCAGGTCAGTACATTACAGGGATGTTATTGTCATGTAACCGCTCCGCCACAGGCCGTTCATTATGAACAGGTGCTCGATCGTGTTGAAAGATGCAGTCACCATCCCCGAATTGCTCTCCAACAGTGTGGAGCAAGAAGGTGCTTAAAACATCAATGTAGTCCTGTGCTGTAATAGCGCCACGCAAAAAAACAAGGGGTGCAAGCCCCTCCATGAAAAACACGACCACACCATAACACCACCGCCTCCGAATTTTACTGTTGGCTCTGCACACGCTCGGAGATGACGTTCACGGGGCATTCGCCATATCTACAGCCTGCCATCGGATTGCCACATCGTGTACCGCGATTTATCACTCCTCACAACGTTTTTCCACTGTTCAATCGTCCAATGTTTACGCTCCTTACACCAAGCGAGGCGTCATTTGGCATTTACCGGTTTGATGTGTGGCTTATGAGCAGCCGCTCGACCATGAAATCAAAGTTGTCTCACCTCCCGCTTAACTGTCATAGTACTTGCAGTGGATCCTGATGCAGTTTGGAATTCCTGTGTGATGGGCTGGATAGATGTCTGCCTATTACACATTACGACCCTCTTCAACTGTCGGCGGTCTCTGTCAAGCAACTGACGAGGTCGGCTTGTACGCTTTCATGCTGTACGTGTCCCTTGACGTTTCCACTTAGCTATCACGTCGGAAACAGTGGACCCAGGGATGTTTAGGAGTGTGGAAACCTCACGTACTGACGTACGACACAAGTGACACCTAATCACCTGACCACGTTTGAAGCCCGTGAGTTCCACGGAGCGCCCCATTCTACTCTCTCACGATGTCTGACTACTGGGGTTGAAGATATGGAGTACCTAGCAGTAGATGGCAGCACAATGCACCTAATACGAAAAACGTATGTTTTTTGGGTTGTCTGGATACTTTTGATCACATAGTGTACTAGAGTAGCTGGCAACGCCCCAAGGCCTCTCGGCCAGCGATCCCAGACTGCAAGGATATCTGCCACTTTGCCACCAGACGGCTAAGCGTCTTGTCTGTACTACATGCTACAAAGTTCTAATAATACTGTAAGAATAAGGGGACAGAACACGTATCCATAAAAATGTCTGATTGGCAATGATTTGGAAGTATACCGCAAGAATTTCGTATCAAGCACATTGGCTTATAGCATTCTATTCCATATGATGCGTTCGAAAGAGAAGTGTCCCTTATTCAGAGAAAACATCAGAAGGGTCAGAATACCTCATAGAATAAAACGAGGTCGGTTCGTAAATTTAAAACTTAAAACGAACAAAATAATCCGTGGAAGATGTCTTCGCTTATTTTTCTTTGCGGTCTTGACAGACATTTTCAGCGATGGTGTCAAAAAGAAAAAGTGTTGAAAGTCGGATGACAGCTGTCGCGTGGTGTAACGTGTAAGGTGCAGATCAGTGCAGCAGCGAACAAGGAATGTACAGGAAACGCAAGAAACGGACCACCGTTCGAAACTAAATAAACTTCTCCGTCAACCTAATTGAAAGTGTTAAAGGGATCAGTCCAGCTCCCGGCGTCGAAGTGGATGTTCCTTAGGAGGCGGTCCGCAGGGCTACGACAAAGCGAAGAGAGCTCGAGTTGTATCTGGAGAGGTGGGGCCAGCGGCGGTGGAGGCGGATCCCAAAAAGAAGCGAGCGGCCGCCTGCCGTTCCCGGCAACAAAGGATTCCTTCTCCTCTCCTCTGGCGGCAGAGGTCAGGCAGTCGATAACAGCGTTAGTGGCGCCGCGGCTGCCGCGATATACGGCTTTCTCCCACTGCTGCTGCTGCTGCTGCTCCGCGGCCAAGATGGATGGCCTCGCAGGGCTTTATTCGAATAATGCCGCTCCCCCTGCCCTCCCTCTTCCTCGTGTCTAGCACGCTTTCAGAGTTTCGCTGCGTCCGTGTTGTTGCTGTAGTCTGTTGACTATGCGTGTTTCCCCAGCTCAAGCGGTCGTATATTTACGTCGAAAAATGGGCGCAATTGTACAATTTGCTTTCATGGAGACTAATAGTGTTTTCGCGCATTAACAACTCTACGTAGGCCACTTTGTCTATTTGCTCGTGTTTCGCAACAAATACTGGTAGCGTTCTATAAAGTAAGATAAATACAGAAACGAGTAATAACTAGTACGATAATAAACCAACTGACACAACTGTTCACTACGATTTTTCTCGGGGCGTTGAAAAATGATTGAAGCTGCAGTTTGTTTGTGCTCACAGGAACCATTACGGTGTCAACGAAGGCGTACAATATTACGGTACTGCAGACCAATGTCTCTGCTCTTTTGTCATCGCTCTGGAAGCTTCAGTACTTTCGTAGCAAAATATTCTTCGGGGGTATCCTGGCGCCATTGGTGAACAACCATATTAAGTTCGTCATTGGCGGTGAAGTTCTTACCCCGCTTAATTTATTTCATTGTTTTGAATAGGGCGTTGTCGCTAGGAGCCAGATCCGACGTATACGGAAGACGTGGTGGCACAGTAAACCATAGTTCATGCACGCATGGTGGCACTCGTCGGGCGACTCGCATGTGGCTGAGCATTGTCGTGTTGAAGCACGACGATACGGCCCCGTTTTCTGGACTGCATTGTTGAATATATCGGCGCAGCTGATGGAGCGAACTGCAGAATCGATCATTGGAGAGCAGGGGCAGCCAAGATTTCGGCTCGTGCGCCGTGACCGTCACGACTGCCAAAGAACTCATCCTCGCTTCGCGTTACTCCTACCGCCACGCTACGCTGTCTGAACGCAAGGAGCGGGAAGAGTGGAAAACTGAACGTGCAACATTTAAATGGCAATGCAGTCGTTCTGCATACTACTTGGTTTTATATTACACAATTCTCGAAAACACAGATACAAAACAAATTTTCTGTGTTATTAAATTACTCTTGGTGCACTAAAAACATAATGTACAAACTGTCGGCATACTGACAGACGCGGGCAATATATCAGTTTCGCACTCAAGTTGCCACGTAATCGTGACTTATGTAACTTCATAATGGCAAGAAGTCTTTCACACAAATATATCGATCGAAATATTGTAACAATTCTGCTATCTCATTGAGACTTGGAAACTCTACCTAAGGAAAGCAATGTATACTTCCTGTATAGCTTTAAGGTAAAAATGATTTGTCATTAAAACTGTTTCACAGAGGAAGACTGCACTGTAGTTCCTTCTCTAGATTGTTGCACAGATGACAAAATGGTAGATATCGAAATAGATGACAGCGGAAAATTGTACTGAAATGCAGGAGGATCTGCAGCGAATTGACGCATGGTGCAGGGAATGGCAATTGAATTTCAATGTAGACAAGTGTAATGTGCTGCGAATACATAGAAAGAAAGATCGTTTATCATTTAGCTACAATATGGTAGGTCAGCAACTGGAAGCAGTTGATTCCATAAATTATCTGGGAGCAGGCATTAGGAGTGATTTAAAATGGAATTACCATATAAAATTAATCGTCGGTAAAGCAGATGCGCGACTGAGATTCATTGGAAGAATCCTAAGGAAATGCAATTCGAAAAGAAAGGAAGTAGGTTACAGTACACTTGTTCGCCCACTGCTTGAATACTGCTCACCGATGTGGGTTGCGTGCCAGATGGGGTTGATGGAAGAGATAGAGAAGATCCAACGGAGAGCAGCGCGCTTCGTTACAGGATCATTTAGTAATCGCGAAAGCGTTACAGAGATGATAGATAAACTCCAGTGGAAGACTCTGTAAGAGAGACGCTTAGTAGCTCGGTAAGGGCTTTTATTGAAGTTTCGAGAACATAGCTTCACCGAGGAGTCAAGCAGTATATTGCTCCCTCCAACGTATATCTCGCGAAGACACCATGAGGATAAAATCAGAGAGATTAGAGCCCACACAGAGGCTTACCGACAATCTTCCTTTCCACGAACAATACGAGACTGGAGTAGAAGGGAGAACCGATAGAGGTACTCAAGGTGCCCTCCGCTTCCGGAGTATGGATGTATATGTAGAAATGACGTTGCGGGTCAATGTGTTGTATCGGTACATTCACAGGGGCGCTTTCAACAGAAACGGCAAATAATCTGGAAAACAGTACGGAAACAGATTTAAGATTGACAGTGTCCCCCAAATGCATATAAAACTATCCCTGTAATTCTTTCAAGGCCACGATGAATTCTTTAAACCTCGCATTCTCTTTAATGCCAGTGAGCTTACAGAACTGGACTTCTTTGTCAGAGAGTGTCCCTTCTACAATGCGGTTTTCTTTGTAAATGCATCCCCATCAAATAAGAAAGTAGTTAAACTTCGACGACTGCAGTCCATTCCGGATCTAATTTTCGTTCCTGAACTCCTTTTTCCTTTATAAATTCAACAACAGCGAGTTTTAAATCGAAAAACTATTCCGATAATGCCCCTTGACTTAATCAACGTATTTTGCTATAATATAAGAAGCTTCCATACTCTTTGTTCAGTTCCATTGAAAACGGTTGAGCCTGACAATGGAATAATGCGTGCGGCTTCAGCAATTTTACTATTCATATCACCGATTTATTCGTGAGATCCAGCCCTGCAAATTTAGGGCAAAGTGTTTTTAAGTCCATAGCAAAGAATCCCTTCTGTTGATCATTACAATTTTTTTTGTTCTTTCATTGTCAACCAAATCTTTAAATTCTTTCGGCATGGTATTGCTACGTCGTCTCATAGAAAGCATGAAGTGTCTGTCGCTTAGGCAAATTGGTATTTATCATTCCTCTCTTGTCATTCCCATTCATTTTAAAGCCTTGTTACGACAGATCGCCAGACTGACTCTTTTTGTGCGAACAGCCACCGGACCTATGAACGTCCTTCACACCACGAACAATTAGCGAAGCTTGAACAATGCTAACAACACGAGCCTGCCGTGGTCGGAGACATGTGCCTTCCGAAAAATGCCGCACCGCAATGTTAAGTCGGACTGCACCAGGTACTCCCGAGAAGGACCGAGCGAAGCCGCGTGACAGGCCATGCGTTGACTCACCTACGGCCCGCACACGCTACGTGCGTTAAGAATGGCACGCCGTGCAGGCCCTGATGTAGAGGATCGTATTGGGAGGTAGGTAATCCCACCAGCAGTATCCCTTCCTGATTCCAGAACACAGTCGCCATTTGATGGTTAAAATGCTTCTGTATATGGTTTCACGTCAAAATATGTTAATTACAAACTGTAAAGCCAATGTTTCAAACGTATTACATCGGCCATCCTCAGGGCAAGACTGGTTTAATAGAGGAAAGCTGTCTCCATTTATTGGAGACGATCGGTATCAGGGTAGAAAAGAAAATTTTCTCGAGCTAGTCGACTTTCCACTCATTGGCGACAGTCTGCAAATCTTGGTTTCTGGTGGGCATGTTTTCTTCCTGGTATACGTCGAAATATACTGGCAGTCACTATACAGCTGCTTTGTTTAGGCTGTCACGTTCGGGTCCGTGGCGTACGCGAACCGTAGGACATGGATAGCAGGAAGCGAGGACGCCGGAAGTTTGTAGCAGTCCTGTGTATCAGTGTTGTCAGGCTGCTTAATAATTTCAATCGCCTTTCGAATTTTGCGTTACAGCGCCCACGACTCTTTCGGCAGCCCACGGACTTTTTGGAACAAGATATGATGTCCACAGTCTCAGAGGTGTTCCGCTATCGCCTTTTTATTTTACTGTGCTGCGCGCTTGTTTCTCCACAAATTGCCCCGGTCGTTACTTCCTGGGACGCGGGTTCCGATTACGATTTCACTCCATAAACTGGCCTTTCTTTTCAGGAGATTCATGGAAGAACCATGACTCGTCGACGGTGACCAGATGCTCAGAGAACTACGCTGTATTTGTACTGTACCGTTGCAGCATATGTTGTCGTATCTCCTACTCTTCTGTTTCTGCGCAATCCTTAGGGAATGGGGCATGTGTGCACGCTTCTTCTGCGTCTTCAAATCTTCTTGGTGTGGAGGGTTCCCTGTGATGGACCAGTTGTCTTCCCTAACTCATCAAACATTAATTATGAAGTAATTGACCTGATGGCCATTGTTTGGTCTGCGTGCAGCTGCCGGACGCCCGGTGCTTTCGCGTTTGTCACCGCGGTTTCTGCAGTTTCCGAACTCTGATACTCAACGAAACATGGATCTGCGACTTGGCAATGTATGTCCATATACGGCTACTAGCCTCTTGTGGATCACGGAGGGAGTCACTGCTTCCCTTCAGAGAAACCGCACCGTCCATCTGCCCGTGTTTGCCTGCTTACATGTTGCCTTATCCTATGTCTGTCAGCGTACTGGCAAGACGGAACTTATGCTGCTACAATGCACATCCTGCGGGACACAGCAGAACCATGAGATGGTGGTAAAAGTTAATACAGTCCACCTTCACTCAAACGTCGACAGGCATTTTAAAAACAGCTACTTTAAAGTACCTATAATATGACCAAAGAAAATTAACATATTAAGTGAAGCCGTCTTCAACACAAAGGTTGGTCTGAACATATTACTGATTTACCTTCCTTCAACTTTGATCTGACTTCATCACAATCATCTCTTCTAGCAGCATAGATCTTAGGTCGCCGGGGTAACAAAGAGTGCCTTGTGTTCCAAGTCACGATCAGATCCACATATTTACAGCCCTTCAACACTGAATTCAATATGTTGTCGAATTATGGAACATTTTCTACGGTCAAGTATTGCGTTTTACAGAACGAAACCTATCTACAAAAGTCATTGTGCATCCCGCAGACAGAAATCTCATCAAAATCAGCTCAGCTATGAAGTCCAGAGCACCATAAACGACGGCGCCCGCATTGATGCCAGTGCTGCTTGACTTACAGAAAGGATACGTTAGAGTTCCGCACTGCTGTTTACTCCGTTTATCACGTCGTCCTTAAGGGCAGGAAATTGACAGTGGTAAAGATGATTCCGGAAGTATCACCACGGAGTGCGATAAGGCCATTACTATTGACAGTATATACACTGACGGAGAAAATCCCAGCTTCCAAAAAATGGTTCAAATGGCTCTGGGCACTATGGGACTCAACTGCTGTGGTCATCAGTCCCCACGAACTTAGAACTACTTAAACCTAACTAACCTAAGGACATCACACACATCCATGCCCGTGGCAGGATTCGAACCTGCGACCGTAGCAACAGCGCGGCTCCAGACTGGAGCGCCTAGAACCACACGGCCACCGCGGCCGGCCCCAGCTTCCAGATGTAATTGATGTAGAGTAATAAAATTTCGGGAAAATATGTGTTTAGTTGACCTCCACATTCCTGATGTGATCCCACTTAGCAACAAAAAACCAATGTCATATTATGGCCCCCGTTG
The DNA here is from genome assembly GCF_023864275.1 of Schistocerca cancellata. Lineage (NCBI taxonomy): Eukaryota > Metazoa > Arthropoda > Insecta > Orthoptera > Acrididae > Schistocerca > Schistocerca cancellata. The sequence goes on along the minus strand of NC_064630.1, from coordinate 141,006,359 downwards.
TCCCACGCAACATTTGTCCCACAAACTTTTCAGCTACTATCACACCTACAGAGTTATTCTAGGTGGCCATACTTAGTGACTCACCCTGTATTTAAGTGATTAGCTTTGCTAGTTCACAGGCTTACATTATAAGCGCGAGAAAAGCCACTACAAATGTGAAATGCTGCTACATTAATAACCCGTAACCACCAAATTCTTGAACAAGCATAGCCGGCCGTCGTGGCCGAGCGGTTCTAGGCGCTTCAGTCCGGAACTGCGTGACTGCTACGGTCGCAGGTTCGAATCCTGCCTCGGGCATGGATGTGTGTGATGTACTTAGGTTAGGTTAGGTTTAAGTTCTAGGGGACTGATGACCTCAGATGTTAAGTCCCATAATGCTCAGAGCCATTTTAACCAATTTGTCGTCTGATGATGCACACACATGCTCGATTGGAGACAGATCTGACTATCGAGTAGACCAAGGCAACATGTCGACTCTCTGTGCCGTATGTTGGGTTACAACAGCGGTATGCGGGCGAGTGTTATCCTGACGGAAACTACGCCCTGAAATGCTGTTCATGAGGGCTAGCACAACATATCGAGTCACTAGACTGATGCACAAATTTGCAATCGGGATGCGTGGGATAACCACCAGAATGCTCCTGCTGTCATACGAAATCGCTGCCCAGACCATAACACCAGGTGTAGATCCAGCGTGTCTAGGCCGCAGAGAGATTAGTTGGAGGCTTTCAGCTGGCCTCACAGCCATCACTGGCACCGAGGAAGAACCAGCGTTCAGCAGAAGACACAACAGGTCCCCACCGTGCCCTCCAGTGAGCTCTTGCTTGACAGCACTGAACTCGCAAACGGGGATGGCTTGGGCTCCATGGAATGCACGCTGCAGGGCGCCTTGCTCGGAGTTGTCCTTGAAGTAACATGTTTGTCATTGTAGTGCCACCTGCAGTGCGATGCGCCACAGCCATACGCCGTTATGGCGATCTTCCCTCTAGGTAGTGCCACGTGACGGTTCAGAGTCTTTACTAACATCAGCTAACTACGTAGAATCTCATTTGTAATTGACACTCATGACCGTTACAGTACATATTTGAACCATACCTTATTTGCATCATTATCTACATCTATATATACCTTTATACTCCGCAAGCCACCGAACGGTGTGTGGCGGAGGGAACTTTATGTGCCACTGTCATTACCTACCTTTCCTCTTCCAGTCGCGTATGGTTCGTGGGAAGAACGACTGCCGGAAAGCCTCCGTGCGCGCTCGAATCTCTCTAATTTTACATTCGTGATCCTCGGGAGTTATAAGTAGGGGCAAGCAATATATTCGATACCTCATCCAGAAACGCACCCTCTCGAAACCTGGATGCGATGCAGAGCGCCTCTCTTGCAGAGTCTGGCACTTGAGTTTGCTAAACATCTCCGTAACACTATCACGCTTACCAAATAACCCTGTGGCGAAACGCGCCGCTCTTTTTTGGATCTTCTCTATCTTCTGTGTCAGCCCGACCTGGTACAGATGCCACACTGATGAGCAATACTCAAGTATAGGTCGAACGAGTGTATTGTAAGCCACCTCCTTTGATGATGGACTACATTTTCTAAGGACTCTCCCAATGAATCTGAACCTGGCACTTGCTTTACCAACAATTAATTTTATATGATCATTCCACTTCAAATCGTTCCGTACGCATACTCCCAGATATTTTACAGAAGTAACTGTGTTTGTTCCGCTATTATATAATCATACAATAAAGGATCCTTCTTTCTATGTATTCGCAATACATTACATTTATCTGTGTGAAGGGTCAGTTGCCACTCCGCGCACCAAGTGCCTATCCGCTGCAGATCTTGCTGCATTTCGCTGCAATTTTCTAATGCTGCAACTTCTCTGTATACTACAGCATCATCCGCGAAAAACCGCATGGAACTTCCGACACTACTAGCACCACTATTATGGGACTGGGGCAAAACTAGAATAGAAGTCCTCTTCCAGATGTAGAAACACGCCTACCAACATCCGTTTATATCGTGCAACTCCTTCCTGACATTGGGATTTGTTTCCCGTCAGTATAGGAATGATAACGTCTGAAGCTCCATGAGACTACACTCCTGGAAATTGAAATAAGAACACCGTGAATTCATTGTCCCAGGAAGGGGAAACTTTATTGACACATTCTTGGGGTCAGATACAACACATGATCACACTGACAGAACCACAGGCACATAGACACAGGCAACAGAGCATGCACAATGTCGGCACTAGTACAGTGTATATCCACCTTTCGCAGCAATGCAGGCTGCTATTCTCCCATGGAGACGATCGTAGAGATGCTGGATGTAGTCCTGTGGAACGGCTTGCCATGCCATTTCCACCTGCCGCCTCAGTTGGACCAGCGTTCGTGCTGGACGTGCAGACCGCGTGAGACGACGCTTCATCCAGTCCCAAACATGCTCAATGGGGGACAGATCCGGACATCTTGCTGGCCAGGGTACTTGACTTACACCTTCTAGAGCACGTTGGGTGGCACGGGATACATGCGGACGTGCATTGTCCTGTTGGAACAGCAAGTTCCCTTGCCGGTCTAGGAATGGTAGAACGATGGGTTCGATGACGGTTTGGATGTACCGTGCACTATTCAGTGTCCCCTCGACGATCACCAGTGGTATACGGCCAGTGTAGGAGATCGCTCCCCACACCATGATGCCGGGTGTTGGCCCTGTGTGCCTCGGTCGTATGCAGTCCTGATTGTGGCGCTCACCTTCACGGAGCCAAAGACGCATACGACCATCATTGGCACCAAGGCAGAAGCGTCTCTCATCGCTGAAGACGACACGTCTCCATTCGTCCCTCCATTCACGCCTGTCGCGACACCACTGGAGGCGGGCTGCACGATGTTGGGGCGTGAGCGGAAGACGGCCTAACGGTGTGCGGGACCGTAGCCCAGCTTCATGGAGACGGTTGCGAATAGTCCTCGCCGATACTCCAGGAGCAACAGTGTCCCTAATTTGCTGGGAAGTGGCGGTGCGGTCCCCTACGGCACTGCGTAGGATCCTACGGTCTTGGCGTGCATCCGTGCGTCGCTGCGGTCCGGTCCCAGGTCGACGGGCACGTGCACCTTCCGTCGACCACTGGCGACAACATCGATGTACTGTGGAGACCTCACGCCCCACGTGTTGAGCAATTCGGCGGTACGTCCACCCGGCCTCCCGCATGCCCACTTTACGCCCTCGCTCAAAGTCCGTCAATTGCACATACGGTTCACGTCCACGCTGTCGCGGCATGCTACCAGTGTTAAAGACTGCGATGGAGCTCCGTATGCCACGGCAAACTGGCTGACACTGACGGCGGCGGTGCACAAATGCTGCGCAGCTAGCGCCATTCGACGGCCAACACCGCGGTTCCTGGTGTGTCCGCTGTGCCGTGCGTGTGATCATTGCTTGTACAGCCCTCTCGCAGTGTCCGGAGCAAGTATGGTGGGTCTGACACACCGGTGTCAATGTGTTCTTTTTTCCATTTCCAGGAGTGTATTTGCAGACGCGCTATTTACAGGAAGGTCGCAACACCAGAAGCCTAGCCAAACGCAGGAGGACCTGAGGAGGACTGATACTTTCTTCAGGGGCAGCTGACCCTGATCAGAAATGAGTCTAATATACTGAACATAAGCAGGTGGTAGGACACGGTGCTGTTCGATGACACTGAAAACAGTGACTACTTTGCAATGTCTAGGAATAACCGTCTGGAGCGACCTAAAGTGGAGTGATCACGTATAACAAATTGCATTAAATAAAAAGTGCCATTGGGAGAATCTTAAGGAGATGGAATTCTTCCAAAAAGGAAGTGCTTTACAAAATGTATGTTGGACCCGTTCTTGAACATCGCTCTTCCGTCTGGAAACGTGGCCAGAATGCATAAGTGGAAGATTTAGAGAAAATCTAACTAAGAGCGCCACGATTCCTCGCAGCATCGTTTACTAGGTGTGGAAGCGCTATGGATATGCTCAGATACACTGTGCTTCAAGGAAAGGTTGACTGTTGAAATTCCGAAGGAGTACGTTCCAAGAAGAGTGAAGCAAGATATTAATTCCTCCGGCATAAACGGCCAGGACGAGAAAGAGGAAAATGGTTCAAATGGCTCTGAGCACTATGGGACTCAACATCTTAGGTCATAATTCCCCTAGAACTTAGAACTACTTAAACCTAACTAACCTAAGGACATCACACACACCCATGCCCGAGGCAGGATTCGAACCTGCGACCGTAGCAGTCCCGTGGTTCCGGACTGCAGCGCCAGAACCGCTAGACCACTGCGGCCGGCGAGAAAGAGAGCTCATAGTCTACGGATGTAGAATTACAGTCACTCGAACCAGGCACCGTTCACGAATGAAAGAGGGAAGGAAGAAAAGATGGTGTGATAAAAGAAGAACCCTTCATTACACACCGTAGGGCTGCCTGCGGAATACACAGGGTATCGGAGCTAGAGATCTACTGAAACATTTGTTTATATTTCGGTTGTTTGTTATTAAGTGATCGCGACTGGTACCTTGATCACCAGTGAGAAGATGGTGCTAACTGCTGTATCGACAGGCTTTGTCTCCTATGAATGAGATGCTCTGCTGTTCTTGTGGACCACAGTTTCGGACACGAGTTTCAATCTGCATTGTATTTTTCTCTCGTATACCAAGAAACACTGGAAGTTCTAGAGAGTTCCAGGAGAAAAATAAACTGTGGATGGAAACCCGTGTTCGTAACCGTCTGTTACTGGTTGAACAGCGATGATGTACTCGACGAGTAGACGATAATCTTTTTTTTTTCCTTTCATCGTTTTGGGCAGGGTGGGGGGGGGGGGGGCGTGTCATCAAGAATAGGTTTCACAAAAATTTGAAATTATGTGTAAAGTTTTTTGCTCGTCAGTAAGTGTTATACCGGCGATCTCCACAAAAGCGATGGACAGCCCCTCGGACACCCGTGGTCGCGGGCAGCCTACATGGCCCCTGCACACCTCAGCGTCGCGGAATCGCTCTGTCGCAGTAACGGACGGACATTGGCGGCGCTACTAGCGCTAGCAGAGACCGCCACCCACACACGTAACGAGAAAGTAGTGCCGCGAGTACTCCGCCGCCGGCAGCTACAAATATCGGCGCCGGATCTGCCCAACTCTTCGGGAGCCTCTCTCAGCCGCCGGGAAGGTGTCATTCACCCCATCGTTTTAGGACAGTCTTAGAGTCCAGCATTCTTCGTTGTTTCCCTTTTTGCAATCGAACGACATTGAGGATATACTTTTCTGTTCCTAAGCTGGTGTTATTCACTACAGTTTCATGAGACTCGGAATATTTCCCATACAAGTGTATTTGTCTAAGAAGACCTTAACTGTGTTACTTTGTCAGACTCTGGAATGACCTTGCTCTCAAGTCTGCATATCTGTGAAACACTGTAATTGTGATTTTGTTATTATCGTCGATGCAGACATTTTATTTCCTTGGTTAATAAACTTTCGTAAACCATAATCACTGTCTTCCCTGTGTCCATGTGAGCTAAGTGCTATTAGTTCCTCAAAAGTTGTATGAATGTAGATAGTCTGAGTAATTTGCAAACAGGGAGTTAGGCTGCCTCAAGACGTTTACACAGTTCTAACTATAATGCTTGTGATGTTGAACCTCTAGCGTAAGGTGATTTCTCTTAATGACTATATTATAACGACATTTAAAATTTTTAGTTTTGGTAAATAATGATAAGAAATATTTAAAACAAATTTTTGTTGCCTTTGGGAGTCGTCAGATAAGCAACCTCCAACTAAGACTGGGTTCACGTTCAGTAATACAGATTTTGTAAAAGAAATTCCATCAGCCAATATCCATAATTCTGTGACGATCCCATCTTAACTTGTTGCATCGTTGTTTATCATGTCGTGAATAATTTCTGTAAGTTCGCTCTTGTCTAGTGGGATCGATACTGGAAATTTTAGAATTTGAAATCGGTAGACCCTCTTTTGCTTTATCGCAATTTAATAGTTTCTTGAAATATTTAGGTAATAATACAGTTTTCTTTTTTTGATAATGCTGCCTTTCCATTTTCTTTTCGAAAACAAAGAATTTTAGGACTATAATGTAAGAGGATATGTGTAAATATTTCGTAAACGTCTCGAAACTATTTTCTCTGAAAATCATGTTCAATTTAACAAAGTTGGTCTTTATTATACATACCCTTGACCTTTATCACTTCTACTATTCGTTATCAAACTTCAGTAACTTTTTAGAAACGAATTTTCCTTTTGGTACGAATACCATTCTTTCTATGCCGCTTTCGTTCCGTCAGGGCTTCCTCAAACTCTCAGCTTCATCTGTTTCTTAATTGTTGTCTGTAATCCACTCTGATCTCGCACTACTATCGTTGCTCTGTAGGCCAGATTCTAGTACAGTTGCATCTTAATACACGTTCTTCCATCCTGTCCCTTCATGTAATGTATTGTACACATATTGCTTTTCATGCGGATTGTGTGGATTTCTTAGGTTATTAGTTAATCTAATTTTAAACATCCTTCTGCAGTATTATATTGGAACCGCTTCGATTTCGTGGGTTTCCCACAACTGTCTTCCATACTACAATGTGCTGCTGACGTGCTTTCTCCCAAATTTGTTTCTTAATTTGAGATCTGTATTTGACATCAACAATATTTTTAAGCGAGGTATGCTCTATATTCCTATGGTAGTCCGCTTTTTATATCGTTCATGCTTCGTCCGTAGTGTGTTACTTTTCTTCGAAGGCCGAGTAATTCATTTAGTCCACTGCGCAGTACCTAAAGTTTGATGTTTAGCTTATCGCTAGCCTCTTTTCCATTATTTCTCAATACTTTCGTCTTTATTTGGTTTACTCTCAATCCAAATCCAGTGCTCAGTAAAGCATTCCATTCAGCAGACTCCATAATTCCACATTTTCAGTGAGGACAGCAATGTCATCAACGGATCTTATTATATTTCCAAGTATTTTTTACTCTCAGCCCTTAAGCTTCATTTGTTTCGATCGTTGCTTCCGGAATGCATAGTTTGAAGAACAAAGGAGGAAGACTGCAGCCTTGCCTTCTGGTCTTTTTATTCCAAGTATTTTTGTGTTGGTCTCACCACTGTTATTACTTTGTTCAGTTCTTTCATATGTTTTTTTCTTATGCCATATGCCTACATCTCATAGGATATCAAACACCAGTTTAGGTAATCGAAAGATTTTCGTAAGCCGACAAATCCTCAGACAATGTCTTGACTTCCCTACGGCTTGCGTTCCTTATCAAACACAACAGAACTGCATCACTAGTTCCTTTAAATTCCATAAAGCCAAACTAATTATTACCTAATATAGCGCCTTTCTTTTATATATTAATCTAATGAGCATCTTGGATGTACGAATTGTCAAGCTGACTGCGTTAGTTCTCGCATGCAGTTACCGCTGCCGTCTTCACAATTGTGTTGTTGTTATTCTTCGGAAACTCCGGAGGTACGCCACCAGTCTCCTGGTTTCTACACACAGACTTCAATAATCTTTTATTTCCCACTCCCCAACGATTTCAGAAAACCCGAAGGAATTTTATCATAGCTTATGTGTTGTCTAATTTAGCAAGACTTCCAAACGTAGTGTGTTTTCTGCATAGGCAACGCAGTGGGTCATTGATGGTTGATCGTCTACAGGGACAGTTTTGCATCGAACAGAGAAGAGGACGCCTTGTATGCTATTCCCCGATGTGTTAGAATACTGTCCCTTCTTCTTGTCAATGCATTCCGTATATTCCTTTCTTCGCCGATTCTACGGATAATTTCCGCTCTTACTGTTCACTCTTGGTACTTGTACAAATTGTACATCACCTGTGTGTCCCCATAGCTTACTTTTATTTTCTCGGGATTTCAAACATCGTGTACCATTTTACACTGTCGAACATTTTTTTCAGGTCGACAAATCCTATGAACACGTCTTGATTTTTCTTCAGTCATGCTTCCACTATCAGTTACAACGTCAGAATTGCCTCTCTGGTGCCTTTACCTTTCCTATAGCCAGACTGATTGTCCTCTAAGAGAACTTAATTTTCTTTTCCATTCTTCTGTATATTATTCTAGGCAACAACTTAGATGCACCAGCTGTTAAGGTGATTGTGCAATAATTCTCTCTCTTGTCAGCTCTTGCAATTTCGGAATATTGTGGATGATGCTGCTTCCGAAAGTCTGTTGCTGTATCGCCAGTCTACACATCAACATGATTAATCGTTTTGTGGCCACTTTCCCCTACGATTTTATATTCCAATGGAATGTTATCTATCCCTTCTGCCTTTTTGATTTTAAGTCTTCCAAAGCTCTTTCTCCCCAACTACTCTGACTGCCACTTTTTGAGATGTCCATTCCTCTTTAATTGAACTGACTACTGAATTATTCATTATCGCAGTATCTATAGCTTCAGAGAACTTCAAACGTATCTCTTCAACCCATTCATGAATTCATACTTACCTACAATGTATGCAATTTGCCATTAAATGCGTCAACTAGAATAGTCCGAATGTATCTTAATTATGGCCTGCTTCAGGGCAACCTTCGGAAGTGTGTTTCATCACCAAGCGTAGCATGAGTCATGAGCTAGCTTACGTCGTAAGGTGACCAACCACGTCCTGTATGGGCCTCTCGCCACTTGACGTAGGATGGAGCGTTTGCACTGTGCACGTTAGCAGGTACACTCGACAGGTGATCAGTGCAGGAGTGTCCTTGCCTCAGATGAGTCTCCAGGCAAAACGAGACAGCGGCTGTGTGTGTGGTTCGTGGTCATAAAAAATTATCACGTGTTTCAGCGTGGGGTTGGCACTGCGTAGCTGCAAACACATAAAATAATAATGTTTATGCAGACCCTCACTCTAGTGAAATACCTTTTTTAAATTTAATTTCAGTACGTAACTAACATGAGCTCAGTGTAAATGCACTGAAAATATACCCCTTTTTATATAAAATGTTAAATCCTGGCTGATTACTAACGCGACCTCACTTTAATTGATGATACACTAAAAGGCAGGAGGGTCGTTCGTGGCCCAATGATAAATACAAGGGAATATTTAACATGTACTTAAGTGAATGCAAAATTATCATCAAACACTCAAACCTCCTAGTGCGATCTGAAAACTTATTTCCACTCTGCCTTACACAGACAATGCATCCATTGGGGTTGTGAACCCCATGTTGTATAGTCTAACACCTATTCGCAAATATTCAAGATTAGCATGAATTCTCGAAGTCCTTAGCAGAACAGACCTATGTTCTACTTGCTGTAAAGTGAATGTAAAGAAGTTAAAACCATTCCTTCTGGTGGTAGCATCTCTCAATAAAGATTTCTCTCATCAGCTATCACTTTAAATAATAATAGGTGATTACGTGGGAAAATACAAGAAAATCATAATAAAGTATAAATTGTATCACGGTGGAAAATGAGTAAAGAGAATCTGACATGAGTCGAAATTGCCATTCACCAAACAGACCGCAGAATTCAGTATCGAGGTTACATATATTCACGGACCAAGTGGTTTACAAGATGGCAATGCATTACAAACAAAAGAAAGGAATGCCACAGAATTAGTAATTCAAGTAATAGTACTAAATAAGAGGGATAATAAAGTAAACTGTGACGTACATTCACGGATGAATAAATGAAAGATCGCTATCAACACTGCAACATGAAACAAACTCCCACGCTTTGAACAATAACTTTAACCACAGTCACAAAGAAAACACGTGAATAATGCTGCCAGTTCTGTGAAAGAAATATTGCGCCAAACCAGGCTTGCAAGCAAATCTCTAACTATAACTTCCCGTACGTTAAAGCTCAGAAACGGCCACCGAAATGGAACATTAGACAAGTCGTCTAATTGCGGCCATGAAAAGCGCAGGCAGCGTCCACGCGTTGCGTCGAGCACCAGAGGTCCCGGAAACACGAGAGTCTTTTGTCTCGCCGTGCATGCCGACACGCTAGCTCAGATCTCAACAACGCTGACCCAGGATTAGTCATTCAACTAACTCCTGAAAATACAATGTATTCATAAACTTTCAGTATGCAGTCAAAGTCTGCGGCATACCGAGCAGGAGAAACCCTTGCATAGAATGTCTCTACAACTCGCCAACGACTTATAACTCGTGTAAAGATAAGTGATGTGAAAGAAGTTTTCCAATGAACTGCTTTCAGCTTAGACCTACTAAACGACTACTGCACAGTCGTCTTCTACAATGAACTGTTGTGTAAATGGTGATGCCAGTTTCACAACCTGACTTTCAAGCCTCAGTTTAGTTTCAGAACGGCTTCACAAAGAGAATGGCACCCTATGAATCCCCAAAAAACAATCATAAGCAACTGTTCTGTGCACTAAATTCTTTTTCGTCAACAATGTTGATTGGCAGTGAGCTGCGTAAGACGGAACACTGCTCTTCAAGATAATAAAATGTAGAATTCAGTGAATAATGGTTCACAGATAGCCAAGGAATGTTGTTAAACAAGTTTTAACGGCATTCGAAAGCTCCTGAGGAGATGAACACATTGATATTCATGCTGGTGTCAAAACTAGTCGCAAAATAGTCTGAAAAATGTGTAGAAATTGAAAAAAATTGTGGTCGGAATTCGCTGTTGTGGTTTAAACACCAAAAAGCGGTGCTTTCACTCCAGGCACATTAGTTACGTACAGCAAGAAGATTTCAGGTGCCTTGTTCGGATTTTTAAGAAAGATGTTCCAACACCATGGTCTACAGGCTATGAGAGAAACATATCAGGACTGTGAATTGGTATTTTATTGGGGAGAATGCATTGGGAAAGCTAAAAAGTGTTGAAGAGGCTCTACCATGGAGTTGTAGATTATGTAGCCGAGATAAGAAAAATGGTGGAACAGGGGAAAAAGATTTGCGTCCTCCAGGCAGAATCAGAAATGGCATATTTTGAATTAGATAGGTCGAACGGGGAAAGAGACAGTGGAAGCTGGAAGAAGGTGAAATGAAACAGGCAAAATGAAAAAAATGGTTCAAATGGCTCTGAGCACTATGAGACTTAACTATTGAGGTCATCAGTCCCCTAGAACTTAGAACTACTTAAACCTAACTAACCTAAGGACATCACACACATCCATGCCCGAGGCAGGATTCGAACCTGCGACCGTAGCGGTCACGCGGTTCCAAACTGACGCGCTTAGAACCGCACGGCCCCACCGGCCGGCCAGGCAAAATGAGAACACCCCAGAAATCACATTTAAAATTCTGGTTAGTAATTAGTTTGACTTGTTACTTAAAATAGGGAAGAGCCTCGACCAGTTTTTGAACTTAATAGGGCGTATCGGACTCGTAGCAATGACTTTGACGCTAAGTAGGTAGAAAAGTAACATAGAAAGAAAATAGGCTTGCTACTAGGAGGCAGTCACTGGAGAGGTGTACGCCAGTTGCTACAGGAAAAGCTAGGCGTAGAATACCAGGTCACAAGCATCGTGAAACCTAGCGTCAAGCTTGACCAGATGACAGAGAATTTACGAGCCTCGTGTAGAGGTTTTGATGGTGAGGATGAGGCACTTATTGTAGAACGGCAGGAAACAGCCTGCCTAACAAGTTAAAATATAGCATTTAAGATGACCTGGAGAAAACAGGAACAGCAATAGCACACATTCGTGTGGGCTTTGTCGGAGTTTTGCAGTGACATGACCTGCCGCAGGTTAACACGGCTTAGCCGTACGAACAAAGAATTTTTCGAGTTGCTTTTGACTGAAACAAAGTCTCATATCTGTGCCATGGCTGTTACGCGATTGGGAGATGGGGATACATCAGCCATGGCTTGCACCTAAATAGGAGGGAGAAGGAAAGTGTAAGGAGGAAGACTAAATCCCTGCGATTACTAGAATTAAAGGTTAGAGACAGGTTACAGACAGAATTGAAAGAAATTAGAACAGGCCACAGTACCTTTAACAGTTTCCAGGGATATAAAATAATTTTTTTTCATTAAAACATTAGATGGTTGAAAAAAAAAGATAGATGAGCTTATTGCATGCCTAGAAGATGTGGAAAATTCTTTATGGATATACGTTATGTGCCTTTCTCAACACCATGTAAACACAGGGGTAGAGAAGTTAAGTATCAAAGTTTATAGACTTGTTTCATTTTCGTGTAGAATTAACATGGAAAAAGAAGGAGTTGAAACATACCTAAAAGTTGGACACAGTCAAAAATATTGAAACAAATAATTTTTCTGTTTAACTGAACGTAGAAGCATGTCCTTCTGAGTTGTTATTGCAGAATACTTCTGTGATTAATTGTAACAATCTACAGATCCCGTCTAGGAAACTTTTAGCTCTTTATGAGAAATATAGATGCATTATTGAGTCCGTCTTAGACAAGAAGAAACATTTCGTTTTTTTGTGTAGATTTCAATGTACATTTCTTACAAGATACGAGCAGAGTAAATGAACTAGAATTATTATTTTGCTGTTTCAATAACGTCAGTAGTCAACTTTCCAATTCATGAACAGCAAAATAGTAGGACACAGACTAATAACATTTTTATAGACAGTGTTCAAGTTGAAACAAATAATGTGTACACAGTTGATAATGGTCTATCTGATCATCACACACAATTAATGGAGATAAACAGTATGGAATCTTACAGCGCAGAGGTAGTTCATACAAAACAGTGAGGCTTATTATTGAGAACAGGATATAATGTCTTAAGAATAAGGTAAGAGGAGTGGTTCAGGATAAGGTATATTTAGAAAGAGATGCTAATGTTAGATTAAACTGATTCCATAGCAGATTTGTGGCAGTATTCGAAAGTTGCCTTCCCAAAATTTATTCTATAGATCCATTAAAAAAACTAATAAGCTTTGGACAAGTAAAGGAATTGAAATCTCATATAAGAGGAAGAGGCCAGAGTAAGTCAAGATCCAATATTACTTGAATACTACAAAAAATACTGTAGTATTTTAGAAAAGTCATTAACATTTCCAGAAGTATGCAGGTCCTGATGGAAGTAAATAATGGAGACAATAAGATTACAACTATGAGGATATGACACATTATCAAGCGGGAGTATTCTGCCACCTTACAAGATTCAACAATCAAACTAAATTTTAGTGTTGTGACTGATAATTCACAAGTTGCTTGTACTTTTCAAAATTACTTTCTAAACGTAGCAGCAAATACAGGATCAAATGTTTCAGTTAAAGAACCAATTGAATATATTAAAATGCCATTCTGCAAAAAATTTAAGCTTCAAGATCCTTCACTGAAATTAAGACAATTATAAAAATTATGAAAAACTAAAGCTCTTACGGTGTGGATGGTGTTTCAAACAGAATCCTGAAAAGTTTCTCCAAATTAAAAAGCAATATCCTTAGCGACATATGCAGCCCATCACTGGCACAGTAAATTTTTCCAGACAACTTACAATATGCAATTATTGTACCACTTCATAAGAAAGGTGACAAGACAGACTTGGACAATTATTTTCCAATTTCCTTCCTTTTTACAAAATATTCGGAAAAGTAATGTACTCAAGAGTAGTCGCACACTTAACAGGAAACAATTTATTTTGTTAAACTGAAAATGCTATTTATACCTTCACTCATTACATAGTGCAAGCCATAAATAATAGTATATCGCCTATTCGTATTTCTTGTGAGCTCTCCAAAGCTTTCTGTTTTGTAGATCATGATATTTTCTCAAAAAACTCAAGTTTTATGGAACCGTTGGCTTTACACACAATTGGGGTGAATTATACTCGACAAACAGAATGCAAAAGGTTGTGCTGGATAATTCAGGTAATGTCAAAAATGTAGAAACGTTTGGTTAATGGAGCAAAATCACAAAGCGAGTCCCACAGAGTACAACTTTGGTTCCATAGGTGAAAGACTTCCAATATTATATCGAACAAGAAAAACTGGTACTTTTTGCAAATTATACTAGTGATGTAATAAATCCCATTAGAGAGAAACCAACAGAAGAGTTAGTGAAAGATATTTTCAAGGAATTATTAAGTGGTTCACTGAAAATAGAATCTACGTCAATGTTGAAAAAAATCACACTGCATTCAACTCCGTACAAGAAATAGTCATACGAACATGGCAGAATGCCCCAAACTTTTGGGTGTACATATTGATGAAAACTTGAACAAGAAGAAGCATATTACTGAGCTTCTCAAGCTATCAGTTCCGTTTGCTCTTCGTATAATTTATAGTCTTGGAAACAAACGTGTCAATATCCTGACATATTTTTCACGTCTCCACACAATTATGTACAGAATAATTTTAGATAGATCATCACTTAGAAAGAAAGTACTAATTGCACAAAAGCGAGCAGTAAGAATACTTTGCGGTGTTCACCCATTGATGTCAGGTAGACATCTCTTCAAGGTTCAAAAATGGTTCAAATGGCTCTGAGCACTATGGGACTTGACATCTGAGATCATCAGTCCCCTAGAACTTAGAACTACTTAAACCTAACTAACCTAAGGACATCACACACATCCATGACTGAGGCAGGATTCGAACCTGCGACCGAAGCGGTCTCGCGGTTCCAGACTGAAGCGCCTAGAACCGCTCGGCCACCACGGCCGGCCATCTCATCAAGGAATTACGCGTTTAACAATACATATTTTCGCTAGTGAAATTAGTTAAATAAACTCCATCACAGTTTGAGAAGAACAGTGATATACATAGCTACAAAACTAGAGGAAATAATGACCTTTGTTACTCATTCTTAAAACTGTCGGTGGTTGAGAGAGGAGTTCAATAATACGTAGCAATAAAAATTTTTGATCATTTGCCTAATAGCATAAAATGTCTGACAGGTGGCGGAACAATGTTTAAATCTAATTTAAATTCGTTTCTCCTGTACAAGTACTTCTGTTCCATTGACGAAATTCTAATCAAGTGTGGTTTTTGAAATGTGGTTGCATGAGTAGGAGTAAAATGCTAATGAGTTCATTAAAGTTAATCATGTTTAAAAGTCCTGTAAGCTGATTCGTTTCATTTTATTTCGGTAAAAGAATCGTTCAGATGACCTATGGAACATGTTAATAACTAACAGGGATTATCTCATTCACTCTACTTGTCATTTCAGATCTTTGCCGGCCGGGGTGGCAGAGCGGTTCTAGGTGCTATGTCTGGAACCGCGCGACTGCTACGGTCGCAGGTTCGAATCCTGCATCGGGCTTGGATGTGTGTGATGTCCTTAGGTTAATTAGGTTTAAGTAGTTCTAAGTTCTAGGGGACTGATGACCTCAGCAGTTAAGTCCCGTAGTGCTCAGAGCCATTTCTGAACCAAGATCTTTCTGTAGTCTCCTAAAGAATACTGTCCCCTTAAAAAATGTTTTCTTCGTTATGTCAGTTGAAAACACAGTTACATTTATAATAATCTTTTGGTTGTTGTAGAAAAACTGGTGAGGAATTTCGTCTTTTCATACTTTTAGTTTTCCCCAGACATGTTTCAGCACAATACGTGTTTCTTTCTTACACGAAGCGATTAATTGTACGTACTGGTAGCTTTAAATCTACAATATATTCTGCTGCTTGTCATCAGTTTTGATGGTGTGACCGTTCCCTTGCTGTGCAGCGTTAAAACACTTACTTGTTTTGCTGCTGTCGTTCTACACGCATTTCGTATAATTTGTCAGTCAAGCACGAAGTTTCTGACGTCATTTCACGTTTTGTTATACACTGAAGAGCCAAAAACACTGGTACACCTGCCTAACATTGTGTAGGGCCCCCGCGAGCACGCTGAAGTGCCGCAACACGTTGTGGCATGGACTCGACTCAACGCCTGAAGTAGTGCTGGAGGGAACTGACACAATGAAACCTGCAGGGCTGTCCATAAATTCGTAAGAGTACGAGGCATTGGAGATCTCTTCTGAAGAGCACGTTGCAAGGCATCCCAGATATGCTCATTATGTTCATGTCTGGGGAGTCTGGTGGCCAGCGGACATGTTTAAATTCAGGATAGTGTTCCTGTAGCCACCCTGTAGCAGTTCTGGACGTCTGGTGTCGTGCTGCAATTGCCCAAGTCTGTCGGAATGCACAATGGACATGAATGGATGCAGGTGATTAGAGAGGATGCTTGCGTAGTTGTCACGTGTCAGAGTTGCATCTAGACGTATCGGGGGTCCAATATTACTCCACACGCCCCACACCATTACAGAGCCTTCACCAGCTTGAAAAGTGCCCTGTAGAAATGCGGGGTCCATGCGTTGATAAGGTTGTATCCATACCCGTACAAGTCCATCAGCTCATCTGACCAAGGAACAAAAAATGGTTCAAATGGCTCTGAGCACTACGGGACTTAACATCTGAGGTCATCAGTCCCCTAGAACTTAGAACTACTTAAACCTAACTAACCTAAGGACAGCGCACACATCCATGCCCGAGGCAGGGTTCGATCCTGCGACCGTAGCGGTCGCGCGGTTCCAGACTGAAGCGCCTAGAACCGCTCGGCTACAAAGGCCGGCACCAAGCAACATGTTTCCAGTCATTAACAATCCAATGTCAGTGTTGACGGGCCCGGGCGAGGCGTAAAGCTTTGTGTCGTGCAGTCATCAAGGGTACACGAGTGGGCCTTCGGCTCCGAATACCCATATCGAGTTGTTTCGTTGAATGTTTCGCACGCTGACACTTGTTGCTGGTCCAGCACTGAAATCTGCAGCAATTTTGGAAGGGGTTGCGCTTTTGTCACGCTGAACGATTCTCTTCAGTCGTTGGTGCGGTTCTTGCATGATCTTTTTCCGGCAGCATTTATATGGGATTCCTGATATTCAAGGTACACTAGTGAAATCGTCGTAAGGAAAAATCCCCACTTCATCGCTACTTCGAAGATGCTGTGTCCCATCGGTCATTTGCGACTATAACACCACGTTCAAACTCACTTAAATCTTGATAATCTGACATTGTAGCACCAGTGACCGACTATAACAACTGCGGCAGACACTTGTTGTCTTACATAGGCGTTGCCGACCATAGCGCCGTATTTGAATACGCATGCCTATACCAGCTTGGTTCTTTTTTTTTTCGCTTCAGTGTAGCCGTAGATTTGTTCCAATTTAGAACCAGCATACAAAGATTTGAAGAAATGCGTCCTGAGCATTAATAACTTCACCACAAAGTTCGGCAAGTTGTGCAACGTTGTACAGACTTTCCATGTTGGTGCATAACATCCTCAAAGCGCGTAGTAAGGGAGGAAAATGATACAGGTATACACTGTACGTTAGCTTGTTGAGTACGGATCTAGATGCAGAAGGCACTCCAACGTAGTGTTGGGTGTGATTCGCCGTGAGGTTCACACTCACTGCGCCGACCTACATTTGCCTGAAGCACACGTGGCGAATTCTGGCCGCCTGCCGGACACCGCAGCCACGTCCCACGTGGCTCCACCGACCGCGGTCGGTTTCCCCCTGAGCCCGCAACACCGCACTCTGGCAGCCACCCACCTGCTTTAACGTGGGGGCAGCAGCTGCCCACCCGCTTTAATGCGACAGTCAGGAGCAGTCCACCTGATTTAATGCGGCAGTCAGCCCCCTAAACAAGTTCGTATCGAGCGAGGTGGCGCAGTGGTTATCACGCTGGACTCGCATTACTGTGGACGATGGTTCAAATCCTCTCCCTGACATGCACAATTAGGTTGTGCGTCATTTTCTTAAATGATTTCAGGCAAATGTCGAGACGATTCCTCTGAAAAGGGCACGGCCGATTTCCTTTCCAATCCTTTCGTAATTCGAAGTGTGCTCCGTCAGTAATGACTTCCCTGTCGACGGGACGTTAAGATCTAATCTTAATTCCTTCAACAACTCTGTCTCCGGCGATCGAATTTATCCCTGCTGCAGTTGCAAACTGCAAACTCTCTCTTCTAGCGCATGGCTTTCATCATACCTTCCTGTACAATGATACGGGAATGTGACCGGGCATCAAGCGTTGAGAACTGCAAACATAGCATTGGAAGTTCGGAAGTTCCAAGTAGAATTCAGTGCTTCGAAACAAATGGCGTTAAGAGGTTTCCAGATAGAGTATCTTCGCGAATTCAAATTATACATATATTTATTATTATACACGTCGTAGACCCTTTGTGGATCACGTGATGATTCTACAGTTATTCCTGCGGTTATTCCATGAGACCTTCATTTTCTCACTCATGGCTTTCTTTCTTTCATCCGTCCACTTTGTACCGGTCTTTTTGGCACTTGTCTCTGGCTGGACTTCCCACTTGCCTGTTTTGCTTCTGTAGATGTTACGGTCTGCAGTTGTAGTGTCCTAAATGGCGAGTTGAGTATCAGTAAGGTCTCTTCGTACTTGTTCGGCCCATGACAAACTTTTAGGCTTTCTGTCGCTGTGAGTATCTGGCATGTTAGTCTATACTCTATGGGTCCATAGAATTTAAGGCGTCTTTTTGTAATGTTAGCACCAATATTGGAAATTCCCTCAATAGTTTTGTTGGTTTGCAGTCTATATCAAGCTTCAGTTTTTTGTGGTCCAAGGGTTTTGGTTGGTTCAATTGACTCTGAGCACTATGGGACTTCTGAGGTCATCAGTCCCCTAGAACTTAGAACTACTTAAACCTAACTAATCTAAGGACATCGCACACATCCATGCCGGAGGCAGGATTCGAACCTGCGACCACAACGGTCGCGCGGTTCCAGACTGTAGCGCCTAGAACCGCTCGGCCACTCCAGCCGGCTCCAAGGGTTTTCCTAATGATCTTTCGTTCTTCTTTTTGTAGATTTTGTAGCAACATCTTGTTATGGAGTGACCAGGTTTCTGCTGCGTATAGCACCTCGAGTTAAATGACAGTGCTTTAGTGCCCGATTTTTGCATGCATGGACTTGCACTTATTGTTGTAAATTTGGTGTGTTCGACCGTAGGCTCTCTTTAGTTTCTGTGATCGAGTTTCTTGAGATTTTCTTTCTAGTCCAGCGGGTTCCAAAATTTCCCCCAGTTATTTAAAATGTGGAACTCTGTTTATTCGTCCATACTTTTGGTGAGACTCTGTATGTTTAAGAATGTAGACATAAATTCCGTTTTCTGAAAAGAAATTTGCTAGCCAACCTTCTCGGCAAATTCCTTGAGTATTTCTATGTGACGTATTGCATTTTGTTCATTGTCTGCCAAAATCGCAAGGTCATCGGCAAAGGCTAGGCAGGTGACGACAGTTTTCCTTCCAATTTTCACTGATTTCCATAGGCCACGATTTCTAAGCTTACTCTCCAATACCTCTTGTGACCTTGTCCAAAATGATGTTGAACAGAATTGGAGGTAGTCCGTCTCGTTGTCTTACTCCAGTTCTGATCTAAAAACCTTCCGATATTTCACCTATGAATTTAGAGGTTGTGTTGGAGAGTGTCTCTTCAATGAGCTTACGTGTTTTCTGGTCAAGTCCAAGTTCTATTGATGTGTTGACAAGGGACTGACGGTCGACTGAGTCATACGCCTTCTTGAGGTCGACGAATGTACACATGGTGGCCTTATGTCTAATAGCTCTGTATTTCGACGTTGTTTATAGATTAAAAGTTTGTTCAGGGCAGGAACGTCCCGATAGGAAACCCGCTTGATACTGCCCAGTCTTGTGTTAAATTTGTTCCTGTGTTGTCTGCAATAGGCACGAAGATCTTGTAGGTGACTGGTAGTAGTTAAATGCCTCGGTAATTGTTGACATCCGTTGTCGCCTTTTTTGTGCAGGGGATAGATAAGTGCTCACTTCCAATCATCAGGTAATTCTTGTGTTGTCCAAATTTCTTTGATAATTTGCATTAGCTCCTCAAGTGATTTAGGGCTTAAATTTTCAGTAGTTCTTCTACTATGTTGTCATCACGAGCTGCTTTGTTGTTTCTGAGGTGGTGGATTTCTTCTTTTGAGGGTGGTATTGAGTCTTGGTTGGTGTGTACGGATTCAATAAGTGGGAATCTTTCTGTGGATTCTGTATAATTTAGTAAACTGGAGAAGTAAACAGCGAGTTCTTTGCAGTTTTCTTCATCAGTAAGTGCTAATTTTCCATTTTGTTTTTTAAAGCAGAGATTTTGTGGTGTGTATCGTCGTACCCTATTTGCAAATGTCCTGTAGAAATCTCTTATATTGTAATTCTGAAAGTCACTCTCCAGTTGTTAGTTTAGGTATCTTCTCTTGGTTCCTCTGATGGTTCTGGCTGTTTCTTTCCGTACTTTGAATACATTTTATTGTGTTTCTGGCGTTTTCTTGTTGCTATATTTCTGGAAGGCCAATTAGCGTGTTTTAAGGGCTTTTTCACAGTTGTCGTTCCACCTTTTTTCTCAGCGTTACGTATAATCTCGTTTTTGAACTCTTCCCATGTGTTTGCTTCTTCTTTCTTCCATTCGTCCTTTATGTTTGTTTTGTGGAGACTGTTTGCGTCGAATCTCTGAAGGTGCGATTTCCTGGGCGTCTAATGCAGTGAATTTTACTTTGACTCGTGTAAAGTAGTGGTCTAAGTCAATATTGGCACCTCTTCGGACTTGTACATCATGAATTTCTCGTTGTTGTGTGTGGGTGCCTGCTATATGGTCAATCTGGAATTCTCCAAGTTCTTGAATAGGAAAGTGCCAAGGTTTTTGCATTCTGGGGTGCTTTCCTAAAGATGTCGACATCATCTTCAGGTTGAATTGTTGGCAGAGATCAACTAGTCACCTTCTATTTCTGTTGATAAATTTGTGAGCAGGATATCTGCTTATAGTCTTCCTGTGTTCTTTTTCTCTGCCCAGTTGTGCATTAAAGTCACCAAGGAGTAAGATCGATGTTCTTCTTGGAGATCTTCGCCATAGTCTCCTCCACTTGGTTCCATAAATTCTCCACTTCGGTAGGTTTATTGTTTTTGTCTATGTTGGTTGGGGGTGTGAGGATTGATAAGTGTATAATTTCTGGTGGCGTACTGTATACGTGCCGTCATGTGTCTGTTGTTGACGGGAGTGATTTCCTTGACGGAGCTAATGATATTCTTGTGTGCAGGTATCGCTATTCTCAACAATGGTCACCTCTGCGAATTTGTCTACAAGTTTTTTTCTCTTGAATATGTGGTAGTTACCACAATTTGTGGTATGATCGTCAATATATCGTGTTTCCTGAAGTGCTAGTAATAGAATTTTTTGTCTGTCGAGTTCTTTAGTAAGACTGAGTAGCTTTCCAGGTTTCATTAATGTATTGATATTTAGTGTGCCAATGAATGTTGGTGTTTTAGTGGGCAGTTTGCCAGAGAACTCCGACTTTCTCTGAGTTCGTGGTTGCCGGATCCCCTAGAATCCGAATGCCCAATTGCCGCCTGCCGACGGGTGGATTGGTTACCATCTGAGGTGCTGCTCTCACGAACCATAGTGCTTGTTATTAAATTTTGTCCAGCTAGGCTGGTTGTGTAGAACCAGGGATTGTTAATTCCTGGAGCAGTTGCTACAGCCGCACCTACTGGATGAACAGTCGCTGACCAAGTTGCCGATGGTTCCCATAGCAGACGCCACTTAGGTTTTAAGAAGAGAATTCCTCCACCTTCTCTGCCGGTCAGATTCATTCGCTATCAAAGCCGTTGATCCTCTCCACCTGTACCCTGGTAAGAGGCTCCTACAAGGTATCACCAGCCGGGCCAGCTGGATCAAGGATTTTTTACGGGGTGTTACTCCTCTCCCTCCACCTTTCTCAATCGGGCTTGGGACAGCTATGGCCGCAGTTCCTGTTGCAAAAATGCAGAAATTGTTTTGGGACGTCATGGAATATAACTGCTTCAGCCTCTATAGTTTCATGAAGTTCCGATAGGTCATGGCGCTATAAGTTGCCTTCGAAATTGCGTCTCAGACGGAGGTGAGTACCGAGCAGAAGTTTCTTTTGCGGGAAAACCAGAGCATCGCAGATAAGCGTACAAGCTTGCAGAATGTCTACTGAGACCTGGCAGTGAGCAAAAGCACGGTGAGTCGTTGGTCGAGGCGTATGTCATCATCACACCAAGGTCGCATAAACCTGCCCTATTTCCCGCGTGCCGGTCGGCCGCACGCAGATGTGACCCATGCAGTGTTGAAACATACGGACAGTCTCATTCCAGGAGATCACTGGATCACAAACACCCCGCCGCTCAACTGTACGTCTTTGTTGGTAGTGCTGAAACACTCGTACATCAGCTGGGGTAGTCAAAGATGATTGCCCCTGGGTTCGTCGCAGCCTAACAGAAGACCATAGAGAGCAACGAAGGATCATCTGTGATGAATTACTTGCACGTTACGAACCTGTCGCGAAAATACAGCGTCACAGGCGATTAAACATCCGGTTAACTTCGAACCGGAAACAAAACGGCAATCGATGGAGTGGTGCCGCACGACCTTTCCTCCGAACAAAAAGTTCAAAGCAGCACCCTCAGCGGATAAACTCATGGCGACGATCTGCTGAGACTCTCAAGGGGTTATTCTGATTGATGTCCTCTCTCATGGTGCAATGATCTACTCTTCAGGACACTGAAGGAACAACTTCAGGCTGATCGTCACTACAAAAACGCAAACGACTTCTCCTTTTTCGTGGAAATGCAAGGTCTCACACAAGTCTGCGCACCCGAGAGAAGCTTACAAAACTTCATTGGACTATTCTTCCTTACACCTCTTACAGCCCAGATCTCGCATCTTCCGACTTCCATTTGTTTGGCCCAATGAAAGATGTACTCCGCGGGAGGCAGTACGAGGATTCATGCAGCAAGACGTTGGCTCCGACGTCGACTTGCGGGATGGTACCCTGTGGGCATACGGGAACTCCCGGTAAAGTGGCGTAAGGCCGTCGCATTGAACGAAGGCTATGTGGAAATATGTTGCACTAGTTATTGAACACCCCTCTTATCTAACTGCCACCATATCAGGAGCAGATTCATCAAGCGAGGGTCATAGGGTCAATAGTATCAATAGTTTTCAATGCAAGCTAAATGTTATATTTAAATACAAATGTCACTCTTTTCATTTGTTGGCACGAAATATCTGGATCTGTTAGAAAATATGTATTAATTGTACGTAATACGATTAAAAATGATGTTATTAATAAAAACGTAAGTGAAACCTTAAACGTAGAAGAAGAGTGGAATCGAATACCTTTTTTAGTATAAATTCCCCCCAGTGCCAAAGAAAGGAATATTTAACTACAATAGTAAGGGATAGTGTTGTACCTTGGAACACCTTTCAGACTTTCACCACTTTCCAGCCCTGTGGTAGAAGTTTAATATATTTTCATACTGCGTTTTGAAGTGATAGCATTCAGTTTATGTGTACTGCAGTCTTTTTCTGAAATTAAAAAAGTTGCACCCGAAAAGGTAAGTTTTTCTTAAGTGAAAACCTATTCCATGATACAACTGGATAGTGTACCTAGGAGCCGGCCGGAATGGGCGAGCGGTTCTAGGGGCTTCAGTCTGGACCCGCGTGACCGCTGCGGTCGCAGGTTCGACTCCTGCCACGGGCATGGATGTGTGTGATGTCCTTAGGTTAGTTAGGTTTAAGCATTTCTAAGTCTAGGTGACTAATGACCTCAGATGTTAAGTCCCATAGTGCTTAGAGCCATTTGAATTTCGGTGGACAATCAATGTACACTTACTTATACATCTGATGGCGCAAATATTCAGCATTCAAATGGCTTTAAGCGCTATGGGACTTAACATCTGAGCTCATCAGTCCCCTAGACTTAGAACTACTTAAACCTAACTAACCTAAGGGCATCACACACATCCATGCCTGAGGCAGGATTCGAACCTGCGACTGTAGCAGCAGCGCGGTTCCGGACTGAAGCGCCGAGAACCGCTCGGCCATAGCGGCCGGCTGTGCAACATTCAAAATTCTTAACAGCCGTAGACAGTCACCTAAGGAAAGCCTTAAATATGAACTTAAATATGAAAGTGTTGGAATCGAGAAAATCTCGCCGATATCGTTTTTATCAGTATGTGTTCGTGACAGGTAATGTGGTTGAGACACTAAAGAAAGTTCTTTCGCAAATATTACGTGTTCTATGCTGGAAGAACTTATTCCGTTTCACGGTATATGATTCTGCATAACCGACGAAGTTTAGCTTAACTGTCCGCACGTTATATAACTACTTTAAAAAAAGTACTGAATTTTACTCATCGCAAAACACTGTAACTGAAGAGCCAACTTTAATATCGTTCGAGGAAGAAGGTCCCGTCACAAGGTTAGAACCTCGTGACCGCAAGTAAGCGCAGTCGCTCGCTGCCAGACTCAACGACGAAGGAGAGAAAAACGGAGTTCCCATTTTTCCGTTTTTCCATTTTTCCTACACACGTCACAGTTTCCAGTATTACATCTGGTCTTACAGTTTTGCATACGGAACGAAAACGTAACGTTCTTAATGTATTTGAAGAGCTGGGGATCTTTCATGCGTTAAAAAATCTCCAAACCAAACACTTAATTCTGAGACAGAATTAAGGCATAAAGCCATTGTTCCAACATTGAATTCTTAAATAAATAGCCAGATTCATTCACCCTCTCCCTCTCACCTCCTCTTAGTGGTTGATTTTACTAGGGTTTTTCTCATTTTTGATACATTATTAAAATATTTTTAATTTTTTTTTAATTTTTAAAATTTGTAAGAATTTTTAAGATGCTTTAAGGTATTTTAGTTATAAACGTCATGTTTATAAATGGCCTGCAACAGGTTCTAGGCCTTTATACTGTGTCTATGAGTTATTAACGTGACATTTTCTATCTTTATTAGTAAACACAACTGTATTATTAAAGTTATCGGATGTTACATACGCTTCCGCGCAAACTTCATTTCCCTCGGGGCCTATGCTTTGATATCCTCTCAGTTTGTGTGTGGCAGTCGAGCGTTCCGTTCTGGCGCAGCTTCAGTTGAGACGCTATTTACTCTATAATTCGTTTTTCCCCATCTCCACCCCCCTTTCCGATGCTTTTTAGAAACTTTCCTTTCGTCCCATTTGTTTAAAGATTCCAGTTTAATACTGCGTTTTGATACATGACTATCATCTTTTGCAAAATTTCCCAAATTTTAAAGAAAAGGTTTTGATCGGACTGGCAAAATGACTTGACCAGCATCATGTAAACATTCAATTTTGAGGACCCTTTTTTCATTGTGATATGGATTTTGAGTAATGCTGTTTGCCGTGTCGTTCTTCTGTTTATCCAAATTAGCACATGACGATGATATTTAAATTACAAAACCTGTCATGCCTTAATTAAAGGATTTATAATTGCTGCAGCTGTTTTTATTCAACAGGCAAAAGCTGGGCTCTTGATGTCCGTCCAATAAACTGTTAAGTATTTCATCTTGTTGAGTTTAGAACAAGGTGATCTAATATTTAGTATGTGTTATAATATGAATTCGGCCTCCTCCAGAAGTAATCTAAGAACCCATACCTGAGCCGACGAGTGTTATTTTGTCCGGCGCGACACTAACAGTATCTTAATGTATCATACAGCACTTAAATATTCAGAACTCGTAATACTTAGAAACGCTGCACAACAACGAAACCAGTAGAAAATACCAGAAACTACTTATGGTGATTGCCAGCACGCATTCATTCACGTAGTTCAAATATTAGTCACTAGTTTGAAACACTAACCAGGAAACATATTTTCTTAGGTACACTAACTTCCAAGTACAGTACAATACTCTTTCTTACTATCAGTGTTTAAATGTTATCATATATTAATTTCCAGATTTCTCAGCTACCTTTAGGAAAATGTAGTAGCATTAAAATTAAGCCTCGAAAGTGGCAAGGAACTCTAGAGTGTTTCAAGCTATGTTTCACGCAAGATACTTTTCAGCTACTGGCCACTAGTTCTACTAACACGAATGTGTGTGCGGCCTGACCACCTGTGATGAGCATTCCAGCGCTGACGGTACTTGCTGTCGACGACGAACCTGCCACGGTTCCTAAGTCTGAAGGTAGCACCAACAAACCACAGCACGTTGATACAGACAAAACAGGAAAGAGAGGACGCTTCACATAAAAACATAATAAACTGCATTCCTCCCCGCCCCGCCCCCCTCCCTCCAACGAAAGCGAAAACGAGTGCAAGAAATGGAGGTCCCCCTAAAGGAGTATGAATGCACATCTCGATTTCATATCGTATCAATTATGACGCTGGTAATGTGATAGTTTGTAGTTTTTCAGTTTCTAAATCTAGTCCATGACACATGAGATTCTCAAATGAAATTTGTGGACGAATGTTCTCGAATTCATATACTTTTCTGGATTGGAAATTATGTGCAAGTGATGCTCTAAGTATTACGTAATATAAACAAAATATAGTATTATTGTTACTATGATGCTAAAATACAAAGGGCGTTCAAAAAGTTTTGCACAGTCATTTCTCGTTTTTTTATTTTTTGCTGGAGGAGATTGAAATTTTTTGTTAAGATACTTCGAACATTTAGCTATAAGTTTGTGTATAAAAGTATTTTCTTTTATTTACAGGTGAGCCATAATGGACCATGAAGTAGATATCAGGTTGCGACAACGGTCGGTGATGGAGTTCCTCTCCAAGACCGGCGATGACTCTGCCACGTCGATTCACAGGAAGTGGCTCGCTGTTTATGGGGAAGACACAGTGGATCGCAGCAGTATCCGGTGGTGGTTGCAGAGGTTTAAAGAAGGTGATGTCTCTCTACTGGACAATCCACGATGCGGTAGACCATCGATGGCAGTGAGTGATGTGAATGAGGAGACCATTGATCAAATCATCGAAAATGATAGATGTGTGACGACACAACAGCAGTGATACCACACTATCCAATGAGAAACGAGTCATTTCAGCAAACTGTCGTGTCGTCACACATCAGTCATTTTGGATGATTTGATCAATGGTCTCCTTATTCACATCACTCACTGCCGTCGATGGTCTACCGCATCGTGGATTCCCCAGTACAGAGAAATCACCTTGAAACCTCTGCAACAACCGTTCGATACTGCTACGATCCACTGTGTCTTCCCCATAAACATGGAGCAACTTCTTATGAATCGATGTGGCAGAGTCATCCCAGGTCTTGAAGAGGAACTCCATCACCGACCGTCATCGCAACCTGACATCTACTTCACGGTCCATTATGGCTCACCTTTAAATAAAAGAAAATACTTTTATACACCAACTTATAACTAAATGTTCCGGAGTATGTTCACAAAAAAATTACATTCTCCTCCAGCAAAAATAAAAAAAATAGAGGCGACTGTGCAAAACTTTTTGAACGCCCTTTGTATTTTATTGGTTTATTTGTTATTACTATTAAAATTGTCGGTATCTTTGGTGCGTTCCAAACAGGGGTCACAGCAGGTTATCTCGAGGGGGTGGGGCGAGAACGTAACAGCCTGTATCATCCACTCTCCCCCTTTCCATCCTCACAGAATCCAAGCGTGCATACAGTACCAGTAGAACGACAGTAGCAATCTACTTGCTCCCGAGTTGTCAATCTCGACCAACAGTTTCTGTGAAACCTATAGGGAAGGTACTGTTATTGTCTTGCCGGGCAAAATAACACTCGTCGGCTCAGTGATGCGTTCTTAGATTACTTCTAGAGGAGGCCGAATTCATATTATAACACATACTAAATATTAGATCACTTTATTCTAAACTCAACGAGATGAAATACTTAACAGTTTATTGAACGGACGTCAAGAGCCCCACTTTTGCATGTTGAATAAAACCAGCTGCAGCAGTTATAAATCCTTTAAATAAGGCATGGCCGGTTTTTTAATATAAATATCATCGTCATGTGCTAATTTGGATAAACAGAAGAACGACACGGCAAACAGCATTACTCAAAATCCATATCACAATGAAAGAAGGGTCCGCAAAATTGAATGTTTACATGATGCTGGTCAAGTTACTTTGCCAGTCCGATCCCAACCTTGTCTTTAAATTTTGGGAAATTTTGCAAACGATGATAGTATTAAACTGGAATCTTTGAACAAATGGGACGAAAGGAAAGATTCTAAAAAGCATCGGAAAGGAGGGTGGAGAGGGCGAAAAACGAATTATAGAGTAAATAGCGTCCCAACTGAAGCTGCGCCAGGACGGAACGCTCGACTGCCATACTCAGACTGACAGAATATCAAAGTAGAGACACCGAGGTAAATGAGGTTTGCGCAGAAGCGTATATAACATCCGATAACTTTCATAATAGTTATGAACCGTTCACAAAAAATTTCATTTTCTTCCTGCAAAAAATAAAAAACTTAGAGACGAATCCAATATCAAACTCGTGCCAACCGAGTGTAACTGTTTTACAAAAATACGGTGCAGTATCTTTGTCAACATTTTTTAGGTATCTTGATTGCATTTCACGTTTCGCACGTTGCAGCAGTGTTACTGTTCTTGATGTTTTATTATTAATCGTCCGTGAACAAATTCCTCGGGAGTAATACAAAGGGAATGTACGTATATTCACTACAGAATATAAAGTTTCCTGGGACAGTTAGACGTACACAAAAGACGGTACGAAGTGATGCTTGGCAGAGGTGGGTAACACGAAATGTGCCGGCTTGAAACGTTTTGTTCGACGAAAAACTGGAAACAGACTGTGATGACGTAACGAAAACTTCCACGCAGGCAAACGTCCACAAGATGCGTAACCTCGTAACACGGTGATAACGAGACCATATTCCTTAATGAGCTGGACAGGGTTCACATATTGAAATAGCTTGGAACTCTGTGACCCAGTATTTGAAGCCGGCCTGCAAGACGTGTCAAACTGTAATAAAAGAGGTCGTCTTCATAGAAAGTGTTAGTCCTGATCGGAAAGGTACCACCGTCGTCTTTCACATATTGGAAAATGGAAATTTGTGGTAAGGTCTTATGGGACCAGACTGCTGAGGTCATCGGTCCCTAAGCTTACGCACTACTGAATCTAACTTAATCTAATTTGAGCTAAGGACAAAACACACCCATGCCCGAGGGAGGACTCGAACCTCCGACGGGGGCAGCCGCGCGGACCGTCTTTCACACTTGATGGGGTTACTCAGTACTGTAGTAACACTTCCATACAATAAATATTAATCACAAATAGCCTTTCGGAATGAACAAAATGAAATAAATAGCCGCCGGCATGTTGTTTAAATAGTTCAAATGGCTCTGAGCACACTGGACATAACATCTGTGGTCATCAGTCCCATAGAACTTAGAACTACTTAAACCTAACTAACCTAAGGACATCACACACATCCATGCCCGAGGCAGGATTCGAACCTGCGGCCGTAGCGGTCACGCGGTTCCACATTGAAGCGCCTAGAGCCGCACGGCCACACTGGCCGGCGGCATGTTGTTTACATTTTTCAGATACAGAAATGTTTTTTTTTGAAAAACATTTCGATATTAAAAGCACAAAACCGATCAAACCGGCGAGATAGGCCGAATTTAACGTTTGGCATAAATCAACGAAGCGTTATGCAAATTACGGCACGTTTTACTGCAGCCGGCCGGTGTGGCCGTGCGGTTCTAGGCGCGTCAGTCTGGAACCGTGAGACCGCTACGGTCGCAGGTTCGAATCCTGCCTCGGGCATGGATGTGTGTGATGTCTTTAGGTTAGTTAGGTTTAACTAGTTCTAAGTTCTAGGGGACTGATGACCTCAGCTGTTAAGTCACATAGTGATCAGAGCCATTTGAACCATTTGTTTTACTGCAAAACAAATTTATTCATAAATAACACCAAAAGCGGATTGCTTCTTATCTATTGCTGTAGCACAGCGACCGTTCAGAGGTCTCGTGCTGCAGCGCGTGAATCATTCAGCACGTCCTGCTTCCGACAGTTTCATTTCCTCCACGTGCATTTCTCGTTATCCTTAACGACTGAGGAGGTAATTAACAGGCATTCCGTTTTTTTATGGCGGCGCTGTCTACTAGGGTGGCTCGCATTTCTTTTGCTTAACTACTGAGTCTTCATTCGTAGCAGTGACATACAGCACCAATAAGTCTGTTTTTGTCTGGGATTCACATATAAATATTTATTGCTACTCACTCCAGAGATGAAGGTAAAACTGCACACCTTCGTAATACATTAATAATGATATAGATGTTTCAGAGAACGACTTGTACAATCCAATCAAATTTCTGTTTCTCAATATGGGTATTACAAGCCAAGCAGCTAATGACTTTTGCCGTTACTCCAAGTAATATTCTCAAGTCAGAAACAGTGGTCTGAGGAAAAAATGGCTCTGAGCACTATGGGATTTAA
Source organism: Schistocerca cancellata (assembly GCF_023864275.1). Classification (NCBI taxonomy): domain Eukaryota; kingdom Metazoa; phylum Arthropoda; class Insecta; order Orthoptera; family Acrididae; genus Schistocerca; species Schistocerca cancellata. The sequence goes on along the minus strand of NC_064630.1, from coordinate 140,976,190 downwards.
CTTCTGATCAGTCCCCTAGAACTTCGAACTACTTAAACCTAACTAACCAAAGGACATCACACATATCCATGCTCGAGGCAGGATTCGAACCTGCGGCCGTAGCGGTCGCATGGTTCCAGGCTGTAGCGCCTAGAACCGCTCGGCCACCACGGCCGGCGGTCTGAGGAAAGCTTGAATGATTTTGATGTTTACGAAGGTATTGTAACGTCTTCACCACCGCTCCCTAAAAATCAGTCATTCCTTGATAAAAACTGCTTCATATTTTGCATCTAATCAAAAACTCCCAAAGTTTTCCTTTTTACTGTGATTATGAGTTGTACTATTTATGGCCAACAGGATGTGCAGACAATAAATTTGGAAATATGTATAACAAATGCAGCAAGTTCAACTTACCCAAACTAACTTTACCAGGGTTCATAAATTAAAATGATTTGTAAATAGTTACTGATCCTTAAGACTGTCTGTCAGAAGTGGAAACAACGAACAGAAAAATATTTCAGCAACATTGCCCTATAATCAGAAACTCGTCCGCTGAACAGTCCAGTCTTAACTTCATGGCGTTACCACGTCTCCACGTCACGTCACACAGGTATTGACATCCAACAGACCTCAGCCACTCCTATGCCAAAGTTCACCAGAAGGTCATTGCTGTTCGTTCTGGAGATGCAATAATTGTTTGCAGACCCTCACAGTAGGAAACATTTTGATGAATGGTGGGCTCCATGTGGTTCCGTGCAGCGACCGTAAACCATAAAATTACCAAATGTGTAGCAACCATTCCCAAAAGCATGTTTTATTTATTCACTTTTGCAAATCAATTTCCACTGATTAACAGCCATCATCGGTGCTTTCAACCAATATCTGCCCTGAGTAGTCTTAAGCAGAGGTCAAACATAAAGTGGCTTTATGTTTGATCTCTGCTTAAGACAGTATTTTAAGAGTACGAAGTGGAAAGAATTCTTAAGGGATCAGGTGATCAAGCACATATTGATATCTCGCTTTAACCCACAAGCAAGCCCTGTGGAAAGAATTTTTCGGGAGTACAATAGATTCATGAGGACATATGCTGCAACTAAGCATACGAAGTGGAGTGAGTACCTCAACATATTTGAGCAAATATATAACAACTTGCCTCATGATGCAACAGGTTTTACACCAGCGGAATTAATGTTTGACCATCCGGAGAAAAATGAATGGTTTGAACCCATACCTCAGCTACCCAGAACAGAAAGTCACAATGAAAAAATAAAAGAGGCGCTGCGGGCTTTGAGGCAGCAGGCGGCTCTCAGGAAACGACGATATGACCGACAATTAAAAAAGATGCAACAATATCGCGAAGGAGACCTCGTATTGTGAAAGGCGCACCCAAAAGCATCAGCGATAAAGAAAGTAAACCGAAAATGGAAAAATAATTTACACGGGACCGTACAAAATATTAAGAATTCCACATGAAGGAAGCTATATTCTGCGGTATCCCGACTCAGGAAAGATACACGGGTTATACCCACACCATGACTTAAAATTGTACGTACAGACAAAGATAGACACTTGAGAAAGAGAACATTTGTTCTTGTCTTGTAATATACATAGTAAAATGCTTTAGTAAGAAAGAAATATTTTGTTCATGTGTCAATATCATTGATATTTTTGTAGTTTTAGGATAACATATGGTAATAATAAGACCTTCAGCCTGAACGATGAACTTGATTTCGAAACAAAAGGAAGTAGAAATAAATAAATTGCATTGAAGATAGAATTAAAAGACAGTTGTCAGTTTTGTCTGTATAAACTAATATAATAATATCTTGTGCATTTTTTATGAGTAGCCAATTTTAGTAAATAAAATGTCATTTAATATTATATGATCAAGAACTTGCCAGAGTACATGAGAAATAATAATGTGGAATAGTGACTAATAGATTTCTCGGTGTGTGAATATAAACAAACATATTATGATTACTCAAGAACACTATTGAGACGACATGATAGTTTGTTTCTTCCAGTAGTGGCCTTGCATGCGTCCGAGGGGCACTATTGAGAACTAAAGAGAGCATCTCATGTAGAGAAAGTAACTTCATGGCACCAAGTTTAAGGTTGAGGTCTATCAGGAAATGAAGTGTGCGAAAACATGGACTGTATCCATGAAGTTGAGATTGGTCTTCGGGAAAACGGTTCCTCACTTAAAATTTAGAATAGTTAAGGGTGTGTATCTGTGATGCATGGCTCCTAACACACATGCAACTGCCTGAGGATCGGTAGTCCAGATGGCCCAAGGTCTACTTTCGGCACGAAAGGTTGAGGACAGTTGATGACAAAATCTTATAAAAAACATAAAATCCTAATGTGGACAAAATGTTAATGTCATGACTTGTCTAACTAAAAATGTAATGTCAATCTTAATAGGATAATGTTTCAATAGACAGCATATGTGAAACAATGTCAGTTGTAGAAGCATCAGCGTGTGCTACGCACGGAAAAAAATCTAGCAAATGCATCAAGACGGTGTCAATGTGTATTTTGTGTATCAGTTAACAATTTAAGGAGAAAAGGACTCTACAATTGGAGTTTGACGACTCACATAGCAAGACATAGCAGATAAGATAAGCGAATGACAAAGATAGTTCATGCATCGAAGCGCAAGAGTCCATCGAATAACATGTCCATTGTAGTTCTAGCTCATCTTCTTTGGCGTATTTGTCGATTATTTATAAAATTTATCGTAATATTTAGTTTACATTTTTTTAAACCCAAGTCCACCCAGGATAAACAGTGCAATGGCCCCCTGGTAAGGCTGGGACAAAAGGATGTATTTGGGCCAGACATACCACAGTACTGTTCAGTTCTTCCACACGATTGTACATGCATGTTTATTCAGCTAGTTTCTAAAATTAGTTTGCGCATATTATCATTTAAAATGCGTGTTTTCTGAAATGGTAAGGGAGAGGAAGTGTAATCCCCTTATTTGTGTGACAGAAGTTTCAGTCCGGAAAAATGTTGACTAATCTCACCGGAAAACTACCTCCGTTAACCCCCCCCCCCCCCCCCATTCGGGTTCACGGGCATGGGAAAACCGGGAGCCATTATCATGCGTAACTTCGAAACTGCCCCTCTCAGGCATCTAGCTTTTCCTAAGTCAAACTAATCGTCTCCTAACACACCCTCAAGTATTTTTCCCATTATTTTACGTTTTATTCTTGTCAGAAACTTGCGTGCTTCAGCTAATTGTGAGACAGTTTTGGCTGTTTTAGGGGTTGTGTGAATTGTGTTTTTCCAAAAATCTTCACTCTCATATGTGCTATAGACCAACTCGAATGGTAGTTTGGCTCGCACTTCCCCAACTGATTTGAGAAATTCGAAAGGAATTTTATTTGTGTCTTCTGTCTTATTTGATCCCCAACTCTTGCAATATTCTATTGAATTCTGACTCTAAGACAAGATAACATATGTCTTTCGTATCGACACCCATTTTTTTCTTCTATAACGTCATCACCCTTCAATCTACCCTTCCTCACTACCAAATTGTGATCCAAGCCTATGTGTGATCCTGGTGAGGCCTTGCAATCCCGTATATGACTTTGTAATCTCTGCGTGACTCTGATTTACTCCAGCTGCTATTTTCCCACGACTTGGGGCCTCATCCAGGTACACATTCCACTAGTGTGATTTTTGAACTGTGTTTTAGCTACTACTATCTGAAACTTATTGCACAACTCAATCTTTATTTCCTTCTCAAAGTAGTCCCATACTCAGGCAATGAGTGTAGGAAATCCGACGTAGACATCCTTCAGTTCCGTTCTAAGTAAAGTTCCAGTGGAGATGTGGTTTGCCGTTGCCTTCCTCCGACCTGTTAGGAAGTATTAAGTGTTTACCAATGTCGTGTGGATGACTGCGATGTGTGCCTGTACAGCTTAATGTTGAGTTTGTGTTGTTACGAGTTAAGGGAAAGGGGAAGTTGAAACCAGATGCCAGGACACAGCCTACTGCTCTCGAATAGCACCATGGGACGGGAGGATCGACATCAACAGCGTCACTTGCCCGCACGTCATGAGACACTGTGGAGAAATTTGGGATTTTCCCCTCGCCGGCCAAATGCTGGCAGTGGAAATTTTCCACCACCAGGACTCGAACCGACTTAACTCCAAGACGAGCGCTTTCGAACAGGCTACGGAGGTGGGGAACATTCGTGCTGTTAAGCCCGCTACTCACCCATAATTCTTTCTTATACTTCTTCTCCTACTACCTCGTTCCACTCCTTCCCCCTCCGCACCCCCTCACCATGAATAACACATTATCGTACCCATTTACTCACTGAAGTACCAGTATAATATGCTCCTACCTTATATCTCTTCGTCTTCTACTTGTAACTTTAATACGTATGCCTGGTTGTTGGAGTTGGTTTGCTGTACGTTGTGATGACATTCCTAGCACTGAAGTGTTCACTTTAACTCTCTCTTACGTACCTTCTTGTCCATAACGAATGCTACTCTTGCTATATCGTTTTGTACTGCTGTTGGTATTACCTTATATTCCTATGAACAGAAATCTTCATCCTCTTTCCATTTCCGATCACTGACCCCCCTCCCTCCCTCCGCACTCTATCTAGACTGCGAATTTACATTTATCTTTTCACATTTTCTACCTTACTTGCCACAAACTACTGATATTCCATGCTCCGACTAGAAGAAAGTTATCCTTTCATTAATTATTCAGTCTTTTCATGGATACCATCTCTTTGGTAGTTCCCTCTCAGAGATCCGATTGAGAGCCTAATCAGGAATCTTTCACCACTAGAGAGATCATCATGACACTTTTTTGGCCACATTCTACAGGTTCCGTGAATTCTTATTATGCATCTTTCGTCAGTGGTTCCCATTGCCTTCTGCATCTGTTGATCGTCGCTGATTCTTCCGCCTTTTAAGAGTAGTTTTCTACGCCAAGGGCTCACTAGACTCGCATTTTGGAGGATGACGGTCCAACCCGTTTCCGGCCATCCTGATGTAGGTTTTCCGTGATTTTCCTAAATCGTTTCAGGAAAATGTCGGGATGGTTCCTTTGAAGGGCACGGCCAATTTCCTTTCCCATCCTTCCCTAATTCGAGCTTGCGCTCCGTCTCTAATGACCCCGTTGTCGACGGGACGTTAAACACTAATCTCCTCCTCCCCCTCTCCTCCTCCTCCTCCTCCCGCACGCCAAGGGTAAGAGGTTGCCCTGAAACTCTGTTTGCTACTTCACCCTCTTTTGCAAGGGAATTGACAGATATAGGGTATCTTCTTATGCTGGTAGTCTTCGACCGCCGTTGGTAATGATTTTCGTTCAAATTTTAAATAGCGGCTTGGATCGAACCAGAAATACAGAGCTTTTAATTAGTAATCTCTTTATACTCCTACAAACGGATAGCGTCTGCAGTTATTGTGAACTGTATTGTATCACAATGATGCAGATATTTTTAGAGCTGACGATAGCAGTATACACGTAATCGCATGTCCCTTGAATTCTCACGTAAGTTTCCTTTCTTGTGGCGTCGCATCTCGAATTCTCTTTACCCCTTCTTCTGCCGTGCAGGGATGCTTTTGCATTTGCATATGCAACCTTATCAGACCTAGTTTCTTGTGCCACTCGTAAAGTTATTTATGGTGGTGGCAGCTGTATATTGAATAGAGGGCGTGGCAGCTGCAATCTAGTTTCGCTTCTTCGGAATGTCAGTGCATAAAATTCGCTGGCTTTACACTGCAAACAGAATCAGCGCCCTTACGTGGCACTGTGGATTTTGCACGAAACCGCATAAAAGTTAGGGGTACAGTAGAGTATAACTATGTCTGAATCTGTACTCGTAATCGAGAAAAATTGAGATCAAATCAACCTTTGGCCATCTTGCTTTTGTTTCTCTCTTGTTCTGCAAAGTGCTCTCGAACCGGTTGTTCCTTCAACAACTCGATGACCTCGTTAACGAAACGAGCTCATTTCAGACACGAAAATTCTGAGAGGAGGAAGGAAGGATAAACTTTTGCTCCTCCGCTAGCCAGAGCCGTATAATATGGTTACTTCCTCTCTTGGGTGATTTTCTTTCTAACGAAATTATGACTTCAGTTATAGGTCTTTCGCAGGATCAATTTTATTATCACGATGTAAGTTATGGTGGATACTTTTGTATCGGCTCTCGGTATGATCTAGAGCACGTTTCTCTGAACTGCTGAGTGCGTTCCCCGTATCTCTTGTTAATGTTGTTGAGAAGCACTTTCATTCGGCCGCCCTCTCTGATGAGAGTTGTACTAATGTGAAATGCGTGATAGTTACCCATGACTGCTCCAACCAGATATTTTTGTAATTGCAGAAAGTGTCGTGTTACATATCATTGATGTATATACATTCCTGTATGTTACGTGTTTAGTCCAACACTGGGAAAAGATTAGTGTAGATGCTACCACGTGGACGCTGTTTTAACTCTATGCATCGATTTTGACTACAATCACGTCCACCCAGCGATCAGCGCTCTCTCTCTCTCTCTCTCTCTCTCTCTCTCTCTCTCTCTCTCAATGTGTGTGTGTGTGTGTGTGTGTGTGAGCAATCCTGCATCTTCCATTCTGCGTAAAACACTTTAACAGGGTGAGGCGAGTTTGAATTTTGAGGTGAATGTGCCCGTCATCAGTGCTCGTCTTTCACAGCTATCGAACCGCGCGACTGCTACGGTCGCAGGTTCGAATCCTGCCTCGGGCATGCATGTATGTGATGTCCTTAGGTTAGTTAGGTTTAAGTAGTTCTAAGTTCTAGGGGACTGATGACCTCAGATGTTAAGTCCCATAGTGCTCAGAGCCATTTGAACCTTTTGTTTTCACAGCTTTCTCTTTCCTTGATACAGGAATGAAAAAAGTATCTTTGGTCGCAGAACATTTTGAAAAGAGCTGACGTTGTTAAAAAATATGAATTTAAGAAATGTTTGTGAATGTTTCTCGAATATACTTACAATTCTTAGAAAGTTTTCCAATGTACTGTAAGCGGGAATGTGATGTTACGGGACGAACTATCTCGAATATTTTGAAAATGTCGTGTTCTAGAAATTTAGACTCTAAGAGTATGTTAGGACAAGTTCCGTTCTTTTATTTTTACGTTAATAATTAGTGAAAACCTTATAGTTACCGTTGCGGCTACTCTTGACAAAGTCAAAAAGTCCGAGTACTGTTTTTCTTCACCGTTTCTACTTCACCAACGTACATTTCTAAGCCAGCTTCTTCATCATGTCTTCAGTTGGTTATCGAAGGACCTCCCTTGCGGTTTCAACAAGCAAGAACGCGTATCTGTGAATTTCACTCATTTCTGATGTATGTAATAGCACAATGAAATAACTTCCAGAAGTTGTTTGCACTACTGTATGAACATAAACAGCTTTGGAAGCCTCATGTTTTCTCATTTACCTTGTTATAAAATGTACAAATGTCACATCGTTGCTTACATGATTATCGAAAGTATGTGTCTTGTGACTCATTCGCATAACATACTATCAGAGTCTAATTCGTGTAATGTTAACTAGCTAACTACGTAAATTTAACAAGAAGGGGGTTTGGTACCTGTTACATCAATATAAGAATAATTTAGTTATGTCGCCTCTGTATGTGCGTCAAAATACACGGCGGGAGCTACATTCGACACACATTGTGACCATTACATCTCTCAATAACATTTGCATATTGAGTTACTAGTCGAACTAAATAGCTGTCAAGTAATGGTCTATTTTTTGTGTAACATATCAGTTACTAATGAGTTTTTGTAGATTTACCAGTTAAAACATCAAAATATTTGGTTCACCTCAGGGCAGTGTAGCTCCACTAAAGGACGAGAAAACATGAACTTAGCAAAGGAGTCTCCCAGCATCCACTTGAAAATGGTGGGTTATGATGGATTTTAAACAGTATTTCTGTACGAGTAAAGCTGGTGAAATTATTTCTGTAGTACGGCAAGCTTTTACTACGTAACAAACAAGTACGACACAGTGTATTGTAGTAAACCGGTTAGGAGCGATGCTGATAGTAATTTTGACAATTGTGGACTCGGTTACGGAAAAGGGCCACGTTAGAAGATAAGTAGAGGAAGTCCTCCAAAGCAACAATACTTAGTCTTGTTGGAGTTTAATGGTAATATGTGGAATAGTATTTAACAGCAGGTGAACAGGTAGGTTGGTGTGTGGGCGAGAGTGTGTTTGGTGTTGAGGGGGGAAGACGGAAGGGGTTACGCACATCTCTTATCAGTACTGGTTAGCATATTCCCTGGGCTTGTTTCATTTAAACCATGCCACACAGCTCAGAAGCTGAATTTATTGCTAGTGATAAACATACAGTTTGTCGGCAGATTCTGGCTTTTCTAGATCTAAGTCGTTATTGCAGGCGAGATGAATAATGACAATGAACTCAAATACTAAGAGCTGGTAGATGCTAATTTCGTTGGAAAAATTATTGGGCAATAAATCTCTACGAAAAAACCTACTGTAATATGCATTTTTGAATGATAAAATTTTGTTATTCTTGGAATATTTGTCAAAACGACTATATACAGGGTGGTGAGAAACAGTCTGAGAAGCATATAATGGTGTTGCATGATGATTTGTGCTGAGAAATAATTGATAACAAAAAAATTCGCTATGTTGCGCCGTTTCCGAGTTAATTAGTATTACCGTTATTCAGGCCGTTGCGCGCGCAAATTCGAGAGGCCTGCCAGATACGATTAGAGTCAGTTGTTCACTTATCATAGATGATAGTGCACGAGACTGCTCAGCCTTTACCTCTGGTTCGATCCTTAAAACCGGCCCGTGTCCAATTTTTATGTCGCTCTCTTGTTCGGTTTTAGGAAACCAAACTAAGAACACGTTCGACGACACCGTTTCTGGCGGGAAGCTTGAATTTATGCTTGTAGGGGCCTGACTGGCTAACTTCAGTGCTAATTAACTCCAAAACCTAGCAAGATTTCTAATTTTTTCTTGACAATTATTTCTCAGCACAACATAATCTCAAACAGTCTCACAGGCTTTTCAGACTATATCTGACGATCCTCTATAATTCTGTTTCTCACTGTTGTAGGTGATCACTGTCAGTATGTTTAAATGTAAACAACAAAATTATTTCGGATAAGCTGTAGGTCTTCCGTGGATTGGTGTCTGGTTTTTGTTCTCGTTTGATCCGGTATTTTCAGCAAATTGTGTTCTTCGAATATGAGAGACTCGCCGGTACCTGCACATGTACTCACAGTTTCTAAAAGGGCGTTGATAGCGAGCACATTCATGACTAAGTGCGGCAGCAGTAGTGCTGCCGTCATCACTGTTGCAATGTGGCTGCAATAGACGACAACGTTGCTGATTTAGCACGTTGTTGCACGTAGTTGCCGAGGTATGGCCGAGGTGCTGGTGTTGTCAGCCAAGGGTGGAGAATATTTCGTATGGCCACTCCGTGCCCCTGTCTCTGGATGCTTCCCTTTCAATCGCAGACATGGCTGCACTTTGCACGCCGGTAATGCAGCAGTGCCAAGTCACGTGATCAGAAACACAGAACAATATAATTTCCTTCGCGTCGGCTCGAAAGGTGGGGCATGTAAGGACACTCAATTTCTTTACTATACAGGGTGGTCCATTGATAGTGACCGGGCCAAATATCTCACGAAATAAGCATCAAACGAAAAAACTACAAACAACGAAACTCGTCTACCTTGAAGGGGAAAACCAGATGGCGCTATGGTTGGCCCACCAGATGACGCTGCCATAGGTCAAACGGATATCAACAGCGTTTTTTAAAATAGGAACCCCCATTTTTATTACATTTTCGTGTAGTACGTAAAGAAATATGAATGTTTTAGTTGGACCACTTTTTTCGCGTTGTGATAGATGGCGCTGTAATAGTCACAAACGTATAAGTACATGGTATCACGTAACATTCCTCCAGTGCGGACGGTATTTGCTTCGTGTTAAAATGGACCGTTTACCAATTGCAGAAAAGGTCGATATCGTGCTGATGTATGCTGGTCGGTATCCAGGACGACATCATCCAAGTGTCCGGACCGTTCGCCGGATAGTTACGTTATTTAAGGAAGCAGGAAGTGTTCAGCCACATGTGAAACGTCAACCACGACCTGCAACAAATGATGATGCCCAAGTAGGTGGTTTAGCTGCTGTAGCGGCTAATCCGCACATCAGTAGCAGACAAATTGCGCGAGAATCGGGAATCTCAAAAACGTCGGTGTTGAGAATGTCACATCTGCATCGATTGCACCCGTACCATATTTCTATGCACCAGGAATTGCATGGCGACGACTTTGTACGTGGTGTACAGTTCTGCCACTGGGCACAAGAGAAGTTACGGGACGATGACAGATTTTTTGCACGCGTCTATTTCGTCACGAAACGTCATTCACCAACAGCGGTACGTAAACCGGCATAATATGCACTATTGGGCAACGGAAAATCCACGATGGCTGCGACAAGTGGAACATCAGCGACCTAGGCGGGTTAATGTATCGTGCGACATTATGGGAGGAAGGATAATTGGCTCCCATTTTATCAGTGGCAATCTAAATGGTGCAATGTATGCTGATTTCCTACGTAATGTTCTACCGGTGTTACCACAAGATGTTGACTGCATGACAGAATGGCGATGTACTTCCAACATGATGGATGTCCGGCACATAGCTCGCGTGCGGTTGAAGCGGTACTGAATAGCATATTTCATGACACGTGGATTTCTGTGGGGAAAGTTGAAGGATATTTGCCATCGTGATTCACCGACAACGCCTGACAACATGCGTCAGCGCATTGTCAATGCATGTGAGAACATTACGGAAGGCGAACTACTCGTTGTTGAGAGGAATGTCGTTACATGTATTGCCAAATGCATTGAGGTTGACGGACTTCATTTTGTGCATTTATTGCATTAATGTTGTATTTACAGGTAATCACGCTGTAACAGTATGCGTTCTCAGAAATGATAAGGTCACAAAGGTATATGTAACACATTGGAACAACCGAAATAAAATGTTCAAACGTACATATGTTCTGATGATTTTCACGGGTTTGCAGCCGGGTTCCATCGTCCTGACGACAACACGATATTTCGGCGGACCATCTGGCCGCCATCTTCAGGTGAGATTGAGTGCACGATCACGCCGGAACTGAAGAGACCTCAGATTCGGCGGCTCCTTTATAACGCGGGTACTGGCCGTTGCGCGTGCGCGAGCAACAGAAGAGCTGCCCTCTGTAAGGCAAAGAATTGCAGCGGCGCCAGCGGTGAAAACTGTCAAAAGCGAGGAATCGCAAAATTAAAATGCAACCGGTCGGAAAGCAGACCGTTGTTGTTTTATCTGTGATAAAATAGGATTCCAAGTCTTGCTTAAAGGAAAACCTTTATCTCTATTAATAATATCATCAGACAGACGTATTTCAATATACAATCCCAGTAACGGGAAGCCGAGGCAATAATTTGCCTCTTTGAACGACATATTGTGCCATTCATTAAGACAGTGTTAAGCAACGGCTGATTTTTCCGGCTGGAGCAGACGTGTATGCCGTTGATGTTCCACACATCGATCTTGAACTGTACGAATAGTCTGTCCGATGTAGGCCTTGACGCAGAGACAGGGAATCTTGTATACCCCAGGCTTCCTGAGTCCCAAATCATCTTTAACCTATCCAAGAAGGGATCTAGTTTTGGCCAAAGGCATAAGGACGCTTTTAATATCATATTTCCTGAGGATTCTTGAAATTTTCGAAGAAATACTTCCCACGAAGGGTAAAAAAGCAACAGATTTGGAAGTGTCCACCGTTGGTTCTCGTAGGGGTCCAAATTGAAAAGCACTAGTAATTTGGTGATCAGAATACCCATTCTGACTGAAAACAACCTTGAGGTGATCCAACTCCTGTTTCAAGTTATCGGAATCCGAAACAGCAGTACCAGTGTGCGTAAAACTCCCAAGCGTTGATGTTGTGGATGACAACTTGTGGCATGGAGTTAGCGGTCCGATGCGTAGGTTTTCGGTATACACTGTAGCCGAAAGTCCCATTTTCTTTCTTATATACTAAGACATCCAAAAAAGGTAATTTGCCATCATTTTCAATTTCCATCGTAAATTTGATTCGTAGATTAAGACAGTCAAAATGGTCTAAAAATCGACGGAGAGATTCCATTCCATGTGGCCAAACGATGAAAATATCATCCACGTATCCAGAATGAGATTTTCACTCTGCAGCGGAGTGTGTGCTGATATGAAACTTCCTGGCAGATTAAAACTGTGTGCCCGACCGAGACTCGAACTCGGGACCTTTGCCTTTCGCGGGCAAGTGCTCTATCATCTGAGCTACCGTAGCACGACTCACGCCCGGTACTCACGGCTTTACTTCTGCCAGTACCTCGTCTCCTACCTTCCAAACTTTACAGGTTCGCAGGAGAGCTTCTGTAAAGTTTGGAAGGTGGGAGACGAGGTACTGGCAGAAGTAGAGCTGTGAGTACCGGGCGTGAGTCGTGCTTCGGTAGCTCAGATGGTAGAGCACTTGCCCGCGAAAGGCAAAGGCCCCGAGTTCGAGTCTCGGTCGGGCACACAGTTTTAATCTGTCAGGAAGTTTCATCATCCACGTATCTCAAAAAACATGTTGGTTTAAGAGAAGATGTCCTAAGTGCCATATGCTCAAAATCTTCCATAAAGAGATTGGCGACAATAGGGGAAAGAGGACTCCCCATAGCCACACCGTCAGTTTGTTCAAAAATTGCTTCATTAAATAAAAAATACGTCGATGTCAATACATGGCGGCACAGCTCACTAGTTCTGTCATCCAAGAGCTGACCAATTAGCAATAAAGACTCCTCCAAAGGTACCTGAGTGAAAAGTGAAACAACATCAAAGCTCACTAGAAGGTCAGATGTTCCACGGCGTAGAGACGTCAGGCGTTGAATAAAATCGGACGAGTTGGATATGTGGTGTTCACACTCCCCAACGTGTGGGCTCAGAACAGAGGCAAGATATTTAGCCAAATTATAAGAAGGGGCGCCCAGATTACTAACGATCGGACGAAGAGGTGCCCCAGGTTTATGTACCTTGGGTAGACCATACAACCTGGGTGCTACTGCCGTCCCTGGATGAAGTTTTTTAATGATATCCGTTGCTCGCGCACGCGCAACGGCCAGTACCCTTGGTATAAAGGAGCCGCTGAATCTGAGGTCTCTTCAGTTCCGGCGTGATTGTGCACTCAATCTCACCGGAAGATGGCGGCCAGATGGTCCGCCGAAATATCGTGTTGTCGTCAGGACGATCGAACCCGGCTGCAAACCCGTGAAAATCATCAGTATTTGATACGCCGGGAAAATCTACGTTATCATACCTATGTTCTGCATTTTAATTTTAAAAATCTACCTGTTACCAACTGTTCGTGTAAAATTGTGAGCCATATGTTTTTGACTATTACAGCGCCATCTATCACAAAGCGAAAAAAGTGGTCCAACTAAAACATTCATATTTCTTTACGTACTACACGAATATGTAATAAAAAATGAGGATTACTATTAAAAAACGCAGTTGTTATTCGTTTGACCTATGGCAGCGCCATATAGCGGGCCATAGCGCCATCTGGTTTCCCCTTTCAAGCTAAACAAGTTTCTTTCTTCGTAGTTTTTTCGTTTGACGCTTATTTCGTGAGATATTTGGCCCTGTCACGATCAATGGACCACCCTGTATACAAGACTGTATAAGTGGGCAAACGGGAGAACCTTGAATAAACGTCATTCGTTGAGCTACGACCAGTTGTTGTTGTTGTGATTCTTCAGTCCTGAGACTGGTTTGATGCAGCTCGCCATGCTACTCTATCTTTGCGACCAGTACTAAGCACCAAATCTAATGTATACAAAGATCGTGGTCTGTAAATGGGAGTATTGGCTGTTACCATCATAGTATAAGATCTGCAACAGTGAACACATATCGTATTCTACAAAAGTCCTTAACACCTTTAAACTTTTAATACTTCATCATGTGTGTTTCCTTACTCATGGACACCAACTTGCCAAGTGTCCCTTTTCAGATACATTACTTTTCACGTCCCATGACTCTCATGATAACTGTTTTGCGTTTATTAGGAGTAAATTCCAATTTCTCTCGTTGTTCTGTTGAACGACTGTAAAATATAAACATAAAAATTTCTGTTTTTGGTACTTACTCCTCTTGTTACAGATAACTTTTCTTCCTTTGGATGAGAAAATCAAGAGCCACGCTTACTTCCCCAACTATAGCTCGCTTTCACCCGTTTCTCAGCAGTACTGTTGTCTGTGAAAACACTTCTTTCCTGGAAATGTACTGCCGCGGACAATAGTATCCGGCACTGTTGACAAATATGTGACTCCCATTACATGGCGCTTTTAGCTGGCAGCATTCCCGGCTATATTGTTGGCAGCATGAAATTTCTGTGGCTCGTATAAACGCATCGTAATAAATGGCTATAATGCTCTGTGTGTGACGGATTGTCAGCGGTGCTGACGTTTCGCACTGTGGTCTGTTGCAGGCATGAGCAGTCCGGAGGCGACGGCCGTTCCCGCTGCCTCGCCATGCGGACGCCCGCCTCAGCGCTCATGGTGAGTGCCGGCAACACAGCTCTCTGCACGGTCTGCTTTTCTAACTGCTACCACTGAGTCTCCTTTAAAACTGCACCATCATGTAGCATTCTAAAGGGCTGGGAACGCAAACAGTTATCATTTCAACGCAACCGCTCCAAGAAGGTAAGCTGTAATGCTATCTACATTCAGTGTATCAGGAAACATTACTGAGCGAGTTTCCTATCCAGAAACCGCGTCTGGACATTGAGTGTGAGAAGCTCGTGTTATGCCTTGTACAAGAAGAAGAAACGTCTAACAATGCGTGTAAGGAAAAGACGCAGGATCGTGACCCATTGAGAGTGATTTATCCTTCCGCAATATTGCCTGCTTGCATTGATCGGGATCCCACGACTTCCGTGGATATGTGGACTCGATAGGTTCAAGAGGAACATATTAAAACCGATGTACTGCAAATCTCTAGAGGAACAGAAGGTTCCAAATGATTGCAAAAGACCACAGCTAGTTACAGTTTTCAAGAAGGGTCGTCGAGCAGATGCGCAAACCTATAGGCCTATATCTCTGACATCGATCTGTTGTAGAATTTTAGAACATGTTTTTTGCTCGCGTATCATCTCATTTCTGGAAACCCAGAATCTACTCTGTAGGAATCAACATAGATTCCGGAAACAGCGATCGTGTGAGGTGTGAGACCCAACTCGCTTTATTTGTTCATGAGACCCAGAAAATAATAGATACAGGATCCCAAGTAGATGCTATTTTCCTTGACTTCAGGAAGGCGTTCGATACGGTTCCGTACTGTCGCCTAACAAACAAAGTAAGAGCCTACGGAATATCAGACCAGCTGTGTGGCTGGATTGAAGAGTTTTTAGCAAACAGAACACAGCATGTTGTTCTCAATGGAGAGACGTCTACAGACGTTAAAGTAATCTCTGGCGTGCCACAGGGGAGTGTTATTGGACCATTCCTTTTTACCATATATATAAATGACCTAGCAGATAGTGTCGGAAGTTTCATGTGGCTTTTCGCGGATGATGCTATAGTATACAGAGAAGTTGCAGCTTTAGAAAATTGCTGCGAAATCAGGAAGATCTGCAGCGGATGGGCACTTGGTGCAGGGAGTGGCAACTGACTCTTAACGTAGACAAGTGTAATGTATTACGAATACATAGAAAGAAGGATCCTTTATTGTATGATTATATGATAGCGGAACCAACATTGGTAGCAGATACTTCTGTAAAATATCTAGGAGTATGCGTACGGAACGATTTGAAGTGGAATCATCATATAAAATTAATTGTAGGTAAGGCGGGTGCTAGGTTGAGATTCATTGGGAGATTCCTTAGAAAATGTTGTCCATCAACAAAGGAGGTGACTTACAAAACACTCGTTCGACCTATACTTGAGTATTGCTCATCAGTGTGGGATCCGTACCAGGTCGGGTTGACAGAGGAGATAGAGAAGATCCAAAGAAGAGCGGCGCGTTTCGTCACAGGGTTATCTGGTAAGCGTGATAGCGTTACTGAGATGTTTAGCAATCTCAAGTGGCAGACTCTGCAAGAGAGGTGCTCTGCATCGCGGTGTAGCTTGCTGTCCTGGTTTCGAGAGGGTGCGTTTCTGGATGAGGTATCGAATATATTGCTTCCCCCTACTTATACCTCCCGAGGAGATCACTAATGTAAAAGTAGAGAGATTCGAGCGCGCACGGAGGCTTTCCGGCAGTCGTTCTTCCCGCGAACCATACGCGATTGGAAAAGGAAAAGTGGCCGAGCGGTTAAAGGCGCTACAGTCTGGAACCGCACGACCGCTACGGTCGCAGGTTCGAATCCTGCCTCGGGCATGGATGTGTGTGATGTCCTTAGGTTAGTTAGGTTTAAGTAGTTCTAAGTTCTAGGGGACTTAAGACCACAGCAGTTGAGTCCCATAGTACTCCGAGCCATTTGAACCATTTTTGAAAAGGAAAAGGAGGTAATGACAGTGGCACGTAAAGTGCCCTTCGCCACACACCGTTGGGTGGCTTGCGGAGTATAAATGTAGATGTATATGTAGATACATTAGATCGTGCAGCCATGTTATGATCACTGAGTGAGGAAATGGCCTTGCCTGCAGCAAGACAAGTATCCTGAATGACTTCGGGAGCACTATGACTCTTAGCACTGCGAAAAGTGTTGCGGCCTTCCTTGACATGGTAGGAGAGTAATGCGCGCCAGCTTTTGTGGGACCAACAACAACATTGCCAACGTTGTTTCCAGACTAGTTCCGGTTCTGAATACCGAATCACGAAGAGAATCCAATGTGGGCGAATGTTTCCAGACAGCATCACCAAGATGTGCCATCATGGTATTCATTGCTAATGAGTACACAACACGATCACCTCTCGCTCACACAGTTGGTACTGTGGACAGCAGGCGTCACATTTCTGAAGTGTTGTGGCTGTTGCCAGTCCTCTACTTTCGAAGTCTCCTTTCAGCTGACCTACATCGGTGCAGAGCGTTTTCGACTATTAACCTTACCATAAAATTCTTCAGGTATCATCTGATCATGGTCTGCGAGAGATTGGCACGTCACTACTCTCCAGCCTCTTAATTGGGTTTTGGGGCAGTGCCGAAACAGCAGGGTGTGACGTAACCGTATCTCTCATCGAAGCTCAGTTATACTCGATGCCCAGTAAGGTTAGAGATATTCTTGCTGCCTCAGGTGGCAGCTCTGTGAACTACCTAAATCAGATACAACTCCGACCATTTATTGCCCTTACTGTATACTTACACGCACAACAACTAAAACTTCGTTATTTGTGCACTCGCCCTGGTGTTGCAGTTTCAATGGCCAACAGTGTGTTGACACCAGTTCGGGAAGCACGTCCCAGTCTGAATCTGGAAGACAACATGTTATTATACAGGGTGTTTGAAATACCTTGCATTAAACATCTGCAGGGGACAGATAACTTCACGAGAACAACTTTTGTCAGTGACAAAATGGTCGATAAACACTTCTCGGAGACGCTAGACGGCTTTTTATTCAATTCACCGGTCCTAGGACGACGATATTTCCCTGGGCTCTACTAACCAGAAGTGGTGTACCTGCATGCTAAATGGTTCAAATGGCTCTGAGTATTATACGACTTAACTTCTGAGGGCATCAGTCGCCTAGAACTTAGAACTAATTAAACCTAACTAACCTAAGGACATCACACACATCCATGCCCGAGGCAGGATTCGAACCTGCGACCGTAGCGGTCGCTCGGCTCCAGACTGTAGCGCCTAGAACCGCACGGCCACTCCGGCCGGCCATCTGCGTACTACCCACTCCAATAAATTGATAGATTGCCAGCAATGAAACCATAAGAAAGACTGTCTGTAGGTATAGAAAGGTGAAATGAAGAACTCTTTTGTTCGACCTATCCCGTTTCAAGCAGAGCACATGATTGGGTTCTAAGCAGCACACACTGCCCGCTGCGGAGTGCTTTCTTCCTGCCACCTCTAAGGGGCACAGCCATTAATAAGACATGTAGCAGCGCCGGGAAGTGTTAGCAAATATTTTGTCGTGACTAAAAGTTGATCTATAACCACTAGACTTTTGATTCAAAGATTTTCAAACACGCTATGAAGGCTCATAAAATATTTCTTAATATCACGCCCAAGAACTGCCCTCTTTAATTTACAGGGAAACTCCTCTATAAAAAGAAGATATAAGCGTATGGTCAACGTTGATATCGATGGATAAATGCTTTTATTGTCTTGAGAATTTAAATTACCTTCGAAGAGTTTACTCGATAACTGACCGATTTCTGACAAGCCACGGGTAGCTGCTACACTGGCGCTATTTTAGTCAGTAGCAGGCAGAAGTGAAATTTTGACTGTAACAAATATCGATGCAGCTCTCCTCTTATTCTTATGGATTGTTCCGTCAAAGAAGCAAGATCGCAGCAGGTTTCGTATCTCCCAGTGTTTAGAACTAACCAAAGGAGCTAGTACAAAGGCGGGAAAGTGTGGTATGTCTATGTTAGCTATATTGCATCAACATACACACGCAGTTCAGGGTCCTTGGTCCTTTGTCATCAAGCATTTAGAGAAGGTATGATCGAAGAGGCGAATGACTGCAAAAGCAGTTCCTCACCCTTCAGTAGAGAAGTATGTGGTTGTGACAGAGCTCCCGCTGTTCGATGCGCTCGCCCCAGGTGTAGATGGAAGGCCTGGGATGGCGACTGGCGGCAACGTGGCACAGGAGACTCGTTCCGCCGACTGGTTCTTCGTCTGTCTCTCTTGAACATGTCTATACAAGAAGACAGATTTTTTTCAAGTTTACACTCTTTACTACTGTATTTTCAGACATTTGATAATGTGTCCAAACAAGTGGAAGGCGACCTTTTGCTACTTTTTCCGCGACGATGATACCATAATTAGAAGATATAAAAATTTTTTTTTTTTCGGGACAGGGTGGCCTCGTCCTTTCGGGGAGAAACTACGCATATTTTTCTCTCTAGCCTTCATTCCTCCGACTGGCAGCTTCTGAAAAAGATCCAGACAGCTAAACGTGAATGTTGGCACGTTTTCCCCATGTGTCCTGCCGTACTGGATAATGGGAACCTGTTCAGTAGATAAACGAATGAATGTCCCCACTTTTCGTGATAAACTGATTCTCTTCACTTTTTTTTTTGACTTGTTTGATGCGGTCCACTACGATTTCGTCTCCTTTGCCAACCTCTTCGTCCCGGAGTAGAGCTTGCAACCTACATCCTCAACTGTCTGCTGGTTGTATTCCAATCTCTGTCTTCCTCTACAGCTTTTGCCCTCTGCAGCTCCCTCTAGTACCATAGAAGTTATTTCCTGATGTCTTAACAGAAATGCTATCTGTCCTTTCTCCTTATCCGCAACGCCAATTCTTGTTAGAGCGTATAGAACCTCACTGATATGAGGCGCTTCTGTCGATTGTGCACTTAAAATCGCTATCCAGGCAACATATTGCTTATTATGAGAAACAAAACGCCGTTTCCTACTGACACTGGGAACCGTAGGAAACACACACCTGGCTCTCTTCCTGCTGACTGTTTCTTATCTACACGAAACAGGGGCAAAGTTTAATAAAGTCCATCTGGTTCCCTCCAGCTACGATTCTGCCGGTTCACCTGCAGAAACACGTCTCTGACGTTAAAACGATATAAACAGTGATGTTGTACCGGTGAAATTCTTTCTGGGAGTGAGGGAAGTACTGGTACAGCTCTACAGAGTGCCTGAAAAGATTAATACGCGACGTCTGGGGAGGTCCTTTCAAGCTGCCTAAACTTGATCTAACATAATCTGAAAGTATTCAGCGTAAATGGAAAACTTGAAGCCTACTGATTGAAGCAATGTACCTTTCATCGTTTGGTAAACCGTGAAATACAGTGTAATATTGTAGCATGTAGCCGAAATAATCATAGACAATGGATGAAGCACTGACGTCAGAAGCTGTTTCCAGGGAAATCGCTCACTGTATTGTTGTATAGATATAAAAGAAGCAGCGCTGGATGTTTTACACTAGAGGCTCCCAGGCACGGAAGTGGGAGAACAGCCTGTAGTAGTATACAACCAAGCCAACAGTTCATCGTATCGTTAGCTCTTAGTAGTGTGCAAGGAAGCCAAGAGGACATTGCATCGTTGGCTTGTAGTAGTGTTCAAGGAAGCCAAGAGGACATCGCATCGTTGGCTTCTAGTAGTGTGCAAGGAAGCCAAGAGGACATTGAATCGTTGGCTTCTAGTAGTGTGCAAGGAAGCCAGGAGGACATTGAATCATTTGCTTCTAGTAGTGTGCAAGGAAGCCAAGAGGACATCGCATCGTTGACGTCTAGTAGTGTGCAAGGAAGCCAAGAGGACATAAGCCAAGAGGACATCGCATCGTTGACGTCTAGTAGTGTGCAAGGAAGCCAAGAGGACATTGAATCATTGGCTCCTAGTAGTGTGCAAGGAAGCCAAGAGGACATCGCATCGTTGGCTTCTAGTAGTGTGCAACGAAGCCAAGAGGGAATCGCATAGTCACAATGAAGAGAGAAGAAATGGTGCAAAAGTCGCAAGAAGCGCAAAAACTAACGCAAATGGCAAAGTCGAAGCAGTGTGCGGAAGTTCTTCAGGTAGATAAGTACCAATGGCATTTCACCATATAGGAGCTCCCATGTCCTGCTACAAACTCATTCTAATTCAGTGACCCGTTTGCAGATAGACGCCGGTTGGAGCGGAGGTAATGGCTGACTTTTAACTGCTCGGGGAAGACTCGTCAGTCGTGGGCAGCCAGGTTCACTGAGGATGCAAGCTGTGACGGCACCGGACGTGCTCGTCGTGGATGCTGCCTCTCGAGCTCCTGGGGATCGTCTGCCCAACTTCCTGATGGTGCTATCATTGCTGACTGAGTCTTTGCTTCAGCTGTAATAAGCCGAATGTTACCATGTTGCTTATCAAATAAATGAAATAAAACCGAACACTGCATCTTGAGTTTATTAAACGTTCTCAGCACAGATACTTGCGATTCCTCAGCCAGAGAGTTTCACACGATGCAAATGTTATAAAGAAAACTGAGCTTAGACCACCAGAAGTCTCATAAGCTTTATGTGAAAAAACTTGTTGCCAAAAGTCGGCGCTTATATTCTATGCTGGAATATGATGATAACCCTTCCTCTTAAGAGTTAAGCTAATTGTATGCCTATCCAAAGGAATGTGTTGCCTGAATTCAGGCGATGGGATCGACCCCAATCCTGCAGAATAGGCGAACTGCCTACTGTCTCCCTGCTGTATTGCACGATCTGACCGACTGACAAAACATCTAAAGCAATTGCCCCAGAATGCTGCAAGCTACATCGTTGCTCACTTCAGTGACATATCCTGTAATGCGAACTGTCCAAAGACATGGAAACAAGACGAGACATTGGTTACTACAAATACAGGCAATTATCTTAGACTCCCAAATATTTATCGACCAATCGGCCTACTGCTGGCAGCCTCAGTTCAGTGTGAGTGTGTGCACTTGCAGAGACTGCTGCGGCACGTGCAAGCAAGCTAGCAGCAGTGCACGAGGGACACTCACAACGTGATGTCGAAGTGCCCGGGTCTGGTGATTGTGGGATGCGGCGATTTTCAAAAATACGCGCATATGCAAACGGAATACCATACCCCTTATTTCATTTCGGGCTTCGGTTCGGAGGTTCCACAATCTATTAAACTTTGCGGTTGCTAGACGACTCGGTGGACGAAAGGTAACTCTGGGAGTATTCGAGGCATTCTGACAGCACGTCTCACATGCTTTTCACTGCGTGTGAGGTTCGGGTGTCACACGTCCTTCTCTGGGTATACCCGTAATGAAGAACTTTCCACAATCATATCCGGAGTGGATCTGCATCAGTGCTGGTTTACTATAAGAGTCTATGCTAGAGACGACAAACTACGCTTTTCTCACCACAGAGTGTATAGTCGCAGTTATTAGTATGTGCAGACGACACGGCAGTCTTCAAACGGGTAATAGATTCCTGGTGTCCGTCGATATCTCTAAATGTAACACATTTGGTCACCCTATAATAATATACCTTACTTTAACTGATTGTTATTTCTATTATCTGTTGCAATTTAGAAACGCCGGCCGCGGTGGTCTAGCGGTTCTAGGCGCTCAGTCCGGAACCGCGAGGCTGCTACGGTCGCAGTTTCGAATCCTGCCTGGGGCATGGATGTGTGTGATGTCCTTAGGTTAGTTAGGTTTAAGTAGTTCTAAGTTCTAGGGCACTGATGACCACAGATGTTAAGTCCCATAGTTCTCAGAGCCATTTGAACGATTTTGCAATTTAGAAAGGTTCTTATAAAAATCTTTCGCATTTACATTTACTGTTAACACTTTGAAAAATAAATTAATACTTCGGCGCGTAATGGCCGACCAGAAGCTGCATCGGAAGATGAGCTTCTCGCAGCGCAAATTACTGAAAAAATGCTTATTAAAAATAATTAGCCACTACGAGCATTCGAGGTAACAACTATGACAAAGAAATTAATTATGTGATAATAATAACAAATTTATTTTAGCAGAAATACGAGTAACTTACATAAAATATGAGTAGCCGCTCAATGGCTGCCTTCCGTATCGCGAAACAAAACAGTGTGTGTACCATAAAGTACGTCCTTCCTCCTCGCCCGTAGAGTCGCGTCTCTTTCGGTCCTACACTCCTGGAAATTGAAATAAGAACACCGTGAATTGATTGTCCCAGGAAGGGGAAACTTTATTGACACATTCCTGGGGTCAGATACATCACATGATCACACTGACAGAACCACAGGCACATAGACACAGGCAACAGAGCATGCACAATGTCGGCTCTAGTACAGTGTATATCCACCTTTCGCAGCAATGCAGGCTGCTATTCTCCCATGGAGACGATCGTAGAGATGCTGGATGTAGTCCTGTGGAACGGCTTGCCATGCCATTTCCACCTGGCGCCTCAGTTGGACCAGCGTTCGTGCTGGACGTGCAGACCGCGTGAGACGACGCGTCATCCAGTCCCAAACATGCTCAATGGGGGACAGATCCAGAGATCTTGCTGGCCAGGGTAGTTGACTTACACCTTCTAGAGCACGTTGGGTGGCACGGGATACATGCGGACGTGCATTGTCCTGTTGGAACAGCAAGTTCCCTTGCCGGTCTAGGAATGGTAGAACGATGGGTTCGATGACGGTTTGGATGTACCGTGCACTATTCAGTGTCCCCTCGACGATCACCAGTGGTGTACGGCCAGTGTAGGAGATCGCTCCCCACACCATGATGCCGGGTGTTGGCCCTGTGTGCCTCGGTCGTATGCAGTCCTGATTGTGGCGCCCACCTGCACGGCGCCAAACACGCATACGACCATCATTGGCACCAAGACAGAAGCGACTCTCATCGCTGAAGACGACACGTCTCCATTCGTCCCTCCATTCACGCCTGTCGCGACACCACTGGAGGCGGGCTGCACGATGTAGGAGCGTGAGCGGAAGACGGCCTAACGGTGTGCGGGACCGTAGCCCAGCTTCATGGAGACGGTTGCGAATGGTCCTCGCCGATACCCCAGGAGCAACAGTGTCCCTAATTTGCTGGGAAGTGGCGGTGCGGTCCCCTACGGCACTGCGTAGGATCCTACGGTCTTGGCGTGCATCCGTGCGTCGCTGCGGTCCGGTCCCAGGTCGACGGGCACGTGCACCTTCCGCCGACCACTGGCGACAACACCGATGCATTGTGGAGACCTCACGCCCCACGTGTTGAGCAATTCGGCGGTACGTCCACCCGGCATTCCGCATGCCCACTATACGCCCTCGCTCAAAGTCCGTCAACTGCACATACGGTTCACGTCCACGCTGTCGCGGCATGCTACCAGTGTTAAAGACTGCGATGGAGCTCCGTATGCCACGGCAAACTGGCTGACACTGACGGCGGCGGTGCACAAATGCTGCGCAGCTAGCGCCATTCGACGGCCAACACCGCGGTTCCTGGTGTGTCCGCTGTGCCGTGCGTGTGATCATTGCTTGTACAGCCCTCTCGCAGTGTCCGGAGCAAGTATGGTGGGTCTGACACACCGGTGTCAATGTGTTTTTTTTTCCATTTCCAGGAGTGTATTTTTATTTTCATCGACATTAAATAAAGATGCTACTCCTAAATTATCGCTGCATATCAGTTGTTTCAAGAACATTAACTATATCTTTTACTCTAATTATTTTCATAAACTCGACTATCAACCAGCGGTAAATATCGGTAAATATACAGCCCGTCCACATTTGTGGAAGTACACTGCCATAGAATACACTGCGCATTACCTTACCGTCAAGTTAGACACTTAAGTATGTGGCTCCATTACGTTCAGGAACTGTGGGGGACGGCGCAAGATCGTGTCAACCGGCTCTGTTTGCAGTCGAAATTCGTATCAAGCTTAACAGAACCGCTCGGCCTTATCCTGGGGGCACAGCCTACCAAACTTGTAAATCCTCCAGGTGAGGCAAAAGAGAGAACACGAAGCGTCAACTAGGAACTGGTCCTTACGTCGTTATGGTATCATGAAACCATATCCGCAACAAAGAGCTTAAGCGGTAACTACCTTCGATGACTATTACGTCGAGTACCTCCAAGCTTCCGTAAATCAGCTCAAGAAAGCAGTAGCTGGTCTGTTTCAAAATATTATGCTGATTACATAGGGTGATCTTTGTTATAAATCAGAAGCTCGTCCTTGAGAAACAGCGTATGTGTTAATGTAATGACAAACTGCCTATTGGCTTCTGTCTCGGGTTCTTCGGCCGACGTTCATCTAATGACGTTTCGTCAGCACGCGTGGCTGGCATTGTCAAAGCTTCACCCTCCATTGCCGGTACTGAACTGGAGCCGAGCTCGCGGCCGCAGACTATATGTACCTGGCGCACCAACGTCCGAGGGCTTCTCCGCGGTCATTTCCGGTGCGGTTCTCCTCTTGCTACCAGCGACGGTCGTTCGCTGCAGTACGGGAAGCCAGGATCCGTTTACTTTAAGGCTTTCCTCTTTCTTGTTGAAACTGTTCGCGCGTTTTTGTATTTCTACAGCTTCTCTGAACAACGTTGGCGCGCCAGGTACATATAGTCTGCGGCCGCGAGCTAGGCTCCAGTTCACCACCGGCAATGGAGGGTGAAGCTTTGACAATGCCAGTCACTCGTGCTGGCGAAACGTCAGAAAAATCATTAGATGAACGTCGGCCGAAGAACCCGAGACAGAAGCCAATAGGCAGTTTGTCAACAAGTGCCCAAGAAAGCCTTAACAGTTTTGTGTTAATGTAATAATAACCTTATAAAAAATTTACCTGCTACACGCTCTGCAGTCGACAGCAGGGCGTCACTGTTATGCAAATGCTTATATAAATATAGCTGCCACATTATAAACAGGAATTTTATTAAAACGTCACACACACTATCCCTTAGCTTTTTTCTTTTTCTTTTTCTTTTTTTTTTGGTCATCAGTCTACTGATTGGTTTGATGCGGCCCGCCACAAATTCCTTTCCTGTGCTAACCTCTTCATCTCAGAGTAGCACTTGCAAACTACGTCCTCAATTATTTGCTTGACGTATTCCAATCTCTGTCTTCCTCCACAGTTTTTGCCCTCTACAGCTCCCTCTAGTAACATGGAAGTCATTCCCTCATGTCTTAGCAGATGTCCTATCATCCTGTCCCTTCTCCTTATCAGTGTTTTCCACATATTCCTTTCCTCTCCGATTCTGCGTAGAACCCCCCCCATTCCTTACCTTGTCAGTCCACCTAATTTTCAACATTCGTCTATAGCACCACATCTCAAATGCGTCGATTCTCTTCTGTTCCGGTTTTCCCACAGTCCATGTTTCACTACCATACAATGCTGTACTCCAGACGTACATCCTCAGAAATTTCTTCCTCAAATAAAGGCCGGTATTAGATATTGGTAGACTTCTCTTGGCTAAAAATGCCTTTTTTGCCATAGCGAGTCTGCTTTTGATGTCCTCCTTGCTCCGTCCGTCATTGGTTATTTTACTGCATAGGTAGCAGAATTCCTTAACTTCATTGACTTCGTGACCATCAATCCTGATGTTAAGTTTCTCGCTGTTTTCCTTTCTACTACTTCTCATTACTTTTGTCTTTCTCCGATTTACTCTCAAACCATACTGTGTACTCATTAGACTGTTCATTCCGTTCAGCAGATCATTTAATTCTTCTTCACTTATCATTGATATCCTTTCACCCTGTATTTTAATTCCACTCCCGAACCTTTCTTTTATTTCCATCATTGCTTCCTCGATGTAGAGATTGAAGAGTAGGGGCGAAAGGCTACAGCCTTGTCTTACACCCTTCTTAATACGATCACTTCGTTCTTGATCGTCCACTCTTATTATTCCCTCTTGGTTGTTGTACATATTGTATATGACCCGTCTCTCCCTATAGCTTACCTCTACTTTTTTCAGAATCTCGAACAGCTTGCACCATTTTATATTGTCGAACGCTTTTTCCAGGTCGACAAATCCTATGAAAGTGTCTTGATTTTTCTTTAGCCTTGCTTCCATTATTAGCCGTAACGTCTGAATTGCCTCTCTCGTCCCTTTACTTTTCCTAAAGCCAAACTGATCGTCACCTAGCGCATTCTCAATTTTCTTTTCCAGTCTTCTGTATATTATTCTTGTAAGCAGCTTCGATGCATGAGCTGTTAAGCTGATTGTGCGATAATTCTCGCACTTGTCAGCTCTTGCCGTCTTCTGAATCGTGCGGATGATGTTTTTCCGAAAGTCAGATGGTATATCGACAGACTCATATATTCTGCACACCAACGTGAATAGTCGTTTTGTTGCCACTTCCCCCAATGATTTTAGAAATTCTGATGGAATGTTATCTATCCCTTCTGCCTTATTTGACCGTAAGTCCTCCAAAGCTCTTTTAAATTCCGATTCTAATTCCCTTAGCTACAGGAGGCAAAAAAAAATGGCACATCCCATTGATTTAGTCGAGTATCGTGTGGTAATTCGTCTTAAGCAATTGAACTGGGTAAAATCCGAAACAGTCCGTACTGAGTTGGCGGAAGTATACGGAGCCAGTTTACGATCGTTATGACACAGTGGTGAGGTAGACGGAGCCTTTCGGTGGGATCAGTCAGGCCCGAATGAAGAAGGGCGAAGTGGCACGCTATCTCTCTGCGAAGAACTGGGGAACGCCACGGGAGGGGAGGCCCATGTCCTCAAACACAGCAGCATCGCAATATAAGCGATAATGGAAAAAGCCTAAAATTAGTCATACATCAGTTTTGAACGTCTTCATTGACAACAACATCAGTCTCCCACTGAGTTCCACGACTGCCACACACTTATTCATTCTGCACGGGAGACAGTGACAGATGCTGTTTCTTTCGGCTATCAAATTTTGTCTCACTCACTGTATTCTCCTGTTATGTCACCCACGACATTGTATCACCAGTAGCTGTTTCGTTTCCCGTTCCACTCGCAAGTAGTGAGGAATAAACGTCTATTTACATGCCTCCTTAAGATTCTTAGTCTCTCCTATCTCATCTCAAACTTCCTGCCGTAAAATGCATAAGGTGCAGTCAAATGAAAACGAAGCAGATGGGAGATAGTATGCAACTGTTCATTATTTCGAAAGTAATCGCGCAGTCTGTTCAAATATCTTTCCCACAGTGAGACAAGACGGTCAATGACGGAATTTTCACTTTTTGCATTAACGATTCGATTGCGATACGCGAGCCTTCGAATAAAAGCTCCTCCATATCTTTAGTAATTCTCAGTTCTTCACAGAGAGTTAGTGTGCCACTTCGCCCTTCGTCGGTCAGATTTTTGATAATACTAAAAGTGTCCGTGCCACCTGACCACTGTGGCATAACGATGGTGAACTGTTGCGGTATGCTTCCACTAACTCAGTGTGGACCGTTGCGGTGTGTTTTCCATTGGGTTGCAGGAAACTAATAACTGCGCAGTTCTTCAATTTATCAATAGGTTGCGCCATTTGCTTTTTGGCTGCTGCAGCTATGGGATTGTGATGCGGAGATTTCAATGTGTAGCGGTACTACAGATGTTTAACAGCAAACAAACAAATAAAATACCTTATTTTTTCGAGAAATAATTAAATCGTTATGACTACCCCACGTAGGAAATTGTACGGAGTTTTAATAAAATGTCTTTCTGTGCATTTTGTGTTGTTAGTGCTCTAATTTAATCCTTTTCCGTTTTTCGTGATGGCTAATTAGTTCAGTAACATGATGTTTCAGTACTAATAAAGGTTACGCTAAGTGTGTGTGTGTGTATCTGAGTGAGTGAGTACCTTGACTCTAAAACAACACTTCAAAACTCGCAGGCCGGTCGCGAATGACCTCAGGTGCTACTACGATCAATCCAGCAGTTTCTTTCACAGTCACTCGCCTTTCTATACAGGAGGACTGTTAATGCCCCCTGATGTCTTTAATTGTGTTTGGCAGAAAATTACAGAGTGAAATACGGTATGCTGGGGTAAAAATAACTTATTGCTCCTTTCTTTATTGCAACCAAAAGTTACACCTTAACCGAAACAACAAAACAAAAAACAAATATATAATTTTATAATGTCACGCAACACGGCGCACACAGAATGAACATAAATATCTGGTGCATCCACGCCACTAAAACGGAAAATGACGCAAAAAAAGAAACGAAAAACTCAATTCAACAAGCTCGCTGCTGTCAACGCTGCCACTCTTGCTTTATTGAAATCATTGATAGAGCTTTTCTGTTTGATATGAATCTGTCTCTAAATAAAGGTTTTGCGAATACGTCTGCCAACTGTTTATGAGAATAAACATAATAGACTTCAATCTCACTATTTTCAACATTTTCACGTATACAGGGTGTTACAAAAAGGTACGGCCAAACTTTCAGGAAACATTCCTCACACACAAAGAAAGAAAATATGTTATGTGGGCATGTGTCTGGAAACGCTTACTTTCCATGTTAGAGCTCATTTTATTACTTCTCTTCAAATCACGTTAATCATGGAATGGAAACACACAGCAACAGAACGTACCAGCGTGACTTCAAACACTTTGTTACAGGAAATGTTCAAAATGTCCTCCGTTAGCGAGGATACGTGCATCCACCCTCCGTCGCATGGAATCCCTGATGCGCTGATGCAGCCCTGGAGGATGACGTATTGTATCACAGCCGTCCACAATACGAGCACGAAGAGTCTCTACATTTGGTACTGGGGTTGCGTAGACAAGAGCTTTCAAATGCCCCCATAAATGAAAGTCAAGAGGGTTGAGGTCAGGAGAGCGTGGAGGCCAAGGAATTGGTCCTCCTCTACCAATCCAGCGGTCACCGAATCTGTTGTTGAGAACTGTACTTCGACTGAAATGTGCAGGAGCTGCATCGTGCATGAACCACATGTTGTGTCGCACTTGTAAAGGAACATGTTCTAGTAGCACAGGTAGAGTATCCCGTATGAAATCATGATAACGTGCTCCATTGAGCGTAGGTGGAAGAACATGGGGCCCAATCAAGACATCACAAACAATGCCTGCCCAAACGTTCACAGAAAATCTATGTTGATGACGTGATTGCACAATTGCGTGCGGATTCTCGTCAGCCCACACATGTTAATTGTGAAAAATTACAATTTGATCACGTTGGAATGAAGCCTCATCCATAAAGAGAACATTTGCACTGAAATGAATGAATTGTTGGATGAACCATTCGCAGAAGTGTACCCGTGGAGGCCAATCAGCTGCTGACAGTGCCTGCACACGCTGTACATGGTACGGAAACAACTGGTTCTCCCGTTTCACTCTCCATACAGTGACGCGGTCAACGTTACCTTGTACAGCATCAACTTCTCTGACTTTGACATTAGGGTTATCGTCAACTGCACGAGGAATTGCCTCGTCCATTTTAGGTGTCCTCGTCGTTCTAGGTCTTCCCCAGTCGCGAGTATTGGCTGGAATGTTCCGTGCTCCCTAAGACGCCGATCAATTGCTTCGAACGTCTTCCTGTCGGGACACGTTCGTTCTGGAAATCTGTCTCGATACAAACGTACCGCGCCACGGCTATTGCCCCGTGCTAATCCATACATCAAATGGGCATCTGCCAACTCCGCATTTGTAAACATTGCACTGACTGCAAAACCACGTTCGTGATGAACACTAACCTGCTGATGCTACTTACTGATGTGCTTGATGCTAGTACTGTAGAGCAATGAGTCGCATGTCAACACTAGCACCGAAGTCAATATTACTGTCCTTCAATTGGGCCAACTGGCGGTGAATCGAGAAAGTACAGTACATACTGACGAAACTAAATTGAGCTCTAACGTGGAAATTAAGCGTTTCCGGACACATGACCACATAACATCTTTTCTTTATTTGTGTGTGAGGAATGATTCCTGAAAGTTTGGCCGTACCTTTTTGTAACACCCTGTATAACGGAATTTAATGTCAATGTGCTTGCTGTGTTTGTGATGTTCTGTGTCTTTAATCACGCGAATAGCACTTGGATTGTCAACATGGAGTGTTTTTGGTTTGTCTAACTGAGAACCAAGTTCGCTGAGAAAACCACGCAACCAAACAACTTCAGTAGCTGCATCTGAAGCTGCTATGTATTCGGCCTCCATTGTTGATCTGCTTACACATTTCTGCCGACGTGAACACCATGTTACAGGCCCACCTGCTAACAACCTCACATAGCCTGTTGTTGACCGGCGAGTGTCACAGTCACCAGCAAAGTCGCATCTGAGTAGACCACCAGTCCAGTAGAGTCATCTTTGTATCTTATTTTCAGGTCCCTGGTAATCTGTAGATACTTCATAATCATTTTAACTGCATTCCAATGATCGAGACCGGGAACATGTAAAAACCTACTCACCATGGTCACAGCGAGCATGATGTCTGGCCGTGAGACAGTTACTGCAAACATTAAGCTGCCGACTGCCTGACAGTAAAGTTTGTTTTCCTTTACCTCATGTTGGTTTGCAGAAGACTGCCCACTGTCCAACAGGGTTCCAAGGAGTGGAGTTAGGTTTTTGATCATCCATGTTGAACTTCTGAAGTAAACAATTGATGTATCTTTGCTGGCCTATATAGATTTCTTTTGTAGAAGGGCTGTGTTCAATTCCCAATCCACAGAAGTATTTTCAATTGCCCACAGTAATTTTTGATCGTAAAGCTGTCAAAATATTTTCCAGTATTTTTGGAGACTTACAAATAAGCAAGCCATCATCCACATAAAGTGCCAGACAAACATCAGTGTCATCTGTTAAAGCATGGAATACACATTCGTCTACATTCAGTTGCACAAAGCCAAACAGTGTCAGAAACTGTACAAATTTTCGGTTCCAACAACGTGGTGACTGAGTTCATATAGACTCTTCCTCAGTTTGCAAACATTATTTGGGCCTTCTGCAACAAAACCTTTCCGTTGTTCCATGTAAACTTCTTTCAAATCCCCATTCAGCAATGCAGTCTTATCATCAAACTGCCTAATTTCCTTATCTCGTGAGCTACTGTGGCTAATAAAACTCTGATACATATCGGACCACAGGAGAGAATGTCTCTTCATAATGAATACCTTCTCGTTGTGAATAACCTTTTGCACATAATCTAGCTTTTAAGTGGTCAAAAAAATTTCCCTCAGGATACTACTTCACACGATAGACCCACTTACATCCAACTGCCTTGCGGTTGGGTGGTAATGGTACTAATTCCCAAGTTTTGTTTTTCTTCAGGGATGTAATTTCCTCTAGCATTGCTTGTTTCCACTTTTGATTACTCTTTCGGTACCACTGCTTCTTCGAATGTTTGAGGTTCAAAGATAATGTCAGAACAAGCTATATGGTTCAAATGGCTCTGAGCACTATGGGACTTAAAATCTGAGGTCATCAGTCCGCTAGAACTTAGAACTACTTACACCTAACTAACCTAAGGACATCACACACAGCAATGCCTGAGGCAGGATTCGAACCTGCGACCGTAGCGGTCGCGAGGTTCCGGACTGAAGCGCCTAGAACCGTTCGACCATACCGGCCGGCTTGCTGCTGATCCAAACTTCCTCATGTGTCCTAAAGAAGGAGGTTTTCCAAACCATTTTTCATATGACGTAACATTGTCGTTTGCTTTACATGGTCGGCGATTTAAGATATACGCAACAAAGTTTACTGCATCTGCCCACAATTCGTGAGACAAGTCAGTACTTAATAATATAGTGCGTGCACATTCAGCAATGGACCTGTTTTTTCGCTCAATCCGGCCATTCCGTTGTGGTGTATAGGGACTTGTTTTCTCATGTATTATACCATTTTGTTTGAAATTATCTTCAAATTCCTTATTTATGAATGCGGTTCCATTTTCACTTCTCAGAACTTTGATTATGTTTCCAGTTTGTCTTTCAATCAGTCTCTGAAATTCCAAAAACACAGGGAAAGTAACATGTTTATTGTTAAAAAAATACACGAACCTGTATGAAGTGCAGTCATCCTCGAAAACTATGTACAATTGTGCATCTCCAAGAGACGGTTATTTCAACCATCCACTTAAATCTACTTGAATAAATTCACCAGGAGCTTTCGATCTTGATTCCAAATTTAAATTAAAAGATTTTCTTTTCATCTTACCACACAGACACAATTCACAATGAAGATTTTCAACATTCTTCATATTGAAACCAGGTATTAAGTTCATATTCTTGGGACCACTGAAATTAATGTGCCCATGTCTCTCTTGCCAGATCATGGTGGAATTCAGGGAAGCAGGATTTGCCTGTAGTACTTCTGGACGTTTAAACAACGTTTGATAACACTGATTGTCCATCTTAATTCCTGCTGCAGTTAGACCTGTACTGCGAACTTCCATTCTCTTGTCGTCAAAAATAACTTTCATTCCTTTCTTGTAACTACTCCCACTGAAAATAAATTTTTCTTTAGCTTAAGAATATATAATGTGTTTTCCAAAGTGCGAGGTTGCCATTTTCCCTCAATGACAATACTTCAATTGATCCAATGCCTTCTACTTTGACGATCGAGTTGTCTCCAATTTGAACAAATGAGTCACCTGACTGAATTGGCTTAAATGTGTTGAACCACTCTTTGTGTGACGTCATATGTTTTGACACAGCACTGTCAGCTAACCAAATTTTTTCGCAACCTAGAGCAAAAACATACGCATGTTCTGCACCCAGAGTTTGGTGCTCAGACGTGCCAGTTTTCCTATTAAGTTTTGCTAAAAGTTTCCTGCACTCAGATTTAAAATGTCCCTTTTGTGAAATTAATGACATTCAACGTCTTTTCTACTGAACATGTTAGACGCACTGCTGTTCCCTGTATTTGAACTTAACTTGCGTGTTTTGTCCACATTAACTGCTGAGAAGGCTGTTGAGTTTTCATCACATTGATAAAGTTTTTGTTCTTCTTTCAATAATCTTAAAGTCAAAATATCGAACGTTTGTTGATCTTCACGAGTCCTAGGCAGTTGAAAAATTGCGAAATTTACTGGCAGGCTTCCCAAAAATTTAGCCATTTTTTCAGCTTGTGTAAAGGTCACCCAATAACAGCTAATGGTTGTGACAACGACTAAACTTGACTGGTGTATTGTGCGATTGTGTCTGTTGGCGACATTCTGTAATCAAAAAATTTCTGCTTCAAGGCCGTTTTATTAACTGCGGATCGCTGTTCGTGAATAACCTTTGGTCTGGCCCACATTTCAGCTGCAGTTGTGCATTGAGATGGGTTAAATTCCATCGCAGTAGAATGAGCATGGCCATCTCATTTAAGTTGTCCCAAGCGGTTTGACTCTCACCAGCTTCATTTGGCATCTGTTTCCCCTCGACAATATCGAGCACTTTTTCAGCACGAAAAATAATTTGCAACTGTTATTTCTACAGCTGGAAATTTTTACCGTCAAATTTCTGGAATAACTTACGTTCCAATTGATCCATCTTCATGTAGGCTGAATGTAAGCCAAACTTATAATACTCAGCTCAAAACGAAAATGAAGGTTTTTTACAATAGAAGAGGTAAATACGGCGGTTCCAGAACTTGAGCGCCACGGTTCACACGAATAAAACTCCGATAAAAGCAATGAATTCACAGAACAGAAACAAATACCGTATGTATGCGTTTGCCTGGGCCCATAACCTGAAGTCTTTAATTGTGATTGGCAGAAAATTACAGAGCTGAATACGGTATATGGGAGCAAAAATAACGTATTGCAACTAAAAGTTACACCTTAACCGTAACAATAGAACAAAAAAACCAAAGATATAATTTTATAATGTCACGGAACACGGCCGCACACAGAATGAACATAAATATCTGGTGCACTCACACCACGAAAACAGAAAACGAAACCACAAAAAAGAAAAAAAAACTCAATACAAAAAGCTCACTGCTGTCAACACTTACATTGATAGAAATCTAGTGGTCTGGAGATCGTGCTGGACAGGCAACTGATCAGTCAATATCTGTCCACTTGCCCTGGAAAATGTCATTGCAGTTCTGATATTGCAGCTCAAGGAGCAGTTTTGCTTAGACGTTGTGACTCGAGTGGATATCTTTCTTGGCCATATGGTTTCTCCTGTGTTTAGATGAACACTTTCCAGAAGAACATGAGAGCTGTATACTGGTCGTATCTAAAATACACCAGCGGGAACATGCAGTCAATACCTTCACTGCGTGATAGCGAAGGTACCCTTTCCGGTGACAGTGCCATCAAAGCAGGGATACTATACACGGTTTTTCTAAATCGCTTGACGAAAAAAGACGAAGCAAATATTTCAGAATTAGAATCAAGGACAACTGCCCACATGAATCACTTAGAAATAGATCTCCTCGGTGTTGTGAAGCAGGTTAAATAACTTAATAAAGGGGAGTCCTCTGCTCCAGACTGCACACCACTCAGATTCGTTTCATAATATGCTGTTACTATAGTTCCATACTTAGTGGTCATATACAACTGCTAGTTCGCCGAAAGATCCATACATAAAGTGTGCTGGCGTAAACTATCATCAGCACACCGTTCGGCAAAGACGTAGCAAGAAGATCGATAGTAGGCGCTGCATCCGGCGCGCCTGTCAGGAGAGAGGCCAAAGACAGACTGGCAAGCAACACGTCGCCAACGTCCTCTCGACCGCAAGTATGTAGATCACCGCCTCTGACCGTAGGTCTCAGTCTCAGTTACTACACTCCTGGAAATGGAAAAAAGAACACATTGACACCGGTGTGTCAGACCCACCATACTTGCTCCGGACACTGCGAGAGGGCTGTACAAGCAATGATCACACGCACGGCACAGCGGACACATCAGGAACCGCGGTGTTGGCCGTCGAATGGCGCTAGCTGCGCAGCATTTGTGCACCGCCGCCGTCAGTGTCAGCCAGTTTGCCGTGGCATACGGAGCTCCATCGCAGTCTTTAACACTGGTAGCATGCCGCGACAGCGTGGACGTGAACCGTATGTGCAGTTGACGGACTTTGAGCGAGGGCGTATAGTGGGCATGCGGGAGGCCGGGTGGACATACCGCCGAATTGCTCAACACGTGGGGCGTGAGGTCTCCACAGTACATCGATGTTGTCGCCAGCGGTCGGCGGAAGGTGCACGTGCCCGTCGACCTGGAACCGGACCGCAGCGACGCACGGATGCACGCCAAGACCGTAGGATCCTACGCAGTGCCGTAGGGGACCACACCGCCACTTCCCAGCAAATTAGGGACACTGTTGCTCCTGGGGTATCAGCGAGGACCATTCGCAACCGTCTCCATGAAGCTGGGCTGCGGTCCCGCACACCGTTAGGCCGTCTTCCGCTCACGCCCCAACACCTCCAGTGGTTTAAATAGAGATGGGGCCCCTCCACGCCCGCACCAACGTGGTGACCAAACCAAAAGTTCTACTGTCACCTCCGTAAACATGTTAGTTATCTAGTGGGTGGATCACAGGATGCTGGGCTGTGATGTTGTCCGTGCGTCTGGGTAAGGCTACGCATTAACACGGTCCATCAGGTGATAGATAGTGGACGAAACGCGAGTGAGGGTAGCGATTTGAAGAGCAGAGGGAAAAAAGTGCCATGGCTCGTGCCGTGGGAAATAAACCTCTGCGACAGTGGGATGGGTAGTAAGAGCAGTAGTGGCTTACTAGCTGCGATAGTTCATGCAAGGTTGGATTTGTTAGTATAGGTATCATGCATCATTACCGTGACAGGCGATGGCGATGTGTCCCAGTTGCTGCGGCTGCTACTTTCCTGGAACAATCAATATCGTTATACAGTAGTGGGAGATCGGCCATAGATCATCTCACTGTGTGGGGGATGTGTGGAGCTTGTTTGCGTGCAGTGTACGGTACGGCTTCCCTGTATGGTGCCAGTTATTCGGCAGTGTATTTCAGCTGGATATCCAGTAAATGCGTCTGATTAACAGGGGCTCGCCTGTGCCGTTATGTTTGCGTAAGCTTGGCCATAGATGTTATGTATTTGCAAGTATGTCTTTTGGTCTTTTATGTTTCCATCTATGGTTGTGGTCGTAGTTCCCCAGATTCAGAATAAACGGGTTCTGCGAATGTCTGGAGTTTCTGTATAGTCTTGTGGTGAGTTTGTGGATTACCTCCGTGAGAGTCTCAAGTCGGTATTCCCGGTGAAGGTCCGCGATGCGTGTGTATCGTGGAGCATTGCTTATGATTTTGAGTACCTTGTTTTGTATGAGCTGCAGACGGCGCAGGCGTGTAGGCGCAGCGTATCCCCAGACGGGAGCTGCGTACGTCATCAGGGGTCGGATAAGTGTCATGTACATGGACCTCGACACCCTTCTGTTCAGTGTGCTGCGCCTGTTGAGCATAGGATAAAGCTGTTTGAGCCTCGCGCTAGCTCGGTTGGTCATGTGTTGTATGTGGTCCCCCCAGAGTGATTTCCGGTCCAGCCAGACACCGAGGTATTTGACTTTCTCGCGGAAACGTATTGGGCGTGCATGTAGAGTTATTGGCCTGCAGTAGCGGTGTTTGCGCAGTTGCTTCGGTCTTCTCGTGAACAGAACGGCTTCGCACTTGTCGACGTTTACTCTAACACGCCATTTCTCCAACCAAGGCTCAGCCACTCTGAGTGCAGTCTGTAGGCGTGACGTAATATTTGATGGTTTCCAATCTTGCGCAAGGATGGCTGTGTCATCCGCGTAGATTGCCATCATTGTGTTGTGTGTGGTTGGGAGATCGTTTATGTAGAGGTTAAACAGTAGGGGCCCTAGGATGCTTCCCTGGGGTACTCCCGCGTGTATACCATGTCGTGTTGACTGTTTTCCCTGCACGTCAGTGTTGAAACTCCTGTCTGTGAGGTATGAGTGTATTAGACGCAGCAGCCCGTCGGGGAATCCCGCGTCGCTGAGTTTGCGGATGAGGCCGTTGTGCCATAGACGGTCGAAAGCCTTTTCGATGTCCAGGAACACTGCCCCTGTAGCTTTGTTTATGTTGAAGCCATGTGTTATGTGTTCAACGACCCGTAGGAGTTGTTGTGTTGTGGAGTGGTGATTTCTGAAGCCGAATTGCTCCGGTCTCAGGATGTCATTTGTTATGCAGTGCCTAGTGATGCGTTTGAGAATCACCTTCTCAACAATCTTACTGAGCGAGCTCAGAAGGCTGATGGGTCGGTAATTTTGTGGGAGGCTGTGGTCTTTCCCCGGCTTCCTGAACATCAGGACCTTGGCCGTCTTCCAAAAGGCGGGGAAGTGTTGGTGTTTTAGTATGGCATTCGTTATGTGTGTTAGGTATTCAGTTGCTTTATCCGTGAACTCCTGGAGGACACGGTTTTGAATGCCATCATGACCAGGGGCTTTCCTAGCAGCGGAATGCATTATGGCCCAGGAGACTTCGGCTGTGCTAGCATGTCGAATGTCGTCGCGCGATGGTTGGGCTAGAATGCGTGTAACCTCTTGGTCAGTAGCAAGTGTGAACGCTGGATCTGATGGTACCAGGTTCGGTGTGAATGACGCTGCGAGTGTTCGGGCCATTAGTTCTGCTTTCTCTTCCGCTGAGTATGCAGGTCCGTCGGGCCCTTGAAGTGTTGACCTCCAGTGGTGTCGCGACAGGCGTGAATGGAGGGACGAATGGAGACGTGTCGTCTTCAGCGATGAGAGTCGCTTCTGCCTTGGTGCCAATGATGGTCGTATGCGTGTTTGGCGCCGTGCAGGTGAGCGCCACAATCAGGACTGCATACGACCGAGGCACACAGGGCCAACACCCGGCATCATGGTGTGGGGAGCGATCTCCTACACTGGCCGTACACCACTGGTGATCGTCGAGGGGACACTGAATAGTGCACGGTACATCCAAACCGTCATCGAACCCATCGTTCTACCATTCCTAGACCGGCAAGGGAACTTGCTGTTCCAACAGGACAATGCACGTCCGCATGTATCCCGTGCCACCCAACGTGCTCTAGAAGGTGTAAGTCAACTACCCTGGCCAGCAAGATCTCCGGATCTGTCCCCCATTGAGCATGTTAGGGACTGGATGAAGCGTCGTCTCACGCGGTCTGCACGTCCAGCACGAACGCTGGTCCAACTGAGGCGCCAGGTGGAAATGGCATGGCAAGCCGTTCCACAGGACTACATCCAGCATCTCTACGATCGTCTCCATGGGAGAATAGCAGCCTGCATTGCTGCGAAAGGTGGATATACACTGTACTAGTGCCGACATTGTGCATGCTCTGTTGCCTGTGTCTATGTGCCTGTGGTTCTGTCAGTGTGATCATGTGATGTATCTGACCCCAGGAATGTGTCAATAAAGTTTCCCCTTCCTGGGACAATGAATTCACGGTGTTCTTATTTCAATTTCCAGGAGTGTAGCTCAGTGTCTCAGTCTCAGTCACTAGTGCACTCTCAAACTCAGTTCAG
The DNA here is from genome assembly GCF_023864275.1 of Schistocerca cancellata. NCBI lineage: Eukaryota > Metazoa > Arthropoda > Insecta > Orthoptera > Acrididae > Schistocerca > Schistocerca cancellata. Next base: position 140,937,280 of record NC_064630.1, on the reverse strand, counting down.
TCACTTGTGCAGTCGCTCAATCACTAGCTCAGCCACTGGTGCACTAACTCGCACTCCCTTTGACGTCTCTCCTTCATCGAATAGCTGGACTTACGCTTTATCAGCAGTGAGGCTAACGTGGACTATCACAGAAGAGCTTTTACCGCAACATATGGACCCTCTTAAAGATAATAAGCTTCATATTTATGTAAATAAAGAGCCCTATTAATACATTTATGCAGTTATGCTGAAGATAGAGGACACTGGCCACCTAAGAACATCCTCTCCCTAGACTCCTACAGTACAAGACTCTAAAGTGATGACGAAGAAACAAAATAAAAAATGGAAAATTGTACACATCACAGCAATACCTAAGAAAGGAAATACGAGAAATCCGCTGAATTACATATTTTTTCCAAAATATATCGATGTTTATCAGCGATACTTTTTTCACAGATATATCGATGTATTGACATAGAAATGGAAATATCGGGTGCCAATATATTTATTTTATTTTATATTTTGTTCGCAATTTTTGATCAACATTTGAAGTTGTTCTTTTGAAATTCTAGAAGTAGTAGTAGTAGTAGTAGAAGGGTTTTTTGGGCGCACGACAGCAAAATCTTCAGCGCCCGTTCAGGATCATAGTGAGACAGGTGTCAAGGAAAAAACTCAGAACATTTACATCAAACGGAACATAAAACACGGGGAACAAACATGGAAAAATATGTGCTCACCCACACCGAAGCGTGGGATGAAGCAGGGCGTCAGCAGTAAAACATGGACAACACAGGAAGAAAAAGATAGAGGGAGCTAAAACAATGGAGCAGATGGAAGTGGCTGGCTGACCGCAAGGAAAAAAATGGAGGAGTCAGCCACTCTGCAATACACTAGAACGTAATTTTACTTTCAGTTCGTGAAGTAATCTTATTACTTTTGGGTTTTCATCACATCCAGTCCTCCTTCTTGACTGTTATAAGCAAGTATCAAGATACCCGATGTGAAGAAACAGCACACCTGTATGTTATTTCTTCACATCGGCACATCGGCACAGTTGCTGAAACTGATAAACAAAAATCTAAATGACCGGATTGGTCTTTGCGGTGGGTGGAGACTTGTGAGGGAAATGCTGACGTAATCGGCGCTTGATGCTACCAACAGGAACAGCAACGTTTAATTTCACGAAGCAGTTTGAACGCTACAACTGCAAGGTCACTGGCATTTCAGAAATGGAAAAACAGGGAAATCGACATGAAGTTTCGAGACAAATCCGATATGTGACGAAAGCGAACGACCTTTTATTGTGCCACTTACCTGCAGTTACCATTTTAACAAACCGGTTATTGCCAAGCGTGAACGTGCATCCATTTCCTTTCAATTGTTGCTCTAAAGGGCATAAGCAGGCTGCTAGCTTGTTGAGGTACAGAATATCTAATAATAAATACATACTTAAATCTGCAGCTGTAAAACTGGCAGTATAATATCTACAATGTGCAGCCGATATTTTATTAAGGTACGTCGATATTGTTTCCGCCGATATATCGATAATTATTTTGGATTTATCGAGGCCGGTAACGACACTTTTTAAAATATCGATACACCGGATGACCGATATTTTTAAAAATAGCAACAGTTCTAGTTGGAGCATAATGAATCATCTTAAAGAAAACGATTTATTGAGAAACAGTCAACGCGGATTGAGAAAATATCAGTCTCGTGGAACTCTTCTGTCTCTTTAGTCTCAGGAAGTAATGAGGGCTAGCGATAGTGGATACCAAATTGGTTCCACATATTTGGATTTCCAGAAGGTTTTTCACACCATTCCTCACAAGCGACTTTCCATCAAACTACGTGCCTATGGAGTACCGTCTCTGTTCTGCGACTGGAATCGTGGTTTCCTGTCACGAGGGTCACAGTTCGTCGTAACTGAGCGAACGTCATGGCGTAAAACAGAAACAATATCTGTGGCTCCCCAAGCAAGTATTATAAGCCTTCTGCAGTTCCTAATCTCTGTAAACGACTTACGAGTCAGTCAGAGCACCCATGTTAGATTGTTTACAGATGGTGCCGTCATGTATCGTCCAGTAAAGGCATCAGATGGTCAAAATTAATTGCAAAATGATTTAGACAATATATCTGTTTGGTGTTAAAAATTGCAACTGACTGAAATATTGAATACTGTGAAGTCATCCTCGTGAACACTGAAAGGAATCCGCTACATTTTGGTTAAAAGATAAATCAAGCAGCTCTAAATGTGGTAAAATCAACTGAACATTTAGAGTTTACAATTACGAACAAGTAAAATTGGAATGATCACATAAATAATGTTGTAAGGTAAGTGAATCCAAGGCTACGATTTATAGGCAGAACTCATTGGAAATGCAAGAGATCCTACTGAATGGATTCCTATACTACGCTCTTTCGACCTAGTCTGGAGTATTGCTGCGTGGTATGGGATCCGCATCAGATAGGATCGGCGGAGGACATCGGAAACGTTCAAACGAAAGCAGCTCGCTTTGTATCGTTGCGATGATATGCGAAATATAGTGAAAGATTAAAACAAAGATGTTTTTCGCTTTGGCAGAAATTTCTCAATATATTTCAACAATTAACTTTATCCTCAGAGTGTGCAAATACTTTGTTTGTACCCAACTGCATATTTTTTTCTTTATTGTGATTTTAAAACCCGTAGAACAGGTAGGCTGGCAGCAGCACAATACGCCGCTCTTCAGCCAAAGATAGTACAATGATAAAAACAGAGAAGACACATGAGTTGGAACAAAACGACGGGGAAAATACAGTAGACACATGATCATAAAAAAAAGATGAAGCCGTTCACACTCGATGACAATCCACACTACAAACTGTTGAGACAAAGCACAAACACTGAAGATGTCGATGGCACTGGTGAACGATGGAGTGTGACGGTGAACACTGATCACTAAGCACGACGGCACACACGAGACACTGATGGCGATGATCTCCGGCGCGCGAATGTCCACTTAGCGTGTGCGAGTCTGGGGACCTGCCAAGCGGGGAATAAGGGTGCGATGGGGGAGAGGGGAGAACAAGGATGCCAATGGCTGAGGAGGTGGGGGGAGGAGGAGAGGGACAGTGGAGGGGAAGCCCGAGTTAGGAGTGGGGAGAAAAGGAGGAGGGAGGGAAGAGAGAGAGAAGGGAGGGAGGGTGCCCAAAGGAGCAAACACAGGAAGAGGGTGGGAGGATCAAAGTTGGTAGGAGGGGTAGATGGAGGGGAGGAGGACATCATCAGGGAGAGGGAGCTGGCGGAAGCCACCTTGGGAGAGGGTAAGGAGGGTGGAGAGATGGAGACCGGGTGGGACGTGGGAATACAGGCGCGGCAGTGGGCAGGGGTGGGAGAGGATGGGCGAGACAAGTGGGTGAGGAGGATCGAGTTTTCGGGAGGTGTACAGGATCTGCATCCTTTCAAGGAAAAGGAGGAGGTGGGGGAACAGAATGAGATCGTGCAGGATACGTGTGGGGGAGGGGAGACGGATGCGATAGGCGAGGCGGAGAGCATGCCGTTCAAGGATTTGAAGGGATTTATAAAAGGTAGGGAGGGCGGAGATCCAGGCCGGATGGGCGTAACAAAGGATAGGGCGGATGAGGGATTTATAGGTGTGGAGTATGGTGGAGGGGTCCAGACCCCACATATGGCCGGAAAGGAGCTTGAGGAGACGGAGTAGGGAGCATGCCTTGGCTTGGATTGTCCAGAGATGGGGGGTCCAGGAGAGGCGACGGTCGAGGGTGACGCCAAGGTACTTACGGGTGGGGGTGAGGGCGATAGGACAGCCATAGATGGTGAGATAGAAATCAAGGAGGCGGAAGGAAGGGTTGGTTTTGCCTACAATGATCGTCTGGGTTTTGGAGGGATTGACCTTGCACCAAGCGGCGAACCAGTCAAGATGGGATTGGAGAAGGTGTTGGGAGTGCTGCAGGGTGGGGGCAAGGGCAAGGAAGGTGGTGTCATCGGCAAACTAGAAAAGATGGGCGGGGGGTGACGGCGGCGGCATGTCCGCCGTATATAAAAGGTACAGAAGAAGGGAGAGGATGGAGCCTTGGGGCACACCGGCGGAGGGAAAAAAGGTGTAGGAATCCGTGTTATCGATGGTGACGTAGGATGGATGGTGGGAGAGAAAGGAGCCAATCAGACGGACGTAGTTAAGGGGAAGGGCGAAGGTTTGGAGCTTGAAGAGGAGACCAGAATGCCATACGCAGTCATAAGCACATTCGAGGTCCAGGGAGAGGAAGATGGCGGAGTGACGGGAATTAAGCTGTTCAGAAAGGATATGAGTGAGGTGAAGGAGAAGGTCGTCGGAAGAGAAGGACGGCCGAAAGCCACACTGGGTAACGGGAAGGAGGCGATGCCGGCGGAGATGCTGGTGGATGCGGCGGGTGAGGATAGATTCCAGAACCTTGCTGAAGACCGAGGTAAGGCTGATGGGACAGTTGGAGGAGATGGCGGATGGCGGTTTACCAGGTTTAAGGAACATCAGGATACAGGTCGGGGTAGTAACTGGTGGACAGGACTACATTGTAGAGCCTGGCCAGGGTGGAGAGGAAAGAGACAGGGGCTACACGAAGGTGACGGTAGGTGACTTGATCGTGACCAGGAGCGGTGTTGCATTTCGTGCGGAGTGTAGCAATGAGATCATGTGTGGTGATAGGGGCATTGAGTTCTGTGTGGCAATGTTGTCCAAGTACTGGAAACCAGGTGCGAGGAAAGGGACAGAGATGTCAGTTCGATTGTGGACATCCGGGAAGAGGGAGTAATAGGACTGGGGATCATCAGGGATGGAAAAGACATCAAAGAGGTAAGAGGCAAAGAGATTGGCCTTACTAAGGGAGTCAGGGAAGGGATGATCATTATGAAGAAGAGGATAGCAGGGGGAGGGTTTAGTTCCGGTAAGGCTGACCAGAACTTGGACGAGTTGATAGGTAGGGTAGCATTTAAACGGGTGCATGTCTGTCGCCAGTCCCGGCGTTTCTTAGCCGTGAGCAAATTACGAATGTGTCGCAGGAGTTTCCGGTGGCATTGGAGTGTGTCCAGGTCACGCGTGTAGAGAAAGGCACGTTAGAGACGACGGGATTCACGGAGGAGGAGGACGGCCTGTGGCGGTAGGGTAGGATGATGGGGGTGGATGGCGACAGTAGGGACGTGGGCCTCGACGGCCTCAGACAAGGTCTGCTGGAGAAAGGAGGTGGCATGGGTTACATCGTCAGAGTGCGGTAGGTGAAGGGGTGGCTATCGACCTGGGTGGAGAGGGCATCCTGGTAGGCATTCCAGTTGGCATGGGAATAGTCATGGACGTCTTTGGGGAGGCTCAGTATGAGGGTCGAGGCGGGGGCGACGACCGTCTGAAATGATGAGGAGGACAGGGAGATGGTTGCTACCAATATGCTCCAGGACATCCACCGTTATGTGGCCAAGGAGGTTAAGGGAGGAAAGGATAACATCGGGAGTGGAGTTGGATTCGGGAAGGGTGTGCTGGGTGATGGGGATGAGGTCACCTTGAAGGGAGGAGAGGAACCGATGCCACCACTGTAACTGGGCAGTGGAACGACTCTGGATGTTGAGGTCGGTGGCGATCATGTAGGAGGAGAAGGTACAGTCAATGTGGGAGAGGAAGTCTAAGGGAGTATGGGCGTTAGGTCGGACATAGATGGTGGCGCTGGTGACGATAAGGCCGGGGAAGAAGAGACTGAGTATCAGGTGTTCAGTGGGGTCGGGAAGGAGAGGTTGGAGCCGAAGTGGGATCTGGCAGTGGTGACCAACGGCAACTCCGCCATGCGAAATCGGGAGGAGATTATCAGAGTCGTGAAGAAGGTAGGGCGACGTGTGGACGGTGTGGTGGGGTTGGAGGAAGGTTTCATTGAGGAGGAAGGGCTCCACGCGGTGGGTGGTAAGGGTGTGCAGGAAGAGGTTCTTGTTGGCGGGAAGGGAGCAGATGTTGTTGAAAAGGATACAGTGCCGTCACGCCATGACAGGGATTTAGACAAGGGTGTCAATATGGGAGAAGGTGAAATGGGCCTGGTTGTTGGAGTAGGTGGCATACATTTTTAAGTGGAAAATGGAACGGGCTGCGAGGGAGACCTGTTGGAGGGTGTGAGGGCGCTGGGAAGGGTGGACATTTTGTAGGACAATGGTGAGGAACCTGATGATATTCTCAGCGGTGGGGGTGGGGGGACGAAGGGAATTGCCAGGAGGGGTGGGGACGTTCAGAGGGCGGACAGGGACAGTGAGTTCAGGAGTGGTCGAAGGGCTTCAGGCTTTACACTTCTGGGAGTAGGTGGGATGGGGGAGATTGCAGGTATTACAGGAGGGAGGGGATTGAAGGTTGGGGCACTGCTGGAGGAAGCGCGCTTGCCTACAATGCGGACAGGTGGAGGCCTCACGGCACTCAGCTGTTGGGTGTGTGTTATAGTTCAGACACCTCTGGCAGCGCAGGGATTGAGGAGGGGAACGGGAGGGGTCGACCTTACAGCGCTGGTTGAAGAGGAGGGCACCCTCTTTCAGGAGACGGTCAATGGTGGGGGCGTCCTCAGAGAAAACCCGCCGAAGGTGGGTGGGGCCAGCCGAGATGAAAATGCGGCGGACTGCCCGCACCTCCAGTGTGGGATGCACCTTGAGCTCCGCCAACACCTCCTCCTCCGTGATCGTCGGACTGAGCCAAGTGATCACGGTGGTGAGGGTCGGCGGGCGATGTGGGGGTTGGGGTTGGTGGGTAGGAGATGGAGAAGGAGCAGGGGTGAGTGAGGTGTTGGGGCCAAAAGGGTGATGGGGAGGCGGGAGAGGATGTCAGTATGGAGGGTTGGGCTGTCGGAGGAGATGAGAACAGAATCCCATCTGGGAGTGAGGAGGGAGATGGGGGCACCAGCGAAGTGTTGGCAGAGGAGGAGGGAGAGATTCCGGGCCTCGAGAAGGGAAGGATCGGGATGGGAGGGGAGGTATTTGAATAAAGAAAGGGGGAGGAGGAGGAGGAGGCGGAGGCGGAGGCGGAGGCTGAGGCAGAGGGAGCAGGGCCAGGCGGGAAAACATCCATGGCATCCTGGGGGGGGGGGAAGGTGGACGGGTCGGGGCCTTTTTGGGAGCAGAGGAGGTGGTGGTGCTACTAGGGTGTTTAACAGTGGCCGAAGGGTGGGTGGTGATATGAGGGATGGGAGCTATAGGGGTGGCGGGAAGAGGCAGGTCCTGGTGTGGACGCAGCAGTCGGCGCCGGAGATGGTGACGGTGAAGGCGATGGTGACGGCGACGGTGGTGGCGGTGATGGCGAAGGCGATGGGGAGAGTTGGGCATAGGCAGTGGCCCGACGGGCTGCAGTGACAGGCTGGGGGAGTGGGGGGAAAGGATCAGAGGGAGAGGAGCGCTGCTGGCTGGAACCACTGCTGGCTGCTGGCTGCTGGCTGCTAGATGAACCGCTGCAGGGTGGCTGGAACCTGCAATACACCTAACGCTTCGATTAGAACCGAAAGGCCAATCGAAGGGCGGTATCCTTGCAGATTACCCCTGGAGATGCTGCTTAGAGCTCATATGAGAAGATTTAAGTGTTCGTACTTCCTGCGGGTTCTTCGAGAGTGGAGCGGCAAATAAATAACATGAACACGCTTACAAACTTTCATTTATGTCGCACAGCTCTTTCTCGGTGTTGCGATTTTTTTCCGTCAATATATAGGGCAGCCCATTGATAGTGACCAGGCCAAATATCTCACGAAATAAGCATCAAACGAAAAAATTACAAACAACGAAACTCGTCTAGCTTGAAGGGGGAAACCAAATGGCGCTATGGTTGGCCCACTAATGGCGCAGCCACAGGTCAAACGGATATCTACAGCGTTTCTTTTTAAATAGGAACCCCCATTTTTTATTACATGTTCGTGTAGTACGTAAAGAAAAATGAATGTTTTAGTTGGACCACTTTTTTCGCTTTGTGATAGTTGGCCCTGTAATAGTCATAAACGTATAAGTACGTGGTATCACGTAACATTCCGCCAGTGCGGCCGCTATTTGCTTCGTGATACATTACCCGTTTTAAAATGGACCGTTTACCAATTACGGAAAAGGTCGATATCGTGTTGATGTATGGCTATTGTGATCAAAATGCCCAACGGGCGTGTGCTATGAATGCTGCTCGGTATCCTGGACGTCATCATCCAAGTGTTCGGACCGTTCGAAAGATAGTTACGTTATTTAAGGAAACAGGAAGTGTTCAGCCACATGCGAAACGTCAACCACGACCTTCAACAAATGATGATGCCCAAGTAGGTGGTTTAGCTGCTGTAGCGGCTAATCCGCACATCAGTAGCAGACAAATTGCGCGAGAATCGGGAATCGCAAAAACGGCGGTGTTGAGAATGCCACATCTACATCGATTGCACCCGTACCATATTTCTATGCACCAGGAATTGCATGGCGACGACTTTGAACGTGGTGTACAGTTCTGCTACTGGGCACAAGAGAAGTTACAGGACGATGACAGATTTTTTGCACGCGTTCTATTTAGCGACGTAGCGTCATTCACCAACAGCGGTACGTAAACCGGCATAATATGCACTATTGGGCAACGGAAAATCCACGATGGCTGCGACAAGTGGAACATCAGCGACCTAGACGAGTTAATGTATCGTGCGACGCTATGGGAGGAAGGATAATTGGCTCCCATTTTATCAATGGCAATCTAAATGGTGCAATGTATGCTGATTTCCTACGTAATGTTCTACCGATGTTACCACAAGATGTTGACTGCATGACAGAATGGCGATGTACTTCCAACATGATGGATGTCCGGCACATAGCTCGCGTGCGGTTGAAGCGGTACTGAATAGCATATTTAATGACAGGTGGATTTCTGTGGGGAAAGTTGAAGGATATTTGCCAATGTGATTCACCGACAACGCCTGACAACATGCGTCAGCGCATTGTCAATGCATGTGAGAACATTACGGAAGGCGAGCTACTCGCTGTTGAGAGGAATGTCGTTATATGTATTGCCAAATGGATTGAGGTTGACAGACCTCATTTTGTGCATTTATTGCATTAATGTGATATTTACAGGTAATCACGCTGTAACAGCATGCGTTCTCAGAAATGATAACTTCACAAAGGTATATGTATCACATTGGCACAACCGAAATAAAATGTTCACACGTACCTACGTTCTCCATTTTAATTTAAAAAACCTACTTGTTATCAACTGTTCGTGTAAAATTGTGAGCCATGTGTTTGTGACTAATACAGCGCCACGTATCACAAAGCGAAAAAAGTGGTCCAACTAAAACATTCATATTTCTTTACGTACTACACGAATATGTAATAAAAATGGTGGTTCCTCTTTTTAAAAAAACGCAGTTGATATCCGTTTGACCTATGGCAGCGCCATCTAGCGGGCCAACCTTAGCGCCATCTGGTTTCCCCCTTCAAGCTAGACAAGTTTCGTTCTTTGTAGTTTTTTCGTTTGACGCTTATTTCGTGAGATATTTGGCCCGGTCACGATCAATGGACCACCCTATCACCCTATATAGGCTCTCAGTGCACCAAGGGTATAGAGCCCAGACACCTGTAGGTTGCTAGGACGGTGTTGTGGATCTGTAGCGTCTTCTGCGCTGGTCGATAGCCTAAAATGTTCCAAAACGTTTCGCATTAAAACGAGATTTTTCCGAGGCTCATACCTCTGGTTCTGCTGGTGACAGAATAGTAAGATAAATTGTTTCCGAGAGACCTTAGGCTAGGGACAATTTTTATGCCCAACAGAAGGATCACCTTAGTGTCACTATCGTACACTACTGTACAATGTTGTAATGTGAACATTATACACTTCATCTTCGGCAAATGGAGCAAATCGGTTGGTAATTTTTGCATTACATGTGGCCTGTAGCGTGTGTTTTGCACCTATGGTCTAGGGGTAGCAGCTTTGATAAATAATCAAAATGACCTAGTTCCCGGTTCGAATATAGCCACTCCTTCAATTTCGAATAAAAGTCATCAGCAATGGCAGACGACGACTTCCGACATAAGGAGTCGCATATGTTCTACCAACGGCCTTGTCAAATAAGGTGGAGGAGCGGACAAATGCCAAGGATTGTCTCTTACCCTAGGGGGTTGGAAACTGCCCTTGAAAGGCGGAAATATCAGTAGTGATCAACGGCCTGAGGATGCAGAAGGCAATGATACCAATGTATTAAAGAACATAACGTGTTTCCACAAGATATGTGGCTGCAAATGAAAGAAAAGGTGTCACAGCGCTTTCTCCACTGGAAAAAGATTTCGGACTGGTCCCCCATCCGGATCTCCTTCCTGGATTGCACGACTCGACGGGGAAGTCATTCAGGTAGTCGTCAAATCTTCCACATAGGCCGCGGTCGTGAAATAATTGTACGACAGAAACAGTGTTGTTTTTGCACAATTCAAGACACTTATGCTAAAATAAACATTTTAAACTACAAAGGGTACAACATTTCCACTTCTAAAACAACATGGAAATACATATGTGCACATATTTATATACATTTTGATAATTCGTTGATGGTTTTCAGAGATTCTACAATATCCTTGGAGATTTGCTCTGTTTTATTGAGGGACGGGAGTTCCTTGTAATCACACAACACAGGAAGTGCTTGGACAACGTCACGTGCTACGAAGATTTACATTGCGCACAGACTGTGTCTATATTAAGTTTTACATTTTGTGTTCATTTCATTTACATCATTTGAAATTTCATAATGTCGCCGTGTAGGCAACAGCCTGTCTCGACAATCAAGCCTGCATTGGATAATTGGGATTGTTGCAAGGTTCGCGCAGCTCAGACGCAACGAACAGTTTGTTGGTACTGGCGTAAAGTGGATAACGTGCTCGCGCGATCGTATTTTTATGGTATGCTTTGCGGGACCTAGCAAGAACCTCCCACTCGTACTTAACCTTCAGAAATGTCTTAGTTTAGCCGGTGTGTCTATAGATGATGGTATAAGGGGCGTACACTATAACTAGCCACGCTTTCCCACCCGAGTTTCGCGATAATTCAGCTAGTCCGTCCCTGAACTGACTTAGTGAGCGGCCGCGTAGGAATTCTTACAACCTTTTACGTGGAGATGCTCTCTAGTTTTATGTCCCCTTGCAGAGCCGTAGCAATGACGTCGGATTCTGAAAGTGGAATACTACTGTCTATGTTTTACGTAATGAAGCGAGAAGTTTCTTTGTGCAAATAACTTTTACACATTATGCCACTATGGTGCTTTTATTTAAGAAACAGCGTAAAATGAACTTGTTCACGCTGATTATAAACTAACTATTCACTGTACGAGAGCACGATCTACGGCAAGACTAGATCGAAAGGCATCCTGTCAACAACTGTGCATAGTCTGTAACTTGAGCGTACAATCAGTATAGTTCGTATAAGATCGTACCTCTTCGGTTTTTCCGAAGTGTCCACTTACTTATTAATATCAACGTTTCCTGACATAGTAAAATTACTGAAAGATAGTAACAGCCAACTTTTGTTAGCAAATATTTATTAATAACAACAACATGTGCGCCAGAATAAGTGTACTTTCCGTACGTATCTCTTTTCTGATGTCACGAGCCATTTCTGCATCAGCACCTCATCTCATTGGCTCTGAAAGCGCCAGACGGGCAACCATCTGAGCTAGCTAGTGTGGAAACATACCACTCGCTGCTTACTCCGTACGTACTGCAGCACTGATATATTCACTTCACGTATTTGAAACAACAGAACTGGAAATAAAGTAAAATGCTTTCTTATCTGCAAATAAGGAGTATCTTACACACCCACTACGGTAATTTGGAAAAGCTGTCTTTCAATTCTTAGGAGCAACCTTTGCACCATAGGTCAATTTATTTTGTGCCAGTTGTTTCACATATCCTTTTTCTTTTCAAATATAATTTTATAAGTTTGACAGAAATCTTTAAATTGCAAAATCTACTGGTTTATGAAATCTTGCACCTGCTCAAACAGTTTTTATACCTTCCAATTGCCGGCCGCTGTGGCCGAGCCGTTCTAAGCGCTTCAGTCAGGAACCGGGCTGCTGCTGCGGTCGCACGTTCGAATCCTGCCTCAGGCATGGATGTGTGTGATGTTCTTAGGTTAGTTAGGTTTAAGTAGTTCTAAGTCTAGGGGACTGATGACCTCAGATGTTAAATCCCATAGTGCTTAGAGCTATACCTTCCAATTATTTGGATTTAGATAATCTTTGAGTTTTGACTACCATACTCTCCTAAATTTTAACCACCAGAGTTCTTTCAAAATATCACATTACTATACATCAACAAAACATATTATAGAAAATATTTCAAGTAGCCTTACAAAGACAAATAAACATTAGCTTATGAATCATTTATCAAGCACATAAAATTTGATTAGGAAATATCACATAGTACAATTTGTTTAACAGAAATCTAGAAAAATTATTACAAACGTTTAGTTCACGTTTTCAGGCAGCTAGTTGGCTGTCCAACAAGAGTCTATTGCACCATAATTTTCCAGAATCTTCCTAGATATACAAGATATACAAAATACACAACACATTTCATAAAACCACACGGGAATTCTTTTCTTTCTACACTGCTATGGTGTTTTGCTGGGCACCATTGAAATTTATGGAGCAGTTAGGCCTCAGAACCAACATAGCAATAATAAATTACATTTCCCAAACACTGAAATGTTTCTTGTAACTAACTCTACTAGCTCGGTCAAAAGTGGCCAAAATTCAAAACTTCCAGTTAACTACTGCCTTCATGAATTAGTGAATTCTTTCAAATATTAATTTTAATTTTAATAATCAACAGCCTCAGTTGCACCGTTTACGTGAATTTCCCCTTGTTTCAGTCGGGATAACCCAATCTTCTTCAGAATAACAGTGACTACCGTCTGTCCATAGTGAACATCGTCAAGCTAAAACTACAAATCCATAAATTATCGTCGACAGTACAGCACTCGTGGCTGTCACATCGCGGTCGCGAAGTGGGGCCTGGGCAATTCCAGATAAGTTTCACAGTTAATAATTCTTGAAAAATTATTTTCCTGTAATTACTTTATTCTTTACTTAATTGGTTCTTTAATAAAACTATTAACTCTTCGTATTAAACTATTTAGGTTTACATTGTTGTCTTACGTACACTTCATAGAGGGTCGCTATGTTTACCAATGTCGTGGTCGTGACGTGTCTCTGCTTACTTACGTCAGCCACGTCACATAGTCACCTGGATCGGCTACTTCAGCCTCCACCTGTGTGACTGCCTTAATGACCTTGCAGACGTCACGATACGCCACCCACCTCGTGCTCTCTAGGTTCTTTCAGCCCCTACCTTTTGTTTAAAAATACGTAAGCTGGACATATGTTATTTCAAAATACTTAGAACTACTTTCTCCCTCAGCATTTTAATTTAATAATTGGTCACAAAATACGGTCGCCAATCATCCCGGCTCACACATTCCGGCTGTACCGATGCTTACGTTTCGCTGTCACCATACCATGGGGATTCTGAATACTGTCCCACAGATAACTGTTATGAAAGTTGAAGATACCACTCTGCGTAAAGGCGGCCTCATCTGTGAATAGCAAGGATGACACAAATCCCAAAATCATGGTTGCCTGGTGAAGAAACAGTGAAAAACTGCTCTCGATGTGGAAAATCTGTCTCTAGTAAGCCCTGTACACACTGTAAGTGACAACTGTCATGGAGAATGTTCCACACGGTCGTCTGGCTTAGCCTGCAATGGCGGACCAACTGGCTGGTACTGACATGGCGGTCGCCTTCCACAGTGTTCATCACATTTTCCTCCAAGTCTGGTGTCCGAACACTTCGGGTACTTCCTTCATGATTTCCTGCTTTCTGAAACGACCCTGTCTCAGACAAACGCGGCGAAACACTGTTACAAACATTGACTGCTGTGGTTGTTGTCAGCGGGGATAGGTTTCCTAATACAACGTTGCTGCCCGCTGTCCGTTGCCATTTGCCTTTCCGTAAGTAAACACCATGTCGACAAGCTCTAGATTCGTATACAGGACCATTGCGTACAACGCTGCATCACAGCCACTACAAGGTGAGTCAGCAAGAGAAGTGAATCAGACGCAACATTACAAATTACTAAGACAGGTGAGGGTGGTAGGGCACAACGTATGAGGAAGACACCACGCAGACTGTAACTGTGGCTGCTTGCTACAGTGCGTATTATATCGCAGTCTCTGTAACAAATTATGGTTGAATAAATGGTCTCTAGCATGGAAACCATGCATTCCCGGACGTAAGTTCATTAAACCTTTTTTGTTCCATATACTCTTGTAGATAAATCGCAAGAGTTTGTACACGTTGAAAAAAATCGCCCTGTACCTGAAAGATGTGAATATTCTACTATTTCCAGCCAACTTTATATGCCGATAGCAATCAGTCAGATCCAGAACAGCTAACTTACTAGCAACCTAAAACTTCTGAAATAATCCCTCTAAAGTTTCTGGTCTATTGTTCTCAGTGTCTATTACTCCGGCGTCCAACGTAAATCGTACTGAACCCTGTTTTTTGGTAATGTAAACTAGTGGGTTACTGTACTGCCTGGGTGATCTTTCTGTAACCTAAGGAGACAACATCCTGCATATTTCTCTACGTATGGCCCCCCCTTTTTTATACTGGTATTAAATGTAGTCTCAACTTTAAAGGCTGATATGCCTTGACTTTAAATTCTTCAGGTTCTCCCTTCATTAATCCTGGTCTGTCAGAAAACACCTCTTCATATTTTAACAACACTTCTTCTAGCGCTCTTTTTCCCGTCTGTATCAATAACATTAGCATTCTTTACATTTTTCCTTTCTTATTGCGAATAGGCCATCTGAGGACCACGTTCCAATTTCATTTCTTCGTTCATTGTTCTTTTCCCCTCTTTTCTTCCACTATGCTTTCTTCTGTTCACAACATTTATTCTTTCTGTCTTCAAACCATTTTGAACCAGTCTTTTTAGCTACCCTGTCTTGGGATCCTTCCATTTTGAATACATTTCCCCAAAAGGTTTCTCTGTTGTTTAAACCTTCTGTTCTTATATATATATATATATATATTCTTTATTTCATTTACTATCTCTGAACCAACCTCACTCCGATTGTGATTCATTTTCCTCTGTAGAATGTCTTCCTCTGTACCTACTTCCCACTGAAAACACTTACGCATTGTTTTTAGGTAGTACTTATCCTGCAATTTCCCTTTGTCTATCCATGTTACTGAATTTAATTTCTCTCTGAATACCGTTTACCGCTAGGCCCATACCATCGTTTCCTAAATCCATAACTGCTGCATAGTCCACCAACAAATGTGTCCCTACTATCAATCGAATACAAAAATTTGGGTGGCCATACCACTAACCTCCAATAAAATTCCTTGAACATCTACCTCAAATAACAGTTGATTCTTCATTTTCTGACTTTTTCCTCCTACGGCACCTGTAACTGTAGCTCCTTGTAACGACAATACTGGTCCTTCACTTCTACCTCTTGTTTGCTCATAGGACCCCTCTGCTAAGCACATAAATCTCTAACCGTATGAGTAACAGCAACTGCTTCAATTCCATTAATTTCCTCATCTACAGCCAGTTTATATTCCTATGTGCTATCTATTTCATCTTCTTCAAAAAGAACTTCTCTAATAGCTCCAGAAGTTTCCTTTATCAACCTCTTCATAGTCAATGGTCACTTACCTGAGCTTGCATTCGGCGTCACACAAACTGCTTTCTAGTTTCCCCTTTCATGGTCTCCCCCTCCTCAGTTTCTTTCTGTCCTGTCATCATTACGTCTCTCATTTTGCTATTGAAATCGCCAGTTTCTACGATTGTTATTACCTCCTCGGTTCCAAACTCCTCTGTCGAACCCACTGTCATGCCTCTCGCCATGTCTCCCATTCTGATTTCTGTTATGTTCCCTCTGCTCATTATGGTTTCTGTTTTGTTCTCTGAAATTACCACTTACTCTCGCACTTGAATTTACTCGTCTCCAGCCATTACTGGATGTTTCCTCTCCTGAAATTGCATCCGACTGGTCTAAAGCTTGTAAAATATCTTCTGTTTTCTTTTGCGACATCCATATTAATTTTTCCTGGACACTCGCTGATTGTTTGGCAAATATTACAGCAATAAGGTCTTCCTCATTACGTGGGTTATCTGAATACAAGTTGTTCTTGCAGAAGCTCTGAAAATAATATTTACAGCTTTCAGACCCACTGCCTAAGAAATTTCTCCTCTGGAAGATGCTGTTTTTAATATTGCATTGAGTACTATCAAACCAGTACTTGTCTAAGAACTTTTTAATAAATTCCTCATACGTTTTACTTGATTCAACATCTCACATTCACCATGAACGAGCATCTCCTTCCATTTTACTTGTAACACATCCTATTTTCCTCCTATCGTCCCATTTTTCTTTTAATATACCTTGGAACTGTTTCACTTTTGCCGAAAAATTACGTAAAGTACAAACTTTCAAATAGTAGTCTTCATTTGTATTGTTGCCTGTATTATTTACAACAAAAATATCTTTTAATTTTGAATGTAATTTCTTTTCAACCTTTTCAGCAACCTTTGTTAGTAAAATCATTGACCTCTTTCTGAATACTAGCTACATTTATTAATATCTCTTTAGCATTTGTGTCTTCAGAAGATACTCTGTTAGATAAAGCTATCTCTGTTTCCTCTACTTTTTTTATTTGCATTGGAGATCGACACATTGCATTTTTTAGTCTCCTTACCAAAATTGTGATGTAAAATTTTAACATTCTGCTGTAATTCTTCAACAATTTACTGTGATTTGCTACGGCTACCTCCTGAGTAGCGATTTTTTCAAAATTTTAAGGCAATGCCTGATAGTCATTGATTATATTCTCAATTTTTTCGTTTACCACTTTGAAACTTTGGTTGGTATCCGTAATACATTTATCGAACCTATCAGCTGTTTTCTTGTTTATTTGGTTCATAATTTTTTTTCAACTGTTCTTTAGTGTCTCTAGCACTTTCCTCTATTCTCTTATTACTAGTTTCAAGTTTTTAGTTATTTACTTTTAGTTTCTTGTTAGTTTCCAGAGCAGTTTCTTATACTTTGTTGTTAGTCTTTTCCCGTTTCTCGTTTATTTGTTTAATTTCCCTAGCACTTTCCTCTGGTTTACTCATCATAGTTGATAACATAGCTTACATATTAAATTCTGAAACATTAATTTTGTGAGGTTCATTTTCTGTCCTTATATTTTCCTTATCCACTGTGTGTGTGTGGTATCTAAGGTATTTAATGGGACTTTCTGCCATAGTTACGTTACGTTAGGTATTGTAGTATATTCTTAGAGTCATCCTTTAAAGCCGGTTCTTGAAACTCTATAACAGATTTTCTCAAGATAATTTACGTCTATGTTCAAGAGTCTTCCAGTTCGGTTCTTTCACTGTCTCTGTAACGCTCTCCTACGTGCCAAACAGACCTGTGACCATGCGTACCGCTCTTCTCTGTGTACGTTCCATATCTCCTGACAGTCGTATTTGGTATGAATCTCACACATTTGAACAATATTCTAGAACTGGCCGCACAACTGACTTGTAAGCAATCTACTTTGTAGACTGATAGAACTTCCCCAGTATTCTACCAATAAACCGAAGTCTGCCACCTGCTTTACCCGTAAATGAACCTATGTGATCTTCCATTTAATGTCCCTACGAATTTCTGAGTTGACTGATTCCAACAGTGACTCATTGATGTTAAAGCCAATAGATACCACTGTTTTCCCTTTTGTAGAGTGCACAATTTTACATTTCTGAACATTTAAAGCAAGTTGCCAATCTTTGCACCACTTCTAAATCTTATCAAGATCAGGGTTAATAAAAAGCTCAGAATGTGTTGGTCACAAAATACCTTAATCTGTTTTCCATGAACGTAACAACTTAACTTCTTAGACGGTGGTACTAGGACCAGTGTTTCTGACGCGGTAACAGGATATCCACACTACCACACTGAAACGGATCTGCTAGCAAAATCAATAAATCTTACTGTCCCTTTCAGGCATTTGAAATAGACATGCACCGAATCCAGAAAAGAATGCGTCATTGGCAATGCAAAAACTGAAACTTCTGTTAGGGTTACACAGCATTTCTACTAAAGCATTCTTTATCCCATCTAAATCTGCTTGAGGTTTGAGATTTTTCTGATCAGTGCCATGCGGCATTCCTCTTTGATAGACCCGACGATGCTGGACTGTTAAGTGACTGTCCAGGAACAAAACCACGAAAAAACTAACAAATCCCAAGCAAACCTTTCACCTTCCATTTTATACTCGGAGCGGTACACTTTTCACTGCATTAATCAGGATCAGGTGGAGTTCGTGCAAAATGCATGAAATGATCCAAAAAGTTTTGTTTTCCAACGACCAAACTTTGATCTCTAAAAGTTATCTCTGACTCCAGCCGGTGAAAATTTAAGTAATGTTCGATCCAGTAATTCAAGGTGTTCTTCCAGTGCAGTAGTTGCAACCAAGATGTCATCAACATATGGTGTTACCTTGTCCAGGATATCTGGTCCGAGAACTGTGTCTAGTGCAATAATAAATACTGCCGAACTCAGGTAACGTCCAAACAGTAAAACACTAAACTGATAACTTCTGTCAGTGTGGACAAAAGTTATATACTTCCAAGGCTCATTTGACAATACGACCTGCCAGTAAGAACAGTAGAGACGTAGGCCAGTCAAATAGCGTACTGCATGAAATTTTTGTAATTGTTCTTCCAGAACTTCTGGTTCCGTGGGGACTGGTGGAATTATTTTAGTAATAGCAAGCACATCCAAAACGAGGCGTACTTGGCCATTATGTTTATTTACCGTGAGTAACGGACTACAGTACCGTGAGTGTGATGGTTCAGTTACTCAGTTACTTTCCACTGAAGCATTTGCCTTACTTCTTGATCAAGAGCCTCTCGCTTCGTCCATGGAATGGAGTAAGATTTATGGCAAAACATGTCATGTGGCATCACGCCCACCTGGTATACATACATATTTATCACGCCAGTTTTCTCCTCAATTTGGAAAGGGCTTAAAATAAATATACAGTATATAATGGAATAGTCGAACCTGTTATGTGGAGATACTTTATTTCCTTTACAGCATGCTACTATCTACTCATTCTTATTTGCCGATGTCAGATACTGAAAACGTAAAGTGGAGAGGATGTGAAATTTATGATAAGGATGTTAACGGAAGCATTTGAACGAGGCGGGCTTAGAATAAATATGAGCAAAACAGAATGTCTAGTAGTGGGAGGCGTTGGAAGGGATGTAGTACTGCCGCAGGGAACTATTACAGATGTAAAGCGGTTTATATATTTGGGATCCATTATCCATTTCTTGGCAAGCTGTGAAGCAGACGTGGAACGCTGGATCCATCAGGCAAGAGGAGCAATTATAATGCTAAATGTAGTTCCATGGAGCCAGGAAATATAAAAAGAAACAAGGAGGAGGATTCTGCAAACAGTTGTGGAAAGTATACTAACGTACAGTGTAGAAGGATGTCTCTGGTAGAGCTGCAGAGAAGCAGAGTACTGGCAGTAAAGATGGATGGAATGAGGAGGGCAGTCAGGGTATATAGAACAGAGTGGAAAAGGAATGAGGACGTTAGGGAGATAGTGGATATGGAACAACCAGTTGTGCAACGAATTGAGAATAGAGCTCTATAATAGAGAGCACGCACAGTGCCAAAAGCAGGAGGAAGATTGGACAGCCAAGATTAACCTGGAGAGCGGGAGAGATTGGAATGATGAGGAAGAGAAACCTGAAAGAGGAAGAATGCCACTGTGAAAACTATTGGAGGGAAACGCAGGGCCGGCCGGAGTGGCCGTGTGGTTCTAGGCGCTACAGTCTGGAACCGAGCGACCGCTACGGTCACAGGTTCGAATCCTGCCTCGGGCATGGATGTGTTTGATGTCCTTAGGTTAGTTAGGTTTAATTAGTTCTAAGTTCTAGGCGACTGATGACCTCAGAAGTTAAGTCGCATAGTGCTCAGAGCCATTTAAACCATTTTGAAACGTAGGGCAGCTGCTGAAGAGTGGAGAAACCCTTAAAAGTAAGTAGTTTTTCCTCAAACACACGTAAGTACTTTTAAGTATCATACTTTCGATTCTTAAATCTAATAAAGGTTATGTATCCATATAAGATGATTCAGTTATCTTTTCCGGTTTACGGGCATTGTTATTGTCATTTTCACCATCATGAGAAAGATACTGAATTATTGCCACGGGATTTAGTTGAACCATTGAGAAAACAGAAATGTAAGAAATGGAGCGCTGGCTAGATAGCACGCACTTACGCAGTTCAGGGCCCTTGGCCCTTTGCGATCAAGATGTGGAAGATATGAGAGGAACAGCAAAAGAGTGCAGATGCGGTTTCTCACCCTCTAGTAGAGAAGTGTGTGGCTGTCACAGATGTCCGGCTGCTTGCTGCGCTCTCCCGACCTTGACGTAGGCCTGGGACGGCTACAGGCGGAAACGTGACGTGGGCGAGCCCTTCCGTCCACACTCAGGTTCGCAGTCTGTCTGACTGGGAGGCGTTTATATAAGAACCCAGACCCTATGTCATGTTAACATTCCTTTCTGTTTTGTATTTTGAAACGTTTAATAATGTGTCCTTTCTCTTCTAAAGTGGAGGCCACCTTTCGTGCCCAAGTAACATTACTCTTTTTTGTGATCATACCGTAGTAATAAGATACACGTATTACTGTTTCTAGACCCAGGATGGCCTCGTCCTTCCGAGGAGGTAACCTGGTGGAGAAACCAAGGAGTAATTTTCTCTCTAACCTTTATCCCTCCGACTGGAAGTTACAGAAAGAGTCTCCAGGCAGCTACATTTTCCATGTAGGCCCTGTGTTCCTCTGCTTTTCTGCCTTCACTAGGGCACCAATTTGATGCTTTAATGCGGAACAGATTTACGTTGGAAAGAAAATTAACTCCAGTTTTGGCCACTAGGTGAAAATGTGGAGCTATGAATGCAAAAAAGACGTACAGAAATGTTTTCATGTAGTGGTTCAGGAACAGGACATGGAGAGAAAAGGTCAAATGGAAAGGCGTAATGTTGATTTTATTATTGACCGCTGCTTACACAGTTTGTTCATGTGAGCACCGGAAAAGTCGGCAGCACTCTACATCTTTAAAACGACGAGTTAAACAATTGCTCGCAGCAGTTCCGTTGGAGCCTCAGTAACGTGTTTCTTTATACTGGCCTTCAGATCACGTATAGACCGAACGTGTCCCTGGTAAAAGCGTTCTTATAGATATACCAGAGCCACAAGCCACGTGGATTCAGATCATGTGGTCTTGCAGGCCATGCATCTGAAAAACAGTGCTTTCCACAGAGATGCGCTCTTCCAAAGTAGGAACCACTTGTTGCACAAGGAGGGTTTACCTGCAGGCATGACAGTGCACATGACAGGCCCTCTGGGTGTGTTTCCTTCACAGAGGAATGGACCGAGAATGAAGGTGCTTGTGAATCAACACTACACAGTCACATATGGCAAGTTAAGTGGCTCTCCATGCACAACACGTGATTCAACAGTAACCAAAATTCGGCAGTTGTAGTGTAAAATGTGCCTCGTCACGCCACTCAGTAGTGTCGGCCACATGTTGTCAACTTCGATACGCGTCAAAAAACCGAAGAGCAATTTCAGAACGTTGCTGCGGACCTTGAGGTTGCAGTTGCCCACCGTCTGGATCTTGTAATGGTCACAGGTTAAAATAGAGCACAAAACTTTCTGTAGTGTTGACCATGGCATCCACATTTCTCGTGACACTGCCCGAGCACTAGCACTACCCGGGACAAGTGTTGCAAGGTCAGTTACATCAACAGCAACCTCGTCAATATTTTTCATCGAGATAGGACGCCTTCCTCTTGCAGGTGCTACGAGGGTAATCCAAAAAGTAAGGTCTCTTATTTTTTTTATAAGTACATAGATCGGTTTATTTCTACAATGGTTTATTCAGTTTACAGCTTGAACATTTAGCTATTATTCGACATAATCACCATTTCTGTCGATTCATTTTTGTAGACGCTGTGGCAGTTTTTGTATGCCCATGTCATACCAGCTCACCGTTATGCTGTTCAGAAAGTTATGAACCTTTTCTTTAATCTCGTCGTCGGAGCTTAATCGCTTTCCGGCCAAATGTTCTTTTAACCTAGGGAACAGGTGATAGTCACTGGGCGCCAAGTCGTGACTATAGGGTGGGTGGGTGATTATATTCCACTGAAACTGTTGCAGGAGAACAACGGTTTGCCGAGCGATGTGTGGGCGAGCGTTGTCATGGAGAATGTGTAAGCCCTTGCTCAACATTCCTCTTCTCCGGTTCTGAATTGCCCGTTTGAGTTTTTTCAGACTCTTACAGTACCTGTCAGTGTTAATTGTGGTCCCAGCGATTCAACTCTGACGACGAGGTGAAAGAAGAGGTTCATAAGTTTCTGAACAGCAGCGAAGTGGTATGACATGGTCATACAAACACTGCCACAGCGTCTACAAAAATGCATCGACAGAAATGGGCATTATGTCGAAAAATAGCTAAATGTTTAAGCTATAAACTGATGTAAACCATTGTAGAAATAAACAGGTCAATGTACTTATAAAAAAATAAGACACCTTACTTTTGGGATTACCCTCGTTCTTCAAGTTCACCCTTGTTGCCGAGTTTTATCATCATCATCTTTAAACCATTTAATGACATCGGGCTTCTCCTCAGACCTTATAGTCAGCGAAACTCTCACAATTCAACACTGTAATTGATGCCGTTGACGTAAAACTGTTACACTAACAGCGAACAGTCTCTCTTCTCGATAGACACCGTGTCCACTCACGTTACGGCATGTCAAATGACAGCGCGCATCTCGTAACTTCATACAAATAATGTACAGCGTCAGATTTGCACCTGACAGCCCCAACTGAACTAATTTTTTTTTTCCAGCGCAAATCGCATTCGCATTAGCGCTTTATCATATCTACCAATTTTTGGTGCCATACGATAATTACAGCCTGCACTGGATCCCCGTGAGTAGCTGCACTTTAATTACAAATACCCGGTATGTAGGTTTGACACAGGCTGTTGCTTATTCCAATTATACACTTTATTTCATTTGCATTTAGGTAATTTCGTCCTCTCGGGTCCAAACCAAGGTCCCGATAATAACTTAACGTAGACTGTATCAGTCTCATTCAAACGATGAAACAATTGACCAAACCAAAATATGGTATGATACTGTATTTTATGTCTTTTGATTCAATGTTTGTGCATCTACATACAGACTGTGAGCATACATACTGTCTTTTCGTTGCAGTAGAGATGACATTACATGTTGACGTCTCCATACTGTTCCTTAGACGCGAAAGAATAGAACGGAATTTTTGTGAGATGTAACTAGGACGTACGATGCTATTTCTTTCCCATCTGAAGCCATTCACAGTTTGTGTCATTGTTAGTACTCGTATTAGGGGATTGAAAATGTTCTAGGTGAAGAAATTAACAAACTAGAAATAAAATAAAGGGTTTATTTCGAACAAACATCCTAACGCTGAAAACTCATTTATCGTTCCTCAAATGAAATGTAATGCGGTCGTACAGTAAAGCATAAAGGACGCAGAGGAAGAGAGTTCCGCTCAAAATATAGCGTCCATTCCGAACAACGGTACATATCCCCTACACCGTGATGCGCCAAGATGGTTGGCGGAGATGTACTTGGAATGAACCTGGAATCCCCGGCCGGCTTCTATCCAGGGACGAATGAAGGATACATCTGATGATCGTCGTAGAAGTGAATAGAGGCAGTAAAGTACCAGTGAATGTGTCTCACATGTAGTAGGTCCAGAAGAAAGACTAGTAGGCGATTTTTGGAGCTACTGTCAAGTACCGTTGTTTGTCGCCTCTCATCGCTGCCGGCGTGAATGTCACGGCTGTACATCAACGGGACATGGCAGTCCAATGTAATATCTTAACCAACAGTCGATGTTTCGGCAACAGGTTTGTCTTTGGTATGGCACTGAGCACTATGGGATTTAACATCTGTGGTCAACAGTCCCCTAGAACTACTTAAATCTAACTAACCTAAGGACATCACACACATCCATGTCGAGGCACGATTCGAACCTGCAACCGTAGCGGTCACACGGTTCCAGATTGAAGTGCCTAGAACCGCACGGCCAGACCGGTCGACCACGTTTGTCTCCCAATATGATAATAAATGAGCACAGTGCGCTCACTTTGGGAAGAGCTTCCTCCAGAAGGCATGAGTCAGCCGGAGGGAATAATGGCACCTGGTATTTACTGAGGTACATCCGGCAAAGAATGGTTGGGACTCGTTCACACTTTTAGTACGTCGTCGCAAGAACTCCCCTCATACACTAGATGACAGGTGGAAGGGAAACGATGTTCTGATTCACATCATAAACAAAGAGTGGGACAAACTTTAGCGCCGACGTCTCCACCACATCGTCCACAGCAAACTAAGAAGAAGTAAAGTACGTTACCATGCAGGTGTAGCGTATTTAATATTAATTGTCATTCTGCAGCTGATTTTGATTCCATAAACGTGCAGAGATGTACGCTATCGAGAAGACTGACTCTTTTTGGATATTGTTTTGTTTTTATTTCGCGGTAAAGGTATTTTTGTTATAGTTACGTAAATCGTATTCTGTTATTCCTAGTTCCACTTCAGCACAATACTCGTTCGTGGGTATTCAAATGGTAGACGTCTCTTAGTGGTTTATAGTGTCAACTACAACTTTACGCGACTTACACATGAAAGGAAATCGATGTTCTGTTTCTCATTATAAATTAAATGCGTATTTATAATGGTAAACTAAAAATATACACAGCGATCAGAGATTTTTGCGATGAGATAATCTTTCCAATTGCTAAACACAACTAACATTATTTCCAGAAGGGCAGGCCTCACAGACTATACCTGTTAGCGCCTATCGTACCACACAGGTTTGAGGTTGCTCTATCGACTGTTTCCATAAAATCACTATTCAGGCAACATTTTGTGTATAATGAGAACCGAAATGACGTCGCGAGAGACGCCTCCGGCTCTCTTCCTGCTGACTGACTCCATCCACACAAAACAGGGGCAAAGTTGAATACACCTTCAGAAATTTCAAGAAATGTTATTTAACAAATAATCAAAAAGGTTATGTGCTGCCCGGAAAAATGTTGCTTAGTGAAAGTAAACAGCGAGAAAAAATCGAGATTGTGTTGAAATTTCAGAAATCAGCGACACAGACTTTTCATATGGAATGAGAACCATATGAAGATGAAAGTGTAATGCGTACTACTCCTGTCTGCGAACTGCATAAAAGTCTTTCAGCAGGCAGGAGCTCTGTAGATCATTATGATCAACAAGACTGGAGGCACTTGTCATCAATCGACAATCACATTATGAAAATTCCAGAAGCAACATGTGAAGTACTGAGTTTGAATGCAAGTGGTATTGCGTACATTTTGCGTGTGTTTAGAGAAGGTGGTCGACACACATCTGCATTTAACAGAGCAATTTACGAATATCGCGACGAAAAATGCTGATAAACAGGAAAAAAGAGGTGTATTCTGACCTTTCTGAATGGACTAAGTAAGGGACAAGCTTTTAAAACAGTATCTCTTATTATAGATGATAACACGTAGATTTTTGTGTGTGGCCCAGAAACCAAGAGGCATCAGAACTCTTTATATTTTCAATAAGCGAATAAATATAGATATATCCGTCCACATTTCGTGTAGGATCGTCTTTCACAAGATGCAGTTCACTGAGTCATGAGAGGACAGACGCTGAAAAACAAGGGAACTGTTATATTCATCAGCTGAAACCAAAGCAGTTTGGCGTACTTACAGATTACTGCTTCGTTCGTACTTTAGGAAGTGCTTAGAGAGTAGTACTGAGAGGAAAAGATGGTCAGTTGTTTCCTTCATGAAGCTTCTGAATGATGCGACCAAGGTTGACCAGTAATAGGGCTTGAACCCATACCAGGACAGGCAGCCTGAGTAAAGAAGACAGGTTAGCTCCGCTAAGCAGGGTAAAAATCAAGGGAAAATCAGCGTAAATCTCAACGTCTGGCCCACAAGTTACTCATCAGTGCAAAGCCTAAAACGGAAAACTACAGCGACCGTGTCTTTAATGGAGCAGTTCCGACATTCACCTCATATTGCTACGGGAAGCCATGAAACAACAAAATACGTATATCCATCTTGTTCCTTCCGGTTACGATTATCCTGGTTCAGCTGCTGACACACGTCTTAGGTAAAAACTATATGTACAGTGTGCGTGTGCAAGTGAAATTCTTTCTGAAAGTGACGGAAGTACTCGTAAAGCTCTGAAGAATGCCTGAAAAGAATAACACGCGACGTCTGGTAAGGCGTTTTCAGGCTGCCTAAAATTGATCTGACGAACATAATCTGAAAGTATTCAGTGTTAGTGGAAAATTTATAACCTAATGATTGAAGTAATGTACCTTTCATCGTTTGTTAGGCCGTGAAACACAGTGTATTATTGTAGCATGTAGCCGAAACATTCATCAACAATAGGCAAAGCAATGACGTCAGAAGTCGTTTCCAGGGAAATCACTCAATGTATTGTCGTACAGCTATAAAAGAGAAAGCGCTGGATGTTTTACACTAGAGACTCACAGGCATAGAGATGGGAGACAGTCTGTGGTAGTGTACAACCAAGCCAAGAAGGCATCGCATCGTTGGATTCTAGTAGTGTACAAGGAAGCCAAGTGGGCATCGCGTCGTTGGAGTCTAGTAGTGTACAAGGAAGCCAAGAGGGCATCGCGTCGTTGGATTCTAGTAGTGTACAAGGAAGCCAAGAGGGCATCGCGTCGTTGGATTCTAGTAGTGTACAATGAAGCGAAGAGGGCATCGCGTCGTTGGATTCTAGTAGTGTACAAGGAAGCGAAGAGGGCAATGCGTCGTTGGATTCTAGTAGTGTACAACGAAGTGAAGAGTGCATCGCGTCGTTGGATTCTAGTAGTGTACAAGGCAGCCAAGAGGGCATCGCGTCGTTGGATTCTAGTAGTGTACAAGGAAGCCAAGAGGGCATCGCGTCGTTGGATTCTAGTAGTGTACAAGGAAGCCAAGAGGGCATCGCGTCGTTGGATTCTAGTAGTGTACAAGGAAGCCAAGAGGGCATCGCGTCGTTGGATTCTAGTAGTGTACAAGGAACCCAAGAGGGCATCGCGTCGTTGGAGTCTAGTAGTGTACAAGGAAGCCAAGAGGGCATCGCGTCGTTGGATTCTAGTAGTGTACAAGGAAGCCAAGAGGGCATCGCGTCGTTGGATTCTAGTAGTGTACAATGAAGCGAAGAGGGCATCGCGTCGTTGGATTCTAGTAGTGTACAAGGAAGCGAAGAGGGCAATGCGTCGTTGGATTCTAGTAGTGTACAACGAAGCGAAGAGTGCATCGCGTCGTTGGATTCTAGTAGTGTACAAGGCAGCCAAGAGGGCATCGCGTCGTTGGATTCTAGTAGTGTACAATGAAGCGAAGAGGGCATCGCGTCGTTGGATTCTAGTAGTGTACAAGGAAGCGAAGAGGGCAATGCGTCGTTGGATTCTAGTAGTGTACAACGAAGCGAAGAGGGCATCGCGTCGTTGGATTCTAGTAGTGTACAAGGCAGCCAAGAGGGCATCGCGTCGTTGGATTCTAGTAGTGTACAAGGAAGCCAAGAGGGCATCGCGTCGTTGGATTCTAGTAGTGTACAAGGAAGCCAAGAGGGCAACGCGTCGTCGGATTCTAGTAGTGTACAAGAAAGCCAAGAGAACACCGCATCGTTGGCCAAGAGGGCAACGCTAACCCAGAGGGCAATGTCGAAGCAGTGTGCAGAAGTTCCTCAGGTATGTACCGATGTTGTTTGGCCACATAGGAGCTCCCATCTGCTGTTACAAACTCATTCCATGACACGTTTGCCGATCGACAACAGTGCTTTGTAATCGCAGGTTGGAGCGGAGATGGTGGCCTCAAGTCGCGCTAACTTTCCCTGCTGGGGGAAGACGCTGCACCTTCGTCAGTCGTGGACAGCCAGGTTCGTTGAGTACACGAGCTACGACGGCACCGGGCGTGTTCGTCGTGGACGGCGCCTCTCGAGCTCCTGGGGATCCTCTGCCCAACTTCCTGGTGGCGCTACCGTTGCTGACGGAGTCTTAGATTCAGCTGAAATAAATCGAATGTCACCATGTTGCTTATCAAATAAATGCAATAAAACTGAATACTGAACCTTGAGTTTAAGTTTCTCAGTACAGATTTATCTGACACTAAAGATTCTCAGTACAGATTTAGCTGACGCACTGAGAGTGTGATAAACGTGGATACTGATACTTGAGGTTTTTGTAAACGCAGTACAGATTTAGCTGACACATTGAGAGTGTGAATACTGATTCTTGAGGTTTTTTTAAACGAACTGAAGTAGATTTATCGGAAGTAATAAGACTGTCACCAAGGATGTACGTCAGGGACTGAAGACAGGCGAGTTTCACACGATAACGAATGTTATAAGGAAAGCGTCATACTGTATTTGCCTGTCGAACTAAGCCTAAGCCAACAAAACTTCCATAGGAATTACCTGAAAAAAAAATTGGCGCTTATATTCTATGTTGGCATGTGATAGTACTCTTTCCTCTTATATGTTAAGCTAACTGCATGGAGAACCAAACGCACATATTGCCTAAACACAGGCGAAGGGGTCGGATCCATTACACGAGAATAGATGGAACACCAGCTTTGTAACACTGTTTACCAGGACCTGACCGACTTACAAACTAGTATCTAAAGCAGCTGCCTCAGATAGGTGGATGCCACATCGTAGCTCCCTTCAGTGACATACCACGAACTGGAATCTGTCCGAATCATGAAAACATGATGATGTAGCGGTTATTCTAAAGACAGGCAAATATCCGAGACTCCTGAAGATTTATCGACTGATCAGACTACTGCCCGCGGCCGCAGTTCAGATTGAGAGGGTAGTACTTAGAGAGATTTCAATGCCATGTGTAAAGCAGCTAGCAGGCACTGCACGAGAGAAATTCGTAATGTACTGATTACCACCTCGAAGGCGTAAAAGATATATCATTAACTTTTTGTTCGTTTGTAAGTAGGCCTACTTGGTAGTGACTGACATGGGAATCCCCGAGCAACACTACCGTAGCCGGTAGAAAAGCCAAAATAAAATGGCGCTGCCCGTCTCCAGTTTAACAGATGTTTCGAAGTAATGAAATTTTATGTCTACGCAGTCGAAATCATTGTAGAGAATTCATTAGTATACCCTGGTTGTGTAAAAGTCCGCAAGCTTCCGAATTATTTTCCATTTAGTTTAATTAGTGATTTCTGCTCTACATTTGGTTTAGTTCTCACGATTGCTTTAACTTCTTCATTCTTCAGACTTTGATTATCGTGTCAGCGGATTTGTTTATTCGGTATTGGCGCTGTGGTGTCCAAGTGCCTGGATGTGGTGATTCGTGGTCGCCGCGAGTCTCATAAAACTATCATATACATACGGAACGTCATTCCCGAGTATTATTTTGTGTTTCGGCACGGACAATCCAAGATGAACAATCTCTGCGGTTCGTGGAAGATACTGTGGAAACAACGGAACTCTTGGAAATGTCTGGCGTCTTCTGCCAGCACGTCTCCCGCATTTTTTACTCCAGGTAAGGATCGTATCCCACATCTCCTTTCTTGCAGCGTTCTTATATGATGCTATAAAAGTAGGTCACTCTTAAGGTGCACGTACATTTACTGTTATTTGCTATACTCTGCCGTTATTGTGTTGCTGCAATACATTTCTTAAAAGAACAGTAGAAAGGGACGAAGACTGTCTAAAAACGGAAAGAAATGAACTGCGATGTTTTCCACTGTATGATTTTAACGCCCCAGCAACCACGCTTCAAATACCGTCTAAAACGAATTAATTACTAGGAATATGATTCTAGAAAAAAAAAAAGGTTCAAATGGCTCTGAGCACTATGGGATTAAACATCGGAGGTCATCAATCCCCTAGAACTTAGAACTACTTAATCTTAACTAACCCAAGAACATCACACATATCCATGCCCGAAGCAGGATTCGAACCTGCGACCGTAAGGGTCGCGCGGTTCCAGCCTGAAGCGCCTAGAACCGCTCGGCCACACCGGCCGGCTATGATTTCAGAGATGATTTCTACATTTCATATTATGCAAAACGCCATCCAGAGGGAAGACACTTATTTCGTTGTAATATTCTCACGGAACGTCCGCAAGAGTGACTTTAAACGGGTGACTTCCTCCACGTGTCCACATATGGGGTCCGAACCTCTGCACCGTTTAGATAACCTCGCAGCGACTGTAAATCGCTTCAGATGTACTTTCCTTATACAACTGTTGGTGTCAAAGTATGAAGGGTAGTATTGTCGGTTTTAGAATGTATTAATTTTGTACGTATTAATTTTAGTGAAAGCTTGTATGAAAAAGTAAATAACATTTTTTTTTAATTCGGCGCACATGCTGTGGCTGAAAATGTGCATAATGGTCTATTTCAACAATACACTGCGTGACAAAATATTGATTCGCTCAGAAGACACGGTCAAATTCATAAAAGGTGGTTGTGTAAGTGACAATGCACAGATGTTGAATTTTGACAGTACTGTTCTCCTGAAAATCCTAAAATGATAAATGGCTGTCCGGAATTATTTTCCAATGGAGTTCTGAAAAATGCTTTAAGCTGTCGAAAAATTTCTATATCTAGAGACTGACTTTCAGTATTAGTTCCGCTTAGAATCCTCATTTTATCAGCCTTTTCATCATGCTCCTAAGGACAGGGGTGTTATCACCTACAGGTCAAATTACATTCTACACCTTATAAGAAGCCCTTTCTGATGTATTCTTGAAACTTATTGTCTCCTATTTTTTTCCAGATTTTGCTCAGTTGATTACAAAATATTTGCAACTAAACCGACTTTTCTTATAATTTTATCGTTGAGGTTCCTGAAGAAAGATACAAATCTGCAGAAACGGTAATCCATTGATAATTATCATTGGAATTGTCGTATACGAATATGCCATAGCGTTCACCGACCGCTTATTTTCACTCAAAATAATAAAAGCGCGGTTTTCACGCAGTTCCTACACGAAATCTGAGATACGAATTAATCACATGTAATTTTTCTTTCAACCTTTCGCGAGTTACAATTTGGAGCGTATTTCGTAGTTCGTGTAAATGTTTCTTCCATTTATACAATTCGTGTTCAGATTTTACTGACCTAAACGGGCTTTGCACACTGCTTGGAAGGTATGCCATTTTTTTCTGGACTTTAATGAGAACAATAATCATCGTCCGAACCGCAATTCACAGAAGTGTCAGAGTTATTTCCTCTTACTCCCAACCTTTCCTCTATTTCTAACGATATGTCGACATCATTCGAATGAGTGTTCAAGAAATTAACTAGTAAATTACACACCTGTAACTCTTCAGTAGACATAGGTAATTTCGAGTGTATCCCATATCCTTTATATTTTATCTTTGCAAATTTGAAAACATTAATTGAATCCACATTACTGCGAAACTCTGGAATCTGCACAAAGACAAATGTTATTAGCAAGCATATATACAAAGACAACAGAAAGAAAATTAATTCAGTATAATCTCCATTAGTAACACTTAGCGATACTGCAAAGACAACTGCTAATAATTACAGATATTAAATGAGTTGCAAATTCGAATGAAAAGTAGCTGAACAAAAGAATCAGAACAGCTATTAACGAGAACTAAAATTAGCTTTACAGATTACGATGAAATTTGCGATGCGAATGTAAAGTAACTCGCTCCATGTTATTGTGATCTATCGTGCAAGATGATCCATGGAACATGTAATGAACTAACTAACTAACTAACCAACTGGCTAAAGATCGCGTTGTATCATGTTCTCTGTTTACCGACGCATCGTCAACCAAGGCTATGCATCTGCCATGTTTCGTACGGACTGTCTACTACAGCTACGGCGGGGGTGTACATTTCTTCACCCACCTGGTGAGCTGCGAACTTGGCAATTTTCAACTCTTTTTTAAATGCTTGTAGTGTGTCTTAACAGCTGTAATTTTGACATAATGTTTCTTTCAGTGTTTTCTTCCCGTATAAAAAATTTCGTGGCAAGTTTCAACATGTCGGATTGAGCCGCTCCCTTGCTAATTTCAAATAATTAGGAATTACACCAATCCTGTTTGATGAATCATAAAAATAGGGAAACAAAACCAATTTTTTAGAGTCTCAGCAAAAAACTAGCGACGCAAAGGCTGATAAAATTCAGATTGGTTTATAAAGCTGTTGCTAACACGTGTGTTAAATATTAAGAAGGTCACGCGCAACTGTAAGAGATTGTATCCAAGAGTTCCCAGGTACAGTAAAACTAGCATGTCGTACCATGCCAGTAGAATCTGCTTTTTAAGTCCGAGTTGTGAGTTATATTTGGACTTATAGTTTACGTTATTCGAAGTACAATAAAAGCAGTTTTGTGATTTTTACCAACGTAAAATTTATGGGAAATGCCTTTCTCTGATTTTCACAATGACGAATTGATAGCTACATAAGGGATGCGGTTAACGTTGGTCGTGTTTTCGTATCCGCTTGGAAGGACCTACGGTAATCAACGGAACTTTATTGGATGTGCAGCTGATAAGTCACTTCTAAAATCGTTTGAAACTATTAATGCGACAGATGTAGGATGTTACAGGATTAGAAAAAATTACTGGTGCAGGCTTTGTGGACCACCCAACTGCAACGTGGTGTTGGAGACTTAGTAAATCTCTGCGTGCAGTGTAGTGCGTTGGCCGTTCGGGGTAGCCAAGCGGTCTGAGGCGTCTTGTCACGGTCCGCGCGGCTTCCCCCGTGAGAGGTTCGAGTCCTCCCTCGGGCATGGGTGTGTCGTCGTCCTTAGCGGAAGTTAATTTAAGTTAGATTAAGTGATGTGTAAGCTTAGGGACTGACGACCTCAGCAGTTTGGTCCCATAAGACCTTACCACAAATTTCGAATGTTGTAGTGCGTTTAAAGAATTTTCATGAAATATGACGAGTAATCGCATCATTAGATCAAGTTTTCAAAGTATCAGAACCTCTAATAGGGCGTTGCAACGTGCGTGTGACCATCTCTTACGACTAGACACGCTCTTAGTTTAGCAGATTTGCTAATGCCCCACTAACCTACCAGTTTTCACGGTAAGGGTTTTCTAAACACTTCGTTTGTTACAGATTCTTAATTGCCTTTTCTGTTCTGAGGAGACTGTGACGTTCAAGTCACGAGTAGTGGGCAGTCGGTATGCGCAGGTCATAGTTAGCAGAAGTTCGTAGAGCGTGGACGTTATTAGTATATAGTAGTGTTTGTGGCTAGTGATAGTAGTTTCCAGAGGCTCCTGCTGGAGCCAAAAATGTGTAGAAATCTTAACGACGCGAGTAGAAAGGAAGGCGATGCAATGTTTACCGTGGTTAAATGTAATCCTTTATTGTGTAAGTATGGACAATAATCGTGGCGTACAGTAGACTGTTGCGTGTCATGAGCATAGCATTATGTGTCAGAATAATCATTATCTTTATGGTGCCAAATTCTGTCCAATGGGTACATCAGATCCTCAAAATGATTAAAATGGCTCTGAGCACTATGGGACTTTACTGCTGAGGTCATCAGTCCCCTAGAACTTAGAACTACTTAAACCTAACTAACGTAAGTACATCACACACATCAATTCCCGAGGCAGGATTCGATCGAACCTGTAACCGTAGCGGTCGCGCGGTTACGAACTGTAGCGCCTAGAACCGCTCGGCCACCCCAGCCGGCTCAGATCGTCAAAAAACCGAACTGGTTGGAGGGGTCGACCCATAATGCCTCAAACGTTCTAAGTTGGGGAGAGATCCGCATACCTTGCTGAACAAGGTAGGGTTTGGTAAGTACGAAGACAAGCAATAGAAACTGTCGCCTTGTGCGATCGGCCATTACCTTGCTGAAATTTAAGCGCAAAATGGTTTGCCATGAATGGCATCAAGACGGTGCGTAGAATGTCGTCAGGTTGGTATCCCACCACTGTCCAGAGCGTCTGCAGACACGTCTTCGGCATGGAATTTCATTGACTGGAGTAGAAGTGTCGTCAGTGATGAGTCGTGCTTCGAAGTGAGCCCAAATGACCTGTGAAGACGTGTCAGGAGACTTGCTTTCCAACCCGTACCTTTCCCAACACGGTCGCCGGTGTCTCCCCAATTAAGAACGTTTTGAGCATTACGGGCAGGATCCTCCAACCGGCTCGGGATTTTGACGATCAAAAGCGCCAGTCGGACAGAATCTGACGTGATATCCCTCAGGAGACAGCCAAGAATTATGTCAATCAATTCCAATGTAACTGCATGCAGAAGGGCCAAAGGTTGACCAACGTGATATTGACGATCAAAAGCGCCAGTCGGACAGAATCTGGCGTGATATCCCTCAGGGGACAGCCAAGAATTCTGTCAATCAATGCCAATGTAACTGCATGCAGAAGGGCCAATGGTTGACCAACGTGATATTGACTAGCTCAGTCTGTGAAGCTCTCGTATCAACTGATTTTCGTCCCATTCGGATAATTCCTTCGTGGTGCGTCATTTTATTTCTTATTTTATTTTATTTTTTTGTTCAAATGGTTCAAATGGCTCTGAGCACTATGGGACTTAACAGCTATGGTCATCAGTCCCCTAGAACTTAGAACTACTTAAACCTAACTAAACTAAGGACATCACACAACACCCAGTCACCACGAGGCAGAGAAAATCCCTGACCCCGCCGGGAATCGAAGCCGGGAACCCGGGCGCGGGAAGCGAGAACGCTACCGCACGACCACGAGCTGCGGACTATTTATTTTTTTGTCTTATACTGTATGTTAGTGCTTTATCTGCCCACATAATTTTTAGCTACTGCTGTCGTTCTAATTTTCGGTTGACCAGTGATCCACTTCTTAGTTTTCTACGAGGCTGTGTTCATCATTGTAATTCAATTTGACGAAAAAAGTGGCTTATACTGACATAACAGCAATCAGTGTTCCCATGACTAGCTTTTTAGACCTTGCTAAGCGTTTTTTATTTCAGTTATTGTGGATGAATACAAATTCACGACATCTTAAGCTGGCCGGACGATATTTGAGGTTTACGAATAACACGACTCTCCAGTATACAACTTTCGATGTAATATATTGTTTTCAAAACATGATTTGTACGTCAGAAGGATTTTAAAAAGTTTCTTAAATTTCTGACAGGTGGCCGTTTCTCCATAAATCCAGTCTAGCGTCTGCAACACGCCACGCTGTAATTAGTGTGCGCTTTCATAATCTTTAAAAAAATTGGAATGATAAGGAAGCTACTTGAGGCTCCCTGAACTGGGAATCACTGATTACGTCGCAGCGCGCCAGGCGCTCTGCAACCCTTTCACACTGGTACATACGGTAGGAGGTTTGGAAGCGAGGTGTTTGCTGAAAGACGAGCGACCCCGGTAAGCGGAAATGGCGGTGTTTGCATGGAACATTGGCGCGCCCCCGGCTCTCGGAGGCAATCGGGCCGTCCGCCCGTCCAATCAGGCGCCGGCCCACAATTTCCGCCGTATTGACGCACCGGGGGGCCCGTGACCGCGCCGTTTGTGGCCAGCCGGTCGGTCACCAGCTGTTTCCCCGTAGGGTCGCCCCGGCGGAGAGGACTTCTCCGCCAGCGGCGTACGTCACGCTTTCACCGAAACTCTTTGCAACTCCCCAACACACCGACATGTTAAACCACAGTGAGAAGGTGATCGTAATCCTAAATCAGGAATGAGGAAATCGATCCCGAAGTACGATCAAAACGAGATATGTACCTCTAATGCAGAAAAGCTTACAGTCCTTTCTCCTAGACCAGAGGCGGGCAAACGTTGCACGCCGCTCGTGAGCGCACAGCGCTGCACGTGTGCTGCTCGCGTGCAATCGCCGAATGGGGCAGTGGCGACAGCCGGCAGGTTGCGGCAGTGTAGTACCAGGCTAAAGCCGCGGACGTTGATGCGAAGCGACCATTACGTAGTGAACGTTGTATTTCAAGAACCGGAAAATGCAGAGTGAATCAAGGAAACGGAGACGTGGAGATTTGCTATCTTTTAAAAAGTAATGGGAGAATCATTTTTTTCTTTGTGCAAAGACGTGAAAATTCGAAATGTTTAATATGTGGCAGTATTCTCGTTGGTCAGTGGAAGTTTAGAATTGAAGGCCATTATAATAAATTTCACAAGGACGAGTACAATTTATTGTCGGATTCTGAGCGGATGGGGACATTGACTGAGCTTAAGAAGAGCGACCTGACGATATTAGATGCATCTGTCCTAGTTGCCGTTATCACGAGAGATCTGCGACTTTCTCTCGTCATGTCTCTCATCTAACTGATTTAACATTTTATGGAGCACTGTTTTCAATTTTTCAGGACGACAACAATAATAGCCCAGCGGTACGTGCAAGCTATAAAATTGCGCTTAATATAGTGAGAGCTGGAAAACCATTTGCTGAATTAATAAGCCTCGGTTAAGAGCAAACATAAGTGATGAAAATTTTTGTAACTTTTTGCGTTTGTCTGTATGCAGAAATTTTGTTCCACATATTAAACGTATTGTAAACTCCACCTGTGATAATTAAATAAAACGTATCGTAGTTAATAGGTACTCTTTCAAACCATGATTTATTTCAAGCGCTCCTGCTAACCTTATTCCATCATTCAATAAAGAAAACTAGAAAAACAAAACGCATTACAGAGGAAGGAGTGGACAGAAGGTATGGCGGGGAGGGGAGAGAAGCGGGTGGCCAGCTTGCACGCAGAACACCTTTTAACTGCATGCGTGCAAGTGCACCGCACACGTGCAGGATTCCTGCCCGCCCCTGTCCTAGACAATTAAACTTATGTAGTGCAAATCACGGGGTATCAGTCTGTTAGAAGTGCTAACAATTGTTGTCATTACTTGTTCTGCCCGAACGTAAGCCTTGACACGATTGCTTCCCCTGTCCTTCTGCCTTCCCCTGCTCTCGTCATTTCCATGTAGCATATACTTCCTTTAATGTCACCCCGTATCTTCTCCTTCCTTTCATTTATTTACAACTCACTAACCCATCAAATGCATTAACCGTCAAACATCCCCGTCGCAACATGTGACCAAGCAAATTCTTCTTTCCAGAATGAAATTTTTTATTCTGCAGTGGGGTGTGAGTTGGTGCGAAACTTCCTGGCAGATTAAAACTGTACCGGACCGAGACTCGAACTCGAGGCCTTTGTCTTTCGCTGGCAAGTGCTCTACCATCTGAGCTACCCAGGCACGACTTACAACCCGTCCTCACAGCTTTCATTCCGCCAGTACGCCGTCTCCTACTTTGCAAACTTCACAGAATCTTTCCTGCAGACCATGCAAGCTGTGAGGACGGGTCGTGACTCTTGCTTGGGTAGCTTAGATGATAGGGCACTTCCCCGTGAATGGCAGAGGTCCAGAGTTCGAGTCTGGGTCCGACGCAGAGTTTTAATCTGCCAGCAAGTTTCAAATTCTTCTTTCTTTCTCTCCCAACAGTCTTTTTCATTCCCCTATTCATTTCGCACCTCTTGATTAGCCACTCTCTGTAGACAACTAACCCTTTCCGTCCTCCTCGATACCACACCCTACAGTCTTCCACACTCCTTTCGTCCTCTCTTCTCAATGTACGTGTCTCAGTTGTGGATTATAGTACTACATAGCAGACAAACTACATTTCCATCAGCATTTTATCTAGCTTTCCACATAATAGTTTTCCTTTCCATTTAAAGCTTCCTCAGCTACCGCAATTCGAGCTTTGACTTCCTGGTAGCTCCTCAGTTCTTCCGTTATTACCTTCCTAGATACATGAAAGCTGTTACTTTGCTAATTGTAATTTTTCCTAACTTAATGTTACCTGTTTTACATTCTTAGCCAGTCACCTATCATTAGTGCTCTCTAATCGGCAAATAAATAAAACAGAACGAAATAATTGTTAGAAATCAATATGGCCGCTAGCCTGCAACGGACAATTAGAATGTGTACCTAATTATTTGTCCCAGGAACGTTCCTCGTAATTTAGACATACACATACGTTTGCTATTACTTAAATCAGTCGCAAAACCATAACGAAAATTTCTCTGATAACAGTTAAGTTACTCTGATTCAAAGAAGCACACTACCTGCGAGATATAGAAAATAAGCAACTACCAAAGTTTTAACTGTAATTATATGCATATAAGACGGCACAAAACACGCCGCGATGCAACCACTTACGGATAATTGACAGGAAGTCACCGAGTGAAACCAAAGTGATATCAGGGATTTCCCAAAAAAGTGTTGTAATCCCGATTCTCTTCATAACTCTTATAAACGATATAGAAGGCAGTCTGAGAAGCCTCTTAGATTGTTTGAAGATGATACTGTCGCATGTACTTAAACGTCAGATATTCAAGACGGACTGCCAAAAGAATTAGGTAAGATATCTGCATGGCACGGAAACTACCAACTGACGCTAACACTAAAAACTGTGAAGTGATCCACGTGAGTACTAAAAGACTTCCGTTACACATATTTACGCTATAAACAACTCAAATTTAAAGGTTATAGCTTGAACTCGATACCTAGTGATTACAATTACAAGCACCCTAAACTGGAACCATCGCACACAAAATAATATGGGGAAAGCGAACCAAAGACTGCGTTTTAGTTGCAGAAAACTTAGAATATCCAACAGGTCTGCGAAAGAAACAGCCTACAGTACGGTTGTACGTCGTCATTTGGAATACCGCTGCGTGGCATGGGATCGATACCAGATAGGAGGACTCTGAAAAAGTTCAAGGAATCAGAGTACATTTTGTAGTATCGCGAAACAGGGAAGCGGGCGACGTGGTAATCAGAAACATTATAATCACTGCCCACCGCGAAGTTGGATGCCGCGTGATGACGATGCAAGCACGTGACGCGCTAGTATGGAGCCGCAGCAGAGATATATGGGGACAACCGTAGCTGAAAAAGTGGAAAGCCACTGAGGTAAGCGACTTTGTCAAAGGACAGCCTGTTTTTACGCAAAGCCTTTGAACGGGTATCTCGAAAACGGTGAACCTGGTCGAATGTTCACATGCTACCGCCATGAGCATCTACGGAAAGAGGTAGGAGGACAGTGAAACTACGACTAGGAGCTAAATTGTTAGACGTCCGCGACTCTTCACAGAACGTGCTCTGGCGATCTGTGGCATCTCTGCCAAAAGCGCACAATGCTGGCGTTTCGGAGCACACAGTTCATCGTACATTGTTGAACTTGGAGCTCCGTAGCAGACCACCCTTACGTGTTCACATGCGGACCCAACCATATCATCAATTACGATTGCAGTGGGCACGGGACCGTCGAAGTTCGATCGTGGATCAATGGATAGGTGTCGGCTTTTCGGGATAATCGCATTTTTGCTGCGCTAGGTCGATGGTCGTCTCCACAAACGCCGTCATCGATATGCACGGTGGCCTGAAACGTGCAGAGCGCCCCGGACCGAGGCTGGTATTATGCTACGGCAGACATTCTCGAGCCCTTGCGTGTAATCTGTGATAGTAACCGCAGACACGCTGACAGCTGCGAACTATCTGCATCCCTTCATGCTTGATGTCTTCCTCGACGGTGATGTCATCTTTCAGCAGCACTGTTGTCCGCGTCTCGGAGCCAGAACCAAGCTACTATGATTTGAGGAGCATTGTAGCGAACTGCAGTTGATGTATCGGGGACCAAATTCACCTGATGATAATCCTGTGGCACCCTCCTGGGTTACTATCGGGCACCATCAGCACGTACGCAAATCATTGGCTGATTATTTAGGCGAATTACATCACCTGTGCGTAGACATCTAATGCCACATACTTCCACAAACTTACTAACAAACTGTCGAATCTGTGATACGCAGAATCAATGCTGTATTTCGTTCCAAAGACGGACAGGAAAGCTACTAAGCAAATGGTCATACTGTTTTGTCTCATCAGTGTATGTTTTTCATTTCATCGAGATCTTTTCACGAAATTTCAATCGCCAATATTCTCCTGATATGAAAAAATATTTCGTTGACTCTCATGTACATATGGAGAAAAGACCGTCGAAATAAAACGAGAGCAATCAGATCTCGTGCGGAAAACACGAGAATGGAACGATCAAGAACAGTCTGAAAGTGGTTTCATGTACATCTTCGACACTTAACTGTGAATTGCAAATGGTTCAAATGGCTCTGAGCACTATGGGACTTAACTTCTAAGGTCATCAGTCCCCTATAACTTAGAACTACTTAAACCTAACTAACCTAAGGACATCACACACATCCATGCCCGAGGCAGGATTCGAACCTGCGACCGTAGCGGTCGCGCGGTTCCAGACTGTAGCGTCTAGAACCGCTCGGCCACCTCGGCCGGCTGTGAATTGCAGAATAATAATGTAAATGTAGACATAGACCGGTACAGGTCTCCACTACCTACTCTGATCAAATTATTAAAATAATTGCCTGAATAAGGCATGAAACAATATGGCATACTAAATGGTAAATTGACGTCGAAAACATGTGTTGAAACCCACACCGAGATAAAAATCAATAAAACAATAGATAAAGTAAATCAGTCAGGAATTATAAAAAAATTTGTGCCAGAATAAATGTCAGAAAACTAATTAAAGTTGTTTTACTAACCATGTTCCAGATATAAGACTGTAAGTCTTCAGCAAGCACTTTAATTATAGAGCCAGCTCAGTGAGCAAGAAAATTACGGTCAAATTACCGTGCAAACCAATTTAGGGCGCAATATAATAGATTTTCATGTTATTCCATTAACTCAGTGACACGCGGTTGTAATTTGATATAGATACAGAATATTTTACTAGCTGATCATGTGTACAATGTCAGACACTAACTGCGAAATCATAGTTATAATAATCCCACTGTGTTATTATCACATTGTCAATACATGGCCCCACGCCGAGTACGGTAATATTCTGCCTGCAACTTTCCCAGGCAACACCTGGCTCCTTGCGGCCCACGGAGATGTTTTTTAACGCGAATACTGCTCGATTCGTGATTATTCCAACGCGCTCTTCACTCAGTGGTGAGTGCTGCGTGTCTCTAGCCCAATTTCTAATAACAATGGAAAATCATCGAAACCGGCCTCGTGCATCCCTTTTATTCTCTAAGGAGGGATCTTCGGAAGACCACCTACTTGTAACAGGCTTTTTTTATACAATTCAAGCCCTGACAGGTTACAGTAAACATATATTTATAAAAATGTTACAAATGTAAAACACAGCATGAAGTACTTGCGTAATCACGTAATCAGTTTTACGACGTTGGTTTATAAGCATTATTTACATCCAGCATACACTTGCCAAAGTTGGAAAAAATGTATTACTTGTATTGTCAACTGCATTGGTTCTTAACACTGTGTCTTTTATTGCATCGAAGGTACAGTGTTATCGACAGCATCCTACAAACGCTCGACTGGATTAAGATTGGTTAAGCTCGAGAGCCGATGAATTCAGTGTAGTATTTATCAGGTCACCTGCGTACAACTAATGACATGTCGCATTGTCCTACTGGAATAAGACATGCACAATTAAACCAGAAATAGATGCCTATGGTCCGCAAGCATATCAGCACAATGTTCACTTGTCAAAGTCTCAAGCAACTGGACAACCGGACGTAACTGCGACCATCTCTACACAGCCCAGACAACCACTGAACACCTCCCATCTGTTCACAACCTTGTTGACACCCAAGATCTATAGCTTCATGGGGCATACCTTACTCTCTCAGGTAACCAACAACTCGATACAACTGAAACCGTGGTTCATCGGACCATGCTACAGATCAGCAGTGTTCCATCGTCCAGTGACGATATTCAAGGGGCCATGTCAGACGCTCTCTTATGTCCATATGCCAGCAAACGGACACTAGGCAGTCGTCGGCTGCTGAAACTACATGCCTACGGCGATCTCAAACCACAGTAGATCGTTGAGGGCCCTATACGGCTTTGCTGAGGCAATGTGAGGTCTGTACATCAGGGGCTTTTCTTTTCCTTCTTTTTTTCATTTTTTCCGTGACGCTGGCTGGTTTGACACGTCCCTTTACGTTTTCTTCGTCACTTCGTCATATCACTAAAATATTCTGGAGTATTTGAAAAATATATTCCAATATTTTTCTTCC
Organism: Schistocerca cancellata; assembly: GCF_023864275.1. NCBI lineage: Eukaryota > Metazoa > Arthropoda > Insecta > Orthoptera > Acrididae > Schistocerca > Schistocerca cancellata. The sequence goes on along the minus strand of NC_064630.1, from coordinate 140,895,066 downwards.
TCTATATTTGTATGTCATGTGGCATCCTTTAGTACCTTGGCAAATGAAAATTAATCCCTAATGTCCTACGATATGACTATCATGCTTTTCCTCCTCCTAGTCAGTGTTTTCCATATATTCCTTTCACCTCTGACGCTGTGATTTCTGAAGACCATTTAATTTTTCACATCTTTCTGTAACACCACATCTAAAATGTTTCGTCTCTTCTTTGCAGTTTCCAGTCAGTTCCTGAATGAGTATCGTATAATGTTGTGCTCCAGACTCACATTCACATAAATTCCGTCGTTAAATTCATACATTGGATGTTAGTAGACTTCTTTTAGGGAATAATGCTCTCTTTGACTGAGCAACACTGCTTTACATATCCTGCTTTCTTTGTCCTTTTGCCGGATAGTAAAATCCCTTCACTTCGTCTACGACGTAGTTCCTAATTTCAATGTTAAGTTTATCTCTAATCTCATTTATGCTACTGATCAACACTTACCTGTTTCTTTCGTTTACTTCCAATTCGAAATCTGTGGCCGATAAAGCTTTCATTCGCTTTAACAGGTCATGAAGTTCTTCCTCATTGTCATGAGCGATACCTGTCTCTTAATCGAACCTTATTGTTTATATCGTGTCATCCAGATTTGTAATACTACTTGTGAGCGTTGATTTAATTTTTTCCTTTTATCTTCGATATGCGCTCTTTTTAATCCTATTACGTCGCTGTTGACATTCGAATCTTATTGCTTCCTCGTGATTCCTAAACTTCTATCTTACTCGGTGACTTTCCCTGAAGCAGGTACCAGTAACAGATTTCCCGTCCAACAGCTTCCAAAGGCAACAAAACTTTGATTTTCAATATTTCGCGCAATTATTGACTGAATTTAAAAAGTTAAAACTCTGTCATGCATCTTATGTTAAAGGTTTGGCACAATAAGATGAGTACAACAGATAGGAACTGTCTGTCTGTCTTGGGGAAGCGCGTAAATTTACGTACTTTATTCATCCAGTATATGAGAATGAGAGCACATAGCGAATTCCAACAAACTTTACACATAATTTCAAAACTTTAACAAACTTTTAACGCTGAGAACGCCGCTCCGCCCTAGAAAACGATGAAACGAAAACAGTTTATTACTTACTACGTTTTTGCTGTTCATGCAGAGCATTTTTAGCTCAGAAATTGCATTTTTATTCATTACTTCTTTAATACCGACTGTATTCGCAACACAGTTTGTAGGCAGTACACACATCTACCACCAACTGTACCTGCAAAATTATGTCATTTTAGGACACATACTTCAAGAGCTTTGACGTCATAAACATTGAGGTGAGTGAGAAACTTTATTTTGCTTGAAATGGAGCCAAATTAAAATTACCTAGATTATATTCATTCAGTGTTTCATTATGAATGCACTTAGCGACTTTCAATAAACTTTAAGCATGATTTCAAACATTTTATAAGCTGACATCTTGGGTTGTCGGGTGTACTGCCGGATATCAGCGTCGTACTTGCACGATATTTCGGTCACGTAGCTCGAGACCTTCATCAGGTGCGACCTGAGACTGCTCCTCGAGTCGCTGTCGCTGTCGCTGCACTGGTGAGGGTTGACCCTCGGCTTGAGACGGAAGTTTTAGCGCGGGAGCGCTTCGCCTTCCTCATGGCGGTGCGGTGAGTGGTGTCCTGGCAGATGAGATGGGCATGACGGTGTGCATGTTGCTTTTTTTTTTTTTCCCGAAAGACGAAAGAATAGGCAGAGGAGTAGTCAGAGATGCGGAAAACGAACGGCCGAAATGGCTGGCCGGAAGGGAGAAAGACTCGCGCTGATGGATGATGATGAGGCCCTTGCACTGCATGACTATTTGTAGTACTGGAGATAGGCGGCGGGGACACGGCCCGTCACATGGACTTCGGAGAGTTCGGCCAATAGTTGCCAATCTTTGTTCGTGAAGATGGGATGTCTGCCAATGAGGAGTAACTCCTTCTTGGACAAGAAATTGAGCCACCGGAGCTGATACTTGGTAAAGCGATTAGGGTGATGGGGGAGGGGAGGCCGAACACCGGACAGAGAGTAGGGGTACGGGTGGTCAAAGAAGGGGTAAGACCCGTCCTGGAGCGAGGTCACTAGGCCCTGAAGGAAAGGCTGCAACTCGCGGGCAGCTGGAATGCGGGGTTGCCGCAACTTCTGGACGATGGACTGCTCTACCGGGGAGGAGTCGGTCGTTGCCACAGCGCGCCGACCTGCTGACGTCGGAGCGGAGGTGGACGACGGTGGCGTCACAACATCGGTGTCCATAGGCGCAACCACTGGCGTCGCGGCAGGAGACTGGGCGGCGGTCGTCTGTGTGGCCGCAGGAACCCCCACCGGCCGTCGCACGGGGGGAGCGGCGGCGGGAACCGCCGACGTCTTCTTGGGGCGCTGCAACCTCTTGATGAGCGGCTGGTCCACAGGGGAGGAGTCGGTCATTGGCACAGCACGGTGGCCGGCAGGCGTCGTGACTGAGTGGGACGGCTGCGGCGGCACATCTTCGGTGTCCATAGGCGCAACCACTTGCGTCGCGGCAGGGGACGGGGCGGCGGTTGCCTGCGTGGCCGCATCGACCCCCGCCGACCGAGGCACGGGGGGGGGGGGGGGGTGGCGGCGGAAACCGCCGACATCTTCGTGACGGCTCGCAGCTCATCGCGCAGCTGCTGGAGCTGGCGATGGACGGCCGTTAGCTCTTCTTGCAGCGCGGCCCGTTCGGCCGCAAAGGCGGCTTGGAAGCCGGCCATAGCGTGGTCGGTAGCGGCTTCAAGACGGCGCGGCTCGCACCCCACGCCGGAGCGGGGGGGCGGGGCGGCCGACGTGGTCTTGGACGCCGCCGCAGGACGTGGTGCGGCGGACAGACGGCGAAACTCCCGAAGGTAGCCGCAGCTACGCGAATTTGCGGCGGATGCTCCTCGAGTGGACCTGGTCCAGTATTTATGCCTATTGCCTTCCCCCTCCACCAACGGGTGCAGGCGCTTCCTCTGTGGTCCGCGCCCATTCCCTGCGACCTGTTGGAGCGTTGCTGCTCCGTTTTCCGTCCGCTGCGGATCTAGGTGTTCCCTCTGCGGTCCGCGCCCACCAAACCCGCTCCTGGGGCCTTCATCTACGGTCTGGGGTACCAAGCGTTCCCCCTGCGGTCCGCGCCCGCTCACCACGACCTGTTGGAGCGTTGCCGTTCCGTTGACCCCTCCCCAGCCACAGGGGCCCAGGGACTTCTCCCGCAACCTACCGCCTCAGCTACGGGAAGCCATCATGGAGAAGAACAGGTTATTCCGGGAGTGGCAGCTCACCCGCCAACCCGCGACGAAGCGACGCCTCAACCGCATGCGAAGAGACATCAAAGCAGCGGCTGAGGCGCACAGGAATAGCAAGTGGTCGGCCTTCGTCGCCTCCCTCGACCCAGAGGACGGCAGCATCTGGCGCACGGTGAAGTCGTTTCTGCGCCGACGACAGCGCATACCACCAATCCTGGTGGGGCAAGACGTCGTCTGCAGCCCAGACGGCAAAGCAGGTGTCCTGGCGGACCAATTCCAAGCGTCGTTCACCCCGGTGGACGACAATCTGGATGAGGACCACATCCAGCGGGTAGCCGAGCAACTCCCAGTGTTCCTGGAGGCAAGGGACGAAGGGGACGTCATCGAAGACATCTCCGAGGCGGAGGTGGCCGCACAACTGAAGGCGCTCAATACTAGGAAGGTCGGAGGCGCTGATGGGGCCACCAACCACCTGCTGAGGAACCTTCCAGCAGGGGCCCATCCGCTGCTGGCGGGTATCTTCAACCAGGTCCTTCGCTCGGGTGTCTACCCCTCTGTGTGGAAACATGCAGAGGTGGTGGCCATCCCGAAAGCGAACAAAGACCCGCGTGACGCTGCCAATTACAGACCCATCAGTCTGCTACCGGCCCTCTCCAAAGTATTCGAGCGCCTCTACGCCAGGCGCCTGCTTCGCCACGTGACCGCAGAAGGAGTGATACCGGATGAGCAGTTCGGTTTCCGAAGGGGTCACTCCACGGTCCATCAGCTGATGCGGCTGGTGGAAGAGGCCATGCGCGCCCTGGAGACACGGGAATACCTTGGGGCGGTGTTCCTCGACGTCTCCAGGGCATTCGACTCCGTGTGGCATGACGGCCTCGTGTACAAACTTTTTGTGCACGGGGTCCCGACGTCGCACGGGGTCTTACTTCAGTCGTATCTGGCTGACAGGACTTTCCACGTCCGCCTGGACGATGGGACGTCCACGCACCGACCCATCCGTGCTGGAGTGCCGCAGGGGTCCGTTCTCGGCCCCCTGCTCTACTCCTTATTCACGGCCGACGCTCCGCGCGTGGCGCCGGTGAAGTTGGCACTCTACGCCGACGACACGGCGCTATACGTGCGGAGTATGAAGGCAGACCAGATGCGCCGCTTGCTCCAGCGTGGTTGTGAGGCCCTTGGTGCGTGGTCGACGAAGTGGCGCCTCAAACAGAATACAGCAAAGAGCCAGGCGGTGGTGTTCACGCGAAGACCACTGCCACCAGATCTTCCACCAGTCACCGTCATGGGAAGCCCCGTCCCATGGAGCAGGACTGGCCGCTACCTGGGAGTAACTCTTGACCAGAAGCTGACATGGAAAGCCCACATAGAGGACGTCAGGGGCAGAGCAATAGGGCGCCTACGCGTTCTGTACCCTCTGCTCAACCCGTCGTCTGCCTTGCCTCCCCACCACGGCATCACGCTGTACCTAGCGCTGGTCCGCCCAGTGCCGGAATACGCGGCCGTGGTGTGGGGCAACGCAGCCGACACACACATCACCAAGCTGCAGAGGGTGCAGAACAGGGCGCTCAAGCTCGCTCTGCGCCTACCGAGGCTCTATTCCACTGCTCAGCTACACCGCCAAACGGGAATCCCCTACCTCCGCGACCGATTTAAACAATCGGCGCGCCTGTTCTATGAGCGGACTGTGCAGTCCGATAATAGGCTCATTAGGGACTTGGGCCACCCTCTTCACCACAGGCCAACCACGCGTTGGCCTGACCTGCTACGAGATTAATATCTCGTGGCAGAGATAGGAGAGCTCCACCATAGTACACACCTCAGGCCAATTCATAACAAGAGGAAGCCACTCACAAGATTCAGGTTTATGCAGGAACAGCAGTGTATGCTTAGACTGCTCCCGACACGGGTCAGGGTGGACCCGTCTGGACAAGTGCCAGTGCCGTTCCGTTTTTCGTCCGCTGCGGCTCTGGATGTTCCCTCTGCGGTCCGCGCCCACCAGTCCCACTTCTGGGTGTTCCATCTTCGGTCTGGTGCGCCTGGCAGTCCGTCAGGGGCTCGTTTACCATCTCCATCTCTCTGGTTCCTCTGTTTGTGTAGTGTTGCAGCTGGCCCCGTTGCAACGCCTCAAGCAACTGCACATCACAGATTCGGACATCATGGTTAGTTTTGATGTGGTATCGCTGTTCACCAGGGTCCCACTGAAGGACTCACTAGAACTGATTGCAGAGAAATTTGACGGTGCTCTGTTGGACCTGTTCAGTCATACACTGACATCCACGTATTTCCTGTACAGAAACCAATATTACGAGCAAACTGAAGGTGTAGCTATGGGCAGCCCACTGTCCCCTGTGGTTGCCAACATGTTTATGGAGAGTTTTGAGGAGAGGGCATTGGAGACAGCCGCATTTAAACCCACATGCTTCTTTAGGTATGTGGATGACACCTTCGTGATCTGGCCACATGGGATGGATAGGCTCAATGAGTTTCTTGAACATCTTAACTCATGCCACCCTAATATCAAGTTCACCATGGAACTGGAGAAGAATGGCCAGCTGCCATATCTGGATGTACTAGTCCAGAGGAAAGCAGATGGATCAATTGGCCACAGTGTGTACCGAAAACCAACACACACTGATTTATATCTGCAGGCCAGCAGTTGTCACCACCCTGCACAGAAGAATGGGGTTCTGAAGACTTTGGTCCACAGAGCACGTGCCCTGTCAGACCAAGAGAATCTACCCATAGAGATAGAACGTCTCAAAACAGTTTTCTCCAAGAATGGATACACGGACAGACAAATTGAGAGGGCACTCCGACCAGCCACTATACCACAGGTTCCTGAAGAAGACCAAGATGAAGCAAAGAAGGTGGCATATCTGCCCTATGCTGGCTCTATTTCTGCCAGAATCAGTAGGATCCTCCGTAAACACAATATCAAGCGTGTTTTCTGTCCATCCAACAAGATCAGGGGACTGCTGGGGAGTGTCAAAGACGACCTGGGGTTACGAAAACCAGGGATTTACAATATACCTTGTCAATGTGGCATGTCCTACATTGGCCAGACGACAAGAACTGTGGAGATCAGGTGCAAAGAACATCAGAGGCACACTAGATTAAGACAGGTGACTAAGTCAGCCATTGCTGAACACTGCCTGGAACTAGATCATGCCATGAAGTATGAGGATACCAAGATTCTAGCACAAACACCCAGATTCTGGGACAGTGTGATAAGAGAATCGATAGAGATTAAAATGGCTGACGATCTTATGAATCGTGACACAGGGTACCAGCTAAGCAGAGCCTGGGATCCGGCTCTGGAATTGTTAAAGGAGCAACGGGGCCAGCTGCAACACTACACAAACAGACGAACCAGAGAGATGGAGATGGTAAACGAGCCCCTGACGGACTGCCAGGCGCACCAGACCGAAGATGGAACACCCAGAAGTGGGACTGGTGGGCGCGGACCGCAGAGGGAACATCCAGAGCCGCAGCGGACGAAAAACGGAACGGCAACGCTCCAACAGGTCGTGGTGAGCGGGCGCGGACCGCAGGGGGAACGCTTGGTACCCCAGACCGTAGATGAAGGCCCCAGGAGCGGGTTTGGTGGGCGCGGACCGCAGACGGAACACCTAGATCCGCAGCGGACGGAAAACGGAGCAGCAACGCTCCAACAGGTCGCAGGGAATGGGCGCGGACCACAGAGGAAGCGCCTGCAGCCGTTGGTGGAGGGGGAAGGCAATAGGCATAAATACTGGACCAGGTCCACTCGAGGAGCAGTCTCAGGTCGCACCTGATGAAGGTTACGAGCTACGTGACCGAAATATCGTGCAAGTACGACGCTGATATCCGGCAGTACACCCGACAACCCAAGATGTCATTAGATCGCCTGGAAAGCCTGAAGAGTTATTTTATAAGCTTTTTCTCGCTTACATGTATAACGCAAAATATTTAACACATTAATTCGTGTGTAAAGTAATCAGATGTTTGAATCTGTTTTATACATAGAAGTTCCATTCTTTAAAGAATAGGCCTTTTAGTGATATTGTTCATTAAAATGGTCAAATGTGTGTGAAGTCTTATGAGACTTAACTGCTAAGGTCATCAGTCCCTACGCTTACACACTACTTAACCTAAATTATGCAAAGGACAAACACACACACCCATGCCCGAGGGAGGACTCGAACCTCCGCTGGGAGCAGCCGCACAGTCCATGACTGCAGCGCCTCTGACTTCTCGGCTAATCCCGCGCGGCTATTGTACATTACTCGTCTTTGTCTATAGCTCACAAGTTTCTGTGAGAGTTTAAAAAAACCTTGCACAATTTTAAGTTGTCGAATGCATATTTTAATTCTACAAATTCTATTAACGTCTGTTATTTTCTGTGTTCACTATCAAGCACCTCATCTGACATACCTGTGTTTACACCATAAATCACATCATCAGACATGCCTGAGTTTACGGATGTAGAATCATTCTCCCTGCAGTATGAAAGATCCATGCTAGAAACTGTCCAGGAACCCGAATACCTGTGTACTCTTTGATATTTTATGAACCCCCGCGTCTTGACCGATAATCATCCAACACTCAAAGTTGATTATCTCAAAAGTAGCTACCACGTTCACTACACACTTGTAGCAAACTGCCCGGATTTCGTTTCTAAACTCTAGCCATACGCCGCACCTATCCACAAGATTTGGGCGTCATGCTAAGCACATCTTCCCATGAAACAAGCTCCTTCTCGTCTTTTGACAACTCACGACGAGAATGTGGGAAGTGGCATAACCTGACTTCCTACAAACTTCACTCAGTGGAAGATGAGTCCAGACTAGCGAATACGTGTCTCGGCTTACCCGTGCATACTCGACCCTTTAGAGAAAACGACCGTCAAGGTGTCAGAGTAACTTAATTGCCTTTTAACGTACGATAAACTCAGCCCAACTCATGTAACAGTGGCTATTGTCCCTCCCCCCCCCCCGCCCCCTCCCCCCCCCATCACACCACTTTCACGTCCCGTGATCGAAACCACTTTACTGCTTATAATTACTTTATTTTTTCATTTATCTATCCATGGCCATGGAAGATTACTACTTGAAAGATTCTTATCAACTTTGGCGATACGTGGACGCTATATTTACTGTAAAGTTACAACTTGGCTGAGCAATTAATGTCTTACATTTATAATATAATATAGGTGTTATAGTATTTTCAGGTGTTACAGTCTTTTTAAATTCTAATGTTCTCATATTTCATTCTTATAAGAGTTCTTCATTTTTACATTTTATTCTTAAGTCTATTTCTCGGGAAGATTTCGCCCATTCCCTTGGATGATACCGATCGCAGAAACATTCGAAACTTAGAAATTCCGAACAATAAGATTATCGCGCGAGTGCAGGTTTGCCACAGGGACATTTCTTCGTATGAATCTCGTCGTTAACATTACTGAAAATTTTATGAGTTTGTAACGCCGGAAATGCATATCCTCCTATTTCCATCTATTGTACTATTTTTTTTTCCTTGCTTTGTTACCTCAAGATATGACATTTCTGTCTCTTTGTATATTGTAATTGTTTTACTGTTTGTATATATATATTTATACATTTATGTCGATGTACAATTGGTTTGTTTCGTAAATATTATTTGTATTTTTATGCTGGGTCTTGCCTAGGGAAGACTGCTATCGAACGATTACGTCGATAGGTCGTGTGAAGAATCAAAGTGTGTAGGATCTTTGGTAGGGTTAACTCTGTCGCATGGAGCGCGGGCAGAGAGAGAGGGGGTCTGGCTGGAGTAGCGAGTGGAGCAGGTGTGTTGTGTAAAGCTCCCGCGAGTTGCCGCGCTTTCGGGGTTTGGCAGCATGTAATTGCGCTCGACTTGCGATGATAGTTTCTGACATGGTGTCGCGGACGGGAAGCATTAGCTGGCGCACATCAAGAGCCCGTTTCGCCTGGTGACCGTGTCGAGAAGAAGGCGCGCCAACATCCAGCTTCTGCAACAGCGACGGCCGACAATGAGTGACTGTCGCCACCTCCTCGATCGACGGCTTCAAACCTTCAATCAACCAACAAGGAAGACTGGAAGCAAGTAAAGTTTTAGAACTGTATGGCAGACCTCAGCTTTTCAAATTGTACCATTTTCGTAACTATAATTACAGCAACTTAGCATGAACCTTTGTTGCTCATTGTCCCAATTGCATTACCAAGCAGGGTTCCTTCCTTTTCCGGAATGAACCCGAGTGTCATTGAAATTCAAACTCCAGCATTAAAGTAACATTCTATTTCACTGCTTTAATTTCAAAGTTCAGTTAAAGTACTCAGAGCTGGCTACAATATTCGGATTACACAAGCACAAATTAAGAGTGCGAGTTTTGTTACCGTATTTTAGCTTACCTGTGACTGCAGCTCAGCTTGGTACGTACTAAATTTTAGTATTGTTAATTGTTCAGAATCATTTAATTCAAGTTCAAAGTTAAATCTCTTCTTTCTAAATTGCGTAGATTCAAGTAGCTTTTGAAATGATTGTTGAGGTAGTCCAAGACTAACCGTATTTTATTGAATTTCGATGTGCTTCAGAAAGAAAGCTCACTATTAACTTCAGTCACTAAATTAACTTTCGATTTTCCTGTTTTATTAATTCTTTTGCCAAATTAAGTCAGAGTGTAGCGAAATTTATTACTTCTGGCAAACTTTCAGTTTTCACACTACACGTGTCAACCTTCAGTTGCCACACTTCTAGTGCTAATTATATGTGTAATAACCTTTCTTTTTCAGTTACTATAGTAATTGTCCTTAGGACTGGCGACCGTAATTTCCCCCAAATCTCAAATATCTAATTACCGCTAGTTAATTGTTAACGTAACGGCTGCACATTTACTTTCTTTATTAACTTTACCCCTTTTCAAAATTAATTTCCACTAGTTTCATTAGCACTTTTCCTTTCATTTAGATGTAACCCTTTCCTCCCTCTTTACTGACAGATTAACTTCGGTGACGATTGCTTTTCACAAATTGCCATTAGGTACACGCGGTTTAATTTTTCACTGTCATTAAGGTCGATAAGTGAGGGGGAGGCTACAAGTTGGAATAATTTCACGACAACCACGTATAGGGGATCACTTTTCCGAAAACTAGCATTTGCAATTGATTATGAATCAAAATACATCACAGGATTTCACCGAAAACAACTGGAGTAATTTTGCTATTAATTTACCTTTACTTTCCTTTTTTAATTCATTCGCCATACAGTAAGTAAACGTATAAGGACAACGTGATTTCAGAATGCATCGAAAAATATTCGTGTACTAATCTTCTGTGAAAATGAATGGGTAAAAGTAAAACAAAAAGTAAGAAAGTAATAATGGGTTTCTAACACGGGGTACAAAAGTGTAAAGCCGCGAGGATAGTCATTGTGCCAATGCTTAAGTTGAACTGCGTACTAGCCAAAATGCACGTAAAGTACTTCGCTTATTTTGACTCCGCTTCCATCGAGCGAGGTTTCTAGGAAATCGGATTATGGCACTTCCCGTGTTCTCCTCGTCACTTAGAGTGACGAAAAGCTATGCAACATTTTTATTTGTCCCTAGATCACGTAAGTTCATTTTCCGCCTGTGGAACTTTTAGCCAAGCCTCCAGGTTACGCTGTTTTATTTGCAATGTCCTCAATACGCTGCAAGCATCAATCGTGGTCAGACCAGTGTCCTCCGTAGTTGTGAGTGCATTATGTCGGATCCAAGTGAATTCGAACATGAGGACATTGTTGATACCCGTACGGTGGGTTTCAAGAGGCACCGTATCGAAGATTTGTATCGAATAAGGGTAAGCGGGAAAACAGCAACTCCTAATTACGAACGCGGACCAAAGTGTGTGTTGAGTGATCCTGACAGACGGTCGTTGAAGAAGATTGTGACGAAAAATAAGAAAACAGCTACAAAAGTCACTGCAGTTCTGAATGTTGCAATCGCATATGCCGCCAAGACCGAAATGATCCAAAGGGGGCGCCACAAGCTGGGAAATGTGGTGTGAGCTGGAATTTCAAAACCGCACATCGGTAATGCAAACGCGCGTAACAGGAAAACATGGTGCCAAAGCCACGAAAAATGGTGCGTGAAGTCAAGGAAGATAGTCATTTGCCCTGATGACTCTTGGTCCACATTATTTCCAACATCTTGTCGACTATATGCTTCAAAAGCAAAGGATGGCGGGGGTTCGGTGATGATTTGGCAGCCATAACGTCGTATTCCATGAACCTCATAGGTACTACGTAAAGTCGCATTACTGCCAAATATTATGTGACCAGTTTGGCTAATCAGGCCCACCCTAGGATCCATCCTCCGGTAACTAGTCACCAGATACCAAAATTATTGAGCCTTTGTGGTCTACTTTGGAGAGAAAGGTGCATGATAGCTATTTAACTTCATTATCTTTACCTGAAATTGCTGCTATTTTGCAGGAAGAGTGGTATAAGACTCCACTGAGATCTGTACCTTTATGTATCCTTTCGAGACGACTGGAAGCTGTTCGGAGTGCCAACGGGCTTCCTAGGTCGTATTAAGCATCGTAATGTGTTGTGTTTGTGGTCTAGCCGTATTTTTCTGCACCCCTGTATTTTCGCTGCTGAAGCTAGTTATGCGTAAAACAGGGTGGAACACGGCTTACACCGGCTACAGCTGGCGATCTGTAGTCATGAAAAGCCATAGGTGATTAGTTCAGACAGTGACAACGAGCGCCTACCTACTTCCCTCTAACTTTGATAATATCACACAACCATACGAAAAGTAGATGGAACCTGCGAATAAACAGTTAGGCGTTCTCAAAAGTCGCTGTTGTGCATATTACGGCAGGTGGGACACTATGCAAGTATCTACCCAAAAGGCAAAGTAGCAACATTCAGACAGTAAATATCACATTCATCATATGAGCATATGTGTTAAGAGGCAGCATTATGAACAATAGGAAGATCTACTTCGCGAAATCTTCACAGCTTTTGTCATGCAGTCGTGGAATGCTAGTCTAGCAAGGAAACTTTGAGAAAATTGTTCCGCCTGTAGGATCTGAATTTAAAATGTGCGAGAATAAGCCATAATGTGTGAACGAGATGAAAGTTTCAAAAGAAGGCATACTACGTTAGATTTTTACTACACAAAATGAAGCGTCAGAATTAAAGTGACCGGTCATTTATTTAGACAAAACATGATAAGTGTTTTCACAGTGATGTAGTGGGGGGATTATTGTCTGCAGCTACATCTACAGCTACATGATTACGCTGCAATTCACACTTAAGTGATTGGCAGAGGGTTCCTGAAACCGCCTTCAGATTGTTTTTCTGCCGTTCCACTCCCCAATCGCGAGTGGGAAAAATGAATACTTCAATCCTTCTGTTAGAGCTCTGATTTCTTTATTTTATCACGATGAACATTTCTCCCCAATAGGTTCTCATTCAGAGGAGAAAGTTGATAAGTTTTATTTCGAGGAAAAAAGAATCTTGCCGCAACGAAAAACACCTTTGTTTTAACGATACACACAGCCACTCGCTTATCATATCCGTGACACTATCTCCCCTATTTAGCGATGACACAAAACGAGCTATTCTTCCTTGGACTTTTTCGAAGTCCTCCATCAGTCCTATCTCGTAAGGATACGATTCGCCGTAGCAGTACTCTAGCAGAGGACGGATAAGCTTACTGCAGGAACTCTGTTTAGTGAATTTGCTGCATCTTCTATGTATTCTGCCAATAAAACGCAGCCTTTGGTTCGCCTTACCCACAACCTTATCTATTTGATCGTTCCAGTTTACATTTCGTCACTGTAATTACTAGGTATTTAGTTGAATTTACAGCCATTAGATTTGTGTGATTTGTTGTGTAACCAAAATTTAACGGATAGTCATGTGGATGACCTCATATGTTTCATTATTTAGGGGCAGTTGTCATTTTTCGTATCATAGAAAAATATGATAGAAAAAAATGGTCCAAACCATTTTATAATTTGTTTTGATATTCTGATGACAGTGCTAAATTATATTGATTGGCGACTCCATGTGACTGCCGTAAGCTTAGTGACAACAGTGCATCCTAATTTAAGTTATACAATATAGCACTGAAGATGGTCACTCAGTGACAGAAAATCGATTTTGCGATAGTAAAAAATATACGACCAATGCTGTCTCTTTTTTCAAGTTGTTTGTTGTTGTGGTCTTCAGTCCTGAGACTGGTTTGATGCAGCTCTCCATGCTACTCTATCCTGTGCAAGCTTCTTCATCTCCCAGTACCTACTGCAACCTACATCCTTCTGAATCTGCTTAGTGTATTCATCTCTTGGTCTCCCCCTACGATTTTTACCCTCCACGCTGCCCTCCAATACTAAATTGGTGATCCCTTGATGCCGCAGAACATGTCCTACCAACCGATCCCTTCTTCTAGTCAAGTTGTGCCACAAACTTCTCTTCTCCCCAATCCTATTCAATACTTCCTCATTAGTTATGTGATCTACCCATCTAATCTTCAGCATTCTTCTGTAGCACCACATTTTTCAAGTATACAATGCTAAATGGTAAATAACTTTATGATCTGCAAATATTATAAAACGGCTGCTGAGATTGTCTCGTAAACCGTTTTTATAGATTAGGAACAGTAGATGGCCTACAACACTTCCTTGTAGAACACCATATCACTTCGATTTTACTCGAAGTCTCTCCGCCAGTTTCTACGAACTTTTACGTTTCACAGTTGCAGAACTGATACAGTACTCTGTGGACAGACAATCTGATCGGAAGCCGCTTGTCAGGAAAGGTACCAAAGGCCTTCTGCAAATGTAGAAGCTTCCTCTATCGATAGCACGCGTCACTTCTTGCGATTAAAGTGTTAGTTGTGTTGCACACCAGCGATATATTCTGTATCAGTATTGACAATGTGCCAATGCACCATTTTCTTCGAAGAAATTCATAATGTTCGAACACACGATATGTTTCAAAATCATGCTGCATATCGACGTCAGTGATATGCATCCATAATACAGCGGATTAGCCTTATTTCCTTTCCTGTGTATCGTCGTGATCCGTTCAACTTCATAGTTATTAGGTACGGATTTTTCGTTGAGCGAGCGGTTGTACATGATTGCCCGTATGGATATACACTCCTGGAAATGGAAAAAAGAACACATTGACACCGGTGTGTCAGACCCACCATACTTGCTCCGGACACTGCGAGAGGGCTGTACAAGCAATGATCACACGCACGGCACAGCGGACACACCAGGAACCGCGGTGTTGGCCGTCGAATGGCGCTAGCTGCGCAGCATTTGTGCACCGCCGCCGTCAGTGTCAGCCAGTTTGCCGTGGCATACGGAGCTCCATCGCAGTCTTTAACGCTGGTAGCATGCCGCGACAGCGTGGACGTGAACCGTATGTGCAGTTGACGGACTTTGAGCGAGGGCGTATAGTGGGCATGCGGGAGGCCGGGTGGACGTACCGCCGAATTGCTCAACACGTGGGGCGTGAGGTCTCCACAGTACATGGATCTTGTCGCCAGTGGTCGGCGGAAGGTGCACGTGCCCGTCGACCTGGGACCGGACCGCAGCGACGCACGGATGCACGCCAAGACCGTAGGATCCTACGCAGTGCCGTAGGGGACCGCACCGCCACTTCCCAGCAAATTAGGGACACTGTTGCTCCTGGGGTATCGGCGAGGACCATTCGCAACCGTCTCCATGAAGCTGGGCTACGGTCCCGCACACCGTTAGGCCGTCTTCCGCTCACGCCCCAACATCGTGCAGTCCGCCTCCAGTGGTGTCGCGACAGGCGTGAATGGAGGGACGAATGGAGACGTGTCGTCATCAGCGATGAGAGTCGCTTCTGCCTTGGTGCCAATGATGGTCGTATGCGTGTTTTTCGCCGTGCAGGTGAGCGCCACAATCAGGACTGCATACGACCGAGGCACACAGGGCCAACACCCGGCATCATGGTGTGGGGAGCGATCTCCTACACTGGCCGTACACCACTGGTGATCGTCGAGGGGAATAGTGCACGGTACATCCAAACCGTCATCGAACCAATCGTTCTACCATTCCTAGACCGGCAAGGGAACTTGCTGTTCCAACAGGACAATGCACGTCCGCATGTATCCCGTGCCACCCAACGTGCTCTAGAAGGTGTAAGTCAACTACCGTGGCCAGCAAGATCTCCGGATCTGTCCCCCATTGAGCATGTTTGAGACTGGATGAAGCGTCGTCTCACGCGGTCTGCACGTCCAGCACGAACGCTGGTCCAACTGAGGCGCCAGGTGGAAATGGCATGGCAAGCCGTTCCACAGGACTACATCCAGCATCTCTACGATCGTCTCCATGGGAGAATAGCAGCCTGCATTGCTGCGAAAGGTGGATATACACTGTACTAGTGCCGACATTGTGCATGCTCTGTTGCCTGTGTCTATGTGCCTGTGGTTCTGTCAGTGTGATCATGTGATGTATCTGACCCCAGGAATGTGTCAATAAAGTTTCCCCTTCCTGGGACAATGAATTCACGGTGTTCTTATTTCAATTTCCAGGAGTGTATTATATCAGTATACGTGAAAGGAATCTAATTGTTATATGATATGCACGGGAAGACTTGCCTTTATTAAGTGATTTAAGTGTTTTCACTACGTCAAAGATATCTACGTGTAAGTTAATGTTGTTGGTAGCTGTTCATGCCAAGGAAAATTGCCAATCAATGTTGAATTGTTGTTCCGCGCAGGGAGTTGGAGATATGTTTCGTGTGACAGCGCTTCAATTCAGAGAACACTCTCCTCTCCATCCGAAAATGCCTGGGAAGGCCCAACGGTACCGACCGGCTGCCGTGTCATCCTCAGACTACTGGCGTCACTGAATTGGATGTGGGGGGACCGGGGGGGGGGGGGCATGTGGTCAGCACACCGCTTTCACGGAGCCGCTACTTTTCAGTCCAGTAGCTCCTCAGTTTGCCACACAAGGGCTGAGTGTATCCCACTTGCCAACAGCACTCGCCAGAACGGATGGTCACCCATCCAAGTACTAGCCCAGCCCGACAGCGCTTAACTTCGGCGATCTTACGGGAACCGTTGTTATCACTTAGGCAAGGCCGTTGGCTCTGAGAACAGTGGATTGTACAAAATTGCTCCCTCCTCTCGACGGCTCTCGAGCGTAAACATGAAGTTGCCGCCACCATGGCAAAATTCTTTATCTGTGAACTTAAAAATAGGACAGAAGATTAGAATTAAACGTACCATCGGCGAGGAGGCCTCTCGATGAGTTCGGAACAGGGAGAAGGACGCAGGACGCAAAAGATAATTGATTATTTCGATTTCGAAGGCGCCATCCCGACATTTGCCTTAAGTAGGACACGAAAATCCTAGGTCTGGATTCGTGAACGGGGTTTTGCACTGTTTCCCTACCGAAATGCTGGTACAGACTCTTACCTCACTACTGCCCAACCACGATCTACACACAAAACGCAGTATCAAAGGGGATTCCATCAGAAGGAGGGGTGGCATCCGGCGTGCCTTAGGAAAGTGTGAAACACGATTCATTTGCTTTAGTTCCGTACAAATGGATGATATATGACACTTCCCATAATACTTGGTATTAGGTTTTCGGCAAGTTGCATTCGTGTATGGAGCGTGGGAAGAATGATACATTATCTGCATACTTAAGTGACTCTACGCGGCTTCGCTACGTACTGACGAGTTTATAAATTATGTACAAAAGCCTTTTTCATGAATCGGTCTATGTGTTAGTGAAAACAGTATAAAAATCCCTACAGTAGTTCTTGAAGTTAGGCTTCACATACAGACAGACAAACGCGGCATGGGACTTTAATTTATAATGTGTTGCGAAATCCGCGCTGTTCACTAGTCTAATCTTGTCTTCGCAATCTCTAGGGAAGAGATAGGTTCGAAATTTTAGCATTCTTCTGGATTACTCACTTAATACAGGTTCTCAAGATTTGATAAGTAGGATTCACGGGTCACGTGGCGTCGCCAGTTCAGATTTTTCAGTACGTCAGTAACGCTCTACCGTGAATTGGCGGACACCTGTAGATAGGCACCAATCATACAGCGAAGAAGGAAGAAACGGTATCAAGAATTTATGAATATACTTAAAAAGGAAAATGGAATAACTACGATAACTGTAGATACATAAGTTTTATAGTGACACCCTATAACAAATATGCTAGAACTGATTGGTAATAGACTCCTTTGAGAAGAACGGAATGGTGTAAGACAAGAGTACAGTTGATCATCGGTTTTATTTAACATATAGGGTGATTTCGTGATGATGTTACCAACTTTCAGAGATGATGGAATAGAGTAGATGTATCTATTTCAGGTGAGGGACACTGCTCTGGAAACTACCTAGTAGAAAGTCATAAGCGAAAATTGTTGTGGTACCTCTTCCAGTGAAATAAATGTACCAGTACTTGTTGCTACGATTTTAGGGGAGGAAATTTTCAGAGGTAGTAGCATGGCCCAAAAAAGGAATAAAAGTCTAGTCAACATGGGCTCTAAAATACATAACATAAAAGCTATGAGCGCTTGTTCACCTTTGATACTGTAAAACACATTTCTTCTACTACAAGCTCCTTGGTTTCCATATTGATGGAGGAGGTAGTATGGACCACACAAAGAAAAAAAGTCCGGTAAATATGAGCTCTAAAATTCATACCTTTACAGCTGTGAGCACATATTCATCTCCGCTACTGTGAAACTCATTGCTTCTGGTGAACAAGTGGTAATGGGTCTTAAAATATGCGCTTTAAAGCCTATGGCTCTGAGCACTATGGCACTTGACATCTGAGGTCATCAGTCTCCTTGAACTAGTTAAACCTTAGTTAAACCTTGAACTAGTTAAACCTAACTAACCAAAGGACATCACACACATCCATGCCCGAGGCAGGATTCGAACCTGCGACCGTAGCGGTCGCGCGGTTCCAGACTGAAGCGCCTAGAACCGCTCGGCCACGCCGGCCGGCTTTAAAGCCTATATTCAGTGGACTCTTTTCTTGTTTAATCCGTACTACCACCTCTGAAAGCATAGTACCCTTTGCAACAACAGTAATGATACACGTATTCTACTGTCGGAGGTATCAGAACGATTTTCGCTTATAACTTACAAGTCGGTCGTTTCCAGAGCAGCCTCCTCTATCTGAAAGTAGTACATTTACCCAGTTCCCTCAGCCCTGAAAGTTTGTAACATTATTACGGGATAAATTTGTGTACATAAACGACATTTTAAGAAGTTAGAAACAAGAAGTACATCGTGGGTTACAGATATAACGGTATGAAAGATACCTGTCTTTTTGTAGATGATCAATTTATTGCATTTGGCGATGAACGGAAATTACAATGTGCTATACGTACGTTGCACCTACTTGACAAAGAATACAACATGGAAACTTCATTTAATAAAACTAAGGGAATGGCATTTAAAGGAGCTGAGCCAATGAAGTCAGAAACTATTATAACAGAAAAACAGAACAAGTTAACAGCTTTCATTACTACGAAACCATATAAGTTACCATAATAGCAGAAATACAGACGACAAGATTCATTTGTTTCAGTATATATGTGGTACTATTAACAGAAAGTCGAAAAACGTAATCAGAAAAGAAAAAGAGTAAAGTCGTATAAAACTATGACTGAGGCGTCTCACTATTGACGGGGAACTTGGTTTCTCACAAAGAAGGGAAAGTGGAAAATAGAGGCAGCTGAAATGAGATATCTAAGAACAGTAAAAGCTGCACACGCCACGACCGGATTAAGAACGAACAATTTAGGGAAAAACTGTTGTTGCAGAAATAATGACTACACCTCCATAGAAAACGTAAGACTAATTGCAGCAGTGAAAAATCCTGTGGCGCATACACGAATAGACGGGAAGAAAATGTAACATGTGGTATCATGGTATATACCTTCTGAGCCGTGTGCGGCTCGCGTTCATGCCGTTTGTTCTTTGGCATTTTGTCACATCGAGTGGCGTCTTGTTTCTTCCTTACCTACTGGCGTAACGAAGTTGCTGGCTTGCCTCCTTGAGTGGCAGCAGCAGCACTTATCGATACTAGTACTGTCGTACTATCTTTGGTGTGACCGCTAGTATTTCAGGGTGGTGGTGGTCTGTGTGGTGGTCAGTCGGTTGGGACGGAGTAGCGAGGAAGTCTCCACGGCGCGGAACTAGGCCGGGACCGCTGGCGACGTGCACGTGCTGTTGTATCGTGAGCTGCTAGCTGCGAGAGCTACAGGCTTCGTTGTCCACCGAACCTGAACGCTGAAGATGAGTGATCAGTTAACCAGCTATGAAACCTCAACTATTGTGACATCTCTTCGTTCATTTACAGGTTGTTAGTCCTGGGCCGTTCGGGCTAGCAGCAACGTATGATGTGTTGGAGTCAGCGATATCTTGCAGCTGTGTTCCTATATTGTGATCAATTATTTAACTGACTGTTACTTGCCAGTGAAGTGCACCAGCAGTATTTTCTGCCCTGTGGCTGTTAACGCTCCAGTTACCTGCCCTGGTCGTTAGAGTAGTTTTCCGGCAGTATGCATTTTCTCATTGTGCTGATGTTGTCTGGCACGGCGTATAGTTAGACAGACTTTTAAGTTGTTTGGTTCATATTTTGCTTAGAGTGGTTATTGTTCCCTAGGCTGTTTTTAGACGCCAATTTCTGAAGACGTAATGCTGTTCATATCCTCGTCATCGGCCGATATTTTCCATCATTGTACCGTTGGTCGGACGGAAGGGAATTGGTTAAATTGTTGGTCGGTCCTTGGGCTGTCCCTAGCTTGGGTTGCCAACCGATTATTTAACTTCAACTCTTGGCTGCCTGTCTCACCATACCTACGTTTGAGCTACCTTCTCAGGCCGACCCTTAGAACACTTCTGAGCACCACTTGTTCTGTTTGTTTTAGATTGTGATTTTTATTTTAGTTTGAAGTATAATGCGAGGCCTTTGGCCGTGTATTAATTCAGTTCTTTTTAAATTTTACATAAAGGCCTTCAGTCATGTTAAATTAAAATTTTGAAGATTTATTTTATTTAAAAAAAATATTTTTCCTCAAAATTTGTTCTATCTGAAATTGTTTGTAATCCGAGCCCTAAGCCGTTAGTTTAAAGATTTGTTATTTGTGGCCTTCAGCCGAGAATTTACGTGAACCCCTTTTAGTAAGGCTTTCAGCCGTGTGTATTCTTCAAAGGAAAATTTTTTATTAGAATGAAGGGGTTTATTTTAAATTGTTAGTCTGACTTGTTGTTCAGGCCTTCAGCCATTGTTTCAAATTTGTTTGTGGCCGTGCAATAAGTTAATATTTCCTTAATTACGCTTTCGGCCGTTCTGTTGTAAGTTTAAAAAAGAAATTTCTTGGTTATAAAAAATCATTTATTTGTGTTTTAATTACAGTTGTCCTTCGGACACTAATTGTTTTTAATTGCATTTTTTTAATTTTTTCCTTCTGTTTTTAATTGCTTTTGATTTCTAAGCCAGGCCTTCAGCCGTTCTTGTTTTTGGTGCGGTTTCGGGCCTTCAGCCCAGAAAGAATCTCAAGTTTTCTTTAACTAGGCCTTCAGCCGTATTGCCTAATTGTGATCTTTTAAAGCAATGTGTAAATAAGTGGTTATTAGAAAAATAAAGTTGTGCGTTTGAATGTGCAACTCACAGTAACTGTTTACGGCCCCATCCACAATCGTAACCTTACCCTGTGCGCTCTCTGAGTGCCTACCAGCCAGGTTTCACCTTCTGTCATGCATTTCACAGTGATATGAAGAGTACATATGTAGATGTACGAGGGGTGTTCAATAAGTAATGCAACACTTTTTTTCTGAAAACAGGTTGGTTTTATCCATTATACCAATGTACCATATTGTTCCGCAGATCCAAAATCCTGTTTCGTTACACAGTCTCCACTCAATACGACGGCCTTTTGCCAGCTTACTGGGAGAGCATGTATGCCCGCACGACACCACGCCACTGGTCGACGTCGGACCTACGCACTGTTGTATAAATAAGTCCCTCCTCCGAACCCCCCAAACATCAAGACACTGCTTCCCACCGAGTGCATTCTTCATTGAGTCAAACAGATAGAAGGTGCGCATCCTTGCTATAGGGATGACGAGGAAGAACAGTCCAATGACTTTTTGGGAGCTCCCCTCGGGTTTGCAGGTTGTGTGAGGTCTTCCGTTATGGTGAAGGAGAAGTTCGTTTGTACTTTTTAAGTTGACGAACACGCTGAAGTCGTTTCTCCAATTTCCTGAGGATAGCACAGTACACGACGGAGTTGGTCGTTGCAAAATGGCGGAGGATATCAAACAGAATATCCCCTTTAGAATCACAGAAGATAGTCGCCATGGCTTTACCGGCTCAAGGTGCGGCTTTGAATATTTTCTTCGCAGGAGAAGTGGTGTGGCATCACACAGTGGATTGCCGTTTTGTTTCCTGTTCGAAGCGATGAACCCATGTTTTATCGCCTATCGCGATTTTCAACAAAAAATTGTCACGATCAGCCTCAAGCAGTTTTACACAGACGGTCCTTCGCTACTCTTTATGGTCGTCTATTAGGTGGCCAGGAATCTAGCGGTAGCACACCTTTTAGGACTCCAACTGTTCAACAAGGGCGTTAGTGCTAACTAGCTCCATTTGACCTCTGAGGTGTTTGGTTGTGATCCACCGATCACTTCCAACGGGTGTGTCCTCACGCTCCGACATAGCATGAGTCAAAGCTGCGCGGGAAATCAGAATGGTTTGCACGACCTTGTTCCGGTGATAACAGATGCCCCGCCCAACGAATCACCGTGCTTTTGCAACTTCCTGGCAGATTAAAACTGTGTGCCGGACCGAAACTCGAACTCGTAACCATTGCCTTTCCGCCATTACTTCGTCTCCTACCTGCCAAACGTCACAGAAGTTGTCCTGCGAAACTTGCTCTCCTAGGACTCGTGGAAGAAAGGATATCGCGGACACATGGCTTAGCCACAGCCTGGGGGGATGTTTCCAAAATGAAATTTTCACTCTGCAGCAGAGTGTGCGCTGATATGATTCAAATGGCTCCAAGCAATATTGGATTTAACATCTGAGGTCATCAGTCCCCTAGACTCAGAACTAAGTAAACCTAACTAACCTAAGGACATAACACACATCCATGCCCGAGGCAGGATTCGAACCTGCGACGGTAGCAGCCGCGCGGTTCCGGACTGAAGCGCCTAGAACCGCTCGACCACAGCGGTCGGCTGCGCTGATATGAAACTTCCTGTTAGATTAAAACGCTGGCCGAAGTGGCCGAGCGGTTCTGGGCGCTACACTCTGGAACTGCGCGACCGCTACGGTCGCAGGTTCGAATCCTGCCTCGGGCATGGATGTGTGTGATGTCCTTACGTTAGTTGGGTTTAAGTACTTCTAAGTTCTAGGGGACTGATGACCTCAGAATTTAAGTTCCATAGTGCTCAGAGCCATTTAGACTGTGTACTGAACCGAGACATGAACTCGGGAGTTTTGCCTTTTGCAGGCAAGTACTCGAGGTACTGGAGGAAGTAAAGCTGTGAGGACGGGCCGCGAGTCGTGTTTGGGATAGCTAACGCGGTTGAGCAATTACCCGCGAGAAGCAAAGGTCACTAGTTCGAGTCTCGGTCCGGCACAGTTTTTATCTGCCAGGTAGGTTCATATCAGCGCACTCTCCACTGCAAACTGAAAATTTCAGTCTGGTATCGTGCTTTTGGTCATTGCCCAATCTCCATAGACATTCTGCAAGCGCCCCTGAATATCTGCGTTGCTCTGGGTTTCCACCAAAAGAAATTCAACGACAGCTCTCTGCTTCGCATTCACTTCCGTTAGAGACGCCATTTTGAAAACTATGTACGGCGGCGCCACCAATCAGAACTTCATTAAACTATAGGGGCTGAAGAGTCAATATTCCATAATGCCCCGCAGATTAGTCGGTATACACTCCTGGAAATGGAAAAAAGAACACATTGACACCGGTGTGTCAGACCCACCATACTTGCTCCGGACACTGCGAAAGGGCTGTACAAGCAATGATCACACGCACGGCACAGCGGACACACCAGGAACCGCGGTGTTGGCCGTCGAATGGCGCTAGCTGCGCAGCATTTGTGCACCGCCGCCGTCAGTGTCAGCCAGTTTGCCGTGGCATACGGAGCTCCATCGCAGTCTTTAACACTGGTAGCATGCCGCGACAGCGTGGACGTGAACCGAATGTGCAGTTGACGGACTTTGAGCGAGGGCGTATAGTGGGCATGCGGGAGGCCGGGTGGACGTACCGCCGAATTGCTCAACACGTGGGGCGTGAGGTCTCCACAGTACATCGATGTTGTCGCCAGTGGTCGGCGGAAGGTGCACGTGCCCGTCGACCTGGGACCGGACCGCAGCGACGCACGGATGCACGCCAAGACCGTAGGATCCTACGCAGTGCCGTAGGGGACCGCACCGCCACTTCCCAGCAAATTAGGGACGCTGTTGCTCCTGGGGTATCGACGAGGACCGTTCGCAACCGTCTCCATGAAGCTGGGCTACGGTCCCGCACACCGTTACGCCGTCTTCCGCTCACGCCCCAACATCGTGCAGCCCGCCTCCAGTGGTGTCGCGACAGGCGTGAATGGAGGGACGAATGGAGACGTGTCGTCTTCAGCAATGAGAGTCGCTTCTGCCTTGGTGCCAATGATGGTCGTATGCGTGTTTGGCGCCGTGCAGGTGAGCGCCACAATCAGGACTGCATACGACCGAGGCACACAGGGCCAACACCCGGCATCATGGTGTGGGGAGCGATCTCCTACACTGGCCGTACACCACTGGTGATCGTCGAGGGGACACTGAATAGTGCACGGTACATCCAAACCGTCATCGAACCCATCGTTCTATCATTCCTAGACCGGCAAGGGAACTTGCTGTTCCAACAGGACAATGCACGTCCGCATGTATCCCGTGCCACCCAACGTGCTCTAGAAGGTGTAAGTCAACTACCCTGGCCAGCAAGATCTCCGGATCTGTCCCCCATTGAGCATGTTTGGGACTGGATGAAGCGTCGTCTCACGCGGTCTGCACGTCCAGCACGAACGCTGGTCCAACTGAGGCGCCAGGTGGAAATGGCATGGCAAGCCGTTCCACAGGACTACATCCAGCATCTCTACGATCGTCTCCATGGGAGAATAGCAGCCTGCATTGCTGCGAAAGGTGGATATACACTGTACTAGTGCCGACATTGTGCATGCTCTGTTGCCTGTGTCTATGTGCCTGTGGTTCTGTCAGTGTGATCATGTGATGTATCTGACCCCAGGAATGTGTCAATAAAGTTTCCCCTTCCTGGGACAATGAATTCACGGTGTTCTTATTTCAATTTCCAGGAGTGTATTTTAACCGAAACTGAACAAGTAACCAATGCGTTGCATTGCTTACTGGAAGCCATTCGTAGAAGTAGGACAAATCTGTAACGTTTGTTTTTTGTAGCTTGTTTGACGTTTTCCAGTCAAGTGACTGTATTGCCTTGATCGCTTTCACTACGTGAAGCGTTGACTTCAACAAGGCAGCTGTTCACGAGATACGCGGTGAGACGGCGCCAGTGAGCTGCTGGGGCTTCTCGCATCTGCCGCTGCTGGGCTCTGTTCTTTCTGGCGCCGGGGCAAGCCACAGAAGACCCGACCACGCCAGAGCAGACCGGGGCAAGGCAGGCCAGGTGATTTACGGTCGGGCTGCGCTCCCACGCCGCGGCACAGTGTAATTGTTATCGACCGCCCTGCCGTCGCCGTCGCCGCCGCCAAGCCGGCAGAGCACTCCGCCGCGTGCATACGAGAGGAGCAAGGGCTGGCCACTGCCGTTCTCTTCCCACGTCGGCACCCAGGCTGCAGTTCCCGTACCGCTACCAAGCCAATACTGCTATCATCGAGATCGTCACTCATCTCTCTCTCTCTCTCTTTCTCTCTGGGAACAAATTGCATTCTTATTCACAACAAATAAGTCCGTCAGATTTCTTACCTTTTCTTTAGATTCATTTTTATAAAGGCCAGTTGGCACTGGCTGGCACGTCACGTCACGTCACGTAAAAACATTCTGCAGCGCATTTCAAATGGCGGCATCAACACTGGTTGTCACGTCTCGACACTGTCAAGGTTTCTCACGAAGGAAGTTTTGACAGCTGTCATCATCATTGTCGTTCATCACGTGACCACCAAGCTTATTTCCTCACGATACACAGCCATCTACATCTACGTGACTACTCTCCTATTCACAAAAAAGTGCCTGGCGGAGTGTTCAATGAACCACCTTCAAGCTGTCTCTCTACCGTTCCACTCTCGAACAGCGAGCGGAAAAAACGAACACTTACTTTTTTCTGTGCGAGCCTTGATTTCTCTTCAATTATCGTGATGATCGTTTTTCCCTCTGTAGGTGGGTACCGACAGAGTGTTTCCGCAATCGGAGGAGAAAACTGATGATTGAAATTTCATTAGAAGTTCCCGTCGCACCGTAAAACGCCTTTCTTTTAATGTTTGCCACTCCAATCCACGTATCATGTCTGTGGCTCTATCTCCCCTATTTCGCGATAATACAAAGCGAGCTGCTCTTCTCTGTACTTTTTTCGATGTCATCCGTCTGTCCCACCTGATGCGGATCCTACACCGCACAGCAATACTTTGGAATAGGGCGGACAAGCGTGGTGTAAGCAGTCTCTTTAGTGGACCTGTTGCATCTTCTAAGTGTTATGCCAGTGAGTCGCAGTCTTTGGTTTGCTCTACCCACAATATTATCTATGTGATCGTTCCAGTTTAGGTTACTTGTAATTGTAATCCCTAAGTATTTAGTTGAATTTACAGCCTTCAGATTTGTGTGACTTACCACGTAATCGAAATTTAGCGGGTTTCTTTTAGTACTCATGTGAGTAACTTTATACTTTCCTTTATTCACGGTCAGTTACCATTTTTCGCACCATACAGATATCTTATCTAAATCTTTTTCCAAATTCGTTCTGGTCATCTGATGACTTTACAAGACGGTAAATGACACCGTCATCTGCAAACAATCTAAGACGGCTACCCAGATTGTCTCCTATGTCGGTAATATAGATCAGGAACAATAGAGGGCCAATAATAGTTCCTTGGGGAACTTTTGTTTTACTCGATGACCTTCCGTCTATTGCTACGAACTGTGACCTTTCTGACAGGATATCACGAATCCAGTCGCACGATAGAGGCGATATTCCATAGGCACGCAGTTTGATTAGAAGACGCTGTGAGGAACAGTGTCGATAGCCTCCTGGAAATCTAAAAATATGGAATCAATTTGACGTCTCCTGTCGATAGCACGTATTACTTCATGAATATAAAGAGCTAGTTGTGTTTCACAAAAACGATATTTTCTGAATACGTGCTATGTGTGAATCAATCGTTTTCTTCTAGGTACTTGATAATGTTGGAATACAGTATATGTTCCAGAACCCTACTGCAGATCGATGTTACTGATATGGGTCTGTAATTCAGCGGATTACTCCTACTCCCCTTTTTGGGTATTGGTGTGACCTGAGCAATTTTCCAGTCTTTAGATACGGATCTTTCTGTGAACGAGCGGTTGTATACAATTGCTAAATATGGAAGTATTGTATGAGCATACTGTGAGAGGAACCTCACTGGTACACAATCTGGACCGGAGACCTTGGCTATGTTAAGTGATTTAAGCTGCTTTGTTACACCGAGGATAACTTCCTCTACTTTTCTCATCTTGGCAGTTGTTCTTGATTGGAATTCAGGAATATTTATTTCGTCTTCTTTGATGAAGGAGTTTCGGAAAACCGTGTTTAGAAACACTGCTTTAGTGGCGCTGTCATCAGTGACTTCACCGTTGTTATTGCGCAGAGAAGGTATTGATTGTGTCTTGCCACTGGTGTACTTTATGTATGACCAGAATCTCTTCGGGTCTTTTGCCAGATTTCGAGACAGAATTTATTTGTGGAAATTATTAAAAGCATCTCGTATTGAAGTACGCTCCATGTTTCGAATATCTGCCAAACTTTGCCACTCTTTGGTGTTTTGCGTTCTTTTAAAATTGGCATGCTTTTTTCGCTGCATCTGCAACAGCGATCTGACCCGTTCGTGTACCATGGGTTATCAGCACCACCACTTATTAATTAATCAATTAATCAATTGCTGTCGATACAATCTCTTTGAAATCATTCCACAACTTTTGTACGCTTACATGATCAGATCGGAAGGAGTGACCATTCACTCATCCCCACATTTCGTTTTGCAGTGGTTTCCGTAGCTGATATCAGTTGTTATTATAAGTCTTCGTTGTTCATTATTTTTCTTATTTGTTATAAATTGTATCGTATAATTATTTCTTTTCTTAAAATTTATATTTTTATAATGAGGCTAATTATAATTTATAATTTATAATGAGACTAATTAAAGCAGTGAGGTAACAGTCTGAATCGTACGGCATGAGCGTACTAAATTAGTTCCCCTCTAATATATTTATAAGGTGAATTTTTATACATACCGGTTCGGTATTTAATATTTTACAATGAAATGGACTGCATTATGACTGCAAATTGAAGTAAAAGAAGTACTGTAGGTAGAATCAGATTGATTAATACATGGGATTTATTTTTATATAGTTAGGCATTTGTAATGTTTCATAAAGAAATGGACTGACAGTGCTACAATGGCGAAATGCCTTTTTTTTTGCTAACTATACATCAAGTAATGTAATAGATTAGATTCTTTAAATGTGTGTTTTTAGCAGGCTTATTTATTATTCAGTATCTCTCTGAATTCTCTGTGGAACAGTTTTGCAAGTATCAGTGTTCAACAATTACGTGATTTCACCAGCTATCCCAAGTATAAAAAGGCACATGAACTATTAAAACCCAAACATGAAATGAAAGGACACCTATAAATTTTCAAAGGAATATTATTGAAGGAGATATGACTATTGGACAAAAAATTGCACTGGACTGGGAACTAAACTTAAACAAACCAGTTGTTCATGGGATGTGATGGCAATTCATATCTTTCCGTACATCGTAATGATATTTTACGGACCTACACTTTTTTGCGTTGTTTTGCGCTTCTGTCTTCCTTCTGTATTAAACAAGCTATCCATGCAAGCTACAAATCATTTGAGTACAATAAGTGTCATTTTCGTACAAACGTGGACTACAGCATCCAGATATAACCGCATAAACTACCACATTGTGTAAGTGCACTTTGCCCATAAAGAAAAGTTAAAATCCAACTTGTGAAGGTCACAATTCTCTAAAAAAAAAATACAATTGAGGGCAGCCATATGAGTTGAGATCACTTGACTTTATCTTGTTGTGCCATGACGCAACAGATACGGACGTGGTGTGACGTGATGGGGCCCTGACGAACAGTGTAAATTGGTTTTAAACTTCGTATTTTACAAATTTGACTTCCTCTTCTACATACACTTTTTTCCTTGACTTCTCAATATTCTGTCATTTTCTATATATGTATTTTATTTATTTGTTCCTGTACTCTAAGATGCGACATAAAGTCACACACAAAGCCTACATCATTATTTGAATACTGAGTATGTCTTTTTCACCACTTTTTTGGTATCAGTTCAGCTGTTATTAAAACTTTATTTTCAAGTTAGAATAAATGGAATTTATATAGACACGATTTCAGAATTTACATAGTAACAGTGTACCAATACCACCACGGATGACATCCATGGCCAGCGGGTTGCCGTACCCGTAGGCGTTCTCTACCGAAGCGAGACACATGCGGAATCCCAAATTTAGTTGTAGTAGCGTTGCGTTCGGTACTTTTGGTACACTACGTAAATGACGTAGTAAATGAGAGAATTACCTATTGTACTAGTAGAATTGATAGGCAAAGAAACGTAAATGAACGTGTAAGAGAGAGCGTACAAATTCTCTTTGTTTTTTGTTTGTTGGTTGTTTGTTTTGCGCATAATTGGCACCGCACATTGTTCAGTGTTAGTCCATTAAATTAAGACGCTGCCCAACGACTAGCCGAGCACTCCAACTGTGTGCTCAACGCTGGCTGTTCACTGCAGCTTATCTGGTAGCCTCATCAGCAACAGTCTTCAGTACCGCACATAAAACAGAACACCGACCAGACATCGACCCTGCGTGGCCCAGGACTCCAACCAACACACTGACCAGTCTGCACCCAACTGAAATCGACACCAACCAATACACTGGTTAGACAACCGTCCCGTAGTACACAAAACACGTCAGGTTAGTTTTCCAGAAGCAACGAAAAAAGTATGGCAAATTTAAAAGGAAGCAAATCCCCAAGATTGGAAAAGGTTTACAGACGCTCGAAACTTAGCGCGAACATCAGTGAGAGATGCTTTTAAAAGTTTCCAAAATGAAGCTCTGTCTCGAAACCTGGCAGAAAACCGAAAGATATTCTGGTCGTATGTAAAGTACAACAGTGGCAAAACGCAATCAATGGCTTCACTGCGCAATAACAATGGTAATGTTATTAATGACAGTGCCACTAAAACAGAGTTACTAAACACTGTTTTCCGAAATTCCTTCACAAAAGAAGACGAAGTAAATATTTCAGAATTCCAGTCAAGAACAACTGCCAATATGAGTGTCTCAGAAGTAGATATCATCAACGTAGCGAAGCAGCTTTAAAACAGACAAGAAGGGCAATGTCTCTGGTCCAGATTATACACCAGTCAACTTCCTTACAGAGCATGGTGATGTAGTGGCTCCATACTTAGCAATCAAATACTACCGCTCGCTCGTAGAAAAATCCGTACCCAAAGATTGTAAAGTTGTACACGTCACACCAATACCGAGGAAAGGAAACAGGAGTAATCCTTTGAATCACACATCCTTATCAGTGACGTTGAGGTGCAGTAAGATTTTGGAACATATACTGTCCTCGAACAATATGAATCTTCTCGAAGAAAACGAGTTGTTGACAAATAGCCAACGCAGATTCAGAAACTATCGTTCTTATGAAACATAACTAGCTCTTTTTTCACACATAAATGAGCGCTATCGTCAGGGGACGTCAAATTGATTCCATATTTATAGATTTTCAGAAGGCTTCTGACACCGTTCCTCACAAACGACTTCTAAATAAATTGCCCTCCTGTGGAGTATTGTCCCAGTTTGTGACTGGGTTCGTGATTTCCTGTCACAAAAGTCACAGTTCGTAACAATTGACGGACAGTCATCGTGTAAATTGAAGTAATATCTGGCGTTCCTATAGAAAGGTTTATAGGTCCTCTGTTGCTCCTAATCTACGTAAACGATTTAGGAGACAATGTGAGCAGTCCTCGGAGAGTGTTTGCAGGCGATGTTGTCATTTACCGTCTTCTAAAGTCATCAAATGATCAAAACGAATTGCAAAATAATTTAAACAAGATATCTGTATTGTGCAAATTTTGGCAATGGGTTCTAAATAATGGAAAGTGTGATGACCTCCACGTGAGTACTAAAAAGAATCCGCTAAATTTCAGTTACACGATTAACCACACAAATCTAAAGGCTGAAAACTCAACTTAATACTTAGGGATTACAATAACGAATAACTTAAACTTTAACGAGGATCTAGATAATGTTCTGCGGAAAGCAAACCAAATCAAGCGATTTATTGGCGCCAGCCGGAGTGGCCGAGAAGTTCTAGGCGCTTCAATCTGAAACCGCGCGACCGCTACGGTCGCAGGTTCGAATCCTGCCTCGCGCATGGATGTGTGTGATGTCGTTAGGTTAGTTAGGTTTAAGTAGTTCTAAGTTCTAGGGGACTGATGACCTTAGAAGTTAAATCCCATAGTGCTCAGAGCCATTCTTTTGAACAACAAGAGAACGACCACACCCTGCAAAGGACACGGAGCTGGACAAGAGTGAGAGACGTTATCCAATCTACATTGTCAATCTATCAGAAGTGGATATTATTTATTATTTCACGTCAGGACCGTGAACTGTTTAATTGTGAATTACTTATGAAATGTTTCGTTCATTACTACCTGTGGACCAACATTATTACGAACTTTCCTTGCCACCTCATAAGGTTGAAATGGTTCAAATGGCTCTGAGCACTATGGGACTTAACATCTATGGTCATCAGTCCCCTAGAACTTAGAACTACTTAAACCTAACTAATCTAAGGACAGCACACAACACCCAGTCATCACGAGGCAGAGAAAATCCCTGACCCCGCCGGGAATCGAAGCCGGGAAACCGGGCGTGGGAAGCGAGAACGCTACCGCACGACCACGAGCTGCGGACACCTCATAAGGACGAAGACGTATGAACCACCTATGTTTAGACTGAAACCATGTGACATGATACTACGTATTCAGTCCGTTTATCTGATGTTCTGATGGTAGGCTATGCTCAAAACTTGTAAACAAAGTTTAACAACAACTGAACAGTTACTATGAGCGGCCCAAACAGCAGGTAAAAGGGCATGCTCAGTTGTATGTTCTTGATTTATTAGTGCTGGTTCAGTAACATACTACGTCGTGTTATTCGTAAGAAGTTTCTGTTATACTCATGACTTAAATCCCATTTACTTTCAGGACATATTTATTCATGTAATCCTACCGGTAATTAAAAAACTGGAAAAATCATTTTCTCACTCAGTTGTCTCTCATTACTCAAAACGTATGAATAATATAAACATCTTTTCTTTATCATTTTCTTTTCATTTTCTTTGCCTCTGAGATATTTTTGATAGACATCCATCCTCCAAAACTATTTTCTTTCACTTGTTACGTGTAATGGAGTTACTATTTTTTGATTCACTCTCTTGTCTCTTCGACATTCTGTCAACGGTCGAGTAATCACAGCCTAACGTAGCAGTACGTTATATCATTATTTGTAGAGGATCAGTTCTTCCCACAGCGAAACTCAATACTCTGTCCAGCAACTGACGTGGTGTAACTACTACGTGACAGTTCTTTCTTACTTTGTTTATCTACTCAAACGGGGATTCAAGAGGGGAGGAAGGAGAGGGTTCGTGTCACGTTTTACTGTATGCGTTTCACTTTTCCATGTATTAGTTTCTGCCATTCTCAACTAGCTTTCGAAGAATGAAGCAACTTCGAAACTAATAGTCTCGAAAATGCCTATCTAAATCACATATTTCTCTGAAATGCAGTTTCTTGACAGCTATGATAAAGAAATATATGAAGCACAGTTGTGAACAAACTGTTGTTATCACATTATGACATTTCATTTATTCTGTTATTATCAGCATATCTGGCACAATAATAGTGGGAGTGACAAGAAATTATAATTAGCGGCTGGTAGGAGGGAAGGGGGAATTTGGTGATGAGGCCACACACCCAGAAATAAGCACAGCAGCTCATCTGTACCTTCCTCTACGAGGGCTATTCAGAAAGTAGGGAACGTTTCCATCTCACGCCGCTAGGCGCCCACCGATGGCGTATATTTTGGTGTGTGCGTGCTCGGCAGCTCAGTCGGCATCCATCCGTGACAGCGGGAACGTCTCTACTCGTCTGGTTTCTTCGATATCCGAATTTTAAATGTGCACTGCAATCGAAAATCCCGCCAGTTGTGAGGTACGGTCTGTGATACGGGTTTTGCTGGCAAAAAACCTAAAACCTATAGAAATTTATCGTGAACTGTGCGAAGTGTACGGAAACAACGTAATGAATTAATGTTCCAGTCTGAAATGGTGTGTTTGGTTTAAAAATGGCCGAACCAACGTTCATGATGGAGAGAAGAGTGGACGTCCGAGCATTGTGACTGACGATCTTGTTGCTGAAGATGATGAAATGATTCGTGAAAACCGTCGCTTCACAATAACGGAGCTTTCGCTTTCTTTTCCACAAGTTTCATGGACTTTGTTGTTTGAAATTGTCACTCAAAAGCTAGGCTACCACAAATTTTCTCCACGATGGGTGCCAAAAATGCTTACAGAGCACCATGAAGAACAGCGAATGGGAGCAATATTGACATTTCTGGAGGCCTACCACAAACATGGATCGAATCGTAACCGGTGACGAGACCTGGGTGAAATTCGTCAATTGAGAGACCAAATTATAGTCCATGGAGTGGGGGCACACAAGGTCCCCCCCCCCCCCCCCCCCAAAAACCAAGTAAATGTTTGCAAACCTTGTCAGCAAGGAAGTTTATGTGACAGTGTTTTGCGATAGGAAATGTGTGCTTCTTATTGATTTTCTTGAATGTGGAGAAACCATAAATTGTGCCAGGTACTGTCAAACTTTGCATAGCCTTAAAAGAGCAGTTCAAAACAAACGCCGAGGAAAGCTGATGTCCAAAATTTTGTTTTGCATGACAATGCTCGACCTCACACGCCAAACCGCTCTAAAGAACACCTTAATTCATTCAAATGGGAAATTTTCCCTCATCTGCAATACAGCCCCTATCTTGCACCAAGAAACTTCCACTTGTTTCCCAAGATGAAGAACTGGCTTGCAATGCAGCACTTTGATCAAGACGCGTAACTGCAGGCGCGCTGACTCACTGACTGAAGTCTCAGGAGGCAGAATTCTTTACGACGAAGTCATTTCAAATCTTGTTCACCGCAATGGTAAGTGCCTCAATGTGTTTGGTGACCATGTAGAAAAGTAGTACGTCAGTCGCTCTATCAGATGTATATAACAAAGTGTATTTCTTGTATTTAGTTTTTTTTTAAATTCCAAAACGTTCGATGAGGCAAACAAGCCTCCCCACCAACAGCATGGTCTAAAGTTCAGGGCGGGGGGGGGGGGGGGGAGGCGCCAATAACGCCAGCAAAATAAAAGATTCTAACTACTGAAGGCACTAACTGCTGATAGGCATAGTTAACAAATGAAAGATTTTGATAGAGAACCAACAATTAATTTACCTTAATAGAGTTCAAAAGTCCTAATATATATATATATATATCAGTTCGTGACATCCAGTTTTACAAATTTCCATTTTCTGACGGATACACGCCCAGATCGTCCGCTCAAAACAACCTCTCAAAACTCTGGCATCTCTCTCCCCATATCCACCACTGCTGACTGCTCACCTCCAACTGCCCAACGCTACGCGCTGTTCACATCCAACTGCCCAACGCAACACTCGAAAATATTCCAACAATGAGTCGAACCAGCCACAGACTACACACAGCGCAGTCAGCGATTTTCATACAGGGGACTACGTGGCGTTACTAACATAAAAACCGCTACAGCCTTCTTACAACATATGAAATCATGTGGAGTAATTTAATTTTTCTCTCTATCTTTTCTATTTCCCTTATCAACCTTTTGAGGTACTCAAATTTTCGTATATCCATCCTTATGACTGATGGTCTGTGGGACTTCAGCCGTTCGCTAATATAATAAAATGAAGCATCTACAGCCATCTTTTGATGTTATGTTATTAAATTGCAACCAGTTTCGGTGACTCAATACACCATCTTCTGGCCTAAATTGATGCTGAGAGGGTGTACTCAGGTCGTATACATGATCCCAGCAGTGGCTAGCATCTTCGAACTGGCTTCGGTACAATACTGTAAAAGCGATGTTGTTTCTGCAACCATCAACTAACAAGTTGGTGGTTGCAGAAACAACATTTACAGTATTCTACTGAAATTAGTTCGTAGATATTGGCCCCTGATGAGATAGTGTATACGAGTGGAGTTCACCCCTCAGCGTCAGTTAAGGCCTGAAAATGGTATACTGATTCACCGAATCTGGTTGCGACATAATAAAATAACATCAGAATTACCGCTGTAGGTGTTAATAGTATTACGTTTTGTGGTACTGGTCCATACTGACAAGCAGTATTCGAGAATAGGTCGAACGAGCGTTCGTAAGGTTGCTACATTTGTGGGTGAACTACGCTTCCTGACAATCGTCATATACTTTTCAAACTGTGGTTAAATTTATGGAATTATTATTAAGAAATTATTTTCTTTATTAACTATTTTTATAATCTGTAAATAACTTCTGGTCATATCGTCTAAAATGCTACACTGCTGGTGCAAGTCCGTGTATTAGCGTTTGTTTTAGTAGTTATTCTATCGTTTGTCATTCCTCATCTATGTTCGATGAGATGCTGAACAGTATGAATTCTGATTGCACTGAGATTGTTTGGGAAAAAATTGAATTTTTTAGCCACGGCTTGAACTTTCAATTCACTTACACTGTTGTAAAACACAACGCTAAGTCATGAAATCAAATGGGCCTGCTGAATTAGAGATGAGATTGTGATAATACTATCGTTCTGCAATGCTGAGACATGTGGATTTTTTTAATGACTGTGGAAACTAAATTTAAAATTTAAATATGTAAGTGTGTGCTACAGGATTCTTTGAACGAATCTCCGTCTAACATCTGCATTACCTCCGATTAGTTTTATGCAGTCGTCCCATTTTAAATAACTCTATACACATACTTCCAGATATTTAACGGATGTGGGTGCTTCCCATTGACTGTTCGACAATCGTTCACATATACAATAACGGGTCTTTCCGCATATTTGCGGGCAATAACTTTAATTTATTTATGATGGGAATCAATTGCCAATCCTTTTAAGTCTTCCTTAGAGATGTGAAACTAGCGTAGACTACCGTAGAGTTTTCCTAGCAGTCTTGGTCAGTTAAGATCGTATCAGACTCAGCCGTACGTTAGCTGTGTTGCATACCTATCGGGCGTTACTTCATTTCGATCGCTTTATTTGCGTATACGATCTGTCTCTCACTAGATTTTCCTAGAGATCCGAAACAGTGAACCATTTAAAAACTGAGTAAGGATACATAAAGATCCGTGTAAATTACGTTTTTATTCTACAAAGCTATCTTTCGTTGCTTAAAAATGAAAAGTATTCATAGCAACACTGTAAGTTTCAATGTTTAATTCAGGTTTTATTCGAAAATTGTTGATTTGTAACATGGAACAGGTTGGAGTTGTAGTAAAAATGTAAAAAAATCAGTGCTGATTTGTCATGTGGCCCGAGAAACCTGAAGTTCTTAAAAACAATACAAAAAAACGGAACAAAAACACATCACATATCATTTCAACACTTCGTGAAGCTTAAACGAAACATACTTCTGTTATCCATAAATAACTTTCGCTCTTCCTGACAACAAAAATAAACTGTTTCCTTCAATCACGATAAAGAACGTTCTATTGGATACAAAGTAACAAAAGTAATTCTACATATTTTTTCATGTTTGTGCACGTGAACTGTACTTTCATTAGAAGAATTTACCTTGGTTACATAAAAGCGCAGAAATTTTCCAATCAACTAATTTTATTTGTTTACAAATTGAAACTTTGTAACGGTGTAAAATACCCACTGAACTAACACTGTGAATGTACTGCGTTTGTAAGTAAATGCAAAACAGATTAAAACATGGAGAAGCCATCGGCTCCCCGTTTCTCTCACACACATCTATGCCACCAATACTAC
The DNA here is from genome assembly GCF_023864275.1 of Schistocerca cancellata. Lineage (NCBI taxonomy): Eukaryota > Metazoa > Arthropoda > Insecta > Orthoptera > Acrididae > Schistocerca > Schistocerca cancellata. The sequence goes on along the minus strand of NC_064630.1, from coordinate 140,858,419 downwards.
CCGTAATCCCGCCATTTAGTACATCATTTACGTACAGTACCAAAAGTACGAAACTGTAGTTTTGGTAGAGCGCAAATCTCGTCTTCCTGCATTTTCTAGCGTTGCGACTTCTCTGTTTATGTCATCAGCGAACAACTTCATAGAGCTTCTGAAAGTATCCACTACAGGGTTCATATGTACTATAAGTAATAAGTATCCTGGAAGACTCTCGTGGGTTACATCCTAAATTATATTTCCGCCTAAAGAACGGTATTCTATGTTCTATTTGCTAGGAACTTTGCAATACATTCAGAAAGCTGGTGTGATATTGCGTGCGCTCGAATTACTCTGACCAGGTGACAGTCTAGAACTGTGTCAAACACCTTCCAGAAATCTCTGTTCCTTGGTGAAACGAAATGCAGAAGAAAACGAGGAGGAGGAGGAGGTGGAGGAGGAGGAGGAGTGGAAGAAGAAGAAGAAGAATGACTAATGACAAATTTTTGTTATTTTCAGCAAGTGTGCGCTATAGATTATACTGTTTAGTGCTTTCAATTGCTTCTTCGCAGTTTTATTTGAAATCTGCATTTTTCTTTTCGCATGTCATTATAGCGCAGCGTGCCATATACTCAACGTCCACAAATTAAGTGTTATTAATGCATTCTAATGAAATTGTACGCAATATGTAGGACCATTGTAAGCCATTGTTCGTTAACTGTATGACACTTCCTACATGTCTGACTAGATTGGCTTTGATATGAGCACAGCGTGAAATTCCCGCGAAAGCGACCCATTTGTTATTGGTGTTCCTGCACGCACCGAACGACGCCACTGCAGCTAACACGCAGGGGCTGCGCGAAAATGCCTGTAGTGCAGACGGGGTTTGAGTGGGCAGAAAGCGGCTGACTCAGCATGAGTAATGCGTCATGCAGCACTCCCCCCTCCCCCAACACACATACACAGAAACACGTACACCCCTTCCCTACCCCAGTGCTCCGGTGCATTATTCTGCGCCGACTCCCCTCTCTGAAGAGGACTGTTGAATGGGGTCGCCATGCTTATTTAATGAAACGAAAGTGGGCAGCAGAAGCACAAAGAGATAGCGAGGGGAAAGCAGCAAATGCAAAATTATACTGCTGGAACTGTTGGGCGGAAATGCACGCAAACCACTTAGCCACGTCAAAAGAGGAAAGGCAGGCACTGCATGGAGTAACGTGTCGTTGTGGGCATTTGTAGTGCACTATGACGTTTGCTGTCTACTGCTGTTAACGATACGGCCAGTCACGTTTCCAGTAATCGATGTAGTCCACATACTATTCACTCACATTACTTTCAACAATTCCTGGACGTTGCCATATGATATGCCACATGGTGCATGAAAGTGAGGCCTGAGTGACAGACAGGCTGCGTGGACGAGCTAAGCTAGCTGTGCAGAATAAAAGAAATGATTTATTTGAATCCGAAATAATGGATCGTGAAAAGCTTTCAAACCAAGAGCTAAACATTTATACAAACGGCGAATTAAATGTGAACGAGCCACTGTTTTTATTTAATCTTACGGCAGAAGGATCATGCATACATACGGTCTCCCGCATGTAGGACATAGAAACTAGCATTCGTGGCTTAGACAACCAACGGAAAGAGTTCAAAATAAATAAGCCGCCAGGAACAGATGGAATCCCAGTTCGGTTTCACACTGCTGCATCGACCCCTTACTTAGACTGCGTTTACCGCGTATCTCTCGCAAAGCGAAAGGCTCCAAGCGAATGGAGGAAAGCGCAGATGGCTCCTGTAGATGGTAAAGATAAAGTAACTGACCCTCGTAACTGCAGAACAATATTGTTAGCGTCTGTTTTTATTTAATCTTACGGCTAGGGCCCCCGTCGGGCAGACCGTTCGTGGGGTCCCGAGCTTTCATTTTGACGCCACTTCGGCGACCTGCAGTCGATGAGAATGATGATAAGGACAGCACAACACGCAGTCCCTCGGCGGAGAAAATTCCCCGACCCAGCCGGGAATCGAACCCGGGGCCAGAGGATTGGCAATCCGTCACACTGACCATTCAGCTACCAGGGTCGGACGACGAGCCATTGTGAGGAAGGTCTATTGTTTGCAGTTACACGTATTGGCATCTTTTCGAATAGCTGCCATGGGAACGTTGTGGTGAAAAACAGCGCTCACAGGCCAGTCTAACACTTAAATAAGCAAGGGGCAAAACGGTCCAACGTAACAGTTCTGCGAAGCCTACCACATGACGATGACGAGGCATATCAGAAAATCCTGAAACAGTGCCACGATAAGGAAATAGGACCTCCATTGACCAATGATTGGTATCTTTCTCTGACGAGACCCCTTTGTAGCTCCATCTACAAGGTGTTGTAGACCTTCTGACAGTGGACTTTACCACCTGTCACGTCCTCGTTGTGCTTCAGATGACAAATATTCTACCGTGGGGTTTTCAGCCGTCAATGGGGGACGCAGCGGTGGGGGAAGCTCTGCCGACTGGTTGGTAATTAGGAAATCCCTTTACATTTAGTCCAGATCTTTTTTCTTTCGATCACATTATTGCATCAAATCATTAAACTTCTTGATGGACAAAAGATAGAGATGATCCAAAGAAGAGCGGCGCATTTCGTCACAGGGTTATTTGGTAACCGTGATAGCGTTACGGAGATGTTTAACAAACTCAAGTGGCAGACTCTGCAAGAGAGGCGCTCTGCATCGCGGTGTAGTTTGCTCGCCAGATTTCGAGAGGGTGCGTTTCTGGATGAGGTATCGAATATATTGCTTCCCCCTACTTATACCTCCCGAGGAGATCACGAATGTAAAATTAGAGAGATTAGAGCGGGCACGGAGGCTTTCAGACAGTCGTTCTTCCCGCGAACCATACGCGACTGGAACAGGAAAGGGAGGTAATGACAGTGGCACGTAAAGTGCCGTCCGCCACACACCTTTGGGTGGCTTCCGGGGTATAAATGTAGATGTAGATGTAGAAGTTAGTGCACATCCGTGTGTCCGTATGAAGATGAATGCGCGAAGCATGCAACTCCCACCGTCATACCTTAGGAAGAAATCTTTCCGAGAATAGCAGAATATTCTGGGCACACGTAAAACACAAACAACGGCGAAGGCTTCCATCCAGTCACTAGTCGACCAGTCTGGGTTGGCAATAGAAGTCAGCAAAAGGATGGCTGATCTTTTAAAATGCAAGCAGAAGGATCATGCATACATGCGGTCTCCCGCATGTAGGACATAGAAACTAGCATTCGTGGCTTAGAGAAGCAACGGAAAGAGTTCAAAATAAATAAGCCGCGAGGAACAGATGGAATCCCAGTTCGGTTTCACACTGCTGCATCGACCCCTTACTTAGACTGCGTTTACCGCGTATCTCTCGCCCAGCGAAAGGCTCCAAGCGAATGGAGGAAAGCACAGATGGCTCCTGTAGATAGTAAAGATAAAGTAACTGACCCTCGTAACTACAGAACAATATTGTTAGCGTCCATTTGCTCCAGAATTTTTGAACACACCCTAAGTTAGAAACTAATCAATTCATTTGTGACAGAAAAGATTTTGTCCACAAATCAGCACGAATTTCGAAAACATCGCTCATTCGAAACTGAGCTTGACTTTTCTCATATGATTCCTATAGACCATGGATGGAGGTCGACAGGAAGATACGATATTCCTAGATTTCCGGGAAGCATTTAACACGGTGCTTTTTCGATTCCCACGTATGTGTGTGTCTTGAAGACTTTTTAAGTAAAGAACCCAGTACGTGATCTTCGGTGGTGAGTGTTCGTCAGAGGCAAGGGTATCGTGAGGAGTTCCCCGAGGAAGTGTAACAGGACCGCTTTCACTCTCTACATACGTAAATGACCTGACAGACGGCTGTTTGCTGGTGACGCCGTGGGGTACGGGAAGGCCTCGTCGTCACTGTAGAAATATACAATATTACTTCGACAAAATTCTGGTTGTTGCTGTAAATGGCAGTAGGCTGAAGTTCAAGACATTAGTCAGGACGAATCAATACGCAAAGAAGTGGGATGCGGAAGTACTAAGGAATGACGAGATACGTTTGAAGTTCTCTAACGCTATAGATACAGCAATAAGGAATAGCGCAGTAGGCAGTATAGTTGAAGAGGAATGGACATCTCTAAAAAGGGCCATCACAGAAGTTGGGAAGGAAAACATAGGTACAAAGAAGGTAGCTGCGAAGAAACCATGGGTAACAGAAGAAATACTTCAGTTGATTGATGAAAGGAGGAAGTACAAACATGTTCCGGGAAAATCAGGAATACAGAAATACAAGTCGCTGAGGAATGAAATAAATAGGAAGTGCAGGGAAGCTAAGACGAAATGGCTGCAGGAAAAATGTGAAGACATCGAAAAAGATATGATTGTCGGAAGGACAGACTCAGCATACAGGAAAGTCAAAACAACCTTTGGTGACATTAAAAGCAACGCTGGTCACATTAAGGGTGCAACGGGAATTCCACTGTTAAATGCAGAGGAGAGAGCAGATAGGTGGAAGGAATACATTGAAAGCCTCTATGAGGGTGAAGATTTGTCTGATGTGATAGAAGAAGAAACAGGAGTCGATTTAGAAGAGATAGGGGATCCAGTATTAGAATCGGAATTTAAAAGAGCTTTGGAGGACTTACGGTCAAATAAGGCAGAAGGGATAGATAACATTCCATCAGAATTTCTAAAATCATTGGGGGAAATGGCAACAAAACGACTATTCACGTTGAGTCTGGCGATATACCATCTGACTTTCGGAAAAGCATCATCCACACAATTCCGAAGACGGCAAGAGCTGACAAGTGCGAGAATTATCGCACAATCAGCTTGACAGCTCATGCATCGAAGCTGCTTACAAGAATAATATACAGAAGACTGGAAAAGAAAATTGAGAATGCGCTAGGTGACGATCAGTTTGGCTTTAGGAAATGTAAAGGGACAAGAGAGGCAATTCTGACGTTACGGCTAATAATGGAAGCAAGGCTAAAGAAAAATCAAGACACTTTCATAGGATTTGTCGACCTGGAAAAAGCGTTCGACAATATAAAATGGTGCAAGCTGTTCGAGATCCTGAAAAAAGTAGGGGTAAGCTATAGGGAGAGACGGGTCATATACAATATGTACAACAACCAAGAGGGAATAATAAGAGTGGACGATCAAGAACGAAGTGCTCGTATTAAGAAGGGTGTAAGACAAGGCTGTAGCCTTTCGCCCCTACTCTTCAATCTGTAGCGTTCGAATATAGCGTTAGAAAGGTGCTGCTTGACACAGTTACATCCAGTAAATATCGAGGGGCAACGTTGCAAAGCGACATGAAATGGAATGAACACGTCAGGTTGTCAGTAGGGAAGGGCATACTCGACTTTGTTTTACTGGAAAAATTTTGGGAAAGTGTATCTCATTCATAAAAGAGACGACGTTTAGAAGGCTGGTGCTACCTACTCTTCAGTACTGTTCGAGTGTTTGGGAACCCCACTGGTCGGATTGAAGGAACATATCGAAGCGATTCATAGGCGTACTGTTAGATTTGTTATCGGTAGGTTCAATCAGAAAGCAAGTATTACAGAGTTGCTTCGTAAACTCAAATGGCAATCTTTTGACGGAAGTCGATCTCTTTCCGCAAGGCAGTATTGTACAAATTTTGAGAAACGTCATTTGATGCCGACATCAGAAGGATTCTACTAGCGCCAACATAAATTTCACGTAAGAACCTTGGAGATAAGATGCGAGTAATTAGCGCTCGTACGATGGCTTATAGAGAGTCGTTCTTCAGTTGCTGTATTGGCGAGTGGAACAGGAAAGGAAACGACTAGTAGTGGTGTCAGGTAGACTCTGTGATGGCCCGTGTGGTGGTTTGCGAAGGATGTATGTAGATGTAGCTGTAGGCGTAGTTTTCAGTATACTCCCCATGAATCATGGGCGACGCCGAGAAGGGGCGGCTTTCGTGCCTCAGCGATACAGACAGGCGTGCCCAAGGGGCAAGGAGAGGAGAGGCACATCTGTGGAGAGACCAGACTAAGCTCTGGTTCCTGAAGACTGACAACAGACGAGGGGAAGCTACAGCCATTATTTTACAGAAGGCTTGAAGCTCTACTGCATGGCTTAATAATGCTGGTATCATCTTCAGGAGTGGAATTAAAATACAATATGAAAGGATATCAATGATACGATTCGCTGATGACATTGCTATCCTGAGTGAAAGTGAAGAAGAATTAAATGATCTGCTGAACGGAATGAACAGTCTAATGAGTACACAGTATGGTTTGAGGGTAAATCGGAGAAAGACGAAGGTAATGAGAAGTAGTAGCAATGAGAACAGCGAGAAACTTATCAGGATTGATGGTCAAGAAGTCAATGAAGTTAAGGAATTCTGCTACCTAGGCAGTAAAATAACCAATGACGGACGGAGCAAGGAGGACATCAAAAGGAGACTCGCTATGGCAAAAAAGCCATTTCTGGCCAAGAGAAGTCTACTAATATCAAATACCGACCTTAATTTGAGGAAGAAATTTCTGAGGATGTACGTCTGGAGTACAGCAATGTATGGTAGTGAAACATGGACTGTGGGAAAACCAGAACAGAAGAGAATCGAAGCATTTGAGATGTGGTGCTATAGACGAATGTTGAAAATTAGGTGGACTGATAAGGTAAGGAATGAGGAGGTTCTACGCAGAATCGGAGAGGAAAGGAATATGTGGAAAACACTGATAAGGAGAAGGGACGGGATGATAGGACATCTGCTAAGACAGGAGGGAATGACTTCCATGGAAGTAGAGGGAGCTGTAGAGGGCAAAAACTGTAGAGGAAGACAGAGATTGGAATACGTCAAGCAAATAATTGAGGACGTAGGTTGCAAGTGCTACTCTGAGATGAAGAGGTTAGCACAGGAAAGGAATTCGTGGCGGGCCGCATCAAACCAGTCAGTAGACTGATGACCAAAAAAAAAAAAAAAAGTATTTGAGAACTGGTAACGGTATACGTACGCTGTATTTGGTATATAGATGTAGAATTTTATCATTTTTTCAGATAAGAACGTTTTATCTTTTATTATCTTTATTGTTATTATTTTTATTGTTATTAATTATTATTATTATATTTGAAATTAAATACTATATACACTTACATAATAGGATTGTAAGAGTTCTTTATAAGATCTGTTACATGCAAGTAGGTAACAGATCACGTAAATTGATGACCACAACAAATGAAATGAAAAATATCGAAGCATGCAGCAATTTTGACGGCTGACTAAGGAAAAAGGAATACACAAGCGGTGACATAGTTACAGTTTTACAGAAAAGTAACTGATGTCTTTAGTTTTTCTGTAGATAAAATGATTACAGAAGGACACTCGCCTTCTTCAGGTCGTACCACGTGCCGGGAATGTGTTGATCTTATTCTCTCTCGTTACCGAGATTGTTGATGTTAGTAGCTCAGGTGCCTCGCCATCAACATTTTTACGTCCTATAAGAGAAGTATGCCCGTCTTTTACACGAGGTACGCCGTTCAGTCGCTTGAGGAAATGGGAGAAACACCAGAGACGTGGAATCGAGTCCGCCTTATCGCCCCTCGTATGCCCGCCTCTGATCGAAGCCGAAACCATTCCGACGGCGCCGGGTCCGACAGAGCGGCGATCGCCCCCTCAGAGGATTTGCTCGCCGGTTCGCACAATCTGGACCCGAGTGCTGCGTCGGCGCCCCGTTTAACAGGATGGCCTTCCGTCAACGCCGCTTCCGTCCTTCCGCCTGCAGCTGGCGGCCATCGACAGACCCAAAGCTACCGACATGTGATCGTCGTCTGATCGTCCCGCAAGACCGCTGTCGTGACTGTTGTCGATAACAAACGCCTGTAGCTTTTCTCGAACTTACAACACGCTATGGCTACAGCTCCTTCGAAATAGCACAATCCGATCTACCTGCTTTTGTATTTTGGTGGATCTGTTAGGACAGAAATCTATTCCTGTCACTGCATATTCAAATAGGTATACACTGAGGTGACAAGAGTCATGCGATACCTTCTAAAATCGCGTCTGACCTCCTTCTGCTCGACGTACATCAACATCTACATACACATCTACATTTATACTCCGCAAGCCACCCAACGGTGTGTGGCGGAGGGCACATTACGTGCCACCGTCATTACCTCTCCTTCCTGTTCCAATCGCGTATGGTTCGCGGGAAGAACGACTGCCGGAAAGCTTCCGTGCGCGCTCGAATCTCTCTAATTTTACATTCGTGATCTCCTCGGGACGTATAAGTAGGGTGGAGCAATATATTCGATTCCTCATCCAGAAACGCACCCTCTCGAAACCTGGACAGCAATCTACACCGCGATGCAGAGCGCCTCTCTTGCAGAGTCTGCCACTTGAGTTTGCTAAATATCTCCGTAACGCTATCACGCTTACCAAATAACCCTGTGACGAAACGCGCCGCTCTTCTTTGGATCTTCTCTATCTCCTGTCAACCCGACCTGGTACGGATCCCACACTGATGAGCAATGCTCAGGTATAGGTCGACCGAGTGTTTTGTAAGCCACCTTCTTTGTTAATGGACTACTTTTTCTAAGGACTCTCCCAATGAATCTCAACCTGGCACCCGCCTTACCAACAATTAATTTTATACGATCATTCCTCTTTAAATCGTTCCGTACGCATACTCCCAGATATTTTACAGAAGTAACTGCTACCAGTGTTTGTTCCGCTATCGTATAATCATACAATAAAGTATCCTTCTTTCTATGTACTCGCAATACATTACGTTTGTCTATATTAAGGGTCAGTTGCCACTCCCTGCACCAAGTGCCTATCCGCTGCAGATCTTCCTGCATTTCGCTGCAGTTTTGTAATGCTGCAACTTCTCTGTATACTACAGCGTCATCCGCGAAAAGCCGCATGGAACTTCCGACACTATCTACTAGGTCATTTATATATATTGTGAAAGGCAATGGTCCCATAACACTCCCCTGTGGCACGCCAGAGGTTACTTTAACGTCTGTAGACGTCTCTCCATTAAGAACAACATGCTGTGTTCTGTTTGCTGAAAACGTTTCAATCCAGCCACTGAGCTGGTCTGATATTGCGTAGGCTCTTACTTTGTTTATCAGGCGACAATGCGGAACTGTATCGAACGCCTTCTGGAAGTCAAGGAAAATGGCATCTATCTGGGAGCCTGTATCTAATATTTTTTGGGCCTCATGAACAAATAAAGCGAGTTGGGTCTCACACGATCGCTGTTTCCGGAATCCATGTTGGTTCCTACAAAGTAGATTTCGAGTTTCCTGAAACGACATGATACGCGATCAAAAAACATGTTCTAAAATTCTACAACAGATCGACCTCAGACATATAGCCTTATAGTTTTGCGCATCTGCTCGACGACCTTTCTTGAAAACTGCAACTTCCTGTACTCTTTTCCAATCATTTGGAACCTTCCGTTCCTCTAGAGATTTGCGTACACGGCTGTTATAAGGAGGGCAAGTTCTTTCGCGTACTCTGTGTTGAATCGAATTGGTATCCCGTCAGGTCCAGTGGACTTTCCTCTGTGAGTGATTTCAGTTGCTTTTCTATTCCTTGACACTTATTTCGATGTCACCCATTTTTCCGTTCGTGCGAGGATTTAGAGAAGGAACTTCAGTGTGGTCTTCCTCAGTGAAACAGCTTTGGGAAAAGGTTTTTAGTATTTCAACTTTACGCGTGTCATCCTCTGTTTCAATGCCATTATCATCCCAGAGTGTCTGGATATGCTGCGTAGTGGTGCAACGTGACATGACATGGATTCAACAAGTCGTTGAAGTTCCCTGAAGAAATATTGAGTCATTCTGCATCTATAGCCGTCCATAATTGCGAAACCGTTGCCGGTACAGGATTTTGTGTTCGAATTGACCTCTCGATTACGTCCCGTAAATGGTCGATGGCGTTCATGTTGGACGATCTGGGTGGCGAAGTAATTCGCTCGAACTGTCCAGATTGTTCTTCAAATCAATCGCGAACAATTATCGCCTGGTATCATGGGGCATTGTTATCCATAAAAACTCAGTCGTTGTCTGCGAACATGCAGTCAGTGCGCGGTTCAGTGGCAGCAGTCCATTCCATGGGAACACAGACCGCACCATTATGGAGCCACCACCAGCTTGCTGTGCAGCATGCAGTTGACAGTTTGGTCCCATGGCTGCGATGGTCCTGTGCCGCACTCCAACTCCACCGTCATTCGCACTTACCAAAGTTGATCCATTGCCCAGCCAGGTTTATCAATTATCTGAATGCCCGCGAAACGCAAAGGTCCTGAGTTCGAGTCTCCATCCGGCACATAGTTTTAATCTGCCAGGAAGTTTCTTATCAGCGCACACTCCGCTGCAGAGTGAAAATCTCATTCTAGAAACATTTCCCAGGCTGTGGCTAAGCCATGTCTCCGCAATATCCTTTCTTTCAGGAGTGCTAGTTCTGCAAGGTTCGCAGGAGAGCTTCTGTAAAGTATGGAAGGTAGGAGACGAGGTAGTGGCAGAAGTAAAGCTGTGAGGACGAGGCGTGAGTCGTGCTTGGGTAGCTCAGCTGGTAGAGCACTTGCCCGCGAAAGGCAAAGGTCCTGAGTTCGAGTCTCCGTCCGGCACACAGTTCTAATCTGCCAGGAACTTTCATATCAGCGCACAATCCGCTGCAGAGTGAAAATCTCTTTCTGAATGCGTGGTGTTTGTTCTTTCGAAAGAACAGGCACCACACATTCAGATAACTGATTAGCCTGGCTGGGGAATGGATCAACTTTGGTCAGTGCGAATGCACAAATACGTCCAACCTCCTGTGGGAATTGGAGTAGCGAATGGGAGTGTAAAGGACAGGGACTGCGGATAGGTGGCACTTGGTGGTAGTGTGGATCGGCCGTGACAGTGGTTTCCGCACCTGCATCGTAAGTAGGAGATCCCGCGTTCGAATCCCGGTTCGCTACACACTTTCGCTCGTCGCCGCTGATTACGATTAATATCCCTCTGCAGTTGGCAGCAGTGATCCCTCTCCAGTTTACCGAGCGAGGTGGCGCAGTGGTTAGCACATTGGACTCGCATTCGGGAGGACGACGGTTCAATCCTGCTTCCGGCTATCCTGATTTAGGTTTTCTGTGATTTCCCTAAATCTCTCTAGGCAAATGCCGGGATGGTTCCTTTGAAAGGGCACGGCCGACTTCCTTCCCTAATCCGATGAGATCGATGACCTCACTGTCTGGTCTCCTTCCCCAAAACAACCCAACCCAACCCCTCTTCAATTTACATACACTAATGAGAAAGGTTGGTGAAATGTCAGAATGATCCCACTGCCACCAACACACATTTCGCGTAAGGACCGCGAGGACAAGATAAAGAGAAATCAGGGCTCACGCGGAAGCAAGTAGTCTGTCGGTTTTCTCTCGCTTCCTTTGCGACTAGAGGAATATAGCGAATATTTAGGAGAAGTACAAGGAACGCTCCGCTACCCACTGTATAGTGTCTTGCCGGCTGGGGTGGCACAGCGGTTCTAGGCGCTACAGTCTGGAACCGCACGACCGCTATGGTCGCAGGTTCGAATCCTGCCTAGGGCATGGATGTGTGTGATGTCCTTAGGCTAGTTAGGTTTAAGTAGTTCTAAGTTCTAGGGGACTGATGACCTCAGAAGTTAAGTCCCATTTGAACCATTTTTGTATAGTGTCTCGCGATTAGGTATGTACAGTATCTGTAACTGTAGATTGTTAAATACACTGTTACAAATTCAGCACCAATGAAGAGCCAGACAGTTATGGCACACACCTAGATAATCTCAAGATTTATAGTCTGTATATTTACATGTATATTCTAGGAATAATTACGAAGTGAGAATAGAGGGTACTTTTTGTTGTACTACAGATTAACTTTCCTTCTCATTTCATTCATGAGCGGACCGTAAGAAGCTTGACGTATTGTTCACGTCTTAAGTGGGGGTCTATTGGCCTCATTTTATCTGAGGGATGTTCGTATTTTATGTCCTGAAAATCTGTTCTTGCCGATTATCACAGGATGTGCGGCGACTTTCTTCGACTGTCTCCCAGTTGTGGGTTTTCATCACACGTGTCACACTCTCTCGTCAGTCGTAAACGTTTGCAACCATTCTTTTTGCCCCACTTAGTACACGCTTGTCAGTCCAACATAGACCTTTAGCACTAATTTTTTCAGACAACCTGAATTTCTTCAGCACTCTATCAATGACTCTGTGCTTTTCATTTTCTTTACATACAATTGCACTTATGCGGTCATTCTTTACACAGATATTCCCAGTTATTTGTATGAAATGGCTGTCGCTAACTGCGTCACATTAAATTATGTAGTCTAATGATAAGTACACTTTTGCGTTTTGTGAAGTGCACAACTTTCTATTTCTCAATATTAACCGCATGTAATGTTATCGACTAAGTTATAAATATACATCCTGAACATAAATTATTTTCTTACACTTCTCTGGGCAGCGCCACATATTCCTTCGTATGTGTTGATGGCACTCTGTCGAAAATAAAATTCCGCATTCTACATGCCAAGATATTTTCGATCAAATCGTAAATCTGGTTGAACTACCCGTCGGAACGCAGCTCCTTTAGACGGGATCGATGGGGTACTAATCAAGATCCTTGTCTTTGTGTTATAGAAAAATTATTTCCTTATCATTGCATGGAAACACTAAAACAAACTACGTTTCATTTGATGTAAACTGACAGTTGCCGTTCATCCTTTGAGTACCTAATGTGAAGTCGATGTACAGGATATTCCATTACAAGCTTCTAGGGGAGGGGGGGGTGGGGGGACGTGAGTACATAATATTTTGAACAGGAAATGTAATAGAACGACCCTACAGAGCGTCAAAACTATAGGTGCCTGTAAAAGAGTGTATGTGCAGGGTGACGACGTGATAATTTTAGAAACTTTCAAGGATGGTGGAGAGGGACTAACGTATCAATTTCAGATAAAGGTCCCCGTACCGGAAACCAGCGAATCGAAAGTTATAAGCGAATACTGTTCTGATAGCTCTGACAGTGCAATACACGTACCAGCCAGTCTGTTTAGCTAAAATCATAAGGTATGCAACTTTCAGAAGTGGTAATTTAGACCAAAAAATAAAAAATGTTTAGTAAACATGTGCTCCAAAATGCTGTGAGCACTTGTTCCTCATCTGTGCATTTTAGAGGACACCCTACATTCTTACCAATAACACTACCGGTACACGTATTCTACTGAACGATTTTCGTTTATAGCTTTCGACTCGTCCGTTTCCGAACGCGGGACCCTTACTTCAGATACATAAATTTGTCTTTCTCCATCATCTGTGAAAGTTTGTAACATCATCACGTAATCGGTCATTTACAGGCGTCGGCCCTTATAACTTTGACGCTCTGTAGCCGAATACCCTGTATGAAATAGCAAACTCTAGGAACGAAAGGTTTGAATTACTATGACAGCACATCAGCGACCTTATAATCTAAAGGTCGCGATGTTGCTAATCGATATCAGAAGCGAGATGTAAGGAAGACCAAATTTGTAGGGAAACTGGAAGCAGTATAGTTAAATCACTGAACTATGAGTGCTTCTTCGAAGGTTCTATGGACCAATTAGAGTGGTATCGAGTATTCGTTCTAGTGATCTATGGCTTACGGTTGGCACCAGGGCATCGAAGCCAAACCCTAGGACCTTGTGATGACATTGTCTGCCGATGATTTGTAGAATGCATTTTATAATTCTGTGGTCGCTATCACCTAATTTCTTAGATCTATTAAACTTCAGTATTAGGTTTAGAGCTACTCGCCTCAATAGTACAGCAGAAGACCTGAGAAAACGCAGCTCCTGTGAAATCTCTTTAACAGAACGGTGTAACTGTGCTAGTTGTCGGAATCACGCCGAATTTCAGTTAATCAGTTCTGTCCATTGCCTGGTCCTGGAGGCATCAACACCACGTAACTGATGGTGTTGACGATTTGTGCTCGTGTACCTACAAATTCATATGTTTCGCAGGCAATCTACTAATACCAAATCAGAGTAATAAAAGTGAAAATTCAAGAAAAATAATTCTGAATAATGGTGTAAAGCAGCAGTGTTTCAGATTATTATCTCTGTTGTTCAACGTGTAGGTCGGAGAAACAATTAAGTAAAAAAATGGTTCAAATGGCTCTGAGCACTATGGGACTTAACATCTATGGTCATCAGTCCCCTAGAACTTAGAACTACTTAAACCCAACTAATCTACGGACAGCACACAACACCCAGCCATCACGAGGCAGAGAAAATCCCTGACCCCGCCGGGAATCGAACCCGGGAAACCGGGCGTGGGAAGCGAGAACGCTACCGCACGACCACGAGATGCGGGCAAACAAGGAAGACAGATTAGTGGAAAAAACAGGCTGCATAATTGGCCCAAAATATAGGTTAAGCAGATTCAGAGCAAGGGAGAGAGTGGTGAAGGGTAGTAGAAAGCTTAAAATTAGAAATGGAAACGACACAGCGGGTTAGGAATATAACAATAGGAAGATTTCTCGTATGTAGGAAGCTGTTACGATTAACGTCACAGTACGGCATATTGCACGCAAAATAAATGTCAGCTACGCAATTCCAGCTGGCAGTACTAGGAAAAGTCATGATGTTTATGCAAGCCACAGTGCATACTGCTTTACTCACGTAGACATGTTCAGAATTGATCATTCGGACGCAAAGTTGAAGTAAGTTATACGTCCCAGAAGTGAAGTCCGACTTTAGAGCGCTGGCTTGTAGGACAGCTTCTGGCTAGTAAATACTTTTACATTATAATAGATAACTTGATGCCCGATCGAAGGTAGCTCGATGAACACTGCTTGGTAACGCGTTGATAATTCGTGGATTTCTGCTAAAGTTCTAGAGTTCACTGACGAGACCGAACTGCTTAACGCGATGCCACGGTCGTCATGTTACGGGGGGCCGTACAGGCTCTTAAATACCAGCCGAGCAGGAGGATACGTCCCGCTCCATTTCCGTAAGCGTGACCGGTGTAAGGAAGCAGTGCGGCAGGGCAGGCGCCGCCGGGCTAAGTTGGCACCTTGCACGAGCCAGACCATAATCCTCTTGAGGTTGCAGCACTTCTGTCCGTGTCTGCTTGCAAATAGACTGGATTTCGGGAGCGTCCGCCATGAGCAAATCAATTCCTATTCTTATTTCCCGGACATGTTCCACTGGTTTGAGCTTCATCTGTTGACTCTTACTATCTCTAACATGAAAAATACTCTTTAGTACATGGACAAATATAAATCTGAGCTTTTAAGGCAATATTTACAAACTTGTAAAACAAAGCTTTGTATATACATACCATATTGCCACGTGCTGTGGTTTTACTGGATTGTTAGGTTTTTAACTGCAATTGTTTTCTCTCACAGTTTGTCATTTGCAACCGTATAGAATTTAATACTGAACAGTTAATTACTTCGAAATTTCACAAATGGGAATGTTATGATTAGGCCTAGCATAAACTAATTCTATGTGGAAGTGTGTGTGTATGTGCATGTGTATTTCTTTGCAAAATGTTTCAGTTACTTTTTCTGGTTTTCCCATTATCTTCACTGTGAAGACCTACATTAAGTAACTTTCACTGCCGCTGACTACAAACTACAGAAACAAGATGGCGGACAGATAAAGAATTGCATATTCTCTGGGCGGGACTTTCGAATTGATGTCATGTGTATCAGCCATTGTGTGTACGTCTATGTGTGTGTGTGTGTGTGTGTGTGAGAGAGAGAGAGAGAGAGAGAGCGAGAGAGAGAGAGAGAGAGAGTGAGTGAAGAGGGAGAGGGTTTTGGGGTGTTCTTGTGTTGGTGTTGTCTATAGTTCTTTGAGGACAGAGAAGAGAGTTCATTTACAGAGAACTGTGCATTTATTTATTATTTGTTTTCCCTCAACTGTACCTTTTTGTATTTGATAGTTTTCTTCAATTATTACCTTTTGTGGGAGCTATTACTGCATTTGAGAGTTTCAGATCAGCTTTGTTGCTTGTCGGGTTGTGATTCATGTCTATGAGATATTCAGCAAATGTAGAATAGCATCTGTTACTTTTTAATGTTCTTCTGTGTTATATGTATTTCGTATTAAGCCTTCTGCTTGTCTGTCCTATATATATTGATTTGCAGACCTGGCGAGTCACTTAGTAAATAACGAATGTGTTGTTCATCTGTGTTTGTATCACTAGCCCTTTGTTTAGTCTGTACCGAGTTGTCTGTGGTGTAGGCTATTTTCTGTCCTTGTTTTATGAGAATTTTGCCTGTTCTGTGGGCTGCTTTGTTGTAAGTGCGCGTGTTCCATTTGCTTATTGTTATGGGTGTTTCTCGTTCCTGTGTGCTTGTGTGTTTGTTCTGTGTCTTTGCGTTCGGTGCGTTTATGTTCTTTCACAAGGAATTACCTTTTGTTACGAGTAACCAAATCACTCCCAGCCGTAAAATTTCGAAGTAAATAACAGTTCTACACTAAGTTCGAAATGGTTGCAGATGACAAACTGTGAAAGAACACAACTTCAATAAAAACACTAAAACGCCTGGAAAACTGCAACATGTGGTAACGTGGTATACACACCATGTGATCAAAAGTATCCGGACACCCCCAAAAACTTACGTTTTCCATATTATGTGCATTTTGGTCACACCTACTGCCAGGTGCTCCACTGCCAGCGACCTCAGTAGTCATTAGACGTCGTGAGAAAGCAGAATGGGGCGCTCCGCGGGACTCACGGACTTCGAGCGTGGTCAGGTGATTGGGTGTCACTTGTGTTGTACGTCTGTATGCGAGATTTCCACCCTCCTAAACGTCCCTAGGTTCACTGTTCCGATGTGATAATGAAGTGGAAACGTGAAGGGACACGTACATCACAAAAGCATAAACGCCGACCTCGTCTGTTGACTGACAGAGACAGCCGACAGTTGAAGAGGGTCGTAATGTGTAATAGGCAGACATCTATCCACACCATCACACAGGAATTCCAAACTGCATAATGATCCACTGCAAGTACTATGACAGTTAGGCAGGAGGTGAGAAAACTTGGATTTCATTGTAGAGCGGCTGCTCATAAGCCACACATCACGCTGGTAAATGCCGAACGACACTTCGCTTGGTGTAAGGAGCGTAAAAATTGTACGATTTAACAGTGGAAAAACGTTGTGTGGAGTGACGAATCATGGTACACAACGTGGCGATCTGATGGCGGGGTGTGGGTATGGCGAATGCCAGGTGAGCGTCATCTGCCAGCGTGTGTAGTGACAACAGTAAAGGCGATGGTGTTACGGTGTGGTCGTGTTTTTCATGGAGGGGGATTGCACCCCTGGTTGTTTCGCGTGGCACTATCACAGCACAGGCCTACATTGATTTTTTAAGCACCTTCTTGCTTCTTGCTTCCCACTGTTGAAGAACAATTCGGGGAGGGTGATTGGATCTTTCAACACGATCAACCACCGGGCCTGTTCATAAAGCACGGCCTATGGTGGAGTGGTTACACGACAATAACATCACTGTAATGGACTGGCCTGCACAGAGTCCTGATCTGAATCCTACAGAATACCTTTGGAATGAAACTTCCTGGCAGATTAAAACTGTGTGCCCGACCGAGACTCGAACTCGGGACCTTTGCCTTTCGAGTCTCGGTCGGGCACACAGTTTTAATCTGCCAGGAAGTTTCATATCAGCGCACACTCCGCTGCAGAGTGAAAATTTCATTCTGGATACCTTTGGAATGTTCTGGAACGCCGACTTTGTGCCAGGCCTCACCTATCGACATCGATACCTCTCCTAAGTGGAGCACTCCGTGAAGAATGGGCTGACACTTCTCAGGAAACCTTCCAGCTCCTGACTGAACGTATGCCCACGAGAGTGGAAGCTGTCATCAAGGCTAAGGGTGGGCCAACACGTTATTGAATTCCAGAGTTACCGATGGAGGGCACCACGAACTTGCAAGCCATTTTCAGCCAGATGTCCGGATAATTTTAATCGCATAGAGCAGGGCTTCCCAACGTGTGGTCCGCGTACCCCTTAGGGGTCCGCCGGCTCTTTCTAGGGGGTCCGCGGCAACCTTTCACCAAATCGCGTAAAATAACGAATAAAATTATTGAATAAAATGTGATAATCAAATTCATCACAATTTTTTTTCGTGTGAAAAACATATGTCCTTTTACTTCAGGTCGTATTCTCAAGCAGTCTTTGCGGTTCCTAAGTGAGAAAGCATACACAGTTTAGTGCCGGAGAATGCGGCTTCTTTGATCAACTGTTTCGCAACAATACGGGGGTCGTTTGAGCGACTGCTCACGGCGCTAGATGCGCTGCAACCTTTTAGGCATGCGCGGAGCGAGCTTTGTCGACCAATCATAGAGCTCGCTGGCACGTATGCGGCCCCAGGCATCATTAAATGTTAAAATTGCTTTGTCAGTGCACTACCTATTTCATAAGTCGATTTTTGACCAGTTCATTACTTCTAACATGGATCGGTGGCTGAAGTCAGGATCATTGAAGAAGGGTGCCGTTTCTCCATCGCCTTCACAACAAGGGATGTTTCCAGTTGATGTCAATGAGGAGGGAAATGAATGAGGAGAGAGGACGACCAAAGGAAGAACAATCACAAGAAGCTCCACAGCCGGATTTATTATGTGAAAACGCTGCAAGTACTCCATTGGTGACAATATCCTGTGAAAGTGGAATAACCAAGAAGCGTAAGTTCATCGAAAGCTATTTAGAAATGGGCTTTATGGAGAAAAGGGAAGATAAAGCTCACTCTGAAAATTGTGCGCGAGTCCTTCCAAACAATTCAGTGGTTATTTAGAAGGTACTCACCCGGATTTCCAGGCTAAAGACATCGATTTTTTCAAAAGGAAGAGTGCTTAACTAGCTGCTTCTCAGCATTGCATGAAAACTCATGCAAAAACAATTAATGAAAATTCATTAAAAGCTTCTTTCTTAGTTAGTTACCGAGTGGCAAAAACAGGCAAAGCTCATACCATTGCAGAAAATCCCATAAAGCCGTGTGTTATTGTTTCTTGCATGCTAGACGAAAATGCAGTAAAGCTTGTATCGTCTGTGCCATTATCAAACAATACTGTCAAGAGACGCATTGTTGACATGTCAAATGATGTGAAAGACACTCTTGTTTCTCGCATCCAACACAATTCATTTTCTCTGCAGACAGATGAATCCACTGATGTTGCAGGATTAGCGATTTTATTGTCCTTTGTCCGTTAAGAATATTCTGGATGTCTTGAGGAGAACCTCTTATTGTGCAGACCACTACCTGCCAACACAACAGGTGCTGAAACATTCCGTCTATTGGATGATTTTTTAAGGACTAACGAAGTTTCATCGTCTAATTGCACAGATGTGTACAGATGGTGGCAAAAGCTATGACGGGTCCTACAGTCGGAGCAATAACGAAAATAAAAGAAAACGCCAAGAACTGCACCAGTAGTCACTGTGCTCCCCACAGATACGCTTTAGCTACGTTCAAGAAAGTCTTAGACGAATCCTTTCAAATCGTTAACTACATAAAATCAAGGCCGTTGAAGTCAAGACTATTCACAATACTGTGTGAAGATGTGGGAAGCCTTCATCGTTCCCTGCTTCTCCACACAGAAGTGAGGTGGCTCTCACGTGGGAATGCACTCTCTCGGTTGTACGAATTAAGATTGGAAGTCTTAGCTTTCCTTTTGGAGCATAATTCCAAATTAGCATACCTTATTAATGACGATAATTGGCAGTGTATACTTACTTACTGTTCAGATATTTTCTCCAAAATGATCGAAAGGATATTTCACTCCAAGGGCAAATTGAAACAAAGGTCACTGCTATCGACAAAGTTCGAGGAAGAGGAAAATCAATTTTTGAGTAGAGAGTGTCGAGGAGGGGGAGGTCGAGTGCTTTCCTCTTCTCAAGGAGTTTTTGAAAAACAAAACATAGGCGCTAGGGGAAGAATAAGTTTCATCAAATCCTGGAACATCTCCGAAGCTTGATGTAATTGTTGGAGCGTTCTTTCCCAACAGCTGAAGATGAGAAGCTGCAGAAATACGAATGGCTGGTCAACCCATTCACTGTATACAAAATGCCGAACATTCTATCATCAAATGAATATGAGTTGTTGATAGAAATTGCGACAGACCCTACCTTGAAATCAAAGTTTTGACATTGACGATTACTCACACTTTTGGATCCATTTGTATAACAAGAAATACTACCCCCTTGTTGAAAAGGCAAAACGTGTACTTCTTCCGGTTGCCACAACATACATGTGAGAAACTGGTTTCTCGATCTATGCTGCCCACAAAACTGAGTACCGAAGCTGTCTAGATGCGGAACCAGACATCCGTCTCCAGTTGTCAAGAACTGAACCCAAATTTTCAAAATTGTATCAGCAGAAGCACCCTCAACCATAACATTAGGATTCCATTATTATTCCTACAGACTCATCTATAGTAAAGAAGAAAGCATTTTTCTTCGTAGATGCTCAGTGAACTTGCCTGAACTATAACTCTGTAGGAATTTTGTTTCTGTCTTCTATCATTTATTAATTGATTTGTGTTGGCATTGATAGTTTTGTTACGAAAATTAAAATGATCCCTAAAGTTAATTTATTTTCTTTATAATATATTCCGTCGTCTTAGTTGAAAATATGGCCTGCCTATACTTAAGTTACAATTACTTGCTATTACTCTGACACTATATTGTGGCAACTGGCTGCGAGCGTAAACAAATGAGGACTTTTCACGTGCCACCTTGTAAAAGGTAAACCCCCTCTGCCAGAATTGTTTCCTTTGAGAAAAAAAGTCTTCTGTTCTGTGAAATGCTTTGTCTTCTTATATACAAATAAAAGAGTCTATTTGTTTGTTTCCTGATTTGTTTACAGTATAGGCTGACTGCCACGAAATAGTGTCCAAGTAGTAGTTGAGGTTGTCGGCTGTGGCTAAACTGTTGCCACGCCACCTGCCAGTTGACAGCTACCAACTGACAGTACACTGTTGCAACGCCGCGTGCTAGCTGCCAGCTATGGACTAACAGCTGCCGTTCAGTAGATACGCAAAGACGTAAAAACAACTAGACTTTCCGAGCTGTTTACATGGGCACGAAAATCGATTGTGGAACTGGAAAACGGCTTTATAAAAGCAGATTTCCAGAATCGATTTTGAAGTGTTTACCTGACCAGCCAGAAGCGGAACTGGGACATCGGCTTACAAAATCCGGTTTTGGAAACGCATGTAAACTGGGTGAATGTATTCCCACACATTGCACAACAGATGTCACAATAGTTCTTTAAAGGCAATTCCTTGGCCTCTTTTCTTTCGTGATGTGTTTGTATCCCGAATCATGGGTCTGCCTTTTTTCTTCACAGCCGCGAGGAATGGCCGCGCAGTGTAGGGCGCCATGTCGTCGTGGATTGCGCGGCCGCTCCCGCCGGAGGTTCGCGTCATCCCTCGGCCATGTGTGTGTGTGATTGTGTGTGTGTGTGTGTGTGTGTGTGTGTGTGTGCGTGTGAGTTTGTGTGTGTTTTGTCCTTAGCGGAAGTTAAACTTAGGTTAATAGTGTGTAAGACTAGGAACACATCACCTCAGCAGTTAAGTTCCATAGGCTTTACATACATTTGAACATTTTTCTTCGGATTTCACGAAAAACCACAAACACACACACACACACACACACACACACACACACATACACACACACGACTGTTACGAAATATGCATGCTCCTTACACAACAGTAGCCAAACAGTGGAAGTGAACAGACCACAAGCGGCAGCTTGTCAACAGCGAACATTTTGGACGTGACGTTGATTGCTCTTGGAGGAAGGCAGCTCCAACATGTGAAATGTCAATTACCAAGTAATTTGAAGCAGGCTATAGTATGTTGAACAAAGGGAGTAAATCCACTAGTGAATGTCTGGATACAGTGGGAATTCAAATTGGATCGTTAATTTCAAGTTGTTTTCATTCATCTCGCTCGATCATCATCATCATGTCTAAACCAAAGACTATTGATACTTCGCGGGGGGGGGGGGGGGGGGGTCATTGAGAACGTGGCACTTGCATTAAGAAGCTTTCAGTTCCCATGGGTGTCGCGCAGAAATTTAAAGTTACTGTGCTCTTGACTGACTAGGGGTCCGCCATGGATATTCGACTGAAGAAGGGGTCCGCCAGCTGAAAAGGTTGGGAAGCCCTGACACAGAGTATAGAAACTTTGCTTTTCAAATTTGTGAATATTTAGTGCCGTTGGGCCTTCCAATGCCTGTTCGGACAGAGAGTTTTAAATAATCTCTTTAACTTTATATGTGTACGAGTAGTAAAGAGCATTTTCCGTGTTATACATTGATAATAAAGTCCCTCTGGTGACGCTGCAACTTCAGCAGTCTGACAAACAAAAATAAAATTTGGTGCTAACTTTGAATTTGATTTTAAAAAAAAAATATTGCTCTTTCTACTTTAAGACAACTTGGTTTAAAAATTGTGTTTTGCCGAAAACAGATCCTCTCCTAAAACCAACTATAAACTTATGGTCGTGCTGTTAACCTCTGTCGTGTAGGCAACCCTGCAGTCATGGCTGTAACACGGAAAAGCATAAGCCCTAGGAAACAGCAATAGCAAGGTTACAGTGGCTCGCCAGTATCAGAAGCAGGATGATACTAGAGGTGAAAGCATTCTTCAATAAAAGACCTATACTGGTGTAAGATGTTGGTATGGGAATGAAGAAGAAAGTCCTGGAAGTATAAGTGTAGGGCATAGCATTTTAATAGAAGTGAAAGGTGACCTGTTGCAAATCTGGAGAAGAAGAAACTGGAATCATTTGAAATGTAGCTCTCTTATGAATGTTAGAAAGTACACGGACAAGTGAAGTGAAGAAATACTACGAAGTCGATGGAAGATCGGTACCAAAACAAGGGGCCGGCCGGTGTGGCCTTGCAGTTCTAGGCGCTTCAGTCTGGAACCGTGTGACCGCTACGGTCGCAGGTTCGAATCCTGCCTCGGGCATGGATGTGTGTGATGTCCTTAGGTTAGTTAGGTTTAAGTAGTTCTAAGTTCTAGGGGACTGATGACCACAGATGTTAAGTCCCATAGTGCTCAGAGCCATTTGAACCATTTTGAACCAAAACAAGGGATAGATTCGTGGGACATATTTTACGACGTTTAAGAATAGCTGACGTGTTGCTAGATGGAATAACGAAGTGCAAAATAGTCAGAATGGCCACAGACTATAAAGTGCTAAACTGACTGTAGGGAATGTTGGGTGAAGTAGTTACTTGAGATGGAAAGAGTAAATCGAAGCTACGAGAAGATGGAGAACTTGGAAGGAATGCGTGGCATATCATCACACACAGCACGTACTGTAGAATATATAGTGTTGTTCTAGTAATTTATTTGGCAGTCTTACTCGTCACAAAGCGTCTGTGGTCTTTGTGAAGGACGCCGCGCTGAGTCCACAGGGCGGACAGTGAGTGTTTTCTCGCTCCAGCCCCTCTCTGGCCCACGGAGTGGAGGTCGTAAATCAAACGGCGTTAGGCCGTCATCTCCTGGCCCCTCCACAGCGCCCGCCCAACGCCCGAGGGCGCTTCTGCAGACTTGGGGAACAGTTGCTTTGTCTCAATACGGCGTCCGTACTTGAGGACGCCCTCCAGCGGCAAATTCAGGTTCACAGTTTCTGTAGCCACGAGGTAGGTGAAAGCTTCTCACAGTGGCCTAATATATTTTAACTAAAGAGGTCCATGGAAATAACGTGGTGATTTATCTTAGGAGTCTAGCAGTAGCCGTTAAATATTTATGGTTGTGTTACAATAATTTATTGTATCTCCCATACGGAAGACTAAGCGTAGAGTCTACACCTATCGCAATAAAGTATTAACAAAGAAATAAATGATGTGATATCAAACTGAAAAAGAAAAATGTGTAAATAACCACAAATTGGAAGCGCACCGTTTTAGAACGACCACCTGTCATCGAAGAGTATGCGAAAATGTGTGCAGTTAAAGTACAATGATCTAGATAGTAACTGTTATGCCAAAGAACGCAGTTAGTAATGAAATTAGCTGAAGATAGTGGTTTGAGATGATCGGTCATAATGGGGTACATTTTAAATTTTAATTCAAGGCGGCTTACGTTAGATGCGAATTTCTTGTAACGTTTCTGGGTAAAGCTTGAGCAGTAAACCAACTACGTGAAACTTATCGTAATTCCATGAATTCGTTAATATAATAGTCTATAATCCAGAATCAAATCTCCGTTAATATAATCAACATGTGGTCTCTGTTTATTTACACTGACGAAAACAAACTCAACACAAAGAAGGTGTAGGTGTGTTTCTACATCTGAGAGGCGATGTGTAGTAAGCTTCGCGTCAGTCACATAAGAGTGACGCTAGTAGCTCCACTATGTGAATACAAATCAGGTTTGCTTTAAATGCACGCTCTAACGGTCGTGAGCCTCAGCTGCCTTTGAGATTGGATGTGGTGAGTTGATGTTAGTCAGCAATGTCTTTAAGGCGACAAAAAACGCCATTATAGGCACCTCACTGAGTTTGAACAAGGTCGTGTAACACGATTACGAGAAACTGGGTGTTCCTTCTGAGATATTGCACAAAGATTTGGCAGGAATGTAACCACTGTACATGATTGCTGGCAGTGATGGTCACGAGAATGTATGGTCACGAAAAGAGTAGGTTTCGGACTGTCATGTAGTACTGACTAGAGGGGAGACCATCGTATTCGGCGTATTGGTCTGGCGCATCGTAACAGCATCCGCAGTAGGAATTCGAGCAGGAGTTGGCCCCATAGTGACACATCAAACTGTTGCAAACAGGTTACTTCAAATATAGCTTCGAACCAGCCGCCGTGTAGTGTGCGTTCCACTAACCCCAAACTACCACCGTTTGCGACATCAGTAGCGTCAAACGAGAGCTCATTGGAGGGCAGGATGGAGATGCGTTGTGTTCTCTGATGAAATCTGGTTCTGCCTGGATGACAATGATCGCCGTGTGTTGGTTAGGAGGAGCCAGCTTGAGGGGCTGCTACCAACCTGTCTGCATGCTAGACTCATTTGACCTACAACAGGTGCAATGGTCCGTGTACGATTTCCTATGACAAAATGAGCACTTTCGTAGTTGCCCCACACAACCTGATTGCAAATTTGTACATCAGTGTAGTAATTCAACCTGTTGTGCTGCTATTCGTGAACAGCATTACAAGGGGTATTTTCCAACAGAATAACACTCTTCCACATACAGCTGTTGTATCCCAACATGCTCTAAGGAGTGTCGACATGCTGCCTTGCCCTGCTCGATCACCAGGTCTGTCTCCAATCGAGCACATGTGGGACATCATCGGACGACAACTAGAGCGTCATCCGCAAACAACATTAACCGTCCCTATATTGACCGACAAAGTACAACTGGTACGTAACTTCATCCGACGAACTGACATTTGGCACCTATACAACACAATGCATGCACTTTCGCAAGCTTGCATTCCACATTCTGGTGGATACCCCGGTTGTTAATGTAACTGCATTTCACATTTGCAATGGATTATCTCGCGCTTATATTAACCTAGTCCAGCAACATTAATCACTTAAATATGTCACTTAGACGAATGTATCCCCGAATTTTCATTATTCTGCATTAATTATTTGTTAGTGTTTCGATTTTTTCCATCAATGTATTTATCGTAGGGAGACAATAGCAAATACTAAGAAACCCATACAACTTCCAGTTATATATTTAAGGATTTAGGCACGAAGCTAACATATTTAAATTCTGAAAATTAATAATTCAATAATACTAAA
This sequence comes from Schistocerca cancellata, assembly GCF_023864275.1. Taxonomy (NCBI): domain Eukaryota; kingdom Metazoa; phylum Arthropoda; class Insecta; order Orthoptera; family Acrididae; genus Schistocerca; species Schistocerca cancellata. Next base: position 140,832,639 of record NC_064630.1, on the reverse strand, counting down.
AGGGGAAACTATTACTACAAAATTGGGACTGTTAATTAAAACTGATACATTTAATCAGAGTTCAACATCTAGTGCATGAAGGCAATTGATAGCCAAGGGAGCAACATTAGTGATAAGACTGAAGAGCCCCGGATACTTTCTCAGAGGCAGTCTCTTGCAGTATGCTGAACGGTTTGTTCTTGGGCAACATAGCCGCAGGCTGACGAGTTTCGAAGAATTGCAACTGATGTGATCGTTCTTATCTTGTTCAGTCTTGTCCACTTACATCTCTTCAGATCAAATCCTGGTAGCTTGGCATACGGATCTTGAGTAGCTTGGTGTTTCATTGTTGCATAGCTTCATCTCTTTCACCACTCTGCTTGAAGTCGAACTTCTTACTGTTTTTCCCGTTAGGCCACAATGGAGTGCGTGTTATGAAGCGGTCTGGAGGAGGGTAATTTAAGACTGTATGAACTGGAAGGTCTTGGTGCTAAATGGAGTGATGGAGCTTCCTCCATTCTCGACTGGTTGCTTCTTGGTGAAGCAATTCAGATAGTGGAATATTTCTGATGGTGTGCAGCCAAGGGATAAGGGTGAATTTTAGTGTACCCGTAGTAATTCTCACTTAATCATTCATATGGATGTCTAGTTTCCTTGTACGAGCCCTGAGTTGCCAAACTGAGCACAATATTCCCCTATGGGACTTACTAGCTTCAAAGCTGCAGTCCGTATAATGGATGCTTCAGTACCCAAGGATGTGCCAGCCAGTTTCCTTATGTTGTTGTTTCGGGTCTTTTGCTTTTGGCTAGTGTTTTCCATGTGCCATTTATATGTTAAAGATCTATCGAGTTAGACACCAGGGTATTTAGGCTGGAAATATCTTCTAATCATTTGTTGACAAAAGTTCACATTGAGCTGTTGGTTTGTAGTTCTGCTGGTGAAGTAGAATGCGCAGACTTCTGTCTTGGCTGTGATTGGTATGAATGTCCGTGTTTCTAATATGTGTTGAGACTTCCTAAGTAAGGTTGAGAGCTACTAATAATGAAATCTAAGAACACATTTTCTGATTTTTGTTAATATATAGAGAGCATTGGAACTTTAAGCTAAGAAGTACGATCATTGTGAACTAAGATAGCAGCGCGAAACAAAAATAAAATAGAAATTTAATTTCAAATATAATTTTTTCTCTAACCACGTTCTTTACAGAAAATTCACGAAATTTCAGCCTCCAACATTGATACAAAGTTTATATCGTCGAAGAAATGTTCGGTGCACCGGCCCAGAAATTCCTGTCATGTTGCGAATAACTCTTACAGACAAACTTCAGGTTTTTCGTCGCTAATTAGCTGCCTCTTTAATGGTCGAAGCTTGACAACGGTCGGTTTCCGATCTGTGTTTATTCGGAAAGTTTTTCTCCATGCCACGGCCCTTACGCTACTCAAACTTTACCGTCAGCTTGTTTTCCTCCAGTCTGTACATATTTCTGAAAGGATCAGTACATTTCATGCACAATGTTCTTTGTAAATAATATTAGCCATCTTCTGTACTGTTCCATTCCCGTACTGTTCTTCAGACTGCAGGAGAACGTAGTAAATCGAGTGAGGAGGCACTAATGACTGACTTACATAAACTCTAGCTTCTACATCATTACACTATAGCTTATTCTTCTCGAGACACTAACTGGCCGAATGGTCGGAGTAAGTTGCCGGGTTATTATGACCAATGACTCAATTGTCAGACAGGTGCCGCTTTTCACAGAAACGCACATGACCGTGTTCTTACTCTGGGATAATCGTTGAGTGCTGATGTTGTATTTAAGAAACGACCTCGAATATTGTGAGCATCCGGTAAGCAGAAGTCGTGATACCAATGTGTTACCTGTATCCGTGGTCTTACTCCTTGTGGAGTCTCTGTACTTTATTCATCCAACGCGTTTTTCCTTCAGATACCTTTCCTGACATTTTAAGCAAATGTTCGTGAAAAAGTAATTCGTTAAGGAGTATAGTTCTTGAATGACAAGAATTCTGAAACAGTGCCGAGTCCCAGCTACAGTCGGATGCAAAAATCAGTCATACGTTTATTCTTCTTTAAATTACTGTGAAACGTTGGTGCAAATATCTATTCAACCAATAGTTATGGCTTCTCTCTTCAACGTCAGTTTTTGTGTTGCTTTTAAAAACTATGAAAGAGAGAGAGGGGGAGGGGTGAGGGGAGAGGAGAGGAGAGTGTAAGACGTTTCCTCCACTCTAGAGATAAAATCATGATCGTTACAAACCGATCTCGCACCCTGCCCTGTTACCCAGAGTTTGCTACTCATTATAGGTTGATAAAATCCGAAATGCGTAGTGGACATCGACTAGTAGCAAGTGCCAAGTGGACGGAAGAATCTACATACATATATATTCAGCAAGCCAGCACGCAATACGTGGCGAAGTGTTCCGTGTACCACTACTGGTCATTCCTTTTCTTGTTCCAGTCGCAAATGGAGCGAGGGAAAAACGACTGTCCATATGCTTCCGTACGACGCCTAATTTCTATCGTTTTCGTGGTCCTTGCTCGAAATGTACGTACGTTCACTCTGAATTCAGCCCAAAGTGCCGCTTCTCTAAATTTTCTTTGTATTTCGCGAAAAGAACATCGGCTACTCTTCAATGATTCCCACTAGAGTTCTAGGTATTTCTCTGTAACATTTGAATATTGCTCGAACCTACTGGTAAGAAATCTAGAAGCACGCCCCTGAGGTGCTTCGACGCGTTCTTTCAGTCGGAGATGGAGGGGACCCCAGACTCTCGAGCAGTTCTCAAGAAAGAGTTGCACTAGTGTTTTATAGCGGTCTCCTCTATATACGACTTACACTTTCCTAGAATTCTCTCAATAAACCGGAGAAGACCATTCGCCTTCCCTACTACCGATCTTAAGAACTCGTTCCATTTCCCATCGTTTTGCACTTTTACGGCTACTAGAGTTCACATATTGTCATTTTGTCATTTGGGGATAGGTAATGGAGCTGTTGACGACAGAAAATGAAGTGCGAAGTGGAGAAATCGGAACGTTTCCGACATGTTCTCTTGAACTCAGACCGAAGAATATTTCGGAAAAGTTCCGATTTCCCCACTTGGCACTTCTTTTTCTGGCACCAGCGGAGGCAGCCAGAAACTTTTGCGCCTTGTTCGTAGGTAATGCCATTGGACAGACCACGAAAAGAAAATAGTTTTCTCGTTTTAAGGGGGACAGTTTAGACATTAAAGACTCCCTACGTTCATGAACACCTTCAGGGTTTGGTGAAGATCGTTTGAACGCATTAATCCACAGTAATCCACGTCAGTGCACTCGAGAACTGGCAAACGTGATGATGTGAGATCATTACATCATCGTGCGACATTTGTGAGCCATGGGGAAGGTTCAAAATAGGGTATACGGATACCGAATCCTCTAAGCGAAAAACACAAAAGTATTAAGATATACTGCTGGAGACATATTAAAGCAGATGAGAAGGTAAAAATCCTAATTATAGTCCTGGAAAAAAAAGCTGATCTGCGAAACGCGTTTGACTCCCTGAACTAATTCAACTTAAGAAATATAGAGCAACTCGTGTTCTATCGCATTATTCATGAAAGGTGATTTCATCAGAAACACCAGCACTAATTCGCACAAAATCGGTCACGTGGAACAAATTTAACATTCAGAACGCAAGCTTCAACCACATTTGCGACATAAGGCTCTACACTTATGCATTTGCTGAAAGCATCCGATACGAAATGTCATTGTCAACTCATAACAGTTAACAGAAACAAAAACACGTCATACGATACATCGTTCCACATAAGCTTAACGTGAAGTCAAACGTTTCTTGTCAGTTAAAACGCAATATGTTGTCCCAAAAGGCGAAGCTGCACGAGGTGACTTTCATCACAAATGTAAACCACAGTGCGTCTCTACCTGCTCGTCATCCATCTCTATCCTATATCGTTACTGGTGGCGAGAAATGCTGTCTCTCTGCTAACATAAGAAAAAGAAAAGAATAGTTGAGCCCAAGAAAAGCAGCAACTCTCCGTACAAACACTTGCGCACATCCTCAAAAGATAATGTTATGCATATGGTGGAACAGTAACTGTGTGATGTGCTACGAACTGCCTCCCCGAGGTGTAACCATACTGCTGACATTTATTGTCGATAACTAAGACATCTTGCAGAAGCAGTGCTAGAACAACAGCCAGGAAGCCTGCGTTTCACCTTTTCCGCTCCCTACCGAACAACACTGAAGGAACTTTCTTTCCCGAAGAAAATGCCCTCCGAACATGGTTCGACGAGTTCTTCGCCTCAAAACCAAGTGATTTCTACAGTCGTGGAATCGAGAAATTGGTCCAGCGTTGGCAAACTGTTCTACAATAAACAGTGAAGGAGAATATATTATTGATGACTTAAGTCTCTTTTGCATGTACCTGTTGTGTTATTAAACGCATGGAAAATGCTACGAACTCATGTACCAACTCAATATTTGATCTATGTGACTGTGTGAAGAAGCACATCACTAACACCGGATATTAACTTACATTTGTTTACATTTATACCTACCTGCTATTCATCGCAGCAAACAGATAGTCTGTCGTGCTGTATCCTCCTACAGTCACTCAACAACGACACTCTCCCACACCCTACAGCATCATTAACAGACTGTCGTAGATTTCTGCTGCTTGTCGCTATTCTCTTTGCAATCAAACAACCAAATGGCTCTCGTTTCTAAAAGCCTCTCCTAGGGACGTAATAGCAAGTGATAATAAATTAGATAAGAGAATCTGCGTTTATTTCTGAACGTCGAATCCATTTACGTACATGAATTCATTGTCTTCACCTCCAGTACTCGAGCTGATACTCGGTGGTGTGGTCCAGAACGTAAGTTATTAACTATTTTACTACGAATAATGCCTTAACTCCAGTAACCAGGAGCGTCAGTTGAATCTTCCCCCTCATCCACGTGTTCTCGATACAGAGGGGTCGATGCACCGACGTAAATTACGGGCGTTAGGGGCTGCAGGGGTGGGGGGGGGGGGGCTGAATGGGCGAACATCAAAGGCCGACTCCAGCGTCGAGCTGCGCCCTCCACAAACATAGGGGCAGAGGGACCCGCGAGATATGTCCACAGGTGGACGCCGCCAGCTGCTGTTAAGCGCTCGGCCCACATTTGCCGCTTACGTGGGATACACGTCCAGAGAGCTTCAATTCGTCCAACGACTCACATGCTTCAATTGTCAATGATACAAGCGAAATGTCGAGCTTGCCAATGGTCTTCCGCAAGAGCTTGTGCAAGATGTAAGGTTTCTTCCTTATTTTTAGTTTTCGGGGAAAGTGATGTAAACTCCATTTTCTTTCGATGTGTCGTACTTCATATTTGTATTCTGGATTTTTTTCAGACACAGGGTTTCAATAGTCGGTATGTTACGCAACGTAGTTTCTGAATACACGCAATGTGAACTTTCGATGCTATCAGTACTGTCGTTACTGTAGCATCCTAAGAGAAGCCAGTGAGTGAGTCGTTTTTGTCATGCTACTGAACGGTCTGGAAATATAATTTGTTACAAATTCATTTGAGAGGTGAAGATTTCCAGGTACTGTTGTTGTTGCACTGCTTGCTTAAGTGTGTAGTTTACGATGAGCTTGGGAAACGGAAAGCTTTAGTAGGATTTTTCTTTATTGGTTTGGGTTAGTTAGATTCGTTCTAGTTTGTTCCCAACCAAAAAGTTATAAAAAACATAATCCGTTAATTGTTCTTGACTTATGTTAACAACATGCTTTTTAAAGAGGTGCTGATGTGTAAGTACAGTCCAGAACCTGAAAATATCTTTTAGCACACTATTAGTAATATGAACACGTTTTCAATACAGTGTACCGCCAAGCGGGGATACATAATGACCACAACAAAAAATTTCAAAGATGCAAATTTTATTAATTGTTTGCTTTTGCTCACAACATGCTTTTTAAAGGATATTGATATGTACCGAAGGTCCTGAACCAGAAAATATTCAAGATTTCATTTATTGTGTAAAGTGAGAACTTTATTACGAAAATTTAAATTTTTGAGATAAGTTTATTGAAAAATTTATAACAGTCGTGGAACATGTAGAAGAATGAATTTAAAAATTTTAAAAAAATTTTTCCAAAATTTTGAAATATTAAGTAACCGTATAGAATACAATATTTTTAAAAGGTGGGCTATTTCGAGGGAAAACGAAAGTTTTCTGTTCACATGGCTTGCGCTCGTAAGTTAGAGTTTTACAATTCCTTTACCACTTAAAATTTAATTTCATGACAGAGTTACATGTTTAACAACAAGTAATTTTTGTAAAGGTGATTGTTATAGTCAGAAAATGTGTTTCACTTTTCACAACATAGTTCTTTATTTTTAAAAAAATGGGATATATATATATATATATATATATATATATATACACCATCAATTCTGATCATCTAGATCCGTTCAGCCGACCATAATAAGAGGCCTAACATATAAATACCCAATTATAGAAATGTATCTAGTACATCAAGTGATAATGGGGTCCTAAATTTTCAATTTGACTGCATTTACCTTCCACCCCCACAATAATAAAAGAACCGCAGCTTCGGGCCCGGGTGTATAGTAATGTAAAAGAGTACTCAGCCTTTAAATAAGATTCAGTCAACATTAAATATTATGTCTATTACCTTGATCTGGCGCTTGTAAATGACTTACGTCAGTTAGGAATCGATCAACACTTTTTTAAGGAGCCTTCTTTTAGTTCGGCGTGAGCTTTGTATACTGCGAGATGTCTGGGCCATTGTTACGTTGCCATTATGGCTTATACGTCACCCGTTCAGGTATTGCATTCCCTTGGGTTTAAATAATGCATGGAGGCACGTATACTCACATGGAACTGACTTCAATAGCTATTAATAGCATGGGTATCTAACACTTCCATTACTTATTCCATAGTCTAGGCCTAGCGTTACTACTTAAAGGGAAAGTGGGAATAAAACGCACGTATGGCGAACGTAGTCAAACCTTACTGTTCATGAAATATTTCACCTCAAACACCATCTCGTTGTATATGTGCAGGGTGAGTCACCTAACATTACCGCTGGATATATTTCGTAAACCACATCAAATACTGACAAGTCGATTCCACAGACCGAACGTGAGGAGAGGGGCTAGTGTAATTGGTTAATACAAACCATAAAAAAATGCACGGAAGTATGTTTTTAACACAAACCTACGTTTTTTTTAAATGGAACCCCGTTAGTTTTGGGTGTTAGCACATCTGAACATATAAACAAATACGTAATCAGTTCCGTTTGTTGCATTGTAAAATGTTAATTACATCCGGAGATACTGTAACCTAAAGTTTACGCTTGAGTACCACTCCTCCGCTGTTCGATCGTGTGTATCGGAGAGCACCGAATTACTTAGGGATCCAAAGGGAACGGTGATGGACCTTAGGTACAGAAGAGACTGGAACAGCACATTACGTCCACTTGCTAACACCTTTTTATTGGTCTTTTTCACTGTCGCACATGTACATTACCATGAGGGGTGAGGTACACGTACACACGTGGTTTCCGTTTTCAATTACGGAGTGGAATAGAGTGTGTCCCGACATGTCAGGCCAATAGATGTTCAATATGGTGGCCATCATTTGCTGCACACAATTGCAATCTCTGGCGTAATGAATGTCGTACACGCCACAGTACATCTGGGGTATTGTCGCCGCAGGCTGCCACAATACGTTGTTTCATATCCTCTGGGGTTGTAGGCACATCACGGTACACATTCTCCTTTAACGTACCCCACAGAAAGAAGTCCAGAGGTGTAAGATCAGGAGAACGGGCTGGCCAATTTATGCGTCCTCCACGTCCTATGAAACGCCCGTCGAACATCCTGTCAAGGGTCAGCCTAGTGTTAATTGCGGAATGTGCAGGAGCACCATCATGCTGATACCACATACGTCGACGCGTTTCCAGTGGGACATTTTCGAGCAACGTTGGCAGATCATTCTATAGAAACGCGATCTATGTTGCAGCAGTTTGGACCCCTGCAATGAAGTGAGGACAATTGAGGTGGTCGCCAATGATTCCGCACCATACATTTACAGTCCACGGTCGCTGTCGCTCTGCCTGTCTGAGCCAGCGAGGATTGTCCACGGACCAGTAATGCATGTTCCGTAGATTCACTGTCCCGTGGTTTGTGAAACCCGCTTCATCGGTAAACAGGTAGAACTGCAACGCATTCTCTGTTAATGCCCATTGACAGAATTGCACTCGATGATTAAAGTCATCACCATGTAATTGCTGATGTAGCGACACATGAAACGGGTGAAAGCGGTGACGATGCAGTATGCGCATGACACTACTTTGACTCAGTCCACCGGCTCTCGCAATGTCCCGTGTACTCATGTGTGGGTTCATGGCAACAGCAGCTAACACACCAACTGCACCCGCTTCTCCTGTGACGCGCCTGTTACGGACCCGTTTGCGTGCTACGACAATACCTGTTGCATACAGCTGGCGGTAGATGTTTTGCAATGTGCGTCACGTTGGATGCTCTCTGTCCGGGTACCGTTCTGCATACACCCTGCATGCTTCAGCTGCATTTCGTCGACACTCGCCATAGATGAGTATCATCTCCGCCTTTTCAGAGTTCGAATACACCATGGTCACAGTTCCTACAACACTACACTATCACAGACGTCTCGTAACACGGTGTACTACAGTTGGTCTGCGTGCGGAGACGAATGCAGAATAACAATAGCAGCAAGCGCTACATGCGGACACTGCGACAGCTAGACCAAACCACAACAGTGCACTACAGCCACACTCGAAAACACGGTCGTCATCGTAAACATGTCCCTGCAGATGCTGCTCGCTGAGCGTGGCCCATGTTTGTTACAACACGCAACTGAACGTCGGAGGTTTCAAGCGTCAACTTTAGGTTACAATATCTCCGGATGTAATTAACATTTTACAATGCAACAAACGGCACTGATTACGTATTTGTTTATATGTTCAGATGTGCTAACAAAACTAACGTGGTTCCATTAAAAAAAACGTAGGTTTGTGTTAAAAAACATACTTCCGTGCATTTTTGTATGGTTTGTATTAAACAGTTACACTAGCCCCTCTCCCCACGTTCGGTCTGTGGAATCGGTTTGTCAGTATTTGATGTGGTTTACGAAATATATCCAGCGGTAACGTCAGGTGAAAATTGCTACACCAAGAAGAAATGCAGATGAAAAAACGGGTATTCATTGGACAAATATATTACACTAGAACTGACATGTGATTATACTTTCACGCAATTTAAGTGCGTAGATCCTGAGAAATCAGTACCCAGAACAACCACCTCTGGCCGTAATAACGGCCTTGATACGACTGGGCATTGAGTCAAACAGAGTACAGTTGCCCATGCAGCTTCAACACGATACCACAGTTTATCAAGAGTAGAGACTGGCGTATTGTGACGCACCAGTTGCTCGGCCACCATAGACCAGACGTTTTCAATTGGTGAGAGATCTGGAGAATGTGCTGGCCAGGGCAGCAGTCGAACATTTTCTGTATCCAGAAAGGCCCATACAGGACCTGCAACATGCGGTCGTGCATTATCCTGCTGAAATGTAGGGTTCCGCAGGGATCGAATGAAGGGTGGAGCCACGGGTCGTAACACATCCGAAATGTAACGTCCACTGTTCAAAGTGCCGTAAGTGGGAACAAGAGGTGACCGAGACGTGTAACCAATGGCACCCCATACCATCACGCCGGGTGATACACCAGTATGGTGATTACGAATACACGCTTCCAATGCGCGTTCACCGCGATGTCGCCAAAAAAGAAAAATGTTCAAATGTGTGTGAAATCTTATGGGACTTAGCTGCTAAGGTCATCAGTCCCTAAGCTTACACACTACTTAACCTAAACTATCCTAGGGACAAACACACACACCCATGCCCGAGGGAGGACTCGAACCTCCGCCGATGTCGCCAAACTCGGATGCGAGCATCATAATGCTGTAAACAGAACCCTGATTCATCTGAAAAAATGACGTTTTGCCATTCGTGCATCCAGGTTCGTCGTTGAGTACAGCATCGCACGCGCTCCTGTCTGTCATGCAGTGCCAAGGGTAACCGCAGCCAAGGTCTCCGAGCTGATAGTCCATGCTGCTGCAAACGTCGTCGAACTGTTCGTGCAGATGGTTGTTGTCTTGCAAACGTCCCCATCTGTTGACTCAGGTATCGAGACGTGGCTGCACGATCCGTTACAGCCATGCGTATAAGATGCCTGTCATCTCGACTGCTAGTGATACGAGGTCGTTGGGATCCAGCACGGCGTTCCGTATTACCCTCCTGAACCCACCGATTCCATATCCTGCTAACAGTCATTGGATCTCGACCAACGCGAGCAGCAATATCGCGATACGATAAACCGCAATCGCGATAGGCTACAATCCGACCTTTATGAAAGTCGAAAACGTGATGGTACGCATTTCTCCTCCTTACACGAGGCATCACAACAACGTTTCAGCTACAGTCTGGAACCGTGCCACCGCTACGGTCGCAGTTTCGAATCCTGCCTCGGGCATGGATGTGTGTGATGTCCTTAGCTTGGTTAGGTTTAAGTAGTTCTAAGTTCTAGGGGACTTATGACCACAGCAGTTGAGTCCCACAGTGCTCAGAGCCATTTGAACAACGTTTCACCAGGTAACGTCGGTCAACTGCTGTTGGTGTGTGAGAAATCGGTTGGAAACTTTCCTCATGTCAGCAAGTTGTAGATGTCGCCACTGGCACCAACCTTGTGTGAATGCTCTGAAAATCTTTTGCATATCACAGCACCTTCTTCCTGTTGGTTAAATTTCGCGTCTGTAGCACGTCATCTTCGTGGTGTAGCAATTTTAATATATATATATATTGAATGTGAAGGGGGAGAAGGAAGGGAATGAATTAATGATGTCAGCTGCACTGAGACATTACCGGGAAACAGTGGCGACGAGTGACAAAGTGTAACAGACCAGCATTTGAACGTGGGACCTCCTGCTTATTAGGCAGCTGCTTCAGCCACTGCACCACCAGGGGCACAGTGCTACCGCAACTGCGGGATCTCAGCACGCCGGCCGGAGTGGCCGAGCGGTTCTAGGCGCTTCATTCTAGAACCGCGCAACCGCTACGGTCGGAGGTTCGAATCCTGTCTCGGGCATGGATGTGTGTGTTGTCCTTAGGTTAGTTAGGTTTAAGTAGTTCTAAGTTCTAGGGGACTGATGACCTCAGATGTTAAGTCCCATAGTGCTCAGAGCCATTTGAACCATTTTTTTTTTTATCTCAGCACTCCTCACGGCCGACTCACATTCGTATCGAGCGCCACCTGTCGGCAGACCTTGTCCATTTCCTCCATGCTCGCTACTCTGAGATTCCCGCAATAGGTCGGACGTATTTGTGCATTGCACTGAAGAAGATGATACACTGCCCATCTATGAGAGTCAATTATATGAATGCGTGGTGTCTGTTATAACGAAATAACGAGACACCATGTATTCATATAAATGCGTGGCTCTATCTTGTGCAAAATGAACTAGGGCGTTGTTGAGCGTTGTCGAGGAAAATCATCCTCTTGGACGACTGCTAACGATGTTTTCGTCGCAACATCCTCCCTTGTTAAGAAATTTCACCAGTATGCTCCAGTGACGGTTTGTACATTGCGAGTATGATCTGTTAGCACCACATGATGGCCAACAAACACACTGCCTCACCTTGACCGATGATAATTACGATTTCGCAGTTTTCGTCGGTGGTGTATCGTCATGTTGCTTTGTTTCGGGCTTATAATGATACAGTTAGTACTCCTTCAACGTAACTACACGGCTGAAGATAACCATCTCGACTGTCCTCACACAGTTGCAGGGTTTCCGCTGTTGCCTCGTCTGTGGGAGGGGTGAGGGGGGTTTAATTGTTGTGAGCAGCGGAGGAACCCAATTGAAAAAGATTTTTTTTTTGTTCAAGATATTGTGCAAGATGTTGAAAACTGATCCACAACTCCCCCACAATGGAGCAGCAGTGCCTCCTCATTCGACTTCCGATTCTTGAGGAAATATTGTGTAAATTTGTTTGCTGGAATCGCTTCCGTCAACTTATCCGCTGCATCATACAATTGTCCGTTATTGCCGAATCTTTCCAGCCAACCATCATGGACTGTTGCAGCGTTGTTCCCATTCAAGTGACGCAGGAAACGAACTACTTGACACTGATACATCTTATCAGTGGTCTTTGCGATTTTGTTTCGGTTCCTTTAGCAGTGTGCCGCCATACTGTCCTGTGACGATTGTAAGCGGCGATCAAAAAGGTTCCGTTCGAAGGCTGTACTCGAATCTGTATGCCAGCCAGGAAAAAGCTCCCCGAGTATTGAGGCAATTATCGCAGGGATGGACAAGGTTGAAGATACCCGTTTGGTAAAACTCCGTGTCCTGTTGCGTGAAGAAGATCGTAACAGCCTGCTGCACATCCTCGTCCGAAAGGAGTTGTCGATCCTCAAAGGTCTGTTGAGTGCTGGAAGAAGCGATAATCCCATGGGGAGAGAACAGGACCGCAGCATAGGAGCTCGAATTTTCCCACTAGAGCTGGCGTAATTTCTGCTTTACGAGATTTGCTATATGGGTACTTGCGTTATCATGAAGCAGCAGCATCGCTTGTCGCGTTATTTCACGGGGTGGTTTCGACACACGTACTCCTCCATACACATTCGTGACTCTCCAATCGATGTCTACCGGTATCGGTCCTCCGGCGTCGAAGGAAAGAATAACAGTACATTGGTCTAATTTGGACCCTTTCTCGATCCAACATTTACCTTATGCACGTCGGAAAGACACAACCGCCAGATGTCTGTGCCTATTCAGGGTGCCAATACTGAGAGCCCTCACACACATTTTCTCTGATGTTTCGGCTAATATTTGGAAATTTATTCTTTTTCAACGTGTATTTGAATTCATCAAAGACAAATAGTACTCCTCGCTTATTAGTGGTGGAGGGCGGGGAGTGGGTAAAAGGGGGAGCGGTTGACTCCCAGTGTCGATGGAAAGGTCACTTTGTTTCCCGTTCTAATGCGCTCCCATCGTTTATTGCGTATGTATGCCACAATCGTTATTTTCGCAAGTACTTTTCTACTTCTCAACTGTAGAGTTTCGAGCATGTGGGGAAACCTATCGGTGTTAATGTGCGCATCAGAAACATTAAATTAACGCGATCTTGAAATCTGACGCTGTCACTCACAAATACCCCCTCTGGCTAATGTCATAGCACAAATTAAAACAGCAGTCACTCAGTAAAAGAAGGATAAACTGTAATGCTACTGCAAGGACAAATGCTAGTGTACACTATACAATTTATTTTAAGTGATAGCCTAGATATTTACCGACAGAAATAAGAAACAAAACATGTTGGGAATCTTCTGCTGTTTCTGCCCAAAGCGGATAACGCGATCTGAGGAATATTCCACAAAAGACTTCGCCTGTCGTACCAAAAACTAGAAAAAGCTACCGTAATCGATTGAGTAGGATGTAGCATCAGTGGAGTAACCTGTATACGTGATCCCAACAATTTAATTTCTACCTGCCCTACGAAGACGGTGCCGTTGGCCATATTACCGTAGCAAAAGCGTGCTGGTGACGAAGCTGCAGACCCGCAAATGTGGTGAGAGCTGAAACCTAAGATCTTAAACAGCAGGCTGCTATCTATAACTGCTAAAGCAAAGTCGAATCTTGTCACTTTACTGCCAGCAACAAAAGTAAGACGAGAACTGTCAGCACAAGGCGCAATTCAGTGACGTCTTAAGCGCAAGCGACCAACAGCAAGACGCTCCCAAGAGCTGTATGCCAGACGAAAGACGAGGACTTCCACCACAAGACCGAGTGCAGTACCGTCTTTAAACGTACAGCAAAATACAGTGCAGTAACTGATCTCTACGGCAGATGCTAAAACAGAATCCTTCTGTGCGGTTGGGAGCAAAGACAAGAAGATTTTCCTTCTATTTCGAGTGCTGAGACAGGGTCTCCTGCCCCTTCCAGAGTTCAAACAAGAATCCCGTAGCTGAAACTGCCGGCTCACCTGCTCGCCTCTCTTTACCTGCCCCCTAGGTACGGGCGATCGATTCACAGCTTAGAAACCATACTGCATACTCCCTCTCCCCTCATACTAAATGGCTCCGGCCAATCATGTTATCGTCGAATTTTCCAGAAGGCAGCCTTTCTACCAACGTTTTAAGAAAATGTGCCAATCCGGTACGTCCAACTTCAAATTTTGCGGGAACGAGTCTGGGGTACGTGTCAAACCAGCTAACGGCTCGAGTTCCCAGCCGGTCGCCTGGCCGCTTCCAATTCGCCATAATATTGTTTGAAAGAATTTGCGTCCGCGACAACATGGCGCCGGTCATTGTGGAACAGCTCTCGCCATTCATACAACGCATCACGCCTCACGTAAAACTTTGTGCCTCGCCCTCAACCGGGTCGGTGACTGCATGCATACACTGTTCTGCTTTTCGGCGACCGCCTGAGGTGGGCGTCCCTCCAAGAACCAGTTAATTCCACATGAGACAAGCCGCTGGGCCCCTTGGCTGCCCCCGGCTGGGGAGTGTGATCTCGGGCCCACGGCTACACTAGTCTTATGCAGCCATTCTACACTCCTGGAAATTGAAATAAGAACACCGTGAATTCATTGTCCCAGGAAGGGGAATCTTTATTGACACATTCGTGGGGTCAGATACATCACATGATCACACTGACAGAACCACAGGCACATAGACACAGGCAACAGAGCATGCACAATGTCGGCACTAGTACAGCGTATATCCACCTTTCGCAGCAATGCAGGCTGCTATTCTCCCATGGAGACGATCGTAGAGACGCTGGATGTAGTCCTGTGGAACGGCTTGCCATGCCATTTCCACCTGGCGCCTCAGTTGGACCAGCGTTCGTGCTGGACGTGCACACCGCGTGAGACGACGCTTCATCCAGTCCCAAACATGCTCAATGGGGGACAGATCCGGAGATCTTGCTGGCCAGGGTAGTTGACTTACACCTTCTAGAGCACGTTGGGTGGCACGGGATACATGCGGACGTGCATTGTCCTGTTGGAACAGCAAGTTCCCTTGCCGGTCTAGGAATGGTAGAACGATGGGTTCGATGACGGTTTGGATGTACCGTGCACTATTCAGTTTCCCCTCGACGATCACCAGTAGTGAACGGCCAGTGTAGGAGATCGCTCCCCACACCATGATGCCGGGTGTTGGCCCTGTGTGCCTCGGTCGTATGCAGTCCTGATTGTGGCGCTCACCTGCACGGCGCCAAACACGCATACGACCATCATTGGCACCAAGGCAGAAGCGACTCTCATCGCTGAAGACGACACGTCTCCATTCGTCCCTCCATTCACGCCTGTCGCGACACCACTGGAGGCGGGCTGCACGATGTTGGGGCGTGAGC
Source organism: Schistocerca cancellata (assembly GCF_023864275.1). Taxonomy (NCBI): domain Eukaryota; kingdom Metazoa; phylum Arthropoda; class Insecta; order Orthoptera; family Acrididae; genus Schistocerca; species Schistocerca cancellata. Next base: position 140,817,176 of record NC_064630.1, on the reverse strand, counting down.
GGAAGACGGCCTAACGGTGTGCGGGACCGTAGCCCAGCTTCATGGAGACGGTTGCGAATGGTCCTCGCCGATACCCCAGGAGCAACAGTGTCCCTAATTTGCTGGGAAGTGGCGGTGCGGTCCCCTACGGCACTGCGTAGGATCCTACGGTCTTGGCGTGCATCCGTGCGTCGCTGCGGTCCGGTCCCAGGTCGACGGGCACGTGCACCTTCCGCGACCACTGGCGACAACATCGATGTACTGTGGAGACCTCACGCCCCACGTGTTGAGCAATTCGGCGGTACGTCCACCCGGCCTCCCGCATGCCCACTATACGCCCTCGCTCAAAGTCCGTCAACTGCACATACGGTTCACGTCCACGCTGTCGCGGCATGCTACCAGTGTTAAAGACTGCGATGGAGCTCCGTATGCCACGGCAAACTGGCTGACACTGACGGCGGCGGTGCACAAATGCTGCGCAGCTAGCGCCATTCGACGGCCAGCACCGCGGTTCCTGGTATGTCCGTTGTGCCGTGCGTGTGATCATTGCTTGTACAGCCCTCTCGCAGTGTCCGGAGCAAGTATGGTGGGTCTGACACACCGGTGTCAATGTGTTCTTTTTTCCATTTCCAGGAGTGTATATAAAATCTCATCACCCGACAAACAAGAGACCTACAAGTATTATTATATAGGTGAACCTGATGTTAGTAATACTTCCACAATGAGATACTCACTCTGCAGCAGAGTTTGCGCTGATAGGAAACTTCGTGGCAGATTAAAACTGCGTGCCGGACCGAGACTCGAACACGGGACCTTTGCCTTTTGCGTCCAAGTGCTCTACCAACTGAGGTACCCTAGCGCGACTCACGACCCCTCCTCATAGCTTCAATTCTGCCAGTACCTCGTCTCCTACCTTCCAAAATTCACAGAAGCTCTTCTGCGAACCTTGCAGGAAGAAAGGATACTGCGGAGACAAGGCGTAGACACTGCCTAGGGGATACTTCAAGACGTAGACACTGCCTGGGAGATACTTCCAGAGGGAGATTTTCACTCTGCAGTGGAGTGTGCGCTGATATCAAACTTCCTGGCAGATTAAAACTGTGTGCTGGACCGAGACTAGAATTCGGGACCTTTGCCTTTCGCGGGCAAATGCTTGGGTAGCTCAGTTGGCAGAGCACTTGCCGTAAAAAGCAAAGGTCCCGCATTCGAGTCTCGGGCCGGCACGTAGTTCTTATCTGCCAGGACGTTTGATTAGTATTGCTGTTTATCTTCAATATACTGTTCAAAATGGTTCAAATGGCTCTGAGCACTATGGGACTTAACATCTATGGTCATCAGTCCCCTAGAACTTAGAACTACTTGAACCTAACTAACCTAAGGACATCACACAACACCCAGTCATCACGAGGTCAATATACGGTTCCAGACCTATCAATAGATGTCCAATCACCTATAATCAAATGTATAGGAGCGTGACAGAATCTTTGTATGGTGCCGAAATACCACCACTTTACCCCGTCACAAGCGAAATGATTATTAAAGTGAAATTCTACGATTCCATTTCACAGAGCGGTCCCAAATTAGTTTAGTGCAATATTCCTTCTACCGATGTGTGTTAATAGGGACAGTAAAACAGATAAGTAACCAGTTCTCCAACAGCGACAGCACCACGCTGGCAGCTAAGGCCCTGCGGAAGCGCTGCTCAGGCACTGCTGCAGTAGTGATTATTCTCCGTGTGGTACAGTTCCTATTAATAAATATCAATAAAACGAGTAATGCATTATTGTCTGGAACCACTCTACCGAAGCGGCACGTGAACTTCGAGTTTAAAAATTATTGTTTGTAGTGGAAACAAACTGTTGCTTTCCGTCGAACCTGGACGTCGTGTGAAAGACGTGTTGAGCAGGATTTGTTTGGGCTGACTCATGCTACACGTTGCAGGACCCAAATTTCCAATATCTGCCGAAACAACAAAGAGAATTCGCCTGATGATCCACAGGTGAGACACCCAGTATATCCCCATGGGAGTCGCGCTAAGTTGGTTATGGTTCAAAAGGCTCTAAGCATCATGGGACTTAACATTTGAGGTCATCAGTCCCCTAGACTTAGAACTACTTAAACCTAACTAACCTAAGGACATCACACACATCCATGCCGGAGGCAGGATTCGAACCTGGGACCGTAGCAGCACCGTGGTTCCGGACGGAATAAGTTGATTATACGCTGCACCATCTCCCTGAAACCGATCCTTTATGATCGTCCATTATGCATATATGTACCTGTCTAAATATTATAAATTAATTACGTTATCTTCTTAGCTCATAATTAAAACTTTGACTCGTATAGTCATTCTTCGTTAATTTTCATTAGAGCCAAGCACGTATGTTTCCAGGATTGTTAGTCACTTTTCAAAAAATTAGGGGAACATGTGTATCAACGTCCGCTATGTTAAATCTATTGTGATGTAGGCCGTACCTGTGATCTTACTTCATGGTATGAGAGTTTCGCTTTCACTGTAGGCAACAATTAGAATCAATTGCCATCTGTTGGCTGCGTTGTGCAGTACATTGTCAGGTGACCCCTTAGAAGGAAGTGAGTACCAGTGCCACAGTGTTTTCCAGTGAGGTACAGAGACGGCAGTTGTCATTTGCGGACGTTGTATTCCATCAACCACATGCAGTGCGACACCGTAATGCGGTGCAAGTTGCAAGGGCGTTCTGTTTGATCCAAAAAGGATGTTGAAGATGCCAGTGTCCCTCCATGTGTCATCCACAGGTTGTGGACACGCTACAGGGAGATCGATCACTAGACAGGGCGAATTTGACAAGGTCGCCGACGCATTACAACCCAACATGTAGACCAGTATCTGACAATCTCTGCGTTGTGACATCGTGTGGATAGCGCCAGATCACTGCAAGACGATCTCAGAATGGTCGCTGGAGCCGCTGCCTCTGATCTGATTTTAATGAAGAGGTTACGAGAAAGGACCTCACAACGCAGATGCCCTGTTCGAGTACCTCGCTTGAATCCACAGAATCGTGCAGCTCACCTTCAGCTGTGCCATTCCCTTGTCAACTGTCAACTTCGTCGCTGGCGAAACGTGTTATTCACCGACAGATCCCCAGACACAATGTGATGGCCGCGTTCGTGTGCGGGTACCGGTGGTGAGTGGTACCTTCCAAATGTTGTCCAGGAAATCTACAGATTTACAAGGTTCTTCGGTATTGTGAGGAGGCTTCAGCGTTGGCAGCTACACGGATTTCGTCGTTGTCCGTGGTTGCCTTACCGTCAGACAGTACATCGAACACATGCTGTAGAACCAAGGGGGCCGCGCGGGATTAGCCGAGCGGTCCAAGGCGCCGCAGTCATGGACTGTGTGGCTGGTCCTGGCGGAGGTTCGAGTCCTCCCTCGGGCATGGGTGTATGTGTGTTTGTCCTTTGGATAATTTAGGTTAAGTAGTGTGTAAGCTTAGGGACTGATGACCTTAGCAGTTAAGTCTCATAAGATTTCATACACATTTGAACATTTTTTGAACCAAGCGGTGGCTGCTACACCATGCCAGGTCGTCAGCAGGGATGTCTCGCGAAGCCTGGACATTGAAGTAATGGCTGATGGCGAGACGCGACCTAAACCCCATCGTGCGTATGTGAAACATACTTGACAGACGTGTTGGTAGTCATCCTGTTCCAAGAACTCACTGACGAATGAGAGCGGATACCACAGGGTGGCCTCCATAGACTTATAGGGAGCATGTCACGTTGAAGTCAGGCCGTGAGAAACACTCACGGACGGCATACACATACTGGAGCTCTCGCGCTAATGAATAGCAACCAGGATGACTAGATGAATGAAGGTTTCCACTTTGTTTTAGACACCTGTTGTACACTTCAGTTCTTTTTATACCAACGATCGGAGATGTAATGATGTTTTGTTCTGTACTTAATCTCCAGAAGGTAAAAGTAAAATCTGGTGAAATAACTGTCCGCAATTATTGCGCAGTGAAGTATGGCAGACGCTCAAAGTCATGTTCCCCCAACTCTTTGGAGCTGTGCTGAGCCGTGTGCGGCTTGCATTGATGCCGTTCATAGCTAGGCATCTTGTAACAGAGATAGTGGCGTCTCGTTTTCTTAGTGTGTTCACTGCCGCCACTACGTTTGATCGCCTTGTTTGTCCGTGAGTGGCAGCAGTACTTATCGATAGCGCGTACTGTGGTACCATCTTTGGAGCGGCCTCTAGTATTTTCGGGTGGTGGTGTGTCGAACTAGTTGACTTGGGACGGAGCAGCAGTGAGGCCCGGAGGCCCGGACAGCCAGTACTCGCCCGACCGCTGGCGAAACACATGCACTGTCCGACGGAAGGATATGGTCGCGAGAATGCACGACCACATCAAGGGCCAGATTCAACGAGTTTTCGTTGAATAGAGCGTGATATTCGAGTAGTGCAACTTTCACTTGTGTGTGTGTGTGTGTGTGTGCGTGTGTGTGTCCACCCGTCGAAGTGACCTCATGGCAATAAGATGTCAGTCAATGATTTATACTGGGATCTTTCACGTACCTGACTTGAGTGGGGACGACCGTTGTTTGGTCGTTCTGTCTGTCGTCGCAGTGGACGGCGTGCATTTGGTCTTCCGACCGCTTCTGGCTTCTCTGTGTTGGACCGACTTATTATTCGTCATTGTTGTTTCACAGTGGCCAGTTTTAGTATTTTGAGTTGTTGGTGGAATTATTTTCCTCGATCCGTGTGTATCTTGTGGTTTTGAATGAGCAGCTATTTTAATGCTGTCTGCGTATTGGATTTGGAGGAATGGCGAACGGACATCAGTCGGTTGGGGCGCAGCAGCAAGAGGTCCGTGCAGTGCGGGGGCAAGCCAGGGCCGCTGGCGGCGCACAGTGGGTCAGAATTCCAAAGAGCTGGTCAAAATATAAGTAGTTGTTCAATTTGTACCAAACTTAGTATGTAAGGGTTTACGGAGTTTCTGATTAAGAATATAATATCAAAAAGTGAAAAAAAAACAAAATGGCGGACCCAAGATGGCAGGCTCTATGTACACTACTATCATTTTTGACGTATGAAAGTAATTTTTAGGGAATTATCGAGGTTACTGATGATGACATGGTTCAAAAAATTTAAAAATGGGGGATCCAAGATGGTGGTCAAAATCTATGTCTTTTTATTTATTTATATTTATATATTTTTATTCATACAAAAGTCAGTATTTAGGGGTTATTGTAGTTAATGCTTAAAAAATAAACCAAAAAATTGGAAAACTCGAAGAAAGGACCAAAGATGGTGTAAAATATTGCAAAAAATTATTTCATTTTAATTATAATTATTTATTTTGTAAATTTTTTATAACTTAATTTACAAGTTTTCATTTTCTTATTTTTTTTCATCTTCGGCTTCAACTGAATCGTCATCATCCTCAAACACTGTTTCCTCATTATCTGCATCTACATCTGAATCTTCATAGTCTTCCGCCACAGGAACTAAGAGGGCAACGGCTCCTGGCGACAAACTCTTCAGTTTCTTCGGCGAAGATTTGCGTAAGGAAGAAACGTAGTGGTCTGTCGTTGCCAACAATCTCCTGAACACGTCATCCATAGTCTTAACTCTTGAAAACTTTCGAGAAAAACTCAGGCGATATTGCTTTATCAACTTATTGGTTGATTCCTGAGCATCCTGCGATAGTTGACCGATGGGTAAAATGGCCGAAGAAATAATGTCTGGACCGTGAATAAACAATCTATGGACTGCTGTTGGCATGTTGTACCAGGGGTATTCTTTCACGTAGTGCCTGGCAGTTGTATAGGCGTATGCTCGAAACTTTTCAACGTAGATCTGACGTCCGCTCGAAATCGTCTGCAAAATTATATGGAAACGGTGGATGAGTTCTTCGGAAACTCCAGTTATCAGCGCTGATGTTGGAGTGTTTTCAAAAAATCGTCGAGCGGTGTTTCCGTCATTCGTACTGCCAAACCCTTGTTTCGGCATGTCAATTACAATTCCAAGCTGCTCTTTGAAAGCTTTTTGAATGTTGGCTTTCAGTATTGCTTCTTCCCCTTTTTCTTCTGCTTTACGTGCCTGCCACTTTTTTGTTTTCATTTGGTATGCCAAATGAATACAACATTCAAAACACCGAATCCAGGCGTGAAGAGTTGATAGTCCGTACTGCAGATAATCGGCGGTAACTTGTTTTTTCAAAACATCTTCAATGTTATTAAATTGGGCAGACGTAGCCTTGAAGAGATAGCACCGTTGCGCAGATTTCGTGTGTTTCAGTGGAACAAGCGAAGTGAAAAATAAATTTGCATCTGAAATACTCGAATCTGAAAACTTCATTTTATATATGCTTTGCCCGGAGGTTCCGTCAAAGCCCCACTTACAAATAAGGGCCATATTAGACATTTCCGAATCACTCATATGTAAAATATCGTTTTGTTTCAGCAGTAGAACACGTTGAACAGTGTGGTCTAACAAAGCTTGCAACCGTACCTCAGCTTTTGATTCGGTAAAAGTGAGGGTTACGTCTGGAGGGCAGCAAGCTGTTTTTGCTACCAAAATAGCTGGATACGGTGGATATAATGTGTTTAAGCCTTTTCCTTTAGCCCCATTTCTCAAATGCTGGTAAGATTCTTTTGACAATTTCAAGTCGAAAAGGAGTGCTAGACCTTCATTTGCATCATATGAGGATGGCGATGATGTTGAAAATCGCAAGCCTGCCTTGTATTTTCTCACCTTGGATGGACTTGAGAGTGTGACGTCTTTCACAATCTTCGCAGCATCTGGGAGCCCCGAAGATCGAAGACTCATTTGCGCGGCGAACGATAATTCGACAGGACTGAACTTCGTACGAATCTCCTCAGTTCTCCTTCTTTTAGACCTATCAGATAATGTTTCAAATTTTGTGGCAGGTCGGCCTGTTGATTTAGTCACACTTGCAGGTTTCGAATCAATCGAAATATATACTATTGTATTTAACCAGGTTTCGTTCTTCTTGAAAAAATATCCTTGTCGCCGAGTTGCTTCCTTATACTTGCTTCTTAACTTTGCTAACAAAATCGAAATGGTAGGCCTCATATCATACAGAATTTTAATTGTATGTCCACTTTTTTCTGTCAACGACCTTTCCAAATGTTCTATGACCCCTTCCAAATCATTTGACAAATACTCTTTTGTTATTAGAAAAATATCTTTCCTCAAAAATCCGATTCTGGAATACGCTGGATCAGATGAAACTGAAATTTAAAAAAAAATCTGTGTTACACTTTTCGTCATTTTTCTAATTATTTTATTCTTTACAATGCTTCTACGTGTCGATTGTAATTTAAATTGTACAAATAAAACTCATAATTAATTGATTCTACTCTCATTTTTGAAGATGTCTGAACAATGACATTTTGCAAGTGTCGCTTAAAACGTGGCTCAAAGCCAGAGTCGCGACTAGCCGCAGGATTTGAAGCTTAATTTACAAAGGTAATAATATATACTTGCGTACACAGCGCAAAAGAAAGCGGAATGTCGTGGAATTCGTAGCTTATTTCTATTTTTAAGCGCATTTTACGATTCTGTCATTCATTTCCATGTAGTACGTTAATTGAAATGTAAACGTGCATAATTGATGATTTAATAGTGATATAAGTGTTTTTTCACTAGTACACACCTCCTGCAATACATTCCACATTGAAAGTATTGGTTTCACTTGCACAAAACATAAATAACTTTCTTCAACAACACGACTGTTTTTGTGGCCTGGCCAGCTGCGCGCACGCTAACAATGAACTGCCGCATTTGACCTGAGATATTACCGAACAAATGAACATCTGGTCGTCCGCACAGCCGGCATTCAGTTGTCCCAGCATTGCTGCTGCCAACCTGATAGTCCAAAATCCCCATCTTTAAACTTTTTTTTTCCTTTTTGGCCACGTTTTCAAGATTCTGGCCCACTGTGCGGCGTGCTCCCACTGCCGGATCGAGGAGGGGTAGTCGCGAGAGCGATGACTTCGTTGCACACCGTACCCTAGTCGTTTAAGTTGAATGAACAATTAACTACTAACGCAACCTCAACTACTCTGAGATCTCGCCTTTGGTCGGCGGGTTGTTGCTCCCTGGGCCGCTGAGCCTTGCAGCTCAAGTGAAGTGTTTTGACGCAGTGAAATATTGCAGCCGTCTTTCTCTGTTTGTTATTGATCATTGAATTTAGTATTATTAGTGAAGTGCAACCAGCGGTATTTTTAGCCTTGTGGCCGCTAACGCCTCAGTTACCTGCCCTGCAGGTTAGTGTACTTTTCTGACAGTGTACCTTTCCTCGTCGTGTTGATGCTGTCCGACACTGCGTGTAGTTCGACAGCCTATTGTATTGTACTGTGCATAATTTATGGGATGTCTACCTTGGTTCTAGTGTTTCCTTCGGCCTTGGGTGTTGTCTGAAGACGTAGTGCTGTCTGTCTCTTCACCCTTGCCTAAAAATACTCCATCATTGTACCGGTGATCGGACGTTAGGCGGATTGGTTAGTCGTTCAGTCGGCGCTTAGGCAGCCCCTAGTTTGAGTTGCCATCCTGCTGCGTGAGTACAACTCTTGGCTGCCTGTCTCACCTTACCTTATGTTTGAGCTACCGTCCCAGGCCGACCCTTCGGTCACTTGCTGAGAACCGCTTGTTCTGATTCCCTAGATTGTGATGTTTGTTTTAAGGATATTTGTAATTTTCTAATTATTGTTGGTGTGGCCGAGCAATAATTTTTTGTACGTGATATGGCCTTCAGCCGTCATACAGTCAATTATCTTGCCACATCCTGAGATACCAGCTCTCATGTGTATCAATAAATAGTAGTAAAACGTATTGGATAAAGATTCGATGACAATAGAAAGTGCGAGCTGTTGTGAAAGTAGAGAGGTAAAGCGCATATGGAAGTATAGCATTTGTTGGAGGACTTAGGAGTGTCCGTTTGCTGGACTATTGTTCAGAAAAGTGGACGCTCCAGCCGCGAGGTACCGCCCCTCAGGACTGCTGGGCTTAATTACGCGTCCAGGGGCAGGCATGTGGTCACCTGCCGCCGACTCCTCTCCCTGTAATTGCTTAGCCTCTTCTCTGGGCGCCGCTAACGAAGCCGCGGACCAACACCTCATCCCAACAGCAGCTCTTCTCGCGCTAACAATGCGGACACTCCGAGCTCACTCAAGACTCACTCCTACGACCTATTGTGGCCTCGTTCGCGTGAACGTCAGCTATTCAAACGGAAAGACACTACGCATTACTACTCTCTTCTTAAGAACAAAATACGTGATGGTCGAAGCAGAGAGTGGGATATACCTGACTCCTTAACTGGTCAATAAGCACACAGAAAATGTATTGGACACAAATCTGTTGATGAGCTGACTAAGTGCAATTTTTCTTACACAAATGCACACATACACACACACAAGCACACGCACTCAGCGTATGCATGGACACACACTTCGAGTGGGTGACGGGGGGGAGGGGGGCGAATTGATAGAGCGAGAGACAAAGGGGGAGAGAGAGAGAGAGAGAGAGAGAGAGAGAGAGAGAGAGAGAGAGAGGAATTTGGGATTTGGGGCAGAGTGGGGGCGTTTCGTGGCAACGAAGGAGCCTTGGCATACTTTGCAGGAAAAAAGTCCTCTGATTTTAGTTTACTAAATGGTCTAGTCAGCAATTAACACCAAACTTCCTTGTTTGTAAGAACGACACACTGTACGTACACATCCCGGCTGGAAAAGCCAGTCGCACGCGGGTATCAGAAGAGGCGTGAGAGCAGCTCACGTATAAACAAAAGACTGGCCATGCCGGCCAAGACCATGGGAGCACTATTATCAAGTCGCTACCCTCGTTTACTCGGTTCACGTCGAATTCTGCCTCGGGCATGGATGTGTGTGATGTCCTTAGGTTAGTTAGGTTTAATTAGTTCTAAGTTCTAGGTGACTGATGACCTCAGAAGTTAAGTCGCATAGTGCTCAGAGCCATTTGAACCATTTTTCGGTTCACGCTTTTAAATTTCCCTACTTTGCGATCAACATGCTTCATCTAGAAAAAACTGGTTTTATGAAATCTGTCATCATTTTACATATAAACTAGATGCTTTATGTTCGTCCGACGTGTCATTTGTTACCCACAAAACAGTATCGATACCTCCGTAAATATTTGTTTTCATGAAAAATGGAATGTATCTTCTCGATTACGTTCAGCATTATCTGCATTCCGTGTGACTTTTCCTACACATTTTAAATTCACCCTGTATAAAAAACCTTCCACAAACATAATCTGGATTGTAGACCGCGTTACATTCTAACGTGACGTACTCGTACCTCCGTTTCGGCCACTGTTGAACGTTGTCTTCGTCAGTATTTGAAATACTCATCCGAACCCAGCTCGTCATCTTCAAGCGGTAGGCGTTTGGCCTGTTTCGCCTTAGAATTGTACACAGCATCTCTTTAACGGGCGTCCAACTGTTCTCTTTCCCATTGTGTTATACAGTGTTTCATCTTTAGTTATCCTGTTATTATACATGCGTTTGACATGGTATTTCCATTTCAGTGTCTATTTTTCAGTTATAGCGTTAATGGGTTCAATATTTAGTTATTGTGTAGTATCGGAGTTTCTTTTATGGTCCAGTAATGAATATCTCACTACGAAGTGGAAAAACATAATCTCTGATGATTCGATTACTCATAATTGATCTGATGTTAGGGTCCAACATTTTCTACCATACGCAAGCAGAGGCAAGGCTGTTTCTCCTACAGTTCAGTTAATGTTTCTTTCCGCAGGCGAGAGCGTTGTAAGTACACGATATTCTGCCTAGGGATACACGATTTCGTTCGCTCTGTACTGCACTCTGGTGACTGAATTTGGAACTATATAGAGGAACGCCATTTTTTACTGTTTTTTTAGTTGTTATATAATAGATAATGTTTTGTGACTCTTCGAGCTTTACCGGCGGATATGTTGTAAATAGTCTTCGCGGGTTTGCCGCCGGATGACGTCGTGCAAATTCCACAATATTTCCTCGAAGCACTCTTTGTGCAACTGTTTTATATACAGAGACCTCGACGTACGGATACCGTCAGTCGTACCTAGCGACCTGCATGATTCTACCACCTGAAGATGTCGGACACATGCTCCGAGGAAATATTGTGGAATTTGCACAATGTCATACTGCGGCAAACCCGTGAAGACTATTTACAGGTTATGTTTTGCGCAGAATTTGTAAATATTTCGCGCTGTACATATATATGTGCTATATAATGTATTTAAGTTACTTGGAATATATTGCTAATTCTTTAGGCACAGAATTTCATGGTGAGTAAAATTCTATATATTTTATAACTACTTCTGTCATATGTGGACAGTTCACCTATACTTCGTCGATCGCACACCATCTTGTACCATGAAATAGGGTAGATCTTTTACCATGGAACACGTGATAATGCAAATGAACCGAATTTCTTTAACGTATCAATAATCTTACTTGTCTTAAAAATGAAAATTTGCGATAATTTCCATAGTTTCTACTCAAAATGTATTGAACATGTACATCATCGTACTTGACTTCAGTTGGGGTTATTGGTGTGTATTGTAGTAATAATGTAACAGACACACTGTTAAATACATTATTGATAAGATTTTGTCGATTGCAATGCTTTTAAACTTCTATAGACTATTTCTTCGTATGTACATGGCCATTTTGTAGCTTGTAACATGTTTTCACATTTGGAAAAATCTTAATTTTTTACGGAGTAACTCTTGTAATCTTAAAAAAAGAGTGCAGTACATAAAAATTGAAAACCAGCTTTTAAAATTGGAATAAGAAGATATGTTAAACTTCTATTTTAGGGTAGGCTAGAGGCAAAAGTGTACCAAGATACAAAATCCTCCAGAAAGTTGTTTAATGTTCATTTTACGGTTCCACAGGATCTTAGTTTGCTCAATTTTAAGGGCTCCACACGCACCAACTGCCTGACCGACGGACCAACAAATTGGACATGTGTAAGCGTTTTGACCGACCGACGGACGAACTGTTCTTGTCGGGATGCTGAGCAAGGTAGGACCACCCGACATTCAGCCTCCCCCCCCCCCCCCCCAACTCCACCCAACAAATTGTGCCGCGTGTAGCGCTGTCGTGCCAGCCGCCCGCCAAAAGTTCGTCTTTTGTCACTGCGCGCGAAATTAAACGCTGTTCTAATATACATAACAAGGTGCGAGGCGGACGAAACTCTAAGGACAGAGTTTCTGGAAAAATTTAAAGACTGCAGATGTTCGTGGGACATGTCGTGCGGGGAGCATAGCAATATACATGCAAGATATGAAGCACTTTTTTTCGTGTTTTAACGAATATAATGGTTTCATGTGGCATATAGAGAGAATAAAAATCCGTCGATCTTCTGTATTTCTATTCCGATACTTATCGGGAAAAAGCCGAAATATCGTCATTGATGATGAGGTCCCGTACTCCGACGAGCGTAGGGGACGATGCGGGAGACCATCACCGTCGTACTAGGCAAGGTCCTAGCGGAGGTGGTTTGCCGTTGCCTTCCTCCGACCGTAATGAGGATGAATGATGATGATGGAGACGACACAACAACATCCAGTCATCTCGAGAAAGGGAAAGTCCCTGACCCCGCCGGGAATCGATCCCGGGATCCCGACCGCGGGAAGCGACAACGCTACCGCAAGACCACGAGCTGCGGACTTACTGACATTTAATGGACGTTTTCTTGGGTATCAGTTGTATTTATTAGATGTGCGCCACCACAGTGTATAGTCTTCGTTCTTCGAATTTTCGTAAGGTTAGATGTCATGGTTAATGCTACGTATATAAATAAATTAATAACGCTTACGTGAACATCTTTCGTTTTATTTATTTTTCTTTACCTTTATATAGTTTCTCAGTCAACTACAAACCGCGTTACACGTTTCAGCAATCATTTTAATTAATAACTGTAGGGATGCAACAGTACTGAATTTGAGGTCGTCTCAATTTCTGCCACTGGTTAGAAATCGTAAATGTAGCTAAGAAACCCTACTTGCAACTTACAGTGTCTCTCATAACTCAGTTCTTTTTCGTTAAGAATCGTTTGACGACATTCAATAGCTTCAAAATACATATTTCATCCATTCTTAGATAATTAAGAAAATCATCAGCGCCAGCTGCTTATGCGACAGGCTGTCGTTAAATTTCTTTCCTTTCGTTAGTAACTTTTTGCCCACAGAATTCTTCCAGTATTTCTTTTCTTTCGGCTGGGACAAGTTTAGGCTGCCACAAAATTGGTAGGTGGGTCGGTGGTCGGCTGATAAGTTGGTGCGTGTCTAGGGGCCTCTAGCTCTACATAAAACTTCGGTATCTTAAAACTGCACCCAAGCTATATTAAAAAGAACCATCCGATTTGCCAAGTCGATATTTCTGAAACTAATGAACATATACAATGAATTTTGTTTTTTGCTGAAACGGAAACTGAAATAGCTTTTTTTTCATACCTTTTCATAGGAGTTCAGTATGCACCCCTTGAAGTGCACTGCATATGTCAATGCGGTATTCAGACTGTTCCCACACTGCAGGGAGCATGTTTTGAGTTGCATCTCCCACAGCTGCTGTTATGCGATGTCTAAGTTCATTCATTTTTCATAGCGTAGGCACATAAAGAGAATCTTTTATAAACACCTACAAGGAATAATCACATACAGTTAGGTCCGATGACCTTGGATGTCAGTAATGTAAGGCTGAAACATTTTGCTCCAGTGCGACCGATCCCTCGTTCCGTAACCCTTTAATGTTAAAGTTCCTGCACCTCCAGATGCCAATGTAGCGGTGCCACATCTTGTTGGTAAATGACCTCTCCAACTGTGGGAAAAGAAAGTTCTCAAACATTTAAAGATATGTGCTTCCTGTAACAGTGTCTCGGCAAAGAAAACTGGACCATATACCTCTTTCTGTAAAACTGCACAAAACACATTAAATTTTGGAGAGTCCCTCTCACGTTGTGCAACCTAATGTGGTTGTTCCGTACCCCAATATTCTCACACTATGGCCGTTCACCTTTCCATTTAAATGAAAAGAACACATAAAATTTTCTTTCCTTTCAAATATGAGACATTTACATCTGTTACCAAGTTTAGACTTGAGTGAATATTGATAGCAACTTGAAACATTGCGCCGGACCTGGAGTCCAGTTCAAAAATCATTCCAACTGTCAACAAGGTAGGGCAGACTCTGGTGGCATTCGTGATAACTGTGCTTAATAGAAAACATGTATGAAGCTCAATCAGTTGTAGAGATAAAAGTGACTCCAAATGAAATATGAATATGCTACTGTTCCTCGACCAAAGCAGGCGAGCGTCGAACTCGGATTTCCCGCTTATCGAGAGCGGTCGCCTTACCATTTTTTTAAATTTTTTTTATTGTTTTGTTCGATATGTTTCGTTGCGTTTGGTCTGGGCAGACGTCACAAGACATCCGTTCAAGTTGATCGTTGATTCTTTGACTCAGTTATTTTATTTCAGATAGCATGCAGCCTTCCGACCGAACATGTTGGGCCACCGTGCTGGCGATCATTAGGCAGTCCAAGTACGACTCACGGTCAGACCCAACTATCAAACGTTGTCAAGCCTATGACTACAACCTGCACTCGTACACGCATTAAGTGTGCACCCGTACAATGAATAGAGGTTGTAGACACGTGGCTGAAGACATATCGAAGTTTTGCTGTGGTCCTGAGTCGTACTCGGATAGCCTAACGATAAGGCGACCGCTAGCGATAAGCGGGAAATTCGCTCTCGAGGCCCGATCCCGGAGAAATTTTCTCTGTCGTCATTCCATTACACAGCTGATGGTCGTCCATTCTCGCAAATGCAAATACATTTCTTGTGTTTACATATTGTGTCACACGCTTTTATAAAAAAAATGTACCGGATAACGAAGGCATGTTACAGTCAAAGATCCAGTCACTGCTGAAGTCTTCAGTGACGGGACAGTAGCCCCATTAAATAAATGACTCAATCCCTGTTCCTCATATTTTGCTGATTTTCAATAGTCTACATCGCTATCAGATCTCCTTTGCTTTGGATGTTACACGTTGTGTTACATATATTTCTACGGCAAAGCAATGCTAATTGTATTGACTATAGAAAAAGTCAATGCCGATTATTCGTTAAGTATTTCAAACAGAGACCTGTGGTTATCAGATAAATTTGTAACGAAATGAATTATTCCTGGAAAGGCTATATTTTTTTGACAGTGGTGCTCTGTTGAATTGCAGTTCTTCCGAGTAATTTGAACACATTTGCAGTATTTTGCAGAAAATAACGGGAAAAAGTTTTCAGAATCGCTGTCTGAAGTCCAGACACTCCGTTCACGCAATAGGAAAGGGAAGACGTACAACTGGGAGCTGTACTACACAACGAACTAACCCACTGAGGTAGAGCTCCAAGTATCGACGAAAAATGTAGCCCTACTGGCAAAACTTTTTCTCATTATTATACATGCCTACATCTTTCTCAGAATTTCAGCGAGACACTTTATTCTACTGTACCTGTTACAAGCAGAAACAAAGAATACATTTCGAAGAAGTCTTGGAATATTCTTTTTTTTTTTACTGAACTGTTCTATGCGATGGCTGCTAATCTTCGCTACTTCTTTGGTTTTGTTGCTCATAACTTTGTAATTTGATTGTCCATTTGATATAACTGGCATGTTTTATGCATTGCTTTCTCGTGTACCATGAGTTTAGATATTCGTGACTTTATTGCATGATAATCACTATAAGAGATAATATTATCAAGCACACAATGTTTAATTCAATTTGAAAAAGATAATTTTAGATATCTATATAACATCCAATTTGTTGCACCGAAAAGTTTTGCTAAAGTTTTCCGATGTCCTACAAATGTCTTTTCTTCAGAAAAAAGCACTTCGTTGGTATTATTTGTAACCTACAAACTTAATTTGTCTTTTATGAGTTTAACAATGGCTACTGGGTAAAACTTCAGTATCGGAAAATTAAAATCTTTATCTTTTGTCTTGCAGTCTCTTCGATTGCCTCCTCTCATCCATTATTCTCCCTCCCCCCTCCCCCCCTCCACTCTCCCTCCATTTCCCTTCATTGTCCTGCTCTTATGCTTAAACTATTCCCACTCGGAAGTTACATAAAACATCTGTATAGCTGACAAAATATTTTCATCCGTGATTTGATGGGGAAATGGATATCGGAAAGCAATTTCCGTTTCTCTCAATAGTTGGGCACACAATGAATACAGATGACATATGAATAGTAGGAGGCAGTTATAGTAGCGTAAAATATGTTAAAGCATTTTGTACTTCTTTCTTTGCCATCCTAAACGAGTAGCTGCATTTCTGCTCGAAAGAATTAATAACAAAGCGAAAACATAGTTAAGTTACGAATCGTTGATTAGCTTTAAGAATTGGGTGTTGTGCGGGACTATGACAGACTAACAAAACAAAGATGTGAGGCTTAGGATAAGTGTCACTAAATGGTAGTTAGACGACTTCACAGCTTACAGCGATTCTTATCCCAGTGGTGATTATCTGGAAAGATTTTCAATTACGTCCTGATACGCTGTAGACTGAACTTACATCCACTCTAGCTAAAAGGAGATAAATTTCTTGCCGAGCTCTTTGGTGAACTCACATGGCTTGCAACCAGAGCGTTGGTTTATTCGAAACGTGTTCAGTGATGTTCAGATCGAAAATTTGTCTAAGCGAGTCAAGCAAATCTGTTTCAATGAATCGCGGGTCAATGGTCGATGCTTTATAGGCAAACATAATATCAAATTGACATAAAAATGAAAAAAGGATTCATACTATTCTGTTGAGAAGGCTTTTATGATCACTGCTTGTTTCAACAAAGAATGTTATTCAACAGGAAAGCAACTAACCATTTTTACGGTTACAATATTACTGACGACACCGAGGACTTGCAGATCTTACACAGGGCTTGTAGAGGACGACACACTGATACAGAGAACAGATCCCGACAAAATCCTGTTCGAAAAAATGAATTCTCTCGGGACGCTTACTTTAATTTTTTTGAGTTGCGTGCTGCAGCACTAATCTGTATTTTCGGTGTTTTTATTTTTCTTTGCTTAACGTCGTGTGCACGATGGTAGCCTCTTTGATGCACGAATTATAAGACTGTCTTAGATCGCGGCTACCCAACTTGGTTGCCAGAACACTACTGTAGCAAAAAGTAAACCATCTTACTTCACAGGAAGCAGCGTGTCATGACCTTCACCGTCAGTCATTTCCTCCAGGGCTCATTCAGTTTTCTTTAAATTTTTATATAAATTTTAACTGTAATCGAGTCTTATTTGTCATTTACACTTTTCTTTGAAACCCATACAAGAAGAACCTAATAACAATGCAATGAAATTGCTGAATAGGTTTTCGAGAACAGGTCCAAATAGTATAAAGACATGCAGGTTGGAAAGTACTGTGTGACTGCTCAGAACCAGTCTGATGACTAAACTTCATGCACATTCTTATGATTTTAGATGACAATGGAGAGCTACTACGGAAACGTTTTTTTGACACCCTGTCAGTCATCATTCAAAATAGCAGATAATCTCCTCGGCAGATTATTGATTAGCTTCCTGGTGAAAATGAAGTGTACTTTTTCAAAATGTAATGTATTTTTTTCTTCGCCGTCGGAACCACACACCGAGCGAGGTGGCGCAGTGGTTAGCACGCTGGACTCGCATTCGGTAGGACGACGGTTCAATCCCGTTTCCAGCCATTCCGATTTAGGTTTTCTGTGATTTCCCTAAATCGTTTCAGGCAAATGCCGGGATGGTTCCTTTGAAAGGGCACGGCCGATTTCCTTCCCCATCCTTCCCTAACCCGAGCTTGTGCTCCGTCTCTAATGACCTCGTTGTCGACGGGACGTTAAAAAAAAACACACACACCACACACACTCAGAACCACACAAACTGGTGGGTCCTCTGGCAGGAGAAAGAATCCTTGTGTCACTGTGCCCAACTGGTGGGTTGTTGCTAACACTTTTTAAATCGCCTCTGTGGCTAGAAGGAGCTTCGCCACTGTCGGGGAGTTTGTGTAATCTTCTGTCTATGCAGTCTTCCCTTGACACGAAATAGCTCATCGTCCAATGTTTCGTTGCGCCTACTGAGATCTGCTAAAGATTTTCAAATCGTAGTAGGTTCTAGATCTCCACCAGCTGAAGAATTATTCCTGGTTGCTTTAATTATCAAAAAATGTTCAAATGTGTGTGAAATATTATGGGACTTAACTGCTAAGGTCATCAGTCCCTAAGCTTACACACTACTTAACCTAAATTATCCTAAGGACAAACACACACACCCATGCCCGAGGGAGGACTCGAACCTCCGCCAGGACCAGCCGCACAGTCCATGACTGCAGCGCCTAAGCCCGCTCGGCTAATCCCACGCGGCTTTAATTATCAGCAAGTCAGACAGCCTGTCTGGTTTTACTCCGTATCCTTCCGTATTTCTACGGTCTACATATAAATGTTCGCTTTCATTTGTGGATATGTTACTAAACAGTGTATCGAGGCTTTGAAAGATTCATGAATGTAAGGATAAAGAGCGTAAATGGAACAAGGGTTCCAGCAGAGATGATAAACTAGACTAGCATTCGGGAGGACGACGGTTCAAATCCACCTCAGGCCATCCAGATTTAGGCTTTTCATAATTTCCCTAAATCGATGTAGGTAAAATTTCGGGATGGTTCCTTGGAAAACGGCCAGACGATTTCCTTCTAAATCTACATCTGCATCCATACTCCGCAAGCCACCTGACAGTGTGCGGCGGAGGGCACCTTGAGTACCTCTATCGGTTCTCCCTTCTATTCCAGTCTCGTATTGTTCGAGGAAAGAAAGATTGTCGGTATGCCTCTGTATGGGCTCTAATCTCTCTGATTTTATCCTCATGGTCTCTTGGCGAGATATACGTAGGAGGGAACAATATAATGCTTGACTCCTCGGTGAAGGTATGTTCTCGAAACTTCAACAAAAGCCCATACCGAACTACTGACCGTCTCTCCTGCAGAGTCTTCCACTGGAGTTTATCATCTCCGTAACGCTTTCGCGATTACTAAATGATCCTGTAACGAAGCGCGCTGCTCTCCGTTGGATCTTCTCTATCTCTTCTATCAACCCTATCTGGCACGGATCCCACACTGCTGAGCAGTATTCAAGCAGTGGGCGAACAAGCGTACTGTAACCTACTTCCTTTGTTTTCGGATTGCATTTCCTTAGGATTCTTCCAATGAATCTCAGTCTGGCATCCGCTTTACTGACGATCAACTTTATATGATCATTCCATTTTAAATCACTCCTAATGCGTACTCCCGGATTATTTATGGTATTAACTGCTTCCAGTTTCTGACCTGCTATATTGTAGCTAAATGATGAAGGATCTTTCTTTCTATGTATTCGTAGCACATTACACTTGTCTACATTGAGATTCAATTGCCATTCCTTGCACCATGGGTCACTTCGTTGCAGATCCTCCTGCATTTCAGTACAATTTTCCATTGTTACAAGCTTTCGATATACTACAGGATCATCCGCAAAAATTCTCAGTGAACTTCCGATGTTACCCACAAGGTCGTTTATGTATATTGTGAATAGCAACAGTCCTACGAAACTCCCCTGCGGCACACCTGAAATCACTCTTACTTCGGAAGATTTCTCTCCATTGAGAATGAGATGCTGCGTTCTGTTATCTAGTAACTCATCAATCCAATCACACAACTAGTCTGATAGTCCATATGCTCTTACTTTGTTCATTAAACGACTGTGGGGAACTGTATCGAACGCCTTGCGGAAGTCAAGAAACACGGCATATACCTGGGAAACCGTGTCTATGGCCGTCTGTGTCTCGTGGACGAATAGCTCGAGCTGGGTTTCACACGATCGTCTTTTTCGAAAACCGTGATGATACCTACAGAGTAAATTTCTAGTCTCCAGAAAATTCATTATACTCGAACATAATAGGTGTTCCAAAATTCTACAGCTGATCGACGTTAGAGATATAGGTCTATAGATCTGCACATCTGTTCGACGTCCCTTCTTGAAAACAAGGATGACCTGTGCCGTTTTCCAATTTTTTGGAATGCTACGCTCTTCTAGAGACCTACTGTACACCGCTGCAAGAAGGGGGGCAAGTTCCTTCGGGTACTCTGTGTAAAATCGAACTGGTATCCCATCAGGTCCAGCGGCCTTTCCTCTTTTGAGCGATTTTAATTGTTTTTCTATCCCTCTGTCATCTATTTCGATATCTACCATTTTGTCATCTGTGCGACAATCTAGAGAAGGAACTACAGTGCAGTCTTCCTCTGTGAAACAGCTTTGGAAAAAGACGTTTAGTATTTCGGCATTTAGTCTGTCATCCTCTGTTTCAGTACCATTTTGGTCACAGAGTATCTATACATTTTGTTTTTATCCACCTACCGTTTTGACATAAGACCAAAATTTCTTAGGATTTTCTGCCAAGTCAGTACATAGAACTTTACTTTCGAATTCATTGAACGCCTCTCGCATAACCCTCATCACATTACATTTCGCTGCTCGTAATTTTTGTTTGTCTGCAAGGCTTTGGCTATGTTTATGTTTGCTGTGATGTTCCCTTTGCTTCCGCAACAGTTTTCTAACTCGGTTGTTGTACCACGGTGGCTCTTTTCCATCTCTTCTTTCCCCCTTCTTTCCCCCTTCTTTCCCCCTTTGGAACAGGGGAAACCTAAGCCTAATATTCGTAGGAGTATCAAGACGATTTCCTTGTAGCAGCTTAACGTTGTTGCATGAGGACACAGAATTTGTGCAGAAACATGGAACGTACAGAATTAGTATGAGATTGCAGTCTTTTCCGGAGGACATCTTGAAGAAAGAACTCTCGACCACCCTCCCGGATGCAACGATATGCCGGTGTCAGGTCGATAGACCATGCATACTGAAATGCACTGAGATTCGGCTAAGTTGTCCGCTCCTGATACTTTTTTTCATTAATTACTAGTGCTCCCAATTTGAGATCAACGCTTCTATAGTTTAATGAAGGATCTAAATTATCTTTAATCCACGTCTATGGTCAGAAATTTTGTGTCATCAGACTACCAGTTTCGGTCAATAATGACGATCTTCAGATCAGTTTTATAAAAAACATGTCCTAAAATACTGAAGCCATAGTGGCATTGTCAAATGCTAAACAAAAAATCAGCGCCAGCATCATCCTATATACACACATAAAAAATAGTTTTGCATCATCTCGGTTCCGAGGGTTCTGGAGTCTGTGGAGAAAATTGAAACAGAGATCGATGTAATCATCATTTCCGCCATTTTTATTGATCATGAAAACCACACATTGCATGTTGTTCCGCCATACAGCGAGACCTTCAGAGGTGGTGGTCCAGACTGCTGTACACACCGGTACCTCTAATACCCAGTAGCACGTCCTCTTGCATTGATGCATGCCTGTATTCGTCGTGGCATACTATTCACGAGTTCATCAAGGCACTGTTGGTCCAGATGGTCCTACTTCTCAACGGAGATTCGACATAGATCCCTCAGAGTAGCTGGTGGATCACGTCGTCCATAAACAGCCCTTTTCAGTCCATCCCAGGCATGTTCGGTAGGGTTCACGTCTGGAGGACATGCTGGCCACTCTAGTCGAGCGATGTCGATATCCTGAAGGAAGTCATTCACAAGATGTGCACGATGAGGCACGAATTGTCGTCCATGAGGACGAGTGCCTCACGAATATGCTGCCGATATGGTTGCACTGTGGGTCGGAGAATGGCATTCACGTATCGTACAGGCGTTACTTTACCTTCCATGACCACCAGCGGCATATGTCTGCCAGCCCAAAACAGCAGGGAACCTCCACCTTGCTGCACTCACTGGACAGTGTGTCTAAGGCGTTCAGCCTGACCGGGTTGCCTCCAGACACGTCTCCGACGATTCTCTGGTTGAAGGCATATGCGCCACTCATCGGTGAAGATATTTTAAAGTCAATCCTGAGCAGTCCATTAGGCATATTGTTGGGCCCATCTGCAGCACGCTGCATGGTGTTGTAGTTACAAAGATGGACCTCGCCATGGACGTCGGGAGTGAAGTTGCGCGTCATTCAGCCTACTGCGCACAGTTTGAGTCGTAACACGACGTCCTGTGGCTGCACGGAAAACATTATTCAACATGGTGGCGTTGCTGTCAAGGTTCCTCCGAGCCATAGGCCATAGGTAGCCGTCATCCACTGCAGAAATAGCCGTTGGGCGGCCTGAGCGAGGCATGTCATCCTGTCTCTCTCTATCTCCTCCATTTCCGAACAACATTGCCTGGTTCACTCCGAGACGCCTGGACACTTCCTTTGTTGAGAGCCCTTGCTGGCACAAAGTAACAATGTGGACGCTATCGAACCGCGGCATTGACCGTTTAAGGATGGTTGAACTATAGACGAGCCGTCTACCTCGTTCCTGGTGGAATGACTGGATCTGATCGGCTATAGGAGCCCATCCTTCCAATAGGCGCTACTCATGCATGGTTGTTTACATCTTTTGGGCGGGTTTCTTGACATCTCTGAACAGTGAAAGGGACTGCGACTGTTATGCAATATCTACAGTCAAAATTTATCTTCAGGAGTTCTGGGAAGTGGGGTGATGTAAAACTTTTTTTTTTTTTTTGACGTCTGCATATATACTGTATATATTTTTATCATTTGACGATGCAACTAGGACTCCAGTATATTAGGACATGTTTTTAAAAACAGATCTGAAGATGGTCATTATAGACCGAAACCGGTAGTCTGATGACACAAAATTTGTGACCATAGACGTGAAGGAAAGGAATTTTTTCTATATTCGGGTCACTGTTCAATTCGCGACCATTTTGTAGCTTGTGAAAACGAATCGTCTATTGCAGA
The DNA here is from genome assembly GCF_023864275.1 of Schistocerca cancellata. Taxonomy (NCBI): domain Eukaryota; kingdom Metazoa; phylum Arthropoda; class Insecta; order Orthoptera; family Acrididae; genus Schistocerca; species Schistocerca cancellata. The sequence continues at coordinate 140,794,288 of NC_064630.1, read as the reverse complement.
ATATACCCTCACTTGAACCGACGCAGAGGAAATTCGCCGTAACATGAACAGTACCTCAAGTTTCATTCTGGAATAGAGTGACTTATGAAATGTAAATGAATTGGGACAGCAGTTTCTGCAAAACTTGACACCCCGTACTGAAATTACTGCATACATTTCGGCGACATAAATCTATGTGCGATCCCTCCAAGGCGTAAACAACGCATGGAATCATGGAATTCCGATGTGGAAGTGGCGGCACACTAGATCGAACCTCCCCCCAGGGGGTCCACAACTCTTTTGTGGATACGTGCGTAGCGAGCACGGGACCCCGAGCTAATGTGGCCTTCCTTCCTTTCCGGGCTGCATACCTTCCCTTTCCGCATCCTTCCCCATCCCCCATCTTCGCCCCTCCTCCCCTCACCTCTGGCTCTTTCCTTCCCTTTCTCCCCATCTGGGAGTATGGTTTGTGCCTACGTCCGGAGACGGCCGCTCGAATATGTAACGCATTCTTCGCCTTCTTTGCTTGTATGTCTTCTTCCTTCCTTTGTCCTTCTCTTTTCCTTACCTCTTCTCTTTACCCTTTTCTCCGCTGCGGCGTTTGAGACCTCTCTTATTTTCTTTCCTTTCTCTTTCTCCCTCCTTGTGCGTGTCTGAAGGCCGACCCACGCATTTTTGTGCGTAGCCGGTGACGGGGTAACGCGTAATTCCCCGCCCCGGGTAGACAGGTAGGACACGTACGTACCCCCTGGTAACGGCCAGGCCCAGGGAGGGGTGATTACCCGAGCTGATACCTTCCGAAAGTGCCGACTGGTCCCTCCGTCCGTTTGTCGGGAGGTGTGACCTGAGGTGTGAACAATCACCTAAGGCGGGAGTTCCCTCAGAGAGGGCCCCCACAAGGGAGGAGCGCGCCATCGGAGACACCGGTAATCATGGGGGATTCTTCCGCAATGGTTTCCTCACCTTCCACTACGTCTGCTCACAAGCGTAAGTATACTGAGTCTCAGCCACAGACGGTTCTTCCATCGTTGCCACAGTTCCTTGTTGTTTCTCGGTCTGACGAAGGTCACGACTTCTCCACGGTCAACCCTTTCATTATTCAGAAAGGTGTCGACGCAATTGCAGGTCCTGTAAAGTCTTGTTCCAGATTACGGAATGGCACCTTGTTGTTAGAAACAGTCAGTGCCCTCCAGGCACAAAAATTGCTGTGTACTTCACTGCTCCACACCTTCCCTGGCCGGGTTGAAGCACACCGCACTTTAAATTCCTCACGTGGAGTCGTTTATACACGCTCCCTCGATGGATTGTCTGACGAAGAAATTCAGCACTACCTGTCTGACTAAGGCGTAACGGCTGTTCATAGAGTTATGAAAAGGGTTGACACAAACATCATTCCAACCCGCACTGTCTTCTTGACATTTGACAAAGTTCAACTCCCATCCAAAATCAAAGCAGGCTATGACATAATTTCCGTTCGCTCTTATGTCCCAAACCTTACGCGTTGCTATCGGTGTCAGCGGTTCAATCACACCAGCCAGTCCTGTTCCAATCCAGCCAAATGTGTTACGTATGGCAAGGATGCCCATGAGGGTGCTTGTCCACCTCCATCCCCTCGCTGCATCAACTGTATGGGTGACCACGCTGCTTCCTCTCGAGATTGCCCCGTTTTTAAGGACGAAAAGCTCATCCAGGAAATCAGAGTGAAGGAAAAGGTGTCGACCTTTGCTGCTCGAAAATTATTCGCCAGTCGACAGCCCACCGTGCCTCAGACAGGAAAATACAGCACTGTCCTTGCTTCTCCTCGGCCAACAAAGAAGGCGCCACGCAGACTTGCGACCTCACCTTTAGTGCCACAGTCACCAGATCGGCCAGCGCATAGATCGCCCGTTCACTCTCACCACATTCGCCTGCCCACTCTATGGCTCACCCTTCATCGCGTTCTGCTAAATCTCGAGCCCAAAAGTCAGACACCAAGACTTCGAAAAAAGAGCATACTCGTGAAGATTTTTTATGTACCCCAACTTCACAACCATCGGTTCCTCCTTCATCTAAATATCATAATTCCAAGAAGGCTACAAAGAAACCCAGTTCATCTCCTTCTCCGCCAAGGCGTGTCCCATCTACAGCACCACCTGGCGGAAATCGCCCTCGGCCGTCTTCTGTGTCGCCGAGGCGCACTGCTGGCGGCCGATCAACCGGCCGATCGCTGGTGGCAGGAGCTGCTCCTGCACAACCTATGGATCAGGATCTTCTGCCTTCGGCTGAATGCCATTCCATGCTGTCGGTCGCAAGCTCTGAGGAGTCGTTGACAGTAACCTTGGTCACATTCCTCCATTTTCTGTTCACCCTATGTCCATTATCCACTGGAATATCCGCGGCATTCGAGCCAATCGGGATGAATTGTCGATCCTCTTACGATCCTACTCGCCGGTCATCTTCTGTCTTCAGGAAACAAAGCTGCATCCCCATGACCGCTTTGTTCTCCCTCATTTTCAGTCCGTCCGATATGATCTCCCCTCTGTTGAAGGCACTCCAGCCCATGGAGCCCTCAATATTCTTCTCCATGATACCCTCCATTATCACCCAATTCACTTAAACACTTCCTTCCAAGCTGTCGCCGTCCGTCTTTCCCTTTCTGGATACACGTTCTCTCTTTGTACTGTATACATTCCATCATCCACACCAATGGCACGAGCTGATCTCCTTCATCTTCTTGGTCAGCTTCCACCCCCCTATTTGCTGGTTGGGGACTTCAATGCCCACCACTCGCTTTGGGGATCTCCACATCCTTGTCCACGTGGCTCACTATTGCTAGACACCTTCCACCAAGCGGATCTAGTTTGCCTCAACACTGGGGTCCCTACATTTTTGTCTGCCTCCACGACAAATTTATCTCATTTGGACCTTGCGGTCGGTACTGTTCCGCTAGCTCGGCGCTTCGAATGGTTCGCCCTTGATGATACACACTCGAGTGACCACTTTCCATGTGTCCTCAGACTGCAGCCTCAACTGCCATATATGCGCCCGAGACGCTGGAAGTTTCCCCAGGCCGACTGGACACTTTTTTCGCTCTAGCGTCATTCGATGACCGTCACTTTCCCAGCGTCGACGATGAGGTCACACACATTACCGACGTTATTCTTACAGCTGCGGAACGTTCAATACCACCCACCCCCGAATTGCCCCGGCGCCCCCCAATTCCTTGGTGGAACGAGGCATGCCGTGACGCAATACGTGAGCGGCGACGTGCTCTCCGCATTTTCCGCCACCATCCTACTTTGGCCAATTGTATCCGCTATAAGCAGTTCCGAGCGCGATGCCGTCGTGTCATCCGCGATAGCAAGAAGGCAAGCTGGAAATTCTTTATTAGCTCATTTAACACCTTCACTCCCTCCTCGGAGTCGGCTTCGACGGTTCTCAGGCGCGCCTAGTTTCTCCCTGGTCTCTGGGCTCACTGTCGCGCATGATACATTAGTGGACCCCGTCGCAATTTCTAACTCATTGGGTCAGCACTTTGCAGAGATTTCGAGCTCTTCAAATTACCCGCCAGCGTTTCTCCCGAAGAAACGTGCAGCGGAAGTGCGACCTCTTGCTTTCTCCTCTCACAATCGCGAAAGCTACAATACTGTTTTCTCCATGCGGGAACTCCAACATGCACTCTCTTCTTCTCGCTCCTCCGCCCCAGGACCGGATGGTATCCACATCCAAATGTTGCTGCAATTATCAACCCATAGTCTGCGTTACCTCCTTCGCCTTTATAATCGAATTTGGACCGACAGTACTTCTCCCAGACGATGGCGGGAAGCTATCGTCGTTCCTGTTCCGAAACCTGGAAAGGACAAACATCTCCCCTCTAGCTATCGCCCCATTTCTCTCACGAGTAGTGTCTGTAAGGTTTTGGAGCGTATGGTGAATTACCGTTTAGCTTGGTGGCTGGAATCCCGCAGTCTTTTAACACCTGCCCAATGCGGATTCCGAAAGCATCGTTCTGCAGTTGACCATCTTGTTGCTCTCTCCACTTATGTCATGAATAATTTTCTCCGGAAACGCCAAACTGTAGCAATATTTTTTGATCTGGAGAGAGCATACGATACCTCTTGGAGGACAGGTATCCTCCGCATACTGTTCTCTTGGGGCTTTCGAGGTCGGCTGCCCCTTTTTCTTCGCGAATTTATGGCAGAGCGCACGTTTAGGGTGCGGGTGAACACTACTCTCTCCCGTACTTTCTCCCAAGAAAACGGGGTACCCCAGGGATCCGTGCTGAGTGTTGTACTGTTTGCCATTGCTATCAATCCAATTATGGATTATCTCCTTCCTGATGTCTCGGGCTCCCTCTTTGTGGACGATTTTGCGATCTACTACAGCTCTCAACGGACCAGCCTTCTTGAAGGATATCTCGATCGCCTCCACTCTTGGAGCATCGACACCGGCTTCCGTTTTTCTCCCAGTAAGACCGTTTGTGTTAATTTTTGGCGACGTAAGGAGTTTCTTCCGCCCTCCTTACATCTAGGTCCTGTCAACCTTCCGTTTTCAGACGTCGCTAAATTCGTGGGTCTTATGTTTGACCGAAGACTGTGCTGGTCCTCCCACGTTTCCTATCTTTCGGCTCGCTGTCTGCGATCCCTCAACACCTTCGGTGTCCTGAATGGTACCTCCTGGGGAGCGGACCGAGTGGTCCTTCTCCGCCTCTATCGCGCCTTAGTGCGCTCGAAATTGGACTATGGAAGCATAGTCTACTCCTCTGCTCGGCCGTCTATTCTTCGGCGTCTCGACTCTATCCACCACCGTGGATTACGTTTAGTGTCTGGAGCTTTTTACACCAGCCCTGTGGAAAGCCTTTATGCTGAGACTGCTGAACCTCCGCTGTCCAATCGGCGAGCAGTCCTTCTGAGTCGTTATGCAAGCCATCTGTCTTCCATGCCTGCTAATCCAGCCCATGACATTTTTTTCGACGCTTCCTTTGATGTAGGGTATGCAGGCCGCCCCTCCTCCCTACTACCACCGGGAGTCCGCTTTCGTCAACTGCTCCATTCTCTTTCCTTCCGCTTTCCTAAAACCTTCTTGACAACTTGGGGTACAGCACCGCCTTGGCTCCGTCCCCGGATCTGCCTGCTCCGAGACCTTTGTCGATTTCCCAAGGATGGTACCCCTTCACTTGTTTATCGTCAGGCATTTGCTGCTCTATGTGCACAAATGACGGACGCCACATTCATTTACACCGACGGCTCGAAAACATCGTTAGGTGTAGGGAGTGCCTATATTGTTGGCGACACCCCAAATCACTTTCGGCTTCCCGACTGCGGAGCTTTACGCTGTTCTCCAGGCTGTCCACTACATCCGCCGCCATCGGCGGATACAGTACGTTATCTGCTCAGATTCTCTCAGCTCTCTCCTCAGTCTCCAAGCTCTTTACCCTGTGCACCCTCTGGTCCACCGGATTCAGGACTGTCTGCGCTTGCTCCACCTGGAGGGCGTCTCGGTGGCGTTCCTCTGGCTCCCGGGACACATTGGTATCTGAGGAAAAGAGGCGGCCGATATTGCAGCCAAGGCTGCAGACTCTCTTCTTCGGCCAGCTATTCCATCGATTCCCGTCGCCGATCTACGGAGCTTTTTATGTCGTCGTGTTGTTCATTTATGGCACGCGCATTGGTCGACACTTCCCCAAAATAAATTGCGGGACGTGAAAACTCTTCCTTGTGCTTGGACCTCTTCCTCCCGAACGCGTCGTCGGGAGGAGGAAATTTTAACTAGACTCCGGATAGGGCACTGTCTTTTTAGCCATCGACATCTTTTAAGCGGCGATCCTCCCCCACTCTGTCCCCACTGCTCTCAGCTGTGGACGGTAAGACACCTTTTAATTGAGTGCCCCTAATTTCATCCGTTACGCGCCCGTCTACAACTGTCGCCTGATATATCGTCAATTTTAGCAGATGACACGCGATCGGCCGATCGCGTTCTAGAGTTCATTCGTGCCAGTGAAATGACGTCAGTCATTTGAAGTTTTTTCTGGGGCAACCAACCCCCTTCTGTAGTGGATTTTTAAGCCCTCCTTCTGCTTTTAGTTTCTCCAATTTTATGACTTTCGTTCCCATTGCTGCTGGTTTCCGTTTTCGGTTTTTTACTGCTTCCTAAGTCACAGACCGGGCGCTAATGACCATAGCAGTTTTGCGCCCTAAAACCAAAACAAAAAAAAAAAACAAAAAAAAAAGATTCGAACCTCCCTGCTTCAGAGCCACAGAACTAAACGGAGTAGGTGTGTCAGAAGCAGATAACGTGAGAAAATCCCGTTTCATTAGAATGTCCCGTGACAGCAACCTCCTTATCTGACACCTAAATACACTGCCGCTTGGATGCAGTTAATTTATTTCGTTCAGCAACATTGTATCTAGTTGAATTATGTGTAAGCATGTACCAATTTGAGCTAGGAGAAAAAGATTATTTTTCTAGCCTCTACTGGGAAAAACTTACGCAGAAAGAGAGACCGTAACAATGGTCCGGTGACTTCCTTGTTCCTGTCTGTCCAGATCTGCCTTACTCACCAGATTCAGCACCATGTAATTTCTGGCTCTTCCCAAAAACGTAAATCGTATTTAAAGGGAAAAATGTTTGATAACATTCCTGACACTGAGAGGCCCACGACAGAGCAGCTGAACGCCCTTCCAGAAAAAGCCTTCCAAAAATGCTCCAGTCCTAGATTGAACGTTGTGAAAGGCTAAAGAAAGGAACGAGTTGTAACTTGACGTTATTTGCAGTAAAATCTGATGTCTCAGTACAGTGGCTCTGAGCACTATAGGACTTAACATCTGTGGTCTTCAGTCCCCTAGAACTTAGAACTACTTAAAGCTAACTAACCTAAGGACATCACACACATCCATGCCCGAGGCAGGATTCGAACCTGCAACCGTAGCGGTCACGCGGTTCCAGACTGAAGCGCCTAGAACCGCACGGCCACACCGGCCGTCAGTACAGTTTCGTTCATTGAAAAACAACAGAATCTTTCGTATGCTAAGTATGGTATAAAAAATCTGAACTATTACCCCAGAAGATGATGCACTGATCAGAAAAGACAATTTTTAGGGGAAAAGTACTGAGTTAATCGTTGGATCACATGAAATATATTGTGCAAGCCGTGGAAAGGGAGGTGGATAGCGTCAGAACGCTGTCAGCAGCGTCACACTAGAGATATGTATGGCCTAATAGCAGAAGTGAAGCCGAGCAGAACAGATACGAGCAGACAGGGAGGGTCGGCGAGTGGAGATAAGCCGGACAGCAGTCTGCGGCCGGTTCGGAGGGGTTCAATCGCCTTTGGCGACGAGCTAATGGGTTAATTAGCAGTGGAAGACAGTATAAGGAGCCTATAAGAATGAAATTAATTATAATTATAAAGGGTTGATCAAGTTAATTTTGACAAAGCGAACAAACATGGTGCAAGTAGGTAAAAAGTGTGTGGTAGTGGCTGAAAAGTGTCCACTGATAGTTTATGTCACAGCTACAGTGAAATTCGAATGAAAACACTAAAAAAGAAGTGATTATAGGTCTCGCTTCATTTCAGTCTAGTCCATTGGCAATGAATATACATAAAGGTAGAAACGAAGCAACCCATTACAGTATCAAGTCATCACAATGTAACAAAAGAACAGTTTAATTACTTTACAGGAGTTGTCACAGAATTCTTCAGACGAAAAGGACGACTCTTCAAGATATTTTATTATATCAACTTTGTTTGCACGTCGCAGTGACTACACATGATCTGATCATAAATTCGTTGAATAATTTTAATAGAAACAAAGTAATAAGCTTACATGATTTTTTTTAATTTAATCTCCTTCAAAATAGTACCTTGCGTAGCAATGCACTTATTACAACGTTGAATCGCTGACTGGAAGCATTTTTGGAATGTTTTTTCTGGAAGTGCGTTCAGCTGCTCTGTCGTGGGCCTCTCAGTGTCAGGAAAGGTATCAAAAACTTTTCTCTTTAAATACGGTTTATGTTTTTGAGTAGAGTCAGAAATTGCATGGTGCTGAATATGGTGAGTAAGGCACGTCTGGACAGACAGGAACAAGGAATTCACTGGATCATTTTTATGGCCTCTCTTTCTGCGTACGTCGTTTCGCAAACGTTGAAGTAATCCTTATTTGGCGTTTACAGTTGCTCCCCTTGGAACGAACTTTGATGGCACTATGCCATCCGTATCGGAAAAAAAACATAAAAGAGCATGACTTTGATATTCGACTTTGACGGACGAGCATTTTTAAAGCGACAAGATTTACTCGTTTTCCATTGGGAACTATGAATTTTAGTCTCAGGGTCATACCCAGCGTTTCTGGGTGTTGACTGACAAATCAGAAAGCGTTACAACTTCACGCTGCCTCTGTCAACGATCAGGCTACCGGAAAAATTACATCAAATTATTGTAGCGTCAGCAGCTGCTATTAAAAAAGTCATTCGCCGTATTTTTTGATCACATCTCATAAATAAAGTTCAATAGCAGTTGAGAAAAGCAGCAGTAGTTAACCTGAAACGCAGTCAAATTAAATAGTGTAAAAAGTTATAACGTTTCAGTGACTCAAAGACACTGACACTTCTTGAGACAGGGGCCATAAATAGATTATATATGGTTTAATTCTTTAAACAGAAATGTGGGTTACGCTACACGTGGCACCCTGTCCCAAAATTTTTAAGATACAACTGCGTAGCTGATTTGTACTTAACTCGACGTTGCAGCGACTCGGTGCTTGTTATATTTACCAAAGACAGACAGACAGAAGCTTTGTTTTAGAGTGCACTCTGTAATTTTTTTAACACTCCACCGTACAGGTTTATGCAACAAAGAAAAAATGCACACTCGACGAAGGTTTCTAGCACATTTTGAAAGAATGACTTATGATTTGGAGGATGGAAGCAGAAGGAGCTTAATAATACAACATTCCATGGAAGTTCTCTGGGAGATGAAGAAAAGTACTCTGTCCACTGACACGTCTCATGATTTTATCCATAGGGACTACTGGGATGTTTAAAAGAGAAAATTAATAACTTACGGTTATTGCGTAATAGAAACATTTTTAACTAACGATGTTTTCAACATTATAATCACAATTTTAAATGAGTGCTTTCAGCATTAATGACGTGATCAGTTTTAAACGACAGAAATTTTAATGACTAGAACAATTAATTTCCTCCCGGTAATTAAAAACTAATAATTTACATACGAAAATAAACGAATAATTGGAATACCTATTAAGAGTGTGTTAATTGGACGAATGGCAAGAAGCATGGCTTGACTGAGAGAGGAAGTCAGATGAGATCAGAATGCACGAACAACTCCATCTATAATAACACCTGCATGCGGAGCCGAGATATAACATTGACTTACATATGCAAAACAGAGCTTGAGCCACAGGAATCAGAGAAGCTCGAGCAAAGGACTAACAGATATTAATTAGGACGTAACAAAAGTATGTCAGTGCGTGAAATTGTGGACTGTAAATTCGTACTACACTTAAGCAGGATCGAAAAGGAACAAAAATACTTCAGTTAACTGACAAAAAAGATAAGAGACTGCTCACAGTACCAAGCAATCATTTATAGCGGTGTACTAGTGTGAACGAGATCTTTCATCGTGAACTGCCTTCAATGGTACTTCGCGTTTTAACGAAGACGATCAGTTCAATGACAGTGGAAGTACAGTTTCCTAAAGAAGTGTTCTAATATTCTGTTGGGGAAAGTTGCGAACGAGGTTCTACAAAAATGAACGAGACTCGTACTGCAAATTTCCCTATTTATTCCTTTATGTGACCAAGCGAGGTGGCGCAGTGCTAACCACACTACACTCGCATTCGGTAGGACGACGGTTCCTACTCGCCTCCGGCCATCCAGATTTGGGTCTTCCGTGATTTCCTTAAGGCCGGCTGGGGTGGCCGAGCGGTTCTAGGCACCACAATCTGGAACCGCGCTACCGCTACGGTCGCAGGTTCGAATCCTGCCTCGGGGATGGATGTGTGTGATGTCCTTAGGTTAGTTAGGTTTAAGTAGTCCTAAGTTCTAGGGGACTGATGACCTCAGATGTTAAGTCCCATAGTGCTCAGAGCCGTTTGACCATTTTTTTTTTATTTCTTTAAATCGCTCCAGGAAAATGCCAGAATTATTCCTTCGACAGGGCACGGCCCATTTCCTTCTGCGTCCTTGACACAATCCCAGCTTGTGCTCCGTCTCTATTGACCTCGATGTCTAAGTGACATTAAACAAATCTTTCTTCCATTTGTTTGACTTGACACGCTTACTATCTCCAAGTTTTCTCTTGGATTTAACCACACATCCTTAATGATTCTCTTTACATTTGATTTTCGAATGTGTATCATGTATGAGTTACACATAATAATAATAATAATAATAATAATAATAATATTTATAAAAGTCATCATATTTACCCCAGTGACTGTAACACTTCCTTTTATTTCACGACTGCAATTTCGGCCTTAGGCCATTATCAAGTGCAGCTGAAAAATACAGAATGTTTATAAATTATTTAACAAAATCGTTGTGTATTTTCGCTGTCAGCTTGTTATTACTCACGTAACAACTAACATATTGATAAATGGATGAGATAACATATATTTCTACGAAAGGAGCCCTGAGATACTTTTTAGAGATACTGTGCTGTGACTTTTTTTGGATCATTAATTTTAAACAAAACAAAACATATTATGTTCTTATTATTCTGGATCTGGCTTTCTATAAAGGGAACATTGTTTCGTTATTGTAACTCGCTATAAAGTTCAACATATCTTCCTTACTTTACAGTTATTGAAAAGGTTATTGAAAATTATTTCGTTATCAATACTGATGTTACAGTGCGCAATATTTGTTCAACATCAAAATTTTGCAGTGGATTTTTTTAAACATTAAAATACCACTAAGTGCCACGACTGACATGAGAACATGAGACTATTATCAGAGAAAAAATGTTTTTGCTATAATGTTTGCCAGACCAGAACTACGCACAGCAATATTTCTTTTATGTCATGAAGGTAAATTATCCTTTTGCACTGTTAATAATATATCATCGGCAGCCCGCGTCCACCTGTAAAACACATCACTAAATCTGCTGCTCTGCCCTGAAATTCCGAAAGCTGAAAGAAATAATTTTAGTTCACTATTACCTGTCCGCTTCTTTGCGCTATGATTGGTTTCATGTAATGCAGTCTGAATGCGCCGCGGCAGCGGCTCTTTCTTTCGTAGCGCAGCTCTGCACCACGAATAATATTTAAATACCTGAAAATATCTTAAAAGAACGGGATAAAATACCGGGCAAGCTTATTACAAATCATAATGCATGTTTTCACTAAGTAACTCTATTCAAAAAATTTAGACAAATAAAATTCTTGCACACCTTTACAAATCAATGGCTAATGACGTCCTTCTCTCAATCTTGACAAAAGAATGCTACACAAGCATACAATATAGCGCCACAGGCTCTTCCTATTCACGTAACTCCAAAAAGACGACACAGAAATTAATGCTCAGTCACTACTATTTATACTCGGTTTGATATATTTCAATCTTTGTTTGATATTTAATAAGTATCGTCTGTGGCGGTTTCAATACTCGCCGAGACAGATATTATCTTTAAAAAAATTGGTACATAATTCTACACAAGTATAAAACATGAGACATAATGGTTTCTCTTTATTACATAAAGTTCAAACACTTTTTTTCTTTTCCTTTTTACCATGTATGATAGGTGTTTTGCCCGGAGACGTTACAGTATCTTGATATTCGGCCGATTACACAGGATGAAAAATGCAATTGCGTAAGCATGTTACTTGTATTTTTGTGGCTTTAAACCATGTCAGCTTAAAATGAGCTGACACATTTACAGGTCATTGTCCTAGTACAGTCACATACAGTCGCTGGACGGCCATGGCGCTCCACACAGAGAAAAACATTATCTGCAATCCGTTTACGCGCCAAAACGGCTACCACTAGCATGTAAACAGTAATCTGCCGCTGCAGTTTAGTACATAAGTGACTAGTGATGGGCTAAGGAACATGAGTGTCTGCAGACTATGTTGTTTTATGACATATGGATATGTGTGTACTCAGTATGTAACAGCGACACGAATTTATTTAATAGTAATGACAACGACATATAAATGCGTCAGCTCATATTAAGTTGACATGGCTTAAAGCCACAAAAATGTAAGTAACATGCTTACGCAATTGCATTTTTCATTCTGTGTAATCGGCCGAATATCAAGATACACAATGATTTTGTTAAATAATTTCTAAACATTCTGTATTTTTCAGCTGCACTTGATAATAGCCTAAGGCCGAAATTGCAGTCGTGAAATAAAGGAAGTGTTAAGTCACTGGCGTAAATATGATGTCTTTTATAAGGTTCTACATAACTGTGAATCCCAGGTATAAAGAGTTAAATAATAATATTGTTTGTTACCGATGTTCCTGTCTTATTGGCAAGTTCTGAAGTAAATTTCTCATGATATAATGTTCTACATCTACATTTATACTCCTCAAGCCACCCAACGGTATGTGGCGGAGGGCACTTAACGTGCCACTGTCATTACCTCCCTTTCCAGTTCCAGCCGTGTATGATTAGCGGAAAGAGCGACAGCCGGAAAGCCTCCGTGCGCGCTCGAATCTCTCTAATTTTACATTCGCGATCTCCTCGGGAGGTATAAGTAGGGGGAAGCAAATACTCGAAAGAATCGAATCTATCCTGATAGTAGTTACCTGGTCCGGCGAAAACAGAGAAATAACAGGTAAAACTTATGAGGAAAGGTAATGAAACAAAAAAAAGTAATGAAGAGAGAAGTAATCAGAAACAAACACATAGCGGTGAGAAAATCGACCGGGGAAGAGACATGGGCTGTATCGGTTGGGGTGGCACGAAAATGATAAAAGGACAAGTTGTAGTCCAATTTGGGAGCAGCATTGTTTCACATAAGATGCAAATTACTGAGTGGTTTGTTCCAGAGAAGTATGATTGAAATCGAAGAAGAGAAGAAGAAGGATTTATATTTATGCTTAAGCACAAATGGAAAGGGGATGTCTGAGATGCTGTTGCGGAATAATCATATGCCTCTGATAAGCAAGTACACTGTAATGTACAAATTAATTAGGAGAAGCTCATATCTTACAAGGAATTTAATTTAATTAGCTGTATCCACTTTTATCCGGACTATTGTTGCCCTGACTACGAAAATCAATTTTAGGACGCTTCCAGTTCATTTGGGTGCTAATACGTGTAACGACAACGTGTGTTATTTCTGTCTTCTCGAAATGAAAACTTTGTGTTAAAATGGACATTTCAATAAATAAGCGGGTGACAGTAGTTGCACTTCATGAAAACGTATCTATGACTATAAGAGATATTGCATCTTTTGTCTGTGTGGGAAATCTAGTGTTTCAACACTTATTATAGAATGCAGTGATACTGACTCAGTGTCACTAAAGAGAAAAGGTAGATCTGTGTGGAAACGAAATACCACTACTAGAACAAGACAAAACTCTTGCCGCGCGGGATTAGCCGAGCGGTCTTAGGCGCTGCAGTCATGAGCTGTGCGGCTGGTCCCGGCGGAGGTTCGAGTCCTCCCTCGGGCATGGGTGTGTGTGTTTGTCCTTAGGATAATTTAGGTTAAATTGTGTGTAAGTTAAGAGACTGATGACCTCAGCAGTTAAGTCCCATAAGATTTCACACACATTTGAACAAAACTCTTCTTAGAAACATCATTATCCACCCCCTCAAGACAGGCAAGGACCTACAGAGAGAATCATTGGCTGTTAGAGTTTGCAGGCGGAAGGCACGAAAGCCAATAAAGAAGCTGTTGCTAACACCGACAAAAACGGGCGTGAGCCACAACATATAAATCTTGGACTTCCAGTGATTGGAAACGTATGATTTTAAGTGATGAGTCACATTTTATTGTTCAAAGATACAGACCAAGGGCTGTCAGGCGAAACACCGTTGAATCAGTGAGTGCTAAGCTTCTGGAACAGAGGGCACGACGCGCTCCAAAACAAGTTTTGTGGTTTGTTCACTGCAAGTGGCCCTTGGTGCAGCAGTTCCAGTTGTTATCATGATGAATCCAGCCAAATACATGGAAATCCTTCGGCTTACGATTGTGCCATTACTACGGACCTTTGCAGATGGTGGAGGAACATTTCAACATTATTTGGCCCTGTGTCACACTTATAAAGCCGTCAGGACGTTCATGGAAGAAAACAATATTAATGTGCTTCAGTGGCCTGGTAATTTACCAGACTTAAATACAACCGAGAATTTATGGAGTGTTGTTAAAAGACGTCTTGATAAAATGGACTGTTTAACAAAAGAATGCATGTTAGTAAATGGCAACGAACTACGAAATATTTGCTCTGACCAAGTCAAATATATGCCACAACATCTTCAGAAGCCCATTAAACCAAAGAGGGACACATTAGTTATTGGTATTCTCTAAGCTACTAACTATATTATACACATCGTAATAAATGTGTGCAGTTAGAGTTTAATCATCTTGTCCAATTTAATTTGCAAATAACTAAGGAATCTAATCAGGAAAACAAGGAATGTGAAAATCACATCAATATAGTCGCATCCACCTCGAGCATAAGCAAGAATTACAATCAAACATTATACACAACATCAGGAAAAATTCACGGCTAGATCAAATTATCAGAATTTTTTCAAATTTTAGTCTTGTTGAATTACATCAGAATATAACAGAAGCGTGAGGAGCAATAATTGGATTAGTTATTGTTTTATTGCAGGTTGAGATGTATGTTCACAATTTCTTTTTAAGTTCATTTAGGAAAGAGATATATTTAGAATAGACTACGATTGTCTGTTCTTCTCGATTTGCATTCTAATACCAGATGTTTCATATTGTGATGGGGTAACGGGGTGTGATCGATGCATGTAGGCGGAATGAGCTCACGAAAACGTTCGCAGGTCAGTTTTTGGTGCAATGTAACCATCACCTGGGACTTGTTCGGGTTTCATTTGTGACTCAGGTTTTCTTTCCGTTGCCAGTCTTGCAGGTGTTATCAAAATGTACTACGGTGGCCTCGTAAGTTCTCCGCCTCGTTTATGGGTCGTTCACTAGATGAGCGATTTTTACCCCTTATCTTGGCAGACCTAAATCTGGACGTGAACAACACACAGTGTATGAATTCTCAGAAATTAGGATAACCGAGTGTCATGCAGTGTTCAAGTTTCCTTTATAAAATATAGTTTGTCGCCAACTGAAATTCATTGGAGGTCTATGAATATCTATTGTGACTCTTCTATTTCCACCGTGAAGAAGTGAAATACCGATTTTAAACGAGACCCGTGAAGGGCGTTCGAAAAGTGCATCCACACCGAAAATAATCGAAGAAAGCGCACGTTTTGCGCACGTTTTGATCTTGGGAGATCGGCGTGGTAAACGGTGTGAAATTTCCAATATTGTAGGTATTTCCAAAGAACGTGTTCAGTGCATGTTGTATGAAGAACGACGCCCGAGAAAGCATTGTGCAAGATGGGTTCCGCGACTGCTCACCCCAAAGAACTAACAAATTCGCATGACCATTTCCGAAAAGCTTTGAGGCGTGTTCGTAAACAAATTGTAATTTTCTTCGTCGAAATATAACAGTCGATGAAACATGGATTCACCACTACATACCAAAATGAAAATAACAATTCGGTCAATGGACACTTCTAAAGTAGGTGAAGACGCTGGCAAAGATATGGCACCGGTGCTTTAAAAAGATAAGAGAATGAGGAACATTATTATAAACTTCGAAACGAATCTAGATGTAAGACTTCGAAGAAAGAGATCCAGTCTTCAAGGAAAAACAAGTCAACTTTCTTCAAGAAATTGCATTTGCCCAGACGTTTCTTGGTAATGGAAAACTGAGGAATCTTCAAAATCATGTGTCGGAACATCCAGCCTACTGCTCAGAATCTTTTCCCGCCTCAGACTTCCATCTCTTTCTGAAACTCTTTGTACTTGGTCAGTGTTTTTCATCGATCCAAGAAGCGATTGCAGCTGTATATGACTGTTTTGCAGCACTTTCTTAGGGAGCACTACAGGGATAGAATGATGACTCTGACACCGATGAACAAAGTGTATTGGTGTTAAAGACTGTGTTTTAGAATAAAATGTTTTTGCTCTGTGAGAGCTCTCCAGGCCATCCTTGTAAGTGTGTTCGTCTTCAAAGTAGAACCCACTTGAGTCCACAGGCGTCTGCATTCGTCATAACTACTTCCTGAAAACATATCTGCATGTTGTTTCCGGTGAGGCTGTGCAAGAGATGTGCCGTTTTCTTCTTTTTTACTGGAATGCAGGAACATTTCTGTAGCAAACAATCTTCCAATGTCACTGTACCGATCGATTTTGATTAAACTTGTCTCTCCTTAAGTATTCCGTTCAAGATCGAGAAAATAACATAAAATTATGATGTATTTAACATAAAATTATGGTTTTTTTGTTAACGCAGTAGTTGTTTTTATTGTGAATATTAAGTTATGTAGGCTCCCAACCAAATGAAAAGTGAACATTTCGTCGTGATCCTCTGGATCACTTAGTAAAGCTAGGGAAGTATCCAGTCTTCATTTGCAAATGCAGTTGCGACTGTTTTAGATCTGGCTCGGCTCACTGTGGTGGATTACCACCAGTGCTTCATGGAGTACAGGTAGTGAGGTCGAGAATACCTTCGGGCATGGATCTAGATATGAAAGTGCCGCTACCTTGTGTATGTTCCATGATTACAGTATAAGGAACATATGCAAGACCACTGTAGATGAAACGAAAAATAAAAAGAATTGAAACAACTAAAAAAGTATGGCAGTGTATGATGTATAAATAAAAGCATTGTCGTAACATCAGAAGAATTAGCTGTCCTTTTGGTTCAGCAACACAAAGACAATTTTAAAAGAAAAAATTCTAAATGCTTACAATTTTCATGGACACGAAGATGTTATTAATATGTATTTTCTTTTTATTTCTGTTTCAGGTACGTCACTCACCTGTCTCTTCGTCAAAAACACTTCATTTCCTCTGAAGCTCAAAAGGGCCACCTGCTGCTTTTAGCTCTTCAAGTGAGTGTGCAGCTGCAAGTTGTTTCCATCAATAGATATGCCCTATGACATTACATTTCTGCATCAATGAAGTTTTTTGTTTCATCTGTTTTCTAAACAGTTTTCAAATCCTGGAAACGGCAAAGAAAATAAAGCAATACATCTGAGATTAAAGCACGTCTACGGATATACAGGAGATTGATAAAGTATGTTTCAAACTTCTCGTCCGCGTAAAAACTTCCATATACTTACAAAATAATTTCCTATACGGCTCATATCGATACGTAGTAGCCATGTTCCTTACAGACAACTAACAACGTTACCTGTTCATTCCAAATTAAATTCTGCACAGAAATTTTGATATTCTATAAGCTTGGAATAAAAATTTCATTCTGAAAGAAAAGACGATAATCCTTGAGATTTCTTTCTTTCTTATTCCAGGGAAGCACACCGTTTTATCAATTCACTTCCCCAGGTTTTGACATTCCTAGCCATCCACGTTACGGCACATAACTCCAGAGATACAAGTACGTTTTCAGTACGTTTTCACTGCGATGTATTGTGGTGTGGGTATCACTTGTGACTACATCACAACTACATGCGTAGCCGCGGTAACGTCTGTCAAGGTCTGGAAGGTGACTATTAATCTGGGAACTTATTTAGATTATTTCGAAGATCGCTCTCCTATTGCACATAGCAAGCGCAGGCTGCCGAATCTTGAACCTTTGCATGAAATTAACCCCAGAATGTGATAGTGCTTCAGTGCTGCTGCATAGAAAAAGTTCGTTACTTGGCGATACCATGCGCTGTTATACATTGAAAAGCACCAAAAGTTAACGTCAAAATTGGTTATCACGAAGCAGACGTTAAGGACGTCATTAGCCATTGATTTGTAAAGGTGTGCAAGAATTTTATTTGTCTAAATTTTTTGAATAGAGTTACTTAGTGAAAACATGCATTATGATTTGTAATAAGCTTGCCCGGTATTTTATCCCGTTCTTTTAAGATATTTTCAGGTATTTAAATATTATTCGTGGTGCAGAGCTGCGCTACGAAAGAAAGAGCCGCTGCCGCGGCGCATTCAGACTGCATTACATGAAACCAATCATAGCGCAAAGAAGCGGACAGGTAATAGTGAACTAAAATTATTTCTTTCAGCTTTCGGAATTTCAGGGCAGAGCAGCAGATTTAGTGATGTGTTTTACAGGTGGACGCGGGCTGCCGATGATATATTATTAACAGTGCAAAAGGATAATTTACCTTCATGACATAAAAGAAATATTGCTGTGCGTAGTTCTGGTCTGGCAAACATTATAGCAAAAACCAGAGATTCTATGAAAATATTATAGCAGAGGCATGTAAAAATGCTCAGATGACCCACCTTGAAATCCATTCCGACCGAGATTAGTCATGTACAGCAAGCACCGTGCTGCTTCGTGTCTCGTGGTAATTATCTGGGATCAGTCTAGCTACGCTTTTTTTGTACTACGTAAATAATTCTGGAAACCATAAGCTAGTCTTGCAGAGTAGATACTTCTCCCACTGTTAGCGCATCACGCATTTCGATACACTTTGTGTATTACCTACTGTTATTACGGTGGCAGCTTGGTTCACCTCGGAGATGATTTTTACATATCTCGGCAATGTAATTTAAACAGTATTCCATCTGTGGATCACCTTCGGACAGATGAAAGATTGTTTTTCAGCGCGATGATAAAACGACACACATTGTATATATACATTTAGTACGAGACCATGAGGTGTTAGTTGAGAAGAGAACAGGTAGCGTAGGCATAGTTTCCAGGGTCACCTGATTTCATTCTTTCTTTGATATTTACGCATGGCGTAAGATTAAAGCTCACGTGTACTCATATAATCCCTAAAGTAGAATACTGAAAGTGCCATTGCTGGCATACCTTAGTTTGATAAGTCGAGTTCAATCGACGTCAATCACGGCCATTTCCATCTTGTGCTTTTCGTTTACTAGGGGAGCTAATTTGTCTAACGTCTAACGAGGTAATTTTATTGTAGCTATCATACTGTGCACGTCCCCATGTGATGCATTATTTGAAACGCTGATAATATGACCACTGAATTTGGAAATTAGGAAAAGAGAAGTACCTTATTGGCTACATAAAGGCAATCAAACGGAAGACGAAGTATACTTGGAGCTGACGCTAGTGCAAAGAAGTTAATACTAGATCGCATATTTCAACTGTACTTACTTACTTACTTACTTACTTACTGGCCATACCGGACTCGAGAGTCCATTACCGCAACAACGAATTTTCGCCATCTGTCCCTGTCTTGGGCTATTTCCTTCCATTCACCTTCAATACCTAGGCTCCTCAAATCAGCCTTCACATTGTCCTCCCATCTACGCCTCGGTCTCCCCACAGAACGTTTTCCTTCTAGGTGCCCTACCAGTACTCTGCGTGCTGCCCTGCCCTCATCCATTCGAGCTACGTGACCCGCCCATCGCAGCCTACGTGATTTAATAATACTGATTATGTCAGGGCTTGAATAGAGTTCGTGAACCTCTTCGTTATGCAGTTTTCACCACTCTCCGCTAATGTCATCCCTTTTTGTTCCGAAAATTTTCCTCAAAATTTTGTTTTCAAATACTGGAAACGGCTTTTCATTTTGCACAGTGAGAGACCAAGTCTCACACCCATACAGCATAACTGGAAGAATAATAGTTTTGCATATTCTAATCTTTAAATTCCTAGGAATATCCGTGATGAAAGTAATCTATTTCAACTGTGGCAAAGTGAATTGGACTCTTCAAACATCGGAAGGAGGACACACAAATTTCTCCCGAACATCACGGGGAGACTAGAAATAAGATTTATTCAATTGTCGAGTAGACTGATACATTACCTGACTAGTCATGGCCCATATGCTAAGTAACTGTATAAAATCAAAAGACAGATTAATGATATTTACTGAAAGAAATTTCCGCTATTAGACGGTTAGTTGTTAATTTATTTTACACAATCATGATTTTTGGCTTTTTAGCCATTCTCAAGTATTTGTTGTAATGTTGAAATACGACTGACCTGTCTGTGACATTTCTGGTGTTACAGAACAGTTGTATTACAGGCTACGAGTACATACTGAATATATATAATATGGCTAACATTGTGCGCAATGAGAAACCATTAATATACAGTATATGGCGTGTTTAGCAGTAGATATATTCTTCAGACCTGCATTCATCACTTCTGTTCTGCTGATGATGTGCACAATGTCAGCCATATTATGTATCTTCGATATCTACTCGAATGCTCTAATACAACTGGTCTACAAGGCTAGAAATATTATTTTCGACGATGATATGTCACAGACATGAACAGTTAATAGCCAAATGACAGAACTTTGTTTCAAAACGTTGTGTATGACTGCGGTCATCCATGAAGGAACGAATCCTGATAATTGCGCCTCCGGAAATGTGTGCTTTCCAGAGCTTGTAACGCCGTAAATGCATTTCCTCCTATTTCCATCTATTGTACTATAATTTTTTTCCTTATTTTGTTACCTGAAGATATGACGTTTCTGTGTCTTTGTATATTGTAATTGTTTTACTATTTGTATATATATGCATTTATGTCGATGTATAATTGGTTTGTTTTGTAAATATTATTTGTATTTTTACGCTGGGTCTTGCCTAGGGAAAACTATGCTATCGAACGATTACATCGATAGGTCGTGTGGAGAACGAAAGTGTTTAGCATCTTTGGTAGTGTTAACTCTGCCGCGTGGAGCGCGGACAGAGCAGGGGGGGTCTGGCTGGAGGAGGGCAGTGGAGCAGGTGTGTTGGGTGACGCTCCCGCGAATTGCCGCACTTTCGTGGTTTGGCAGCATGTAATTGCTATGATAGTTTCTGACACGGTGTCGCGGACGGGAAGCATTAGCTGGCGCACATCAAGAGCCCGTTTCGCCTGGCTACCGTGTCGAGAAGAAGGCGCGCCAACATCCAGCTTCTGCAACAGCGACGGCCGACAATGAGTGACGGTCGCCACCTCCTCGCTCGACGGCTTCAAATCTTCAATCAACCAACAAGGAAGACTGGAAGCACGTAAAGTTTTAGAACTGTATGGCAGACCTCAGCTTTTCAAACTGTTCCATTTTCGTAACTATAATTACAGCAACTTAGCATGAACATTTGTTGCTCATTGTCCCAATTGCATTACCAAGCAGGGTCCCTTCCTTTTCCGGAATGGACCCGAGTGTCGTTGAAATTCAAACGCCAGCATTAAAGTAATATTATACCATTTCACTGCTTTAATTTCAAAGTTCAGTTAAAGTATTCATAGCTGGCTACAATATTTGGATTACACAAGCACAAATTATGAGTGCGAGTTTTGTTACCATATTTTAGCTTACCTGTGACTACAGCTCAGCTTGGTACGTACTAAATTTTACTATTGTTAATTGTTCAGAATCATTAAATTCAAGTTCAAAGTTAAATCTCTTATTTCTAACTCTGCTCTATTACGCATTGACTACTCACTTCTTAGTACGTGAGTGGCGAGAACATTTGATTCTGTGTACCTTATGTGTAATATCAGCAACGCTGTTCAAAATGAATAATATTCTTGTAACTGTGAGGGTTTCGTAAATGATAGTTTACTAAAGCTATCACGTCTCCATCTTCGTAATTATGTTTGTGGGATGGACCGAATAGGCACTTAAGATATTACAGTCACGCATTATGTTATCTGTTCACTCATTGCTGTTTGTTTAGAACTGGTAACCCTAGTTTCCACAGATGGAATTGTGGTACACATATAGAATTCGATTTCTCTTGTACCTGGCGGGATGCAGCGTTATTTCCAAGAGCTGAATGCTGTCAATGGTTGTTCACTGCTATACCGCAGAGAACCACATTAATACTTTTATAATTACAATAATAATTATTATTACTCTAATAGTAAACCAGAAAATGAATTCACCATGCTGTATTTTGGACTTTGTCGCCAGCCGGGCACTATCCAAGCATATAGACTGTGTGCTTTAACGCATATCCCAGTAAAGTGGTTTCCTGTATCCTGCATATGGATATTTGTTATTATTATTGTGTTAAGTTTACATTAGACATTAGTATTGACACGTAATTTAATGATAAAGCCAAGTATGGTACGTAAATTTTTAATACAATTTTGCTGTCTGTGGCTCATAGCTTGGACTCAGATGAGGGAGGTGGGCTATACTGCACAAGTACGTTAAAGTTTTTCCTATGATTTCGCACTCCAAAGCTGCAATAGTATTTTGAGGTTTTTGGATAGTTCCGAAAGTCGTCACTGATTTGTCTGATCTCCGAAGGTGCGTTGTTCATTCAATATATCGCTTTGTGAGTGATTTTTCAAGTTCTTCTAAGAATATACTTCCCCTTAAACATCTGTTTGCATAATCTTCATTGCGACAGATTCTACGCCTGTGAAGAATTTTTTAAATGCTTTCCTGATGTTTCCAGCTCACATTCTCTTTATCTGAGATACTGCTGAACAATTTCGGCTTTAGGCTATTTTTCAAGTAGCTGAAACGGAAGTGTTATACATTAGGTGCGTTAGTTTCACTTATGAATGTAACATAAAAACAAGTCATATCCCAAAATATGCTCGGAGAACTGAAATTACTTTATGGAGGATTGTTATATGGCGTATTATTCCATGTATGTCTTTGCTCCTGCGACTGCGTGTAATTGCTTTAAATTAAATTAGGAATAGTTATGACTGTATACAATTTCCTTAAAATAACTTGTACATATTTGTTCTATTGTTGTGGGAGCAAGTCATTTTAGAAAATTTATAACAAAGATCTTATACGTAAACTCAAATACAGTACTCTAATGAAACAATACTGAAAAACATGAAAACAGAGTAAAACCTTTCCTGATCTTCCTTATAGTTGCGTGATGTTAGGCATTAAAGACATATTTATAAATGAGTTCAGCAATAATTACACATTCTATGGTACTAATGATGTTCCCATTCAGTTATTCCATTGCGCGACAGTTTACATTACCGCATCTGAGACTATGGGGAGCTATTTGCTCCTCGAGCGGTCCAGCCGAAACGGATCACCGGGACAGCCAAAATGTGTGTCGAGCTCAGTTTATTTTTCACACTGTGCCTGATCTTCTTCGAGCCACGGGTCGTAGCCATTTGTTATTTATTGATATTTCTCAAATACGTTCCGCTTTGCGGTTTTCTTATCAGGCTGGTTTATGTTCTCCATTAACCTGAGCATTAATATTTGTTGGCCGGACGTGGCGGCCGAGCGGTTCTAGGTGCTACAGTCTGGAACCGCGCTACCGCTACGGTCGCAGGTTCGAATCCTGCCTCGGGCATGTATCTATGTGCTGTCCTTAGGTTAGTTAGGTTTAAGTAGTTCTACGTTCTAGGGGACTGATGACCTCAGAAGTTAAGTCCCATACTGCTCAGAGCCATTTGAACCAATATATGTTTTTCTTGTACGACGTGTTTGGTGTTGCAGATGAAATTATCCCAAGGTTCTTGACTGGCCTGTTACGTATTTTAAATAGCCTAATTTCCTTTCATTGCGATGCTTTTTTGCCTTTTTTATCGTTACATCTGCAGTAGCTCTTTTTATGTCTTCTGCGTACCATTTATTTTGGTGTTGGGATCTCTTAGTTGACGATCTGTTTGGCTTTAGGAAAGCCAAAGGCGCGAGAGAGGCAATGCTGAGGCTGCGCTTGACAATGGAAGTAAACCTTAAGAACAATCTAGACACCACCAAGGAATTTGTTCTCCTAGAAAAAGCGTTCGACAGAGTAAAATTGTGAAGGATGTTCGAAATTCTCAGAAAACAAATATGTCTAAGCCGTACAGAAAGACGGATAATATACAATATGTACAAGAACCGAGAGGGAGAAATAAGACTGGAAAACAAGGAACGAAGTGCTTGGTTTAAAACAGGGTGAGAGAAAGGTAAGCTGTCTTTCACCCCTACTGTTCAATCTGTACCTCGAAGAAGCAATGACAGAAACAAAAGGATTAAAATTCAAGGTGAAAGGATATCAATGACAAGATTCGCTATGACATTGACATCGTCGATGAAAGTGATTAAGAATTACAGGATCTGTTGAATGGAATGAACAGTTTAATGAGTAGAGAATATGGATTGAAAGTAAATCGAAGAAAGACGAAAGTAATGAGGAGTGTCAGAAATGAGAACGGCGAGAAACTTAACGTCAAAATTGGTTATCACGAAGCAGACGAAGATAAAGAATTCTTTCACGTAAGTAGCAAAATAACTCGTGGAAGACGGAACAAGAACATAAAAAGTAATCGAGCACTGTAAAAAGGGCATTCCTGTCTGCTACCATCACGCAAAGGTCTAATTTGATGAAGAAATTTCTGAGAATGTGCATTCGGAGCTCAGCATTGTATGATAATGAGAAATAAACCGAAGTGGCGTCAACTAAAAAGGACTTGCAATACGGCGGCCGAACTTCCCCGCCTCCCGGCCAACAATGCCATACGATCATTTCATTTCATTTCAACTGTGAGAAAACCGGAAGAGAAGAGACTCGAAGTGTTTGAGACGTGGTGCTACAGAAGAATGTTGAAAAGTAGGTGGACTGACAAGGAATGAGGAAGTTCTCCTCAGAATCGGCGAGGAAAGGAACATCTAGAAAACGCCGATAAGAGGAAGGGACAAGACGATCGGACATCTGTTAAGACATGATGGAATTACTTGCATGGTGCTATAGGGGACTGTAGAGGGTAAAAACTGTAGAGAAAGATACAGACCGGAATACTTCCAGCAAATAGTTGAGAACGTAGGTTGCAATGGTCCTCTGGCACAAGATAGAAGTTTGTGGTGGGCCGCATCAAACCAGTTGAAACGTCCCCTCTGAACAATTATATACAACTGTGCTTAAACTGAAACACAATATTTTTAGCGCAACGCAATCTGACTTTCAAAAATCCCTACAAAAGAATGGCCCTGACTAACATTAACCTATACGTTTCACAAATCACTAACCTCATAAAAATATTCATTACTCGAACTACTGCAATATAGCGAGCGCCACTACTGCCAGCTAAATAAAAGATTCAAACTACTGACGGCACTAACTACTGATAGGCATAGTTAGCAAATGAAAGATTTTAATAGAGAACAAACAATGTATTTACCTTAATAATCATAATATATATGCCATCCAGTCTTACAAATTTCAAATCTCCGCCATTTCTCTCCCCACATCCACCACTGCTGGCGGCTCACCTCCAACTGCGCAACGCTACGCACTGTTCACATCCAGCTGCCGCTGCCCAACACTACAATGGCAGGCAACAATGCCGATAAGAAAACATAAACAGCCTACTTACACAGTCAGAAGACTCACGATAAAAAGAAAAAGCCTCCTTTATGCGGTCTACTTTGCAGATTAATCATACTTTTCCAAAATTCTCCCAATAAACCGAAGCTTTTCTTCTATAATTCTTACATGCTTATTCCATTTCATATTTCTTCGCAACCTTAGGACGTGAGTGTGTCAAGCAACACTGTACCAATGCTGTAATCGAACATTCGGTTTGTTTTTCCTACTCATCATCATTAACTTACATTTTTCTACATTTAAAGCTAGCTGCCATTCATCACACCTACTAGAAATCTTGTGTAAGTCGTCTTGTAAGCTCAACGACGACACCTTGGCATACACCACAGCACCATCAAACGAGCTGCCGCCCACTGCTGCTTACAGTGTCCGACAGATCTTTCATGTATATAAAAAATAACAGCGGTCCTGTCACATTTCCCTGGAGCATTCCTGAAGAACACTCACCGTCGTGGACAACATGGTTCTGTTACTTAAGAAGCCTTCGAGCCACTCACATACCTGGGAATCTATTCCGTATCTTTCTTCCTTAGTTACAGTCTGCCACCGTCTCAAGTACTCTGTGCAAATCGAGGAGTATGAAATTCGCCTGTTTCGGTCACTTTTATTTTTTCTCAAGATGCGTTTCGAGCGCTTGCACCCACATTGTCAGGTGGATCAGTGAATTATGTTCCCTTTTTGTCTGCTGGATGTAGTTAGTTGTTTGTTTTAATTTCATTGTAGATAGGATGCAATCAATACTTGTTAACGTAAAATTGCAGTAAGACTACAAATTTTAAACAGTAACGAAGCTCCTTACAATGTCCTCGTAAGAATGAGGTTCGTCATAAAATTATACTTTCATCTTTAAATGCCACACAAACACGATACAACATAAACAGTCCAGAGATAGTACAGATGTAGAGATACGGAGATCGTCAGTCAAAGAGCATTCACTACTAGCTAAGATTGCAAATAAAAGATACAGATAATATGTATCAGGTATATAAGTGTTTACTCTTGTATTAAAAACATCTTATTAGAGAAAATAAAAGTTCAAACAATTTAAATCTATATTTCGGCATATTTGTTTGTTTATATTTCGGTTTGGTAATTTCGGAGTACTTTTATGATTACGGACACACATAAATAGATAGTATCGAAATTTACTGTGCATCTTGTCGTACTTGAGAAGCTTCTAAAAAAGTTCATTACCACTGTCTTACCTCTGTCATTGTGTGTGTTCCTCCCATACCTTCTGTTGTGCTTGGAGGTGTTGCAACTAAATGCATTTATTTTTCCTTGTACCTAGTTCGGATGCTTCATCCAGTCTGCGCAAGTACTGTACTGTGCATTCATTGCATTTTATCTCGTAAACGCGCGAGTTGGAGAATTTCTGTTTGTTCGATTTGCTGATGGATATCCTATGTCTTACATTATATGGTCTCAATGCATCCGCAGTATTCTGTGAAATGCTATCAAAGTAAGGAATACATATTGTCCTGGTGTCTGTCTGATAGCTGTTCTTATTTATTCTTTTCTTGGACACTTTGTCCATGCATCCAGGTTGAAACTATTTGCAGCTGGATTTGTTTAATTACTCCCACTTCAGTTTGAGGCATTTCATTATTTAATGGCATTTTGCGTGCTCTGTGTAATGTTGATCTATATGCTGCTAATTTCTGTGGGTGAGGGTGGCGTGTAGATGTATGGATATTTGCATCAGTAGCAGTGGATTTTCTGTAAATGCTAAGAATGTGTTGATTGTTTTTTCCAGTGGTGGTAAAGTCAAGAAAGTTTACCCTGACATTAATATTTACATGTGAGCTGAATGTTCTTGTGCACGAGAAAATGTCACGGTAAGCCACATCAAACCAGTCACAAGACTGATGACTCAAACAAACAAAGTTCTTCTTTCAAAATTCTTAATTAGTTCTGTTTGGTTTCTTCTTGTCTTCGGTAACTACTTGTTTTGCTGCCGAAGATATGCTTACAAAGATCTCTGCATCCAATAAATTTTTCGAGTGGAAAACTGGGACTGCACGTCATAGATGAAATTAATTTATTTGAAATATCCTCGTACCAGACCAAAATTATGATTTCCCGATTGTAGCTCCGAATATATCTATACTGCTCATTATTTGTTTGCAAAGAGTTATAGTGGAAGTCTTGCGCTTGACTTGGACTGCGAGCTATGCGGTTAGAATGGCAGTGCAGTGACCTTAATTTGAATCGCTGCTTCCCTCATTCATTCCACGTGACAAGTGGCGTGTTTTGTTCTTGTATTCCTGTATTATTGGGAAATAACTGCACCGTCTCTAACAATCTCGCTGTCGACAGAACTTACGAGAGGGAGGAGGAAAATGAAACTCAAAATTCCTACATTCGTCGCAGCGGAAGAATTCCGCACGCAGCATCGGCCTCGCTACTTAAGCTTTTTTTCCACCTTCCTTACCGTTTCTCATTTTACTTCAGTTTCCGGCGTCTAATTCATACTGCACTGGAAGTGACTAGCTATAAAAAGCGCGCCCGCATCCTCTCGTGTGTTTATTCTGCTCTTCGCCACATTTTTCCGGGGAGCTGTATAAGAGCGCGTATCTTCCGTTATTTCCTTAAAAAATTCAGGCCGCGCTTCGCCCTGCCCTACTCGTCGGCTCGTTCTTATTTTCTTTATCCCCGAGTTAAGTGCGTGGCTTTAAAATGCCAATGTGCGAGGAGGGGAAAGGAAGAGGAAGCAGAGAGAAAGGAGGAGCCGTGGAAACAGCGGCGCGGCTGGTGCGTGTGGCAGGGGGTGGGCGGAATGCGCCGCAGGACTCGGGCGGTAAGATAAAACAGTTTGCGCGCTGTTTTAGCCAAATGACGGCCGCAGCCGGGATTTATGGCCCGCGGAAGAGTCGGCGTCTGTTCCCACCGCTTCTTCGTCTTCAGCGTGCGGGCCGACGTAATAGGCGAAAACGTCTTTCTTATTACTGATACTGAGGCGGTACAATACAGGACCCTAGTATCAAAATGGGAAATACAAAAGCTACACTGACGGAAAAAAGATGATCGCAACACCAAAAATATTTAATATAGAGTAATCAAATTTCTGGAATGCATTTGTGTAGATAATTATCATTGCTAGATCACGGGTTAATGAGAGCACGAGAGAACCAATTGCAAGTGTGGAATGCTGGTACAGTAACAATTGATGTAACAGCCATCATGTTGAATGTAAGCATGCAAACGTGCATGCATTGTGCCGGATGTCAGTTCGTGGGATAGAGTTCAATGCCTGTTGCATCTGGCAGGCCAAGACAACACTTCGACACTTTGTAGAGCATGCTCGGTACGGCAGGGGTATGTGGGCAAGTGTTATCATATTGGAAAACACCTCCTGCAATGAAATGAATTGATCGTTCGGCGTTGATGGCCGGGGTGCCCCGCCTCGGATATTTCGGCTCCCCGGTGCTAGTCTTATTTCAGGTGATGTCACATAGGGAACTTACGCGTCGGTGATGATGAAATGATGACAACACAACATCCAGTCCACGAGGGGAGAAAATCACCAACTCGGCCGGGAATCGGACTGGGCCCGCCGCATTGTAGGCAAACACGTTTCCACTCAGCTAAGCAGGTGGACACCCCCTGTGACTCTACAACGCAGTCCTTGCTATGAAGTTTTTCGCTCACTTAACACATGAAACTGTTTGTATACGATGTATTGTCTAGTGTAAATATGTATTGTAAATACTATGTTCAAATTATGTAATATTTAACAGTTGCAAGTCAGGCATATTTAGTTAACGTTGAAGTCAGAGAGATTGTTTTGTCGCGCCTCTGGGCGCGGGAGCGCGCCAGCGGGCAGTAGTAGCAGTAACGCCGTGCTCGGAGTAAGACGTACAGTCGAGTGCTGCTATTCCTAGCTGTGTTACATCTAACGGCTAGTGTGTGGATCTAAGTACGACGGGAAAGTAATGGTCGGCATATCTGGAAGCATGGCCGGGCAAGTTATTATGGATTATGGGCATAGTGCTAAAGAAACGAAGGCTTAAATGTGAAGCGCACTGCGGGCCCAAGTAGCAACAGCAAAAGCCCGCTGCCACATTGTGTCGCCGCCGTGGACTTCCGCCGATCCACCGACAACGAGGGAAGTAAGATCTACGTAATTTTCGTGGGATAATATTGTAGAAGCCTTGCCAGTGACTGTGCTTTTCTCTGAAGTTGAACAATTAATAACAAGCACTTTATAATCGAAGTGTTGCAGTTACATTCCAGCCGACAGTATCACCAAGTAGGTTCCTTCCAATCCTTACCTTATTGAACCGAGTGTGTCACGCCATTATCAAGAGAAAATATGTTAATTATCAAATTATTTGCATAGACGGTGAAATTTCCGACTGTTTTGAACGATTGGTTATCGTAGTTAATTGTTGCACTTAATAAGCTTACGCCAACCGTAGTTAACTAAATAATAGACTGAAGTAATAAATTTGATTATTAAGATTTATTTCAAAGCATATTCAGCTGAAGTTAGATCAAGGATATTTCATGAAACTATAAAGCTTATTCCACCTGACAATCGCCCAATTAATGAATTATTATCATTCAAAACGTAGTTAATCAATTATTGGCAATATATTTCACTATCAGTAGATGAAACTGTGCAAAGTATGTAATTTTGAAGACAGAATGACAGTCCATTATTCAAAATCTCGATAGATAATTATCTGTGTTGTCAGCATTGCACTTAGCTGACGAGTTATGAACAAAATAATTATCAAAATACTTATTGAAAGTTAACCATTAATGTTTAAGTGTAGTTAGATTGCTATGACATTATTTTATATGGCTACTGAGCCTGACACAGCACTTACGTAAAAGTCCCCGTTCCACCTGCTGCGCTACAAACAGATAAATTTCATTTTTGCGCACAATGATTCACGTACGTAACACACTGTTGCTCATCAGTTGAGCTGGCAACCGATTTTTTAATTGCTTTTACAACTTAATCATTTCTTTCGGCAAAATTTATTTCCAAATTATTTCCGTTATTTCATTTACCGATCGTTATTGAATGAAATTACTCATTCAATAAGGATCCAGTTATAACATCTTCTGTTTCCCGCGAAATAATCATTATTTACTTCGGATTCGGATGCCTTATCCCGACACGGGTCTGAATTCATAATTCACGGTTATTGTTAACTTATAATTTCGCAAATCCCGGGAAGCATGGGGGGGGGGGGGGGGGGGCGTTATACCCCTGCAATGCTATTCATGACTGGCAGCACAACAGGTCGATCCAGCAGATTGACGTAAGTATTTTGCAGCGACTGCTGCGTGGGAAATCCACGTGGGAGATCCTCCTGTCACACGAAATCGCACCCCAGCCCCTAACTCCAGATGTAGGTCCAGTGTGTGTATCATACAGACATGTTCGTTGCAGGTCCTCAACTAGCCTCCTCCTGACCTCCTAACTGACATCGATACAGAACCAGCTTTCATCAGAAAACACAGAAAACGTCCATTCTGCCTTCCAATGACCTCTCACTTGACACCACTGAAGTGGCAAATGCTAGTTGTTTGCAGTCGGTGGAACGCACGCTGCAGGGCGTTTGTTTGGAACTGCCCTTGATGTAACCGATGTGTAACAGTCAGTTGTGTCACTGCGGTGCCAACTGCTGCTCAGATTGCTGCTGCAGATACAGTACGATGCGCCAGAGCCGTACGCCGACCAAGATGGTCTTCCCTCTCGCTAGAGCCACGTGGCCGTCCGGGGTCCGGTCTTTTGCGACCGTACATTTTCGTGACCAGCTCTGTTAGCAAACACATACAGTGGCTATATTCCTGCCAATTCCTTCAACAATATCGAAAAGGAATCTCTAGCTTCTCGTAGCCCTACTAAACGACTCCGTTCGACCACAGTGAGTTGATAATGGCGTCTTTGTCGCCTTAAAGGCTTTCTTGACTAACACAACTCGCCATATGCAGTCTGAAATGTAATTAACGTTCGTGACCGTTACAGCGTGTGTTTAAAGCAAAACCTATTTGCCTTCCTAAAGTGGCGCTGCTGGCGCCACACTTATGCGACTGGCGCGAAATGTGAACAGACATCGCCTTTCTGGTGTAGAAACTTTGGTTTATGTCACAAAACTTCTTCTTTGTGTTGCGATTTTTTTCCCGTCAGTATATTTGATTCTGAACGTAGTGTGTGTCAAGAACGACCAGAAAGATTCAATTTTGCATCCTAAATATGTAGTTTGTGACATAAGCAGACCTTACTTATACCTATCAGTTTAACTCGTGAACATAAACTTTGCAGTCAACCAGCAAGTTTCAAAGTCATAATTTTCAATATAGCGTCGAACGTGTTGATGTTATATGTGTTGAAACTTTTAGTTCTGTGTTATTTTCTTTAATTTTACTCACTTTTAGTAGCAAAAGGAAGTTTACATGGAATATAACATAAACAAAATCCCACCTGGCATAGGCAGGAATCGTGAGAGTCAGCCTCAAACGCTTGTTTCAAAAGTGGACATGAACCAAATTGTATTTGAAAAGCAGACATGCTGGTTAGCCGTGCGGTGTGGCCGCGCGGTTTGAGGCGTCAAGTCACGGACTGGGTCCTCCGTCGGGCATGGGTGTGTGTGTTTTTTCTTAGCATAAGTTAGTTTAAGTAGTGTGTAAGTCTAGGGACCGATGACCTAAGCAGTTTAGTCCCTTAGGAATTCACACACATTTCAACATGCTGGTTATTAAAAGTCAGTTTACTGTAATCCTTTGAGTAGTGAAGGAATTATTTTCGTTAATACAGTCATATTGTCATCAGTTAAAATACCTAAGTCCATGTTTAACTACGAATATATAATCTAGAAACATGGATATATATATATATATATATATATATATATATATATATATATATATATATATATATATAATCTTTTGTCATCAGCTTTCTGACTGGTTTGATGCGGCTAGCCACAAATTTCTCTCCAGCACTAACCTCTTCATCTCAGCGTAGCGCTTGCACCCCATTTCCTCTATTATTTGTTGGATGCGCTCTAACGTCTGTCTTCCCCTAGTTCCCTCTAGTAACATACCTTAATACATGTCCTATCACGCTGTCCCTTCTTCCTCTAAGTGTATTTCATATACCCCTTCCTTCGCCATTTCTGCGGAGAACCGCCTCATTCCTTATCTGATCAATCCACTTCCTTTATAACATCTTCTGTAGCACCACGTATCAAATGCTTAGATTCTCTTCTGATCCGGTTTTCATACTATCCATGATTCACTAAGATTCACTATCATACAATGCTGTGCTCCAAACGCACATTCTCAGAAATGTCTTCCTCAAAGTATGGTCAATGTCTGATTCAGCAGACTTCTCTTGGCCAGCGGTGCATTCATTGCACTTGCTAGTCAGCTTTCTTATGTCCTCCTTTCTTCGTCCGGCACATGAAACTTTGCTTCCATCGTAGCAGAATTCCTTAACTTCGTCTACTTCGTGATCCCCAGTTTTGATGTAATTTCTGCTAATCTCATTACCTTTTCTCTTTTTCCGGTTTCCTCTAAATCTGTATTCTATACTCATTAGACTGTTCATTTCGTCCAATAGATCCTGTAAGTCTTCTTCACTTTCACTGAGGTCAGCGATATTGTCATTAACATACTTCCACTATGAATTTTAGTCCCACTCTAAATGTTTTATATTTTTTCCGTCATTGCTTCCTCGACGCATAATTTGAACAGCAGAGGGCGAAAGACTGCATACCTACCAAACCCTTTCTAATCGGAGTACTTAGTTCTTTGTTTTCCAATCTTGTTGCTCTTACTTGGTTCTTGTATCTATTGTATAGAGTGACAATTACTGAACTACATAAAAAATGCAAATTAATCACAAACTACGGCGTGCACATACTTTATTCAACATGTAAACGTCACTACAGATATTCGGATTTAGTTTATGACATGTTCGAAATGCCTGCCATCATTGGCGGCGATGTGGCGCAGACGAATAGCGAAATTCCGCATGACCTGCTGAAGTGTCGGAATATCGTTGCTGTCGGTGACCTTCTGAAGGGCAGTTTTCAGCTCAGCAATGGTTTTGGGGCCGTTGCTGTATAGCTTCTCTTTAATGTAGCCCCACGAAAAAGAGTCGAATGTGTTCAGATCCGGAGAATATGGCAGCCAATCGAGGCCCATGCCAGTGGCCTCTGGGTACCAAATGTCCAAATGTGTGTGAAATCTGACTGCTAAGGTCATCAGTCCCTAAGCTTACACACTACTTCACCTAAATTATCCTAAGGGCAAACACACACACCCATGCCCGAGGGAGGACTCGAACCTCTGCCGGGACCATCCGCGCAGTCCATGACTGCAACGCCTCAGACCGCTCGGCTAATCCCGCGCGGCCTCTGGGTACTCCCCAGCCAGAACGTGGTCCCGAAAGTGCTCCTCTCGGACATGAAACACTCTCCTGCTTCAGTGGGTTCGAAATCAGGATCACTTTGGATAATGGGGATGAAATCATCTTCCAAAATCTTCACGTACTGTTCGGTAATCACCGTGCCATCATGGAATATCGCACCGACTATTCCGTGACTGGACATTGCACACCACACAGTCGCCCGTTCAGGGTGAAGAGACTTCTCGATCGGGAAATGCGCAGTCCCTCAGATGCTCCAGTTTTGCTTATTGACGAATCCATCCAAATGAAAGTGGGCCTCGTTGCTGACACAAACCATACTCACATCAAAGTTCTGTTCGTCAGTTCTGCGTACAATAGTGTTGGCGAAACGTACTGTTCTTCCATGGTCCTGGTGCTTAATAGCTGACGCGTTTGAAGAGATGCAGATCTTCAACAACAGTTTGTCGCATTGTCTCCAGGTTACTGGCTCTGAGCACTATGGGACTTAACATCTGTGGTCATCAGTCCTCTAGAACTTAGAACTACTTAAACCTAACTAACCTAAGGACATCACACACATCCATGCCCGAGGCAGGATTCGAACCTGCGACCGTAGCAGTCACGCGTTTCCGGACTGAGCGCCTAGAAACGCTAGACCACCGCGGCCGGCTCCATGTTACTACACACCTGTTGTGCAGCTCGTCTGATCACTTTCCTGCAGCTGGTTTGAAACACAGAGCGTGTCTTCTCGATGTTTTCAAGAGTTTTCAGAGTTTTGGGACTACCGACATTGCCAACACCATCATCACGAACTCTACCCATCATCTCAAACTTACGAATCAAATTCTTGATTGTTAGCATACTTGGACCAGTTGTCTTGAGCTTGAACTCCGCCCCAAACTTCCTTTGAGCCGCAGTTGGGCTGTTATTGCTCGCATAGCAGCCTTCACAAGCGCTATACGCTCAGGCAACCTGTACCGCGACAGTTTCACGCGCAAATGGCGACAACAACAAGCCACGTGCGCTTGCGCATTCTAATTCCCATAATGAACCACGACCAACCGTGCATTTTGAACGTCCTGATGCAAACAGTTGAGAAGTTATGACGATTTTATTTAAACAGTTCAATAGTTGTCACACCTGTATTTTACCCGTCTTTCCCTAAAGCTTACCCCTTTCAGAATTTCGAACAATATGCACCATCTGACATTTCCTTTACTAGACTGACGAATGCTGCTGATGTTTCTTAAACCTTTGTTTCACTTTCAAACGCAACGTGACAACTGCCTCTCTGATGCCTTTACGTTTTCTAAAGCCAAATTGATCGTCATCTGACTGTTCCTCAGTTTTCTTTTCTATTCTTCGGTGCATTATTCTTGTTCAGAAATGTTCAAATGTGTGTGAAATCTGATGGGACTTGACTGCTAAGGTCATCAGTCCTTACGCTTACATACTACTTTACCTAAATTATCCTAAGGACAAACACACGCACCCATCCCCCAGGAAGGACTCGAACCTCCGCCGGGATCATCCGCACAGTCCATGACTGCGGTGCCTCAGACGGCTCGGCTAATCCCGCGCGGCCATTATTCTTGCCAGCAGCATAGTTGCACGAGCTGTCAAGCTGATCGTGCGATAGTTCTCGCACTTATGTGCCCTTGCTATCTTCGGAATTGTGTTGGTGATGTTTTACCGGATATCTGATAGTACATCGTCAGTCTAATAGATTGTACACACTAACTTGAATAGTCGTTTGATTGTCACGTCCTCTCGCTGATTTTAGAAATTACAGAATATCATAAGGATACATGAAAAGGATATTTTTCTGACAACGCAGCACTCTTGTTGTACAATGGTCTTGGCGCATGAATGGCATTTGTAACTTATTTTCTGGAGTCTTTAAGAGATTTCTCAAATTTATTGGAACATTATCAATAAGTGACAACTCAAATTACACCACGCACACTGGGCCAGAACAGTGACGAAAATAGTCAGCAGCTATTCTCTACTGGATCAGCTTGAGTTCGGTACTCTACGAAGTCCACGCAAATAACCGATTCGCGAGGATTTTGTACCAGTAGTTAAGAACGCGCCTTTCCGATCTTACGAGAAGAACGTTCTGCCGCTGTGGCACGCTTTTATGAGATAAGCAAGAAAAAAGTTAAGCACTGAAAAGACGTCGTTTAGAAGCTGAGAAATTGCGTTTATGTCCAGAAGAAGCGAAGAGAGAAATACCATTTCGGCGGTGTGCCGGCACAACCCTCACTGGAAAGTAAAACTCTTTACGAGCTGTATTCCCCAGCGACAGGTAAGGGCTGAGATTTATCGTTCATTTGATGGTCCACGCAACTGTTTCCTTCACGTAGAGCGCTTGTAATGGGTATGCGGTGGTGGTGGAAGCGGGCAGGGGGGTGGGCGGAGGCAAGGGCAAGGGCTAACAGACATTTTCACTTGTTTCGTCCACCATTAATTAGACGTATATCTTTGAGCAAAAGTGTAAGACATGCATGTATGCCGACAGTGTGGGTAGGTGTGCTAGGCTGCATTGTGGTTTTATTCTAAAGATAGAAACTATTTATTGATATCAGAAGTCGTAAATTTTGTCCTGTCTTGCTGGTCCACCTTCTTTGAAACTTCTTTTTTCAGTTTGTTCAGTGCTGTTTCTGACAGTAACGAGTATATAACAGTTTTTTCGATTCCATTTTTAGGCCCTGTTTCTTATAGAATTCGTCGTCGTCTAGTGAAAAAATATCGATGCAAAGTTGCCTTTTCTACTAAAAATACACTCCTGGAAATTGAAATAAGAACACCGTGAATTCATTGTCCCAGGAAGGGGAAACTTTATTGACACATTCCTGGGGTCAGATACATCACATGATCACACTGACAGAACCACAGGCACATAGACACAGGCAACAGAGCATGCACAATGTCGGCACTAGTACAGTGTATATCCACCTTTCGCAGCAATGCAGGCTGCTATTCTCCCATGAAGACGATCGTAGAGATGCTGGATGTAGTCCTGTGCAACGGCTTGCCATGCCATTTCCACCTGGCGCCTCAGTTGGACCAGCGTTCGTGCTGGACGTGCAGACCGCGTGAGACGACGCTTCATCCAGTACCAAACATGCTCAATGGGGGACAGATCCGGAGATCTTGCTGGCCAGGGTAGTTGACTTACACCTTCTAGAGCACGTTGGGTGGCACGGGATGCATGCGGACGTGCATTGTCCTGCTGGAACAGCAAGTTCCCTTGCCGGTCTAGGAATGGTAGAACGATGGGTTCGATGACGGTTTGGATGTACCGTGCACTATTCAGTGTCCCCTCGACGATCACCAGTGGTGTACGGCCAGTGTAGGAGATCGCTCCCCACACCATGATGCCGGGTGTTGGCCCTGTGTGCCTCGGTCGTATGCAGTCCTGATTGTGGCGCTCACCTGCACGGCGCCAAACTCGCATACGGCATCATTGGCACCAAGGCAGAAGCGACTCTCATCGCTGAAGACGACACGTCTCCATTCGTCCCTCCATTCACGCCTGTCGCGACACCACTGGAGGCGGGCTGCACGATGTTGGGGCGTGAGCGGAAGACGGCCTAACGGTGTGCGGGACCGTAGCCCAGCTTCATGGAGACGGTTGCGAATGGTCCTCGCCGATACCCCAGGAGCAACAGTGTCCCTAATTTGCTGGGAAGTGGCGGTGCGCTCCCCTACGGCACTGCGTAGGATCCTACGGTCTTGGCGTGCATCCGTGCGTCGCTGCGGTCCGGTCCCAGGTCGACGGGCACGTGCACCTTCCGCCGACCACTGGCGATAACATCGATGTACTGTGGAGACCTCACGCCCCACGTGTTGAGCAATTCGGCGGTACGTCCACCCGGCCTCCCGCATGCCCACTGTACGCCCTCGCTCAAAGTCCGTCAACTGCACATACGGTTCACGTCCACGCTGTCGCGGCATGCTACCAGTGTTAAAGACTGCGATGGAGCTCCGTATGCCACGGCAAACTGGCTGACACTGACGGCGGCGGTGCACAAATGCTGCGCAGCTAGCGCCATTCGACGGCCAACACCGCGGTTCCTGGTGTGTCCGCTGTGCCGTGCGTGTGATCATTGCTTGTACAGCCCTCTCGCAGTGTCCGGAGCAAGTATGGTGGGTCTGACACACCGGTGTCGATGTGTTCTTTTTTCCATTTCCAGGAGTGTAATTTGCAGAAAAATCTTATTCATAATCTCAAGTCCACAGTTGCTCCTTTACACAGTTCAGGAGTTTTAAGCATGGCTGTTTCTCAGCAACTGCATATTACTCGTAGTTTCAACCGGCTGGCTGTGTAATTTTGTGTTGGGACAGTTTATGAGTTTATAAAATCACTTGTGATTTGTGTCCTGTTTATTACATAGGACAAACTGGAAGGTTTTTCAATGTCAGGTATAAGGAACATTTATGGAGAAAAAGAGGCACTAGTGTACGTAATTCCATTTTTGCTGATCTCTCTTAATTTCCGGTTACAAACGGAAAAATGCTGATGAAATTCCCATTTTACATAGGAAAGAGAAAGGTCACAGGCTCTAGGTCGTCTAAGAGCTGGAGATTTTCAAGCATATTTCTAGTAACAGTGACCTCATCCTCAATGAACAGCTACAATTACCTAACAATTTTTTTTTTCAGTGGCTTTAATCCACTATTCTCTGAATTTTGGCTCATTTATTTTTTTACTACATTTTCCTGACTCTAGTTCCGAAACATCTTTTTCTCCAAATCTCGTATAGGTATGTACTACTAAAATTTCCTTCACGCAGTTTTGTTTTCTTTTGGACTGTGCAGCTGTCTGTATAAATATTCTATAATATTCTGTACTTTACATAATGGGCATTTCTGTAAAGTCTGATATATGGGTCTTAGTTGTACTTTATTTACCTGAATACTTTGGACTTTCAAAAATACATTACACTGCCCGTGCCCTTCGAGCATTGCCTTTTCGTAATGTAACTTTACGGTTGTTAGAATTTCTTTCCGATAAAGACATCCTTAGAGGTGTCGAAACCTAGATCAATTCTTTTTTTTTTTTTTATTTAGAAGGAAAGGGTCTGCCTGTTGATCATGTACATCTCAAAGTGAATTTGGGGAGGGGAGGAGAAAGCGGGTTTGTATCCCCTCCTCCCTTCTCTTCCCGCGTTTGATAAGCCATTGTAGCGGGCTCCTAACATCAGTAGCTGCCCCCGTACCTCCGTCCTCAAAATCCTTTTGCATCAGCGTTTTCAGATTCCACAGGTTTCTGCTTTAGAGTGATGGTTGCTCTCGTTTTAATCTCTTTTAACAGTCGCTGTTTATCGTCAGATTAATTTGTCGTCAACTGCTGGATAAAGCGTCCTCTAAGTTTTTCATGCATGCTGCCTTCATTTACACGAAAGCATATTTCTTCAGCAGTTCTTCTAACATTATACCCTTCATGTAGCTACGGCTAGAGAACATTTTTCCACACAGTTGGCGTTTCATTTGTCACCCCCCCCCCTTCTTCCCACTCGTTTTCCTCGTACACTTTCACCTATGTTAGTGTTCGTTGCTAACTGTGATATGCACCGTATTCTCAAATCTTACACTTGGGCGCCCCTAGTGCTCTTTTCAGCTTAGCACCGAGAGTGGGGGCTTGTGTCGCTTGGGCCTTAAGCCGACCCTGTCCTCAGGACGGCTCTGGTATCATCTCTTAATAGTAACGCTCTTCCACCGCTCCTAGTTAAGTGAATAACGGCTCCAAAGTGAATTGGATAACGAAGGTTCAAATATGAGAACAATGATATTTAGGATAATGGACGTTATTTTATTTGTTCGTTTGTCATCGTGCGCCCCACAAATTTACACAGAAAAAGTGCATTACACTGTGCACTACAAAAACTTTTCATACTGATATTCTAGACCACTGGTCTGTTCCCCATAGGGAGACGCGACTTCATTTTGCAGTGCTGTTCTTTGATGCTCTGTTCGAATAACGATAGAAGAACCAGAAAAACATTTTGGCACTAGAACGTACTGTATTATCTCGATTCACACGTAAGTACTCCAACAGGACAGACCTAACACTGTTTCATAATAGCCCGTTGTTATCGGTCAGCTTTTCATATTCTGTCATCAAATGCGTACTACCTCAATTGGTTTCGCGTATCCACCGTCGATAGCCAGTCAGACTCCTATGAAAGAATAAGTAAACAAAAATAAATAAATATTGAGTTCAAAATGTGCAGTGAAGAGAAGAAACGTCTGGAGCAAATGATTTAGAAAGTCCTTGACGAGTTTGCAGATAATGGGAAAGAAATATTTGATGACGATTCAAATTACACGTTTATCTTATTATTTTTCGCCGACTGTTCTTATAAAGGATTTTCTTGCAGGCAAATCAGGAAATCAATTCGAGCATATGATTCGAATATAATATTGGACTTTGTGTCTCTCCATATTTCAATTTCTTTAACACTGTGCTCCGCTATGAACGCTAAATTTGTTTCCTTAGATTTAAATGTGTTGTAAAAGAAATTTAAACAGGAAGGTCATTTGTTCGCTCACCGGGTGTGTATTTGAATATCATAACTCGATTTCAGTTTTTTTGTGAATTATCTATTAAATTCAAGTTTCATCTCTGGATTCAGATTTAACACTAACAATGCCAAAATATGTACGTCTACAGCAGAAAGTGCAACACACCATGAACAATTCGAAATTACAACTACACACGAGTTATAACTCAAAAAAAAACGCATATTTTAGCCAATCCAAGGTAATGGCAGCTACAAACGCGACCAGCAACGTAAATATTACAGAAGAGAAAATTGTGTCCAAAATCTTTTCCGTATGTCTACGAAGAGTGGAAGCCTGGAGAGACTTTATTGAAATGCAAAACGCGCACAATTGATTCCTGGAAAAAATCATCACGTGTGACGAGACGTGATGTTTTCAGTATGGACGTATCACAAAACGACAGAGTGCAAAAGTTCATGTGAACGGTCAACGCTTTGATGATATAACTTACATTCAAGCCAATGTGACGCACGAGTTGATTAACATTCTAAATAAGGTCTTTTCCGAAAGTTTCACGTTCTTGTATGAACGCTCTGCGCGCTGAACTCAAGCGGAGGAGGGGGGTTGAATATGTGGAACACCTGAAGCATTAAAACAATCCGTAACTTCATTTTTATTAAGCCAGTCTAGAAACGTTTTGGACTGTGAGGGTATATTATCAACAGGCACACGTTCTGTTCCACTCTGGTGTACTGTGCATTATTACGAAAAAGCATCACGATATTTTTGACAGCAGTTGTTTGCTTTAGAGTGGTGACAAAGCTCGCCTAAAAATCATTTGCTCATACGAGTACATCCTCGCACCAAACGACATAGGCCGCAGTGCGTAGCAGTCGGGAGGTCAGAATTAGTTTTAATTAAGGTTGTTGATAACCTAGACCAGTTAGTGCTCTTTCACGCGATCCTGTTCACATTCCTTTCAGTACGTCGACGTTTAGCCAGTCCGCAGCTCATTATCTCGCGGTAGTGTTCTCGCTTCCCGAGCACGGGGTCCCGGGTTTGATTCCCGGCGGGGTAAGGGTTTTTCCTGCCTCGAGATCACTGAGTGTTGTTGTGCCGTCTTCATCATCATCATTCATCCCCATTACGGTCGGAGGAAGGCAATGGCAAACCACCTCCACTAGGACCCTGCCTAGTAAGGCGGCACGGGTCTCCCGCGTCGCTCCCCTACGCTCTGTAAAGAAGTATGGGACTCGTCATCATCATCATCATCACGTTTAGCCAATCTGTCGTCACAAATGGCGTGACTACCGTGTTTCATTGCATTTCGATGCACATTTTTAAGAGTGTAACCTATGCAGAGGCGTCACTACAGTCATTGTCTACCAACAAATGTTAAGATTACAGCTCCCATCGCTAATCGCAGTGTAGACCAGGCTGTGACTCAGTCCTCTGCGACTTGTCGCGAGTTTTTTTCTATCCAGAGGTTTATACTGTATTAAGTTTATAATAATGCACTTACGTTTTGACATGAGTTGTATTAATTTCTGAAAAAATTGGGGACAATCTGTACAAGTAAGTATCTGTCAGCTCTTGCCGGTAATTCGGCCGACTTTAAAAACCTCGAGCACTGATTACTTCATTGTCCACACCCTGTGAAGACCAGAGCAAGAATTCTGGTTTGTGTCAGTACAGACATGGCGTGAGTAGATAGTGGTCCAAATAATTTATTTCATTTTTATGAAGGGGAGAATCATTATTTGTCAAAGAATCGCTAACGGTTAAATTAGTGAAATAAAACGAGATTAGATATTACGTCGTATTTTGTATGGAAGTAAAATAAAAATTATATATAAATATGAGTACGTTTTGTCAAAGAAGAGCCGTGCATTTCATCAGCGCTACGGGTCCTGTGAGAGCTTAAGTAGGTCCTGACTGTGTCTGTGTCACATCAGTATATTTACACAAACGAAGTAGCACATTGTAAAAGATGAACGTAAGCGTCCTACTGAACTAAAGTTTGTGAATTTATAGTGATATGATACCTGGCAAGTATATGGCCATATTTCAGCCCCGATGCCTCAACTGATTCAGTACAGAGAAAGCTGAAAAGGTGTACAACGTTTATTGCATATTGCGTGTAGAATCACGGTCCTCATTGTCACAAAGGACAAATAATCCATAAAATGAAATCTCAAACTTATTAGGTGGATACATTACAGCTTCTAGCACTTCAAAAACTGGAGGTAATGACTTTCCAACAAGTTACGTGTTTACCGACGTTCACTCATTATACATCATTTACCATGTTAGTTTCTCCGAATCATCACACCTACAATTGACATCGTACTTATATCGCTTTCTGTGTATCCGATATCATATGATCACAATAATAAAACATACATAAAATACACGTACTTAATATGTTTCAATCTCGACAGCCTCACAACTGGCATATAAATGACACTTACAAAGTTTAAATTCTGTGCCCAGGGGCTTGTGGCAGATATTGGGAAATAACCTTTCAGGTATTGGTTACTGTCCGTAGATTGTCTGCTTCCCTCTACAGTAAAATCACATTGAGTGTATAAATCCTCCACGAGTCCTGCTGTCAGAGAACC
This sequence comes from Schistocerca cancellata, assembly GCF_023864275.1. Classification (NCBI taxonomy): domain Eukaryota; kingdom Metazoa; phylum Arthropoda; class Insecta; order Orthoptera; family Acrididae; genus Schistocerca; species Schistocerca cancellata. The sequence continues at coordinate 140,751,356 of NC_064630.1, read as the reverse complement.
AGCTCATCTGCGTATCCGTTATTGATGCAGCCCAATGGCGTACCTACCACATTTGGCATTTACTACCCAAAGTCACCTTCACCAAATGGGTAAGCTGAGGCAGCCAAACTGTTTGGTCTCTCTGACCGCGAGAATTACTACAATTCTGGTTGACGGTACCCTGTTAGATTTTCCAAAGTTCACTGCAAGCTTTTTTTTGTTTTTTGTTTTTTTTGAGAAACCGTAGCTTTGCACAAATTCCACACTAGAGGTAGATTAAAAGCTAATTCTGATTTTGTTTTACTTTCCGGAAGGAAAGTATACTCTTCCTGCTATGCAGAATGCCATCAATATACAGACCAATCGGTATTGTAATTGTAAACTGTCGAAGCTGCATTGGTAAAGAACCGGATCTTCAAGCGCTGATAGAAAGCACCGAAGCTGAAATCGTTATAGGTACAGAAAGCTGGCTGAAGCCAGAGATAAATTCTGCCGAAATTTTTACAAAGGCACAGACGGTGTTTAGAAAGGATAGATTGCATGCAACCGGTGGTGGCGTGTTTGTCGCTGTTAGTAGTAGTTTATCCTGTAGTGAAGTAGAAGTGGATAGTTCCTGTGAATTATTATGGGTGGAGGTTACACTCAACAACCGAGCTAGGTTAATAGTTGGCTCCTTTAACCGACCTCCCGACTCAGCAGCATTAGTGGCAGAACAACTGAGAGAAAATCTGGAATACAATTCGTATAAATTTTCTCATTATGTTATAGTCTTAGGTGGAGATTTCAATTTAATAGATATAGACTGGGACACTCAGATGTTTAGGACGGGTGGTAGGGACAGAGCATCGAGTGACATTATACAGAGTGCACTATCCGAAAATTACCTCGAGCAATTAAACAAAGAACCGGCTCGTGGAGATAACATCTTGGACGACTCTGTAAGTGCAGAACAGGGAATCAGTGATCATAAGGCCGTTGCAGCATCCCTGAATATGGAAGTTAATAGGAATATAAAAAAAGGGAGGAAGGTTTATCTGTTTAGCAAGAGTAATAGAAGGCAGATTTCAGACTACCTAACAGATCAAAACGAAAATTTCTGTTCCGACACTGACAATGTTGAGTGTTTATGGAATAAGTTCAAGGCAATCGTAAAATGCGTTTTAGACAGGTATGTGCCGAGTAAAACTGTGAGGGACGGGAAAAACCCACCGGAAAAACCCACCGTGGTTCAACAACAAAATTAGGAAACTACTGCGAAAGCAAAGAGAGCTTCAATCCAAGTTTAAATGCAGCCAAAACCTCTCAGACAAACAGAAGCTAAACGATGTCAAAGTTAGCGTAAGGAGGGCTATGCGTGAAGCGTTCAGTTAATTCGAAAGTGAAATTCTATGTACCGACTTGACAGAAAATCCTAGGAAGTTCTGGTCTTACGTTAAATCAGTAAGTGGCTCGAAACAGCATATCCAGACACTCCGGGATGATGATGGCATTGAAACAGAGAATGACGCGCGTAAATCTGAAATACTAAACACCTTTTTCCAAAGCTGTTTCACAGAGGAAGACTGCACTGCAGTTACTTCTCTAAATCCTCGCACAAACGAAAAAATGGCTGACATCGAAATAAGTGTCCATGGAATAGAAAAGTAACTGAAATCACTCAACAGAGGAACGTCCACTGGACCTGACGGGATACCAATTCGATTCTACACAGAGTACGCGAAAGAACTTGCTCCCCTTCTAACAGTCGTGTACCGCAAGTCTCTAGAGGAACGGAAGGTTCCAAATGATTGGAAAAGAGCACAGGTAGTCCCAGTCTTCAAGAAGGGTCGTCGAGCAGATGCGCAAAACTATAGACCTATATCTCTGACGTCGATCTGTTGTAGAATTTTAGAACATGTTTTTGGCTCGAGTATCATGTCGTTTTTGGAAACCCAGAATCTACTCTGTAGGAATCAACATGGATTCCGGAAACAGCGATCGTGTGAGACCCAACTCGCTTTAATTGTTCATGAGACCCAGAAAATATTAGGTACAGGCTCCCAGGTAGATGCTATTTTCCTTGACTTCCGGAAGGCGTTCGATACAGTTCCGCACTGTCGCCTGATAAACAAATTAAGAGCTTACGGAATATCAGACCAGCTGTGTGGCTGGATTGAAGAGTTTTTAGCAAACAGAACACAGCATGTTGTTATCGATGGAGAGACGTCTACAGACGTTAAAGTAACCTCTGGCGTGCCACAGGGGAGTGTTATGGGACCATTGCTTTTCACAATATATGTAAATGACCTAGTAGATAGTGTCGGAAGTTCCATGCGGCTTTTCGCGGATGATGCTGTAGTATACAGAGAAGTTGCAGCATTAGAAAATTGTAGCGAAATGCAGGAAGATCTGCAGCGAATAGGCACTTGGTGCAGGGAGTGGCAACTGACCCTTAACATAGACAAATGTAATGTATTGCGAATACATAGAAAGAAGGATCCTTTATTGTATGATTATATGATAGCGGAACAAACACTGGTAGCAGTTACTTCTGTAAAATAACTGGGAGTATGCGTGCGGAATGATTTGAAGTGGAATGATCATATAAAATTAATTGTTGGTAAGGCGGGTACCAGGTTGAGATTCATTGGGAGAGTCCTTAGAAAATGTAGTCCATCAACAAAGGAGGTGACTTACAAAACACTCGTTCGACCTATACTTGAGTATTGCTCATCAGTGTGGGATCCGTACCAGGTCGGGTTGACGGAGGAGATAGAGAAGGTCAAAGAAGAGCGGCACGTTTCGTCACAGGGTTATTTGGTAACCGTGATAGCGTTACGGAGATGTTTAGCAAACTCAAGTGGCAGACTCAGCAAGTGAGGCGCTCTGCATCGCGGTGTAGCTTGCTCGCCAGGTTCCGAGAGGGTGCGTTTCTGGATGAGGTATCGAATATATTGCTTCCCCCTACTTATACCTCCCGAGGAGATCACGAATGTAAAATTAGAGAGATTCGAGCGCGCACGGAGGCTTTCAGACAGTCGTTCTTCCCGCGAACCATACGCGACTTGAACAGAAAAGGGAGGTAATGACAGTGGCATGTAAAGTGCCCTCCGCCACACACCTTTGGGTGGCTTGCGGAGTATAAATGTAGATGTAGATGTAGACCATTAAAAATTCGGCAATTTCGGATCATTTCGAAAAAACCGTGTTTCAAAATGTTCGGTGAAATTTATTAGTTGGCTTTTTCGTCATACTTTAGTGTCACCTAGAAAATGAAATTTTATATTTTCACTGTTTTATGGCACTTAGCTTTCATCCCCGACATAGCCTCATACGATATCCAGTGTAAGTTCGGTGCACATATATTTTACTAATCCATGGACAAAAATCATTTTACCTCAAATTGTCTATGGAGGAGTATACTGAGTACACAGACAGATCTAAGGATCATGCAGTTTTCTTGCATCATTGCCACCTCAGTTGTCACAATACCACACAGTTGTTCTTAAAATAGCTACCGTTTATGACAGTAAACGCATGCCTACTTTGTAAATTATTCCACCTTCACCTCCTCCCCCTCTCCCTCCTTATTTTCAACGCTAATAAGTACTCTATGTCGCAAACACTCGTGTACTGAAGACTTTCCAAAATAAAAGAAGTTAATCATTTCTACCATTTACAAAACTAGCAAACGACTAACCATATTATGTCGTTACCTTTTACCGCTTTCTGTACATCACTATCTGTAAGCCTACTCATATTTGTATTTTATCAATCCCAAGAAACTGCAGTCGCATATATCGAAATAACCTTTTATGCAGCTGGTTGCTGGTATTTCGATACATACTGACAGATTATAATCCAGAGTCTTACATCCAATGAAGCAATTTTTTTTATCTTCCTAGTTTTCGTTTTTCCCTTGTTATACTTTTCGTTGTAATTTTTAATCTCTGTTTTACAAATTTCGAATAACATCAAGTGTAATATACAGGAAAAACAATTACTATATCGACAAAATATTTTCTGACTATATTGCTGTAAGAAAATAGTGGTGTCTGTGGGTCGTTGCAGAGTAATTGCATTTCGTTTCATTCCTTACTTACAGTAAACTCTGTATCCGTATTGCATCGAAAATGTCTGCAGTAGTGCCACTATTGACGGTATGCGCAGCGTGTCTTGTTTGAAATTTAACTTGTTCATCCACTCACTGCGCACTCTGCTGACAACAGTAACGCCCACTTTAGACCATAAGTGGAAGCTTACATTCACTGTTGCTCGTTTCTGTCATACGTTTGTTTCTCAGGCAGTGCTAGTTGTACGTTAACAGTGATGCACGCATTCTGAACAAAAAAATGGCTCTGAGCACTATGGGACTTAACATCTGAGGTCATCAGTCCCCTAGAACTTAGAACTATTTAAACCTAACTAACCTTAGGACATCGCAAACATCCATGCCCGATGCAGGATTCTAACCTGCGACCGTAGCGGTCGCGCGGTTCTAGACTGAAGCTCCTAGAACCGCTCGGCCATACTGGCCGGCGCATTCTGAACAGGTTACTGATCAAGAACTCTGCTGAACGGAGCTGAACACACTGTGATTGAGGTGTACATGTTTTGGCTGTGAATTGTTACGTTACTCTATTTTCTGTGTTGCTACATATCACAGGCTATTACACTGCTGTGAAGGTAAGTACATTATTACCCTGTATCAAGCCGCCGGACACTATAGACTCCTCAAACTAAAGTACTCAGAAAAAGATCAGTCTCCGAAATTTCGTTCTGTTTTACCCCGTTCTTTCAAATATTGCTACTATTGGTAAGTAGATGTATGTGTAAAATGTAAGTCCTCTGTTTGTATGAAAAAGAAGTACGTTTGTCGTTGCACCGACGACAGAGTCATTGAGGACGAAGCGTAATCACGGATTAGAGGATAATGAAAAAGGAAACCAGGCCTTGTCAGGCTCGATGAACTACCCTAGCGTTCGCTTCAATGCTTCACCGAGGTCTCAGAAAATCAGAATCAACAGGATTACACGGGCATTAGTGTTTTAAATTTGTGGTAAGATCTTATGCGACCAAACTACTTAAGTCATCGGTCCCTAAGCTTACACACTACTGAATCCAACTTAAACTAACTTACACAATGAACAACACACTCACCCACGCCCGAGGGAGGACCCGAACCTCCGATGGGGGGAGCCGCACGGAACATCACAAGGCGCCTTAAAACACGCGTTTACCACGCGTGGCATTAGTATTATGAGCTTCGCCAGTGCAAGAGAAGAAGATGAGCATTTAATAACAAGGTCATTAGTGTTGAATGAAAAGCTGAGATAGGGTAGTGGCAGGAAGTAAGTTGGTAATGTGAGTTTCAACAGAACAAATGAGCATCCTTAAGCGATTTAGGCAAACAAAGAAAATCTAAATTATGATGAACAGACAGGCATTTTAACTTCATTTTGTTGAATACAAGTACGTCGTCCTAACCACTGCTACATCTGGCTTGGTTTCCAACACAAAGCCGTTTATTGTCTTTTAGACTTATGCTGGTGACGTATTCCAGAATCAGTACGTGAACTTCCGAGTAAAATAAAGATCCTGCTTACAAGAGACAAACGGAAATTCTGAATCAGTGTTGCAACGAGAGGAATCATTCCGACGAAACATTGCAGTTTTGCCATCCTATTAACGCTATGTTTTGCTACAAATACGATCATGTTCAAATTAACTCAATTTGGTGTCATAATCTTCACAGGGTTTCCTCTAAACATGTCAGTTCTCATAAAGCTGTTTCCAGTGCCGGAAATTAACGTTTAACTGCATCTACCTCCCAGTATTACGACATTACACCAGGTGTAGAAGTATGAAACCGAATTTGGTTGCAATAATTACACGTCTGTTGTTTTAAATTGATAAAAAATATTTTATTCAAAAAATACTCTCCACTGCTATTTATATATTTCTCCCATGTCTCCGACAGGCTATGAATGCCACGCCAAAAATGTTTTTCTTTTGAAGCGAGCCAGTCAGCGAGCCCTTTTCGTACATTTTCATACGAATTAACGAGTTGTTCAGTGAGAGCGTGTCCCAGTGATGGAAGTCTGGAGAATAATCCGCGTGCCCTTATATTTCCCAACAGAACGTCTCGATCGTTTCCCTGACCCGTTTCGCTGTGTTTGATGGGGCGTTATCAGGGGGCAACATCACCTTGTGCTCCCATTTTTCATATTCCGGTCGATTTAAATCGATCATTTTCCGTTGGTATCGATCAGTGTATCGATCAGGCTCTTAATAGATGACACCCTTCTAATCCCACTAAACACAGAGCTTTGTCTTCTTTCCAAAGCGATTTGGTGTTGCAGTGGGTGACGATGGTTTGCCTGGATTCACCCATGATTTACATCGCTTAGGATTCTCAAAATATATCCATTTTCCTTCACCTATCACTATTCCATGGAGAAATGACTTTCTTTCGTATCTGTTGAGCAGCATTTCACGTCTTTCGATAACCTTGCTGTCTTTCATTCAGTTCATGCAGAACCCATTTTTCCACTTTCTGCACCTTTCCCATAGCTTTCAACCGTAGAGAAACGGGTTTCTGCCTCACATTCAATTCTTCCACGAGTTTCTGTTGAGTTTGAGTATCATATTCAGCCAATAAGGCCTGCAACTCCGTGTCTTCGAACTTTTTCGGTGGTTTCCCGCGTTCGTCGTTTCTCACGTCAAAATCACCACTTTTGAAATGTTTGAACCACTCGAAACACTGTGTTTTCCCAAGATCGTGTTCTCCGAAAGCTTCTACATCTACATCTACATACATACTCCGCAATCCAGCATACGGTGCGTGACGGAGGGTACCTCGTACCACAACTAGCATCTTCTCTCCCTGTTCCACTCCCAAACAGAACGAGGGAAAAATGACTGCCTATATGCCTCTGCACCAGCCCTAATCTCTCTTATCTTTGTGGTCTTTCTGCGAAATATAAGTTGGCGGCAGTAAAATTTCGACAAGCATTCGGTGCGATTCTACAGCAGTTTCCTTCGAGTGATAACAGAAAACCAATGATGTCCTCAAATCGTAGTTCGTAGGCACAAAACTCCACATATTTACGGGTTTGAAACAGATACCGATGTATGGAGCTTGGGTTACTGTGTGTTGACATTCGTCGTCAGCCGTTACAGGAAGAAGATGGCGCTGCAGACGCGGTCTCACGGGCCCTACACTGACGGCTAGCACCGTCTACAGGGAAATTCCGGGTTCATACTTCTACACCTGGTAGGCTAGAATTACATCCTACGTAACAATACTCCTAAAATTCGCATCAATTTTTAATATAAGATTAGCCGAATTTAAGTTTAATGGCAAAAATATATATTGTTAGCAGTCACCTCTGGACACATTTACTTTTTCTAAAAATGGAATTCATCGATTGTAATTGTACTGTGTAAAAGTGACATTCCTTTGTCGTATATTATTTGCTTCACTTTACATGACCTATTTAAAACGCAGGGCACAGCGAATCATTCCAGCTATAGCATATAGCTGTCAGGAGTAATGAATTAAACACCAAATGGCTGCGAGCTTTTATAATTAATATTTACTGGGACGTCAACTACCAGAATATTAATGCGGAATTAGAGATGGATCATAACAGCGTCACCTTTGAACTTTTCGTAACATACGAAAATTCTGCCGTTCTATATTTGAACGCATTACTGAATCTTTTATTAATAGTATTCTGTAACATGAACACTAATGAGAGATCTATGAACAACTCAGTACGAATATTACGCATGCCACCTGCTATTTTAACTATGTAGCTTTCTTCATATAATTCAAAGATTTCAAAAGTAAATAAAAGAAACAGCTTCGATAGTTCACCAAAGAGGTACGTTAGGGACTCATTTCAGGCTGAACTTAGTTTTTGATGATTCCTAGTTAATAACGCTATACCACACTTTATTTTAAGTTCCATTTGTCGCTTTGTACTTACAGTTAGACCAGTACATGTATTCTACCTAAAATTTGTCTAATGATAATAAGAGGATTCAATCCGATAAATAATGCTGCTTTTCTATTCAGTTTTTCTGTTTTGAATAGAGACAATGTTATAATTTTTGTTAATTGTCATAATCTTCGGAAAGTTAAAGATACGTGAATGTCTGTTTGTAGTATTCTCTTGAGGGTAGATAAATTAGAACAAGTGATTTTGTATATTGTGGAATGTATCGTCTTGTGTACTGAACTGTCAGGACACATATTCACTTTTTGTTAATTGTTTGCTTTGTACTACGTTGTGGAGACACTGGAGTAGATGATGTTTCTTCTTGAGGTATTTAAGTTTCAGGGTTTCATATTCTTAGCTATTAATTTTAGCGCGTGTATTAAGAGAAACAGGTTGTGCCAGTGGCATTTTTGTGACTTTGTAGTCACAATAAACTTTAAAACCCAAAGCCGGATTGTTAATGAAGTACAATACAGCACAGAAGACACGTTTATTACCGACACTAACAGACAGAACAGAACCGACTTCTGGACGGAGAGTGTTGCTGTTTATACAAACATCGAATACTCCACAATATGTGAACACAAATTAAAAAAATTAGGAGAACCTTCTAGACATGATAAATACTAAGTAATAAATGTCTTCATTTGACTGGAGCCAGCCAGCGACGATAATATCGCTGCCCCACATTGCATGCAGCAAAGCAAGCGGCGCTGTGAGTGGCCAATATACTGTGTGATTCTCATATCCTTATTTTTTTTTTTTCGTTGAGTGACGTGTAGCCCCGATAATCGTATTTGGGACTGAAAATTTTCTGAATACTAAAATTGGCCATAATAATAACCATGTAGTGTTAGGTGAGTCTAAGAAATTCACCGATTGATTTTTTTCTTCCACAATTGCAAGTCGTTTATACCGTGAGTAGTAAGTTCCATTCACCATAGTGAACCGCTTACGCAGTTTGTAATATATAACAATATGTACGTGGCGTAGGTCACAGTTGAACATTTTCTTCAATTATGTAGCGTGTGTGGTTGTTAGCTGATGTGCTGCTTCCATAGTAATACAATGGACCTGTATCTAGTCATTGTCACTCTATGAAAAATATTCATGGCCTAACACTAACGGCCACTATAGTGAAATCATAAATTCAGACAAACTGTTCGTGTTTTCTTCTTGATAAGTAATAAGTTCCCTACAAAAGTGTTTGCACATGTGTCGAATATCTTCACAAAAAGAATTAGTTTGAGCTAAATAAATACCAAAACTAAAAATTTGTCACGTCTCCGAAATTTAATTTTATAATGTTTAATTTCCTGTTGATGGTATGATTTTGTTTACATGCCTATCCGTACATATTCTAATACGGCGTAATTTCTGTGGTAACACACAGATGCAAATAAGTGCTTCGGAATTCTACAAAAATACTGATGGTAAAACCGTGTTTTTAACGTAAACATATTTATTGGTGGTGGTAGACTACACTGCTTTAAAAAACAGATGCTTCGTCAAGATAACCCAGCAGTTTGTATGGACTTTTTTTTTGTGTGTAGATTCTACGAAGTGAAACATAGTACTTTATGCTTTTGGAAAAGGATGCTGTATCTTGTACAAAAATTTACAGGTATTTCTGCTTCTCCTCAAGCAGTTTTTCATGTTTATGAGGCCAACACGAAGCACAGTTAGTTAACAGAACCTTCCGTCGGTTCTTGGTAGAACAACATTATAATAAATGAAAAGCACCAGTTTTCTTTTGTTCCACAGTATTACTTTTCTTGTGTTAACCGGGTTTTGGCCATCTTCAGACATTTACTGAGTATTGTCACCTAAGAAGTTACAATGTTTGCAAACAACATTCGAAGTGAAGTAACACGTCTAGACTGAAGCAGAAACATTCGGTAAGTAACATTTTTGACAGTGTGGTGGCAATGCAACGAAAAAGTAAAAAAATTGAACAGTAAATAAATAAAAATGGAGTAGACAGGAAAAACTTTAACATAAAATAGGAACAACGTGCCTTCATAAGAGTTTCTATTAATAAACAAAACCAACAAAATAAAATAAAATTGCCGGCCGCGGTGGTCTCGTGGTTCTAGGCGCTCAGTCCGGAGCCGCGCGACTGCTACGGTCGTAGGTCCGAATCTTGCCTCAGGCATGGATGTGTGTGATGTCCTTAGGTTAGTTAGGTTTAAGTAGTTCTAAGTTCTAGGGGCTGTTGACCACAGATGTTAAGTCCCATAGTGCTCAGAGCCATTTGAACCAAAATAAAATTAGTACTTGACAAGGCTACATCAGAGGGTATAAAACATGGAGAGTGATACACAAACCAATTAAAAGAAGAAACAATTATCAATGTAACTAAAGAATACATAAGGAACTTAAGCAGTATCAATAAGATAAACAGAAATAAATAAATGCAGGAAAATGGTGGAGTTTGAGGGAACAGACAGTAAATCCAATCTTTCAGAGTGTTGTAACGTCGGAAATGCATATCCTTCAATTTCCATCTATTGCTCTGCAAATTTTTTTCCTTATTTTGTTACCTGAAGATATAACATTTCTGTGTCTTTGTATACTGTAATTGTTTTACTATTTGTATATGTTTATGCATTTATGTCGATGTATAATTGGTTTGTCTTGTAAATATTATTTGTATTTTTACGCTGGGTCTGGCCTATGCTATCGAACGATTACATCGATAGGTCGTGTGGAGAACGAAAGTGTTTAGGATCTTTGGTAGTGTTAACTCTGCCGCGTGGAGCGCGGGCAGAGCAGAGTCTGGCTGGGGTGGTGCAGTGGAGCAGGTGTGTTGTGTGAAGCTCCCGCGAGTTGCCGCGCTTTCGGGGTTTGGCAGCATGTAATTGCGCTCGACTTGCGAGGATAGTTTCTGACATGGTGTCGCGGACGGGAAGCATTAGCTGGCGCACATCAAGAGCCCGTTTCGTCTGGTGACCGTGTCGAGAAGAACGCGCGCCAACATCCAGCTTCTGCAACAGCGACGGCCGACAATGAGTGACTGTCGCCACCTCCTCGATCGACGGCTTCAAACCTTCATTCAAGCAACAAGGAAGACTGGAAGCACGTACAGTTTTAGAACTGTATGGCAGACCTCAGCTTTTCAAACTTTTAAAATTGTTGCATCACAAAATTACAGCAACTTAGCATGAACGTTTGTTGCTCATTGTCCCAATTGCATTACCAAGCAGGGTCCCTTCCTTTTCCAGAATGAACCCGAGTGTCGTTGAAATTCAAACGCCAACATCATTCGATTCCACTGCTTTAATTTCAGAGTTCAGTTAAGAAATTCATAGCTGGCTACAATATTTAGATTACACAATCACAAATTAAGAGTGCGAGTTTTGTTACCGTATTTTAGCTTACCTGTGACTGCAGCTCAGCTTGGTACGCACTAAATTTTACTATTGTTAATTGTTCAGAATCATTTAATTCAAGTTCAAAGTTAAATCTCTTATTTCTAAATTGCGTAGATTCGAGTAGCTTTTGAATTGATTGTTGAGGTAGTCCAAGACTAACCGTATTTTACTGAATTTCGATGTGCTTCAGAAAGAAAGCTCACTATTAACTTCAGTCACTAAATTAACTTTCGATTTTCCTGTTTTATTAATTCTTTTGCTAAATTAAGTCAGAGTGTTGCGAAATTTATTACTTCTAACAAACTTTCAGTTTTCACACTACACGTGTCAACCTTCAGTTGCCACGCTTCTAGTGCTAATGATATGTGTACTAACCTTTCTTTTTCAGTTACTATAGTAATTGTCCTTAGGACTGGCGACCGTAATTTCCCCAAATCTCAAATATCTAATTACCGCTAGTTAATTGTTAACGTAACGGCCGCACATTTACTTTCTTTATTAACTTTACCTCTTTTCAAAATTAATTTCCACCAGTTTCATTTGCATTTTTCCTTTCATTTAGATGTAACCCTTTCCTCCCTCTTTACAGACAGATTAACTTCGGTGACGATTGCTTTTCCCAAATTTCCATTAGGTACACACAGTTTAATTTTTCACTGTCATTAAGGTCGATAAGTGAGGGGGAGGTTACAGTGTGGTGGTACTGCATTTTAACATTAACATTATATTCAAAACTGTGGCTATGTAATAGTTTGCATTAAATAAATGAACCAAGTAAAATATAAACAATATTTAATGAGACAATCACAAGACGTGTTAAACATGGACAGTAATGCAAGTAGCAGTTAAAAAAAAAAGCCTTAACTATTAAAACTACAGTCAGTATGGAATACATAGACAACTTCAGTAAAACCAAAGAACTTAATGAACACATGGCAATGGAAATATGTAGGAATAGACGGTGAGGGAAGTAAAGAACAACAGAGATAGTTATTTGAAGTTTAGGAGAGAAGAAGTGTTGAGCTGTGGCTGGTCATTTAGGATTAGATCTGGACTGTGAGCTAGAGGTCTGCTAATTTCCAGGGCCTCCAGCAGGTTGATTTTATGGCCTTTGTTCGCTAAGTGAAGTACATTGGACACTGGCTGATAGTTGTGACCCTCAGTCAGTGCATGCCCAGGAAGCGCGGATTCAGAATTTTGTAACATCCAGCTGCGTTCATGTTCAGCCAGCCTAGTTGCGATGTCTCTGCCTGACTGACCGATGTAAAATGTGTCACAATCACGACAGGTGATTTTGTATACCCCACTGTTGGATAATGTCGTGTTCTTAACATAGTAGGAAAGTCTATACTTGCAGGCTTTCACTGCTTTGGCTACAATCTGTGATACCTCACCTAGATATGGTAATGTACACCATTTCTTGCAGGCAGAGGATGGGGAAGCAGGTGGGGCATAGAGGAGGGGTATAATGTTCAGCTTTTGTTTCCTGTGCAAGATGTGGTCAATAAGAATTGGACTGTAGCCATTGGCTTGGCAATAAATTTTTATTGTATCTAACTTTGCGTTAAAATCATCTCCTTGGCATGTTAGTTGCGACGTATAACTTATAGAAACCGACCTCACACTGATTTCTATCAAGAGGCTGATAGCTTTCACCATACGGCTCAATTTCAAGGAGGATTCGTATCATGGTTCGTAGGGCTACGTCATATCAGACAATGAAAGTTGTCAGCTGAGTTAGCCTATATCGAAGTCACATTTCATTAGAATGGTTACAGTGAAAGAAAATCAGACGCGCGTTGCGCTACTACCAACCGTGACTCGGAAGAAGGATGATAATACCAAGGTAGCACCTAACTTACGGGCTTTTTGCTTTACACAGGAAGCATTTCCAACAAGATTGGCCTTAGTTCGCGGAAATGTGACGTAAAATGTGTTTTTCGACCATTACCTAAGATTAAGCCCTTTTTAGGATCCATATACGATGATCTTGGTTTGTGTAAGGTGGGTGACCATCGTCAACCATGCAATTGTGACCCCCAGCCCTTGTGGTAGTGAACAATCTTACTCCCAATGTATTTTTATATAAAATAAATAATAAATCGTTGATGAAAGGTAACTATATGGTTACAGGGACCTTTTCAAGCTTCAAACGTCTATTATGTACATATGTAGAATGTAAAAACCTATGAAAATTTGTACCGGAGTCCGAATCCTGGCCATCGTGTACATTTTCATTCCTCGCTTCAGTCTACATGTATACAATAAGTCACTGGTTGAAATTGCTCTAGGTGTTTCTGAGTCTTCGACGCCACCCCCTTTTCATTCGCACCAGGAAGGAATTATCGGAATGGGACAGAAATCAGTAGATGTGATGTACATGTACAGACAAACAAATTACTAGAGTTTCAGAAAAATTTGATGATTTGTTCAAGAGAATGAGCTTCACAAACTGATCTGCCTCCGGCTCTTATGGAAACATTTGTGCGGTTTGGCAATGATTGATAAATTTGTTGGATCTATTCCAGAGGGACATCGTGATGAATTCTGTCCAACTGGAACATTAGATCGTGAGATTCGGAGCTGGTTGGAGGACCCTGCCCACAACGCTCCAAACGTTCTCAATTGCGGAGAGATCCGGTGTCCTTATTGACCAAAGGAGGGTTGGAGAATCAAGAAGACAAGCAGTAGAGACTCTCGCAGTGTGTGGGAGGGCAGAAATACAAGCCCATCTTCGTTGGGGCATAGTTACAAGCAGGAGTCTCCACTGAGGACAAGACTACGCCACTCAATCAGATTCCAGACCGAAGACGTGTCAGGTCGGACAGTGGTGGAATACCAACCTAATTGTCGCCCGCCATATGGCTCGACAACGAATATGTGGCTCGCCAACTAAGAGTGAAAGCCTGGGGTGGTGACATTTCTTTTCATACCAGTACCGCTTTGGTCGTCATCTCGGCACCTTAACAGCACAGCGGTTCGTCGACAATATTCTGCGAGCCGTTTAGATGTTCTCTTTTCCATATAGTGGACCAAAAGTTTTCAATTCGGGAGAGATCTGGCGACGTTGCAGGCCAAGGAAAAACAAAATAAAATAATTAAAAAAAACAATTGGACCGAAAACGGTAGTTGAGTAAAGAAGTAACAAATTAAAACGTCATGTGTCATGCGATAGTTTCACTGCACGAACAGCAAAAATGTAATAATCGATAAACTGTTTTCCTTTCGTAAATCTGTGGGATATATCGTCGAGCAAACGTTTCGTACGGGTCTGTGAACCACGCGGTATAATAAGCTTACACACTATTTAACCTAAATTATCCTGAGGACAAACACACACACCCATGCCCGAGGGAGGACTCGAACCTCCGTCGGGATCAGCGGCACAGTCCATGACTGCAGCGCCTTAGACCGCTCGAATTGTGTTCCTTTCTCTCTGTTACAGTTCTGTACTACTGTTATCCTGGCTAATTTTTATGAATATATCGAAAGCTCCAATGGGCTCGTTATGTAAATACCTCTGAACCAGAATTACTGGGTAGTTGCAAACAGTCTGAAATGCCTGTAATGGCGTTTTAGGACATGTTTTGCTGAGAAACAATTGTTATGAAACAGAAGGTCGGTACGTTGCGCCGTTTCCGAGATAATTGGCACCGAATTTACTATCCAATAAGGACGCTCGGCGCGCAGATTCAAGGGGTGCGCCAGATACATTTAGTGTCAGTTGATTTCACAGCGTAGATGATAGCGCACAAGACTGCTCAGCGGTTAATTCGAGTCCGATCGTTACTGTCCACAAACAGTCTGAAAAGCTTGTAATGGTGTTGCATTGTAGGTTACGCTGAGAAATAGTTGTTAGAAACAAATCGATACATTGCGTCGTTTCTGAGTTGGAAATTTTGGTAGGTTCCTATGTGGCCAAACTGCTGAGGTCATCGGTCCCTAGGCTTACACATTACTTAATCAAAAACTAACTTACGGTAAGAACAACACACACACCCATGCCAGAGGGAGAACTCGAACCTCCTACGGGAGGAGCCGCTTGAACCGTGGCAAGATGCCCAAGACCGCGCGGCTATTACGCGCGGCCGTTTCTGAGTTAATTAGCATTGAAGTTAGCCAATCAGGCCTTTGCGCACGCAAATTCATGCGGCTCATAAGAGACTGTAACGCCAAACGTTTTGTTCGTTCGTTTTCCTCAAACGAGCCCCGGTGGACGAGAGTACAGGAGGCAGTGTATCACAAGTCACTGTCCTCTGCGCTCCCTGGTGGTACGCCACGTCCTGTGCCAGTCCACCGCGGCGCTAGGGGTCACAGCACAAAGCCGTAGCACCTAATGATGGGCATCCAAGAGCCTGAAACCGGTCGTATTTTAATGAGTGAAAAATAAAAAGAACCTTACAACTCAGGCGGTATTTTCAACCTTTGCTATAATGCTCAGTTGCGGATGTTTCTCCGGCAGAATTCTTTGGTTATTTTGTAAGCTTTTTACTGCCGTTCCAATGCACTGATGTCGTCCCAGCGGAAAGTACCCTGTCCGTCCCACAGCTCTAACGACGCTCTTAACGCGTTAAATTTTATTTAGTATTTTACTATTCACAAAGTGTTGGCAAAACATGTTCATATATGTGCAGTTGTGTCTGTAAATCATCTAGGTAAACAAGTGGTTCTACTACTTAGCTTCCACAGTTATTTAAGAGTTGCTTTAGTCAGAACGAACCAGATTCTTTCCGTAACTGTTAATGTGAGGAATTGCTTGTCTTAATAATTATCATCTCGCTGTAGGGTGTATAATCAATAATACAGCGGTAAGTTCATCCTACAGTTATTTCACCATCAACGAAGAGATTAAATTCCTCTTTGAAACTTAACGTTTACATTTCATAATCTCGTTGTTTATTAAAATGTATGTCCTATTAGGATTGGAATGGCTACTGAGATATCACCTTCCTGTTATTCGTAACAACGCCTTTCAGTGAGCCAATAGAACCGATTTGAAATCCTTAATTCTCCACGATGAGATTTTCACTCTGCAGTGGAGTGTGCGCTGATATGAAACTTCCTGACAGACTAAAACTGTGTGCCGGACCGAGACTCGAACTCGGACCTTTGAGCCGGCCGGGGTGGCCGAGCGGTTCTAGGCGCTCCAATCTGGAACCGTGCGACCGCTACGGTCGGAGGTTCGAATCCTGCCTCGGGCATGGATGAATGTGATGTCCTTAGGTTAGTTAGGTTTAAGTAGTTCCAAGTTCTAGGGGACTGATGACCTCAGAGGTTAAGTCCCATCATGTTCAGAGCCATTTGAACCATTTTCTTCGGACCTTTGCCTTTCGCGCACAAATGTTCTACCATCTTTTTCGTTTTTGTTTCTGTTTTAATCTCATTTTCTTCGATATTGTTTGTTGCATTTTTTCAGAGTGGCCGTCCATTGACACCCAGTCAAGTTCATCCACGATCCATTCACTCAGTTTTTTTACTAAAGAGACCAGCTAACCCTCTGACCGAACACGCTCAGCTACCGTGCCAGCGTCATTTGAGCTACCCAAGCACGACTCAAGTCCCGTCCTCACTGCTTTAGTTCTACCAGTACTTCGTCTCCTACTTTCCAAACTTCACAGAAGCTCTCCTGCGAACCTTTCAGATTTAGCACTTCTGGAAAAAAGGATATTGCGGAGCGCAGAGTGAAAATCTCATTCTGGAAACATCCCCCAGGCTGTGGCTAAGCCACGTCTCCACAATATCCTTTCTTTCTAGAGTGCTAGTTCTGCAAGGTTCGCAGGAGAGCTTCTGTGAATTTTGGAAGTAGGAGACGAGGTACTGTCAGAACTAAAGCTGTGAGGAGGGGGAGTGAGTCGTGCTTGGGTAGCTCAGATGGTAGAGCACTTGACCGCAAAAGGCCAACGTCCCGAGTTCGAGCCTCGGTCCAGTACACAGTTTTAATCTGCCAGGAAGTCCCTCCATTCATTTTTTACAGTGGGTATATTAAGAGGCTAAATAATTTTGAGTATAATTGCCAGAACAAACTGTTAGTAACAAGATTACACTCAAAATACAGTAATATAACTGCACGTCACCTATACAGATTTGTGTAATGGATATTATGAGTCGCAGCACGTCAACATTTCAGAAGATTCCAGGTATATTATTACAATGGAAATATCCTTGTGTAGAGTCTCCGAGGATAATTGAAGTTACCAGGTCTCAATCGTGACCGTATACACGCCCAATATTTGTCGCGATGGTGTAAGGTGCTATTTGGTCCACAACACTACCACCTCTGGTTCGCATCGCTATTAACTTTGACAGCAGCCTTTTCATATCTGACGTCCTGAGGATGGTGGCTGAGTCCTAGCTTCGAGCTCTCCGTGACCACCTTTCAACAAGATAATGCAGGACTGTGTGTTGCTAGTTGTGTGCACACATACCGCGATACATAAGGTGATGAACTCTTTCATTGGTCAGCACATTCTCGAGATATCCACTGAAAACATCACCAGATGTTGCCGAGAAACTGGCACGGAATTACTTAGCCCTGTCCGTCATCTCATCTTAGTTCTACATGAAACCCAACCAATTTAAGAAACTCATTAGCGCCATTATTGCTGCCATAAGTGGCAGCTCTATGTGTTAAATTCCCTTCCTGTATAGCCCTGAATCCCTAACGAGCAACAAATTTAATCAATTTCTTCCTATTATAGTCCTGTCGCTCCTCGTGCTGCAACTTCAATGGCTAACAGAGCATATTTGCAATTGAAAGGTAAAATCTTTTCAGTGCTCATAGTAACTTCCTTCCTTGAAAACCGGCAATGTTCCATGGTCTCACCCAGACCGAAGGAAAGAATTAGGACGACCTCTCTGGGTGCTAGACTTCACCGAAGCACACATTGGAAACGCTTCAATAAATTTGGTGCTGGCTGCAGTAAATATTGGTGCTTTTTTCTAGAAGACCGGTATAAAGGAATTATAAGCCCACCCCACAATAGTGTCCTACGTGGCTAGTACCTGGGTGAGCAATAGGAGCTCTGCACCGCCATAATGGGTACACGAAGGAGACTCCGCGAACACTGAATAGCCTGGCACAATGGGCATTATGGACTACCTGGACGATCGTTTCCGCTGAGGCGTCAGCGTGAAATGTAGGGGGAGATACCACTAATGGACGGGGCTATGGGCATTGTCGGTTACGAAGCGAAACAGTGATTGATTAGAGGACACGTTCCGGCGCTTGTACGCAGAACGTGTACATAATTCACGCTCTTTTGTTATAGCCTCCTTACTATGACAGATATGGTGCAATTAGTGACCTCTTTAGAATGGGATCCAGTTCACCCACACCACTCACTACCAGGACCCAGATACCGATCTGCGTAAGAATATTGACAAAGAAGTGAATTCATGTACGACGAAATCCGCAGTTGCAAACGTGTAGGTTATTTATTGAGAGGCTATGCTAGCATCGAAGAAACATTTAAGTGAAAGAAGTCCAAGTCTCACGCCTCAACAGTGTGTTTAGATAACGTGGCGTGCAGTTGCAGCTGTAGCGATTCTTAAATTCTGACAAAGTTATTTCTGCACTGTTGTACGGTTTCTTGTGCTGTTTGTGACGAAATAACGGTTTAATAGACTTTTGGAAACGTTCGCTCACTGTGTTTTTTAGAGCTTTTTGTGCGCAGAAGTCGTTTAGTAAATTTAATGCGGTAGTTTTCCGCTGACGTTTCTTATTGTTCCTAGTGAAATATCTCAGTAAAATTTTCATTCACTGTTTTAACTTCGTTCCGTGCTCCAGTGCCTCTTGAATTTTTGGCTTTAGGTAATAAACTGTGTGAAGTTTTGTTGGTATTGGTATTAGTTGTTGTTTAGTACTATTAATAAAAACTGTTGCTTTCTTAGTAGGGAGAGAATTTTGACACCAGTATTGTTTGTTCTATAAATAGTTCTACTGGTGTACTTGAACTTAGGTAGCGTAGACGTTTAGTTTTTTTCAGTAACTGTCAAATTTTAACATGAGTGGGAAGTATGGGCTTTGTCGTAGGTTTGTGAATAGTGGCTTACGGTGTGGGATTTGATTAAAGTATTCGTTGGGGCAATGCAGTGGGGAAGCCAGTGGGCATTCTAGACAGGTCCTCTTCTGGGAATGTAGTATATGTAGTAGAAATAAGTTGACAGAGGAGCAGGAGCGTAAGATCTGTGCCCTTCAGGTGCAGTTACAATACGCAAAGGAGGAACTAGATAGGTTGAGGAGGGTGATGGTGCTGGGGAACGGAAAAAGGCACTTGGCAAGAAGGCAGCTAGGAGGAGTTAGATATTCGGACAGTTTTACTTTGCATATATGCAATAGATTTGACCAGCTGTCAGAACTGAGTGGAGAGGAGCCTCTTGTACCAGTTGGTGTAGGAAGCTTGCAGCGGTCCTCAGCAGTTAGGCCTAAGTCACTCGCGAAGCCTAACAGAAAAAAGAAGGTTCTGCTGCTAGGTAGTTCACACGGTAGAGGTGTGGGCCAACAGTAGCATGAAGTGGTGGGGAGTGAGTGCCAGTTCACCAGCATTGTGAAGCCTAGTGCAGGGTTGGCTCAGGTGACTGACAGCATAGGTGAGTTATGCAGGAATTTTACGAAAATGGTCAGGTAGTGATTGTGTGTGGAGCAGAGAACAGTCTTGATAGGGACAGGGAATATGACGCAGGTGGTGACCCGGTAAAGATAGCTTCTTAAACTGGTGGCACTAATGTGGATTTCGTGCAAATGATTCAGCATCATGATTGGCCTCATCTTAATGCGGCTGTTAGGCACGTCAACATGGGGCTGCAGGAGGCACTGGTGGTAGAGGGCATGGGTCATATTGCAGTGGTGCCAGTTGAGCCTATCAATATCGAGTTTCACTAGGCGTGGCCTGCACCTCAGTAGGTATGCGGACGCTGGCAAAGCTTATAGGCGACAGTATAGTGGGGGGTGGTGGGATAACTCAAGGAAAAATTCCTGTAGTAGTTGGTGTTAGAGCTGCACCTTTCGTAAAAATGGTTCAAATGGTTCTGAGCACTATGGGACTTAACATCTGAGGTCATCAGCCCCTAGAACTTAGAACTACTTAAAACGAACTAACCTAAGGACATCACACACATATATGCCCGAGGCAGGATTCGAACCTGCGACCGTAGCGTTCGCGCAGTTCCACACTGAAGCGCCTTTTTTAGATTGAAGTCAGCTGATAGGTATATTTGCTTAAAGGGATTCCCTCTAACTAGGCAATCACCTTCAAAGGTATTAGAGACAAAGTTAGTGAACTACTTACAGATATTAACTCTGACATTATTGGTATATTGGGGATCACTTAAATAATTTGACATTTCAGAGGCTTCCTTTACCAGGATACAGGTTAGCTGGCTGTTTTTAAGGAGTTCCTTGTGTTGTGCGGGAGTGGCCATGTACGTAAAAAGCAGTATTCCTTTCGAGTCCATCGATGTATCACGGCACAGCACTGAACAGATATTTGAATGCTGTGCAGGGGCAGTTGAATTTAGCGAAACTAAACTTCTAACTGCTGTTGTTTATAGGTCCTCAAACTCTGAGTTCGTAGCATTTCTGCTCAAGCTAGAGACGGTTCTTGGTTCACTTTATAGGAAGTACCAGAAATTAGTTATATGTGGTGGCTTTAATATTAATTTTGTATATGATCGTGCACGAAAAAGGATGTTGGTAAATCTTATATGATCTAGAACTCATATGATCTGATGCAGATTGTGGTTTTTCGCTCTAGGGTGCAGGGGAACAGTAGCACAGCCACAGACAATATTTTTTTCGTTCTTTATTACATAGTTACAAACTACGTGGGACAGCTAATCCAAAGGCAGTAGAGAGTTTTTTTAAACCTCATTAAGGAACAAGAGTGGCAGAATCTTTATAGTGCTGATAACATAGATGACAAATATAATGCTTTCCTTAACACATTTCTCATGCACTTTGAGGATTACTTTCCAGTAGAGCGTTCTGAATCGGGATACTAGCAGCAAAAGGCAGCCTGGGCTAAGGTTATCATGTAGAACAAAGGGGGTATCATGTCAAAACGTTAGTAGTCACAATGAAGCTACAGTATCCCATTACAAACAGTATTGTAAGTTGCACAAAAATGTTATTACGAAGGCAAAGAGCATGTGGTACGCAAAGAGAATAGTTAATTCACAGGTTTAAATTAAAACCATGTGGTCAGTTTTGAAAGAAGTGTCTGGTCAGCAGCACAAGGTCGACGATATTAAGTCAGTTCACAGGAAAAATATTTCTGTTAATGATAAGTCAGATATATGTGCAGTATTTAACATTTTCTCTTCAGTGCTGGTAAGTTAAATAAAAACTTCGTGTCCACACGGAATCATATAATTCTCTTGGAAAATGCTTTTCCGTGACTAATGTCTGAAATACTCCTCTGTGATACAAACAAGGGGGAGACTGAATCAATATTTAAATCACTGAAGACTAAGGACTCTCATGGATATGATGGAGTTCCTAGCAGAATATTAAAGTACTGTGCTGCACATGCTAGCCCTGTACTTAGCCATATTTGTAATTTTTCCTTTACAAATGGACAGTTTCCTGAACGATTAAAGTACTTAGTAGTAAAGCCTCTTTATAAAAGGGACAAAGGGAGAATTTAGGCAATTTTAGACCTATTTCTGTGCCATCAGTGTTCGCTAACGTTATTGAAAAGGCTGTGTATGTAAGGATAATTGATCGTTTTATATCACATAATTTGCTATCAAATGTACATTTCGGGCTTAGGAGTTGTTTAACAACTGAAAATGTTATATTCTCATTTCTCTGTGAGGTGCTGGATGGATTAAACAAACGGTTTCAAACGCTAGGCATATTTTTGAGGTATTTAAGGCGTTTCGTTGTGTTGATCAAAAAATAATGCTCCAGAAGTTTGATCATTACAGAATACGGGGAGTAGCTCACAATTGGTTAACCTCCTACTTTAACAGCAGACAGCAAAAGTTCATTATTCACAGTATTGAGAATGGCTATGATGTGTGGTCTGAGTGGCGTATGGTCAAATGAGGGGTGCCCCCAGAGATCGGTAATGGTGTCACTCTTGTTCCTTATTTATAAAATATTGCTGATGACAATAGCTTGGCAGTAAAGGATGTTGTGTGCAACACTGGCTCTGTTTCAAAATCATAGAAAGACTCCGTTATTACAGTTTCTAACGCACTGTTCAACAAAACCCTACGTTTTAATTTCACAGAATGGGCAATGAAACTGAACAGTAGCAATATCAATGTGTTCAGATACATAGTAAACTGTTGTGGAAGACCCACGTGCAGGATCTTGTTGAAAGACTTAACGCTACCTTTTTCTCTATTCAAAAGGTATCTGAAATAAGTGACCGTTTGACACGAGAATTAGACTAGTCTGCATATTTTCATTCGCTTATATCGTATGGTATTATATTTTGGGGTAACTCTTCTCATTCTGAAAGGATATTTTTGACTCAGAAACGAGCAGTTCGGGCAATAAGTGTTGTAAGTTTGCGAGCCTCCTGTCGACCTCTGTTCACTAATCTGGGTATTTGGACATTGCCCTCTCAATATATATGATCATTCCTGTCGTTTCTTATCAAAAATAACAGCTTATTCCGAAGAATTAAAAAATGTTAGCAGTAATCCATGCGCTTTCAAATCACAACTGAAGAGTTTTTTCATGGGTCACTCGTCCTATTCTGCTGAGGAGGTCCTTGAAAAATTAAGCTGATTCTTATACTATATCGTTGATTGCGTTTACTGAAACTTATGGCTTAACTTTTTCGTGTTCATAAACATTTTATTTTATCTCCCATTACTTTTATGTCGTAATTTCATGTACTGACACCTTCCATAACTTTGAAGATTTGCACCTCAGTTTACTCTTATCGTGCGATTCTGTATATAAAATTAGGTCAAAATGACGACGGTAGACACGGGACGGAATACACACTTTACACACCGTTTCACCGTATTAACGCGGTACTAACGTACACGTCAATGTAAGTAATGCTATCACTGTGTAACTAATGTTATTACAACAAAAAACGTTTCACAGTAGCTATTAGTCATTTATTTAAATATTTACGACAGCAGAATTAAAATCCTCTTTTTTTCTTTAGTTGTCAGCATGCTGCTATATTATTTACTTAGCAGGAAACGTATCACTTTTTTTTTTTCAAACATCTGCCACCTTCCGGAACGAGAGATTGAAAGAATAAACCTCTAAATATCCTTGACATATGGCGCCGGTTGAAAAATAACCGTATTAATGCAGATTGTAAGCTTCTGTACAAAAAAGTAACATAAGACTGTTGGGATTTCTAATAATAAAAATGCCGATTTTACTTTTACTTGCTTTTAATCATGGGTTTTGATATTTTAATATTATCAGAAAAACTTCAACTTTTTGCTACACTGCTGTGATCGATTGTTCATTCTCACCACAGGCCCAATTTAGAAGATTATCATCGTACGGATAGCGAGAGGTATGATTATGGTTGAATGTTCGTTACGAAAAAGTTCCATGAGAAAATGGTGTTGGGAGCTCTGAGAACTGTAGATTTACGTAGAGTATGTACATGTAAATTAGTAAGAACAGCAAGGAACTTGGCATCACAAAGGAGCATAGTTTTACGTGAGTGCTTTAAATAGATTATGTTCCTACACCAAATTAAAATTTCTCTGTTTTGCGCAGAAAATGAGAAAGGAGAACTGCGCAGAAAAACCGACCTGTCCCAGTGAACTCTAAATACATATTAATATTAAAATTCCCGGCTGGGTCGGGGAATTTTCTCCTCCCAGATACTGCGTGTTGTGCTGTCCTCATCATCATCATCATCCTCATCGACTGCAGGTCGCCGAAGTGGCGTCAAATTGAAAAACCGGCACCCGGCGAACGGTCTGCCCGACGGGGGCCCTGACCATACGATTAAATTAAATAAATATTAAAATGAACTGGTTCACCATCTCTGTTTGAGGAACCAAGCACCACTGTCTGAGGTAGAACACACATCGTAGTATCTGCCGTATGGCATATCGTGTATAAATTTTGACGTCCACCTTCTAACAATGCAGCAAATGGTGTGGATTACATATTTTTGAAAATATTTTGCTGATCTTCACTTGATCAGGTATTCCTTCAAATCACCACCGTCGTAACTGGTTTGACGTTGTCCGCCATATTTTTATGGTTAGTTTTGTGTTCCACGGATCATTTGCAAGATAAATCGTGATAATGTGGAACGAGTCATTTTACATTCACATTACACATTCATTTGTAAATATGGCTAATGCTCATCATTCACAGGTTCGTCGGGTTTCTTTAATTGTACGGATGTGAGTTAGTAATTCTCGCGAACCACCTTTTACGCATAAAAACATAAATTCCTTTGTAAAACAGAAGGAGATATCAGGGAGAAACTTTTTCAGTTTGTTTTCCAGCTTTAGTTCGCTATCTGCCGCGCGTTTTACACACTGGTTAAGCGATCAGCGCCCTTCTTTTGCTAAAGGCAATCTTAGTGTGAAGTAATGAATGTCATTTTTTCTTCTGGTATTGTAATTATGTACATAATTGATCCTTTTGAACTGCAGTGAATTATTTACAACAAAGTTCATGAGTGAATAAGTATACTGCGAAAAGTAGTCAAAATACCTAACTGCAAAAAAGCTCTCGACAAGTTGATCATGAGTAAGCACCACATATTATTGTTACGGTATGTTTCTAAGCAATGAAGACCATTTTTTCGTAAGTATTTCATACCAGAACGTTATTCCATTGACATTATCCAAAGAAGATACACAAAATGTGTTAACTTACTGATTTGTCTCTTTCCAAGAATTACAGGGATTGCTGAACTAAGATGTTTTAATGGTTCCAAAATGTGTATTTTCTTCAGTTTAAATTCTCATCGATTGGACACCTGGAAATATTGAGTTTTCCATACTAACTATTATTTCCTTACCAATTGTTTCACTGATCAGTGGTTTAGTACCTGTAGATGCGCAGAACTGAATGTACTGTCTCGTTTTGGAATCGAGAGCGAGATCAGTCGCAGAAAACCACACAATAACACGTTTAAGAACATTGTTTACCTTTTGTTCTGTTGCTATACATGTACCTTGGTTGATTACAATAATAGTTTCGTTTGAAAAATGAAGTAATTTAGCTTGCTGCATATTGCAACAAGTTCGTTTACATATATGAGAGAGAGTACTGGTCCTAACGTCAAGCCTTGTGGGATCCTATAAGTGATTTCCCCCCATTACGAACAATCTCCCCTCATTACATTTGTTCATGTACCAAAATGGCTTTCTGCATTATTTTGGTAAGATACGAAATTATCTATTGGTTGGTTACACCATCAGTTTGATAAAACCTCATACTATCTAGGAGTGAGTTGCGATTCACACAGTCAATAGCCTTAGATAGGTCACAGAAAATACCACCTGAAGCTATTTTGTTGTTTAATACTTGTAAAATTTAGTCAGTGAACGTGTAATTGCCATCCCCAATCGAGCAACTCTTCTGAAGTTCAAACAGCAATTTACTGAGGATGTTATAATTGCTCAGGTGATGCCGTTCTGGAATACATCAGTCACGTTGGCATCTCACAGCTGGCTGGGACCTCTCCAGCCACGTCTTCGCTTCTCACCGGTGCTCATTTCGAAGCGGGGCTCATCACTGAAGCCACTTGTACTCCACTCAATGAAATACCAGGCCAGAAACTTGCCTGGAGACGCCCTGGAGACTGGTTGGATGTCAGCCCCACTGTCTCCCGACATACAGACCGACAGCTTGCAGTGATGGCCTGGGGTGGTATTTCCTTTCATAGCAGGGCCCCTTTGGTTGTTACTCACTGCACTCTTACAGCCCAGCGGTACGTCGACGATATTGTACACTCGGTTTTGTTGCTCTACATGGTAAGCCAGCCTACGATTACATTTCAGTAAGTAACGACGAAAGTTTCTTCTGCTTGTCTTCGTGCTTGCCAAACCCTACCTTGGCCAGCAAGATCGCTGGATCACTCCGCAATTGAGAATATTTGGAGCATTACGGGCAGAGCCATGTAACCAGCACGGAATTTTGACGATCTAGAGCGCAAATTGGAAATAATTTTGTATTACATACTTTTGGAGAAAATCCAACAACTCTATTAACCAATACTATGCGGAGTAACTGCTTGCATAAGGGCCAAAGGTGGATCAACGCTTTCTCTTGAATAAATTATCCAATTATTCAGAAACTGTTAGGAATTTTTTGTCCGTACATCTACATCACTTTTTTTGGTTTCAGTGTAATTTTCTTAATTTCAGAAGCATAAGTTGGTGAGAAATTATTACGACTGAATTTTATGAGAGTTGCTTCTTCAAAATACTGCTGTGATTTTTCTCTTGAACAGTTTGTCCCTATTTTTCTACTACATAATTATTATACATACTGTGACTGATCATTGATAGCCAACCGACTTAATTCGGTGGTGATGTTACCCTATTCTGTGACCGGTTGTCCTGCCTCTCGTCCTACTACTTTACATACAAGCTTAGGGGGCTGGTCAAGAATTATTGAATTCAGACATAACGTACATGTTCTTTGTTTTGCAATAACTGTTCTTAGTAATTCGGAGTAGTTCTTGTAGTGTGCAGCTACCGCAAGATCTTTACTCCTTATCAGCTTAGGGGTGGATGGATGCAAATGTTAGTATGGGGGCTCGACAGCAAGGCCTTTATCTCCCGCGCACTTGTCATCTGATACATTTCTCTGTCCCTTTCACAAGGTACTTTAATTCGTCTAATGATTCATGGTTTCTCAGATGATTGTTTAATTTTCTTCGTTATTAGCTCATGCAGAAAGCTACTTTCGAATAATGACATGGATTAAATTTTCATATGAATTAAATTTTATGTCAGCATTTGGTTAACTATAAATTTCATCCCTGCTTATTTCGTGTAAACTATTCTTAAGAAGGGAACCTCCCCATGGCACCGCCCTCAGATTTAGTGGTAACGTGGTCCAGTGAATAGCCTGTCGAAAACTGCACAAATATCGAGCATGAAACAAGAAGAAAGTGTACTGACCTGTGAAAAAAGAAGCAGTGAATGGTCCGAGCTCAAGATGTGTGACATCGAGCGAACTTGAACAGCCACTGCGCCGTGGTTATGTGGTCACGGTGCTGTACTGCGACTCGGGAGACCCGTATTAAGATCTCCTTTGTGCCCCAATTTTTTTCACGAAGTTTTGAACTGTCCTTCCAGTCATTGACGTGTCTCTTCACTGTATTAAAATTTGTGTCTGTGTCGTAGTGTAACGTCCATTTGCTACATAGAGGTGTAAGGAAGGAACCTCCAGACGGACATACTTCCTATTTGTTCTACACAAGTACCACCTATGACTCTCACGTTCTGTTTTGGAAGTTTTGACTGTTGTGTTTCTTTGCTGTAACGCTGTTCACACCTGTTTATTTGTTGTTTTCATTTCCGTGAAAGGTCCATGCGGCATCTCGCCTGCTCTCACTATCCATCATATTTACTTATGGCAGAAATATATTCTTTTCACATAACTCATATTGTGTAACCAATGTATAGTATGACAACTGCCAAGACAACGAAAGAAGAATAGATACGTCAATGACCGAATGGAAAGTTAATAATTTTGAAAAAAAATAATGCTGCACAAGGGAGATTCAAACATGGATCTCCCGCATTATAGTCGAACATCGTAAGCACACAACCACAACCCCATTGCTATTCAACTTCGCTCGATGTTCCACATCTTGATCTTGGACCGTTCGCTGTTCCTATTTTGCTTCTTTGTTCACAATTCAATACCCATTATTCCTGTATTGAAGCCTTACGTGTGTGTTCACTTTTTGATGGGCTATCGATTGGGCCATTTTATTACTAAACCTGAGAGGGTTGCAATGGGGAGTTTCTCTTGTTATAAAAAATTGTTCTATAGTCCTTAATTATTCTGATTTCCTTTGAGGAGTATGTATACTGCAAGGCATTATCTTATTAACCCGTAACTACACAACATGATCAGGAAGAACATTTGTTACTGTGTATAGAGCTATTTTCTTGCTTTAAGCGTCATCAAAGAAAACATTACTTTGGTTCCTTCTCTCTTTATGCACCCACACTGGAACGTTAATTGCTGAGATCAAATTTCAGGGTCCGGAAAAGGTTTCCAGATCACTCTTCCTATTAGAATCCTATACAAAATCAACACTAAACTGACTACAGACTATTTACTGCTTGCTGCTGTCTAACGGGGTGCTTACTAGTGAATCTACATTCCTCAAAAGTAGTTCAAAATTTCTCAGCGGGGACAGACACAATTAAAAGTGAACCATTTTTCAGTATTAATTCACAACCTCAGACTTCTATGTGCTGATCACTACAAAATCATCTAGTTTCAATTGTTTGAATATCTGTTCTGTCGTAATATGTGTAACAGCACATCTTTTTCACATATTAGTTCTACATCAGTAAAGGGGAGGGTGTAATATTTCATTTTTTTATCTCACTCTGTGGTTATACGGTGCTCAGAGAGGAACAGAAAGAAGCACATCTACCTTATTACTCACCCCTCAGGTATTCTGTTGAAACAAATAGACCTTACTTTTATGTGCAGTCTTAAGCATTTTGTGTGGCCCCTCTGTTATTTTCTTTCACAATGGGGTGGCTGAATACTTATTCTAACCATAGAAAGGTTCCCCTCTGATACCAGTAACCAAACGGATCTTGCTTTGTGTGACAATGGCCCCAATTAATTTCCTACAGATAGCTAACGCAAACTACACTTCTGGAAATTGAAATAAGAACACCGTGAATTCATTGTCCCAGGAAGGGGAAACTTTATTGACACATTCCTGGGGTCAGATACATCACATGATCACACTGACAGAACCACAGGCACATAGACACAGGCAACAGAGCATGCACAATGTCGGCACTAGTACAGTGTATATCCACCTTTCGCAGCAATGCAGGCTGCTATTCTCCCATGGAGACGATCGTAGAGATGCTGGATGTAGTCCTGTGGAACGGCTTGCCATGCCATTTCCACCTGGCGCCTCAGTTGGACCAGCGTTCGTGCTGGACGTGCAGACCGCGTGAGACGACGCTTCATCCAGTCCCAAACATGCTCAATGGGGGACAGATCCGGAGATCTTGCTGGCCAGGGTAGTTGACTTACACCTTCTAGAGCACGTTGGGTGGCACGGGATACATGCGGACGTGCATTGTCCTGTTGGAACAGCAAGTTCCCTTGCCGGTCTAGGAATGGTAGAACGATGGGTTCGATGACGGTTTGGACGTACCGTGCACTATTCAGTGTCCCCTCGACGATCACCAGTGGTGTACGGCCAGTGTAGGAGATCGCTCCCCACACCATGATGCCGGGTGTTGGCCCTGTGTGCCTCGGTCGTATGCAGTCCTGATTGTGGCGCTCACCTGCACGGCGCCAAACACGCATACGACCATCATTGGCACCAAGGCAGAAGCGACTCTCATCGCTGAAGACGACACGTCTCCATTCGTCCCTCCATTCACGCCTGTCGCGACACCACTGGAGGCGGGCTGCACGATGTTGGGGCGTGAGCGGAAGACGGCCTAACGGTGTGCGGGACCGTAGCCCAGCTTCATGGAGACGGTTGCGAATGGTCCTCGCCGATACCCCAGGAGCAACAGTGTCCCTAATTTGCTGGGAAGTGGCGGTGCGGTCCCCTACGGCACTGCGTAGGATCCTACGGTCTTGGCGTGCATCCGTGCGTCGCTGCGGTCCGGTCCCAGGTCGACGGCCACGTGCACCTTCCGCCGACCACTGGCGACAACATCGATGTACTGTGGAGATCTCACGCCCCACGTGTTGAGCAATTCGGCGGTACGTCCACCCGGCCTCCCGCATGCCCACTATACGCCCTCGCTCAAAGTCTGTCAATTGCACATACGGTTCACGTCCACGCTGTCGCGGCATGCTACCAGTGTTAAAGACTGCGATGGAGCTCCGTATGCCACGGCAAACTGGCTGACACTGACGGCGGCGGTGCACAAATGCTGCGCAGCTAGCGCCATTCGACGGCCAACACCGCGGTTCCTGGTGTGTCCGCTGTGCCGTGCGTGTGATCATTGCTTGTACAGCCCTCTCGCAGTGTCCGGAGCAAGTATGGTGGGTCTGACACACCGGTGTCAATGTGTTCTTTTTTCCATTTCCAGGAGTGTATTTCACACCTTTCTTATTCTGGTATATACATTTCACACCTTTCTTATTCTGGTATATACTGTGTCCAGTATATATCCAGCCCCAAATTGTAGCAACAGTCACTGAACTCATTTCAGGCATTGTGAATGCAGGGCTGGTAATGTGGCGCTGTGGGATCTCCTCAATACACACACTTGCATATGTAGCTGCTACTCTTATTTCATCCAGATCATTCCTCATGCAGTAATTTCTGCTTTTAGACGTCTACTGTGATCAACTGATTCTCTCTGTCAAATATTTAAACAAACGGCCTATGTCCTCTGTCACCCAGCTAAGGCTACCACAAGGCTTCACAATACTCATGACCTTGTACCCTGTTCCTAATTTGTCCTATAACATCTGGACCAGTCCCTGCCTTGGCCACTATCCGACAGCAAAACTCATCTTCCTATACCCTTTTGATACTGACTTACACTTATTTTCTTTCCTAGAAGTCTTCTGCATCTTACTGAATTAAGCTCTTCCACTTCTGTTATGTTGTGGAATATATTACTATCTTTGTATGCCTTCTCCACCCTGTAAAAAGTGATTTTTTGACATTCTAGTCATAATTCAAATATGTGTGTAACTGCCCCATCAGTAGCAAATAAATTGTTTTCCAGTGCAGCTCACCAGTTATCCCCTAATCCATCCTTTTTTTCTTGTAATGATGTACCACAAGTTTTTGTCTAAACATTCTGTATGATATTCATTTTCAGCTGTAGCTCTCCAATGAATTTTTAATATTGTCCTTCATTATCATGTCTCAGATGCAGATGAAAAGTTACGCTTCACTTATATACAATGCTGTGCTGCAGACACATAATTTCAAAAACTCCTTTCTCAGTTATATATCTGTTTGTAATACCAGAAAATCTGAATTTTTAAATATGGCATTCTTCACATACCCTACTTTTCTTCAAATGCCTCTTTTACTTCCATCATTTTGTCTGGTGTTGCTTACCAGACAGCAGAACTCTGCTGAGACTTTCTCGATGTCAAGACGTTTGTACCAGTTAGAGCATAGAAAATTCGTTACAAATTTGACCAACTATTCAAGCTCATCCAACACACACGATTCATACACTGGTAAGCATACCACCTTCCTATTGATGAGGAGCGGGATTCAGATCTCTTTCCATTCTAGTTTACATTTTCTGTGGCTTCTCCGAGGAAACGGGGCAAGGTTTCCAAAATAATTTTAGGGTATATTGTATTCTCTATGTTGCAGTATTAAATTATCAAATTTTGTGACCCATTATCTTAGGAAGTTCATAAGACACTAACTTATAATTGTCAATAATTAATTGATGTGATTTTGTAGAACTATTCAACTAGAATTATAGTAAAAATTGTATTATGAGATGTGCTGTGATATTTTTCACAACCTCTTAATTTTGCTGGCAGAATTTTGTGACTAAATGAACCTGAGAACTCAAGAAAATACAATATTTTTATTTTTCTACTTCCGTGTGTGTTGAATCTTATTCTTGGCAGTCCCTGAAAGTTTCATGATTCTATCTTCAGTACTTTTCAGATAATTTTATAGCGAGAAAAAGTTTTTCTGAGACACTGAGGTTCAAAGATCTTTTCATTACAAACTTGTATAGAAAATTACACTTCTGACTCTTTCGTGAAATAGTTGTTTTGGGCGACTATCTGTATCGTCTTCAGTATCACAATCGCCTAATACTTTTCTTTTTCTTTTATCTCTTGCTTTTTTTGTCATTTACTGAGCAGCAATCTCTGCTTGGTCTACAGGAAGCACATCCAGTTCTTGTAGATCTCTTGAAGTGTTTTGCCTTAATCTCACCCCTAACTTCTCCAGAACCTACAGTCTTTTACATTTCGGACCGCGCTGTTAACTAGTCACAGAACCAACAAAAATACTTTTACACACATGGCATCACACAAAATTACTGATTGATTTATTTACATTTAGGGTCTGTCCATACAAGCATTTTTTCTTAAGTTCCGTATTTACCAAATCGTTCAAAATAGATCTGATTGCCACCATTATTGGCAAAGGTAACCAGAAAACTCAGTTCCCCTGTACTTTCAACAAATGGGCGTGGTCGCTTCATATTTTTCTGGTTATTTACACTTCCTTCACTGACTACAGACATATTTTGTACAAATTTAGGTACTATTTCGCATCTGACACACCTCTTACTCTAAATTTGCACTTTTGTAACATACGTTTGCGCTTATAAATTTTACATACATATAACAGAGCAATATGTGCAGGTGCACTAGAGAAATCCCTGGATAGCACTTTGTTGAATGCTAACTAGTGCCAGAAAATAAAGGACTGGTTTTTTTTAGTTGGAATGACAACTTCTGAGAGGTATCAAAGGAACAAAACAATACACAGCCTTCTAGACTGAGTAGTTCCTGAGGTACGACTTTTCGTCTCTGGCAGTGTATATGAGATATTGAAAGTTGTCTGTCATAAATGAAATTTAAAAATATTATTTGACGGTCTTAAAATTGTTTGTTCGTAATGTATGATATAGCAAACCGTTAAGTAGAGTCTAGAGTACGTTAGGGACTAGAAAATGTCAAATTTCATTTAATTTGGCAAGCAGTATCCTCTTTACAGGAGCTTCAGGAGCCAGTCCATTTTTTTTGTTTTGTGGCGGTATTTTGCTTCTATTGAAATAGAAGTTTAAGGACAGTCTAACTCTACTGCACTTACCTTTCCTTCACTCAGAACTGTGGGATGGGAGCGTGATGTTCCGAAGAGTAGGGTTCGAGGCATCTTCCACCTTGCGAGGTGGCAGTGCTCCAGTGTTGCGAGACTGTGGGTCCGCCCCCTCCCTTCTCCCCCGCCCCCTTCCGATGTCCATCCCCCGCAACAGTCGGAGGGGCCTTTGTCCGTTGTTAGTGGACTAAGCGGCAATTTATCTTCCTCCCTCCCACCACAACAGACGACAGACGACGTCGATAGCAGCGGCGGCGCTGACATCGCTAGTGTTGGCGACGTGTTCTTCACGAACACAGGCACTCCTGATTTTCTGTATCTGCTACTCTCTTCACAATACTTAATCCTGTCCGTGACTACGTCGTCTGCAAATAATCTGCAGTTTCGGGTGCTACAGCCGTAAAATATTACCTGTGACCTCTCAGTCTAAAAGACCACAATGGCCAGATTCTAAATTTTACTTAATTTTGAGCCACAACCGCCTCCCGCCCTACGTCCATTATCAAGCGGAGGGCACTTAATAATACAAACAGATGCAGATGACTTCATAATGCATTAAAAGCTGAACTGCCAAAGTGAGCCTTCATACAACACTGGCACAAAGTAGAGTGTATTAATCAAAACATTTAAATGAGCTATTGTGGATATTATTGTATTAGCAAACATCAGTGGTGAAACTCTAACGCCGGCCCCGGTTTCCGTGCGGTTCTAGGCGCTCCAGTCCGGAGCCGCGCTGCTGCTACGGTCGCAGGTTCGAATCCTGCCTCGGGTATGGGTGTGTGTGATGTCCTTAGTTTAGTTAGGTTTAAGTAGTTCTAATTTCTAGGGGACTGATGACCTCAGAAGTTGAGTCCCATAGTTCTCAGAGCCATTTGAACCATTTGAAACTCTAACAAATACTGCATCTAGAGTTAAATTTATTGATCAATATCTTAGCCATTTGAAATAATAACCGGTGTTGCTGTTTAACAACATTTTAGAAGAAAAACAATAAGAATCTGGAATATGAAGCTAAATGTCAGAAGACTTAAACCAATACCTCTGGAAAGGAAAACGAAGGGAACTAAAGTAAACTGCTAGGCTTTTTCAGACGATTCTGCAATGCTTTCAAAAAACCTGACTGAAGCGGTTGCAACCTACCCACAGCCCCCAGTAGTTAACGACTAAAATACCTCA
This sequence comes from Schistocerca cancellata, assembly GCF_023864275.1. Lineage (NCBI taxonomy): Eukaryota > Metazoa > Arthropoda > Insecta > Orthoptera > Acrididae > Schistocerca > Schistocerca cancellata. The sequence continues at coordinate 140,716,889 of NC_064630.1, read as the reverse complement.
TTTACTGTATTTTTTAGAAAATGCATAAATTTCAAAGAATTTGTATCGACAGAATGCAGATTAGTGTACTGCTGATCGTGAAAATGTCAACGAAACGTGTTGTACTAATGATGATTAAGGAAATGTGTGGGTTGATAGATGATAGCTAGTTAACGGAAGTGTTACTAATACGAAATTTGAAATTTAACGAAACTGTAGTTGTGAATTAAATGATACGGTCGCCAGCCCATTTCATGACAAAAATTATGAAACTATATAGTGTTAAAATTTGAATTGTGTAACAATTACTGAAATTTATGTGGGTGACAATCCAGTGCATGCGCGAGAGGTCGACCGAGAATGCAACAGCTATAAAAACGTTATAAAGTTAAATATCATTGCGCCGAGCGCTCAGAAATCGTTAAAAAGTCAAAATTAATTTAAGAATTGGAATAGAACGATAAAGATGGAGAAACGCTACTTCACTATAATGTCTACTGTCTGCAAGTTTCACTAACCACTACTTTCTAATAAACAAAACTCTTTTCCAGAAATTTAACAACGGAATAGTAACTACCTCACACTTGGCAGCAATTAAAAAATACAGCGCCGAAAATATTACAGAATAATGTTATATTATATTATGAGCTCTTTTTTGCCAGACAAATTATTTTTTATACTTAAAAATGTTTTTCTGCAAAAAAAAAAAAAAAAGGAAATGAATTCAGTTACATTCTCAAAACTGAAATAATACTTGCTGCTATGTCGTAAAGTTTCTCGTCTCACAAAAACAGAAAAATTTTAAGGTTTGATTTCTGGCATCATGAATATTTTCGTATTAGACTTGAGAGTAGTAACAACGTGTGAAAATATTAACTCTGGGTAACAACTGACATTGATAAAAACTGTAATATTTAGTAACTGATTCCACTACGCTGACAAGTCTTTCCTTTTCCTAAGCTACTGAAATAGCAAAGAGAGGCGGAAGTGTTGTAGGTGCGACAAAATGACTTGACGCAACAATTACTAGGCAAATGATCTTCTTCCATTTACGAGCAAAATTTAATATACTTGGCCACACAGTAGTCTCTTTCCATTAAAACTCCTGAAACTCTTCTAAATAAACTGTGGCCCACTCCATTAACAACTCGTTATCTTCACAATAACTTGCTTAACGTTTTAACACCACGAAGTTCACACAAATATTTCATGCGTGCAGTAACAGCTACTCACGTCCTATCTCATACACTGTTAACTTGCTACGCTTTCTCTCTGTGAACATTTTCGTGTACGAACGACTTTAGTGCCTTGCCAACAGTGTTTATGGTTAGATTTTGTTATTATACATCGCAAAGACCATGATTTTGCAAGTGTGTCCGCTAAATTACTTACAACATTATTCTTAAATAACTTCTAATAAATTCACTTTACAATCCTTCAGGTAATCAGTATTGACAAGAAAATAATAAACATATGCATTTATAACCTGAAAATAGTATCCAAAACGCAAAAGGAAATAACGTGCTAACTGTAAAAGTACTGTGTTGCAGTGTTATATAGTGACTCAAATAAATCTCCTGAAAGAAAGCTGATAGAACTAGTTTCAAAATTTGTGCTAGAAAACAAATTTTTTTACAAACAAAAAATGCACTAAAATACATAGAAATACCAAAAGGTAAAACAGAGCGAGATAGTAAATTTAATTACCTCGGGGAAACCAGACGGCAGAATGGGCTACAAAAAATTGCCTTACATGTAAGAGATAGTAAAATGGAAGGGCCATAGAACATCTAAAACAAGAAGTGCATATCTACAAAAATAAAACACTATACCACAATGATAAGACAAGATGCACGTGAATGCTTGACGATGAGCTATAAACTGGAAACAAAAGAGGTACTTGAGAGACGGATTATTAGAAAAATAATTGGTAAAATACAAACTATAAATGGTTGGAAAATGAGAGATAATGACAAAATCTACGAAAATGCAGAGATAATATTGCAAAGAAAACATTTATCTTATTTATATACATCTACCGAACGAATGAGAACAGGTGAAAGAAACAAATATTCCTTTATTTCTGGAAAAATTATTCAGCGGAAACAAAAAATTAACTAGAAGGAAACAACATCAAAAAATCAGAAATAACAGAAAATAGGAAAAAATAGGAAATCTGGAACAATGTGGGAGGTGAAAGAAAAAGACTACATAGGGAGTAGATGAAAGAGTACTGGAAAAATAAGAAGAGGAACTACAATTGTTACGTGTCTCTAGTTTCAGAACACAAAAATAGAAAAAAAATGTGCATATATTCAATAAGAAGAAAAAATACATCATTTTTGACGTCTAATTGATGGGCACCGAGCCGCAGGGCTAGGCTTGTTTCTGTACCTAATACCAAAGACATCCTCAGTATTTCTCAAGCAAAGCTCCATGCCCTTATGGGTCCCAATCGGGAGCGAACGACTGCCGTGTCATCATCTGCCACTGGCGTTCATACGGATGCGGTATGAAGGCGCTGCCGGTCGTTGTCGGTTTTCATGACCTTGGAGCTGTTAATTCTCTCTCAAGTAGCTCCTCAGTTGGAATGACGCAACGCCAATCCAGTTCCACTACCGAGGAAAGCTTCCTGAGTATACCAAGAATCAAACCTGGGTTCTCTGCATAGCAGCTAGAAGAGTCGACCACTGATCTACGGAGGACCTGAAGTTCTGTAAAACATTTTATTTGGGTTTGATGTTGAGTTCGACTGTTTGTTCCTCAGTTTACAGATATACGCAGCTCAAAATCTATAATTCTGGGCACCTACCATGTCCCACTGAGCACTAATTGAGGACAGGATACGTTTCCAAATTATACCTTCATCTTTCACATCCTCGATCGCTTGCGTAAAAAGAACTGAAATGTCCGACAGGTGTGTAAAACAAAATGGAAACAATCATTCATTCCCTCATCCTGGGTGCTTCTCATTGGATTTTGAGAGCTTCGATACTGTGTATGCCCTTCATGGCTGTTTGTCACTGCCTGACACGTACGTGACATGCTCCATTTATGTCTACGGATGTGGTCATGTGGTATCCGCTCCCATTCTCCGGTGAGAACCCATGAGAATTCTTGGAACAGAACAATCACCAACACGCGTGTCAAGCGTGATAGGATTTAGATCAGGACTCACCGCCAGCCAGTACACTACTTAAGCGTTCAGGCTTCATAAGACGTCCCTGTTGATACCTGCCACATACTGCCTGGCATTATAAGGAATTTAGGGCCATCCCCATACGCAACAGACACCACATGGTTCAAAATGATCTGTTTGATATAACGCTGGCGATAAGGCTACTATTGACAAGATCCCCACATCACAGAACCGCGCATATCTATCTAGTCCCTGGATAATATTTAGCGCTACCGCTCACTGGTCTACGCACACAAACACGGCCGTCACTTTGTAAAACAGGGTATATGGACTCGTGTCTGAATAACACATTCCGCCAATGACGAAGTTGCCAGTTGACACGGGAACGGCAGTTGCAAGATGTCCTGTCAAGCGGAGTAGCTGAACGGGACGTCTGGATCGTAATGTCCTTTCTAGAAACCTGTTTATCACAGTCTGATAGGACACAGCGGCTGCAATGATCCTTCTGAGATCACCTTGCAGTGCTGCGGCGATATCCGTAAGACACCGCAATGCAGAGATGGCCAGATATCGGTCTTCATGTGGGATTGTAATGCGTCGGCGACCTCGGCCAACTCGCCTTGTGTAGTGACCTGTCTCCCTGCAGCATGACCACAACCTACGTATGACACAAGCAGCAGCACGACCCAAAGACCAAACTTTTTGGATCAAACAGACAATTCCTGTAATTTGCGTAGCATTAAAAAGTCGCATTGCATGTGCTTGGTTGAAAACAACGTCCATAAAACGACAACTGTCATTTATGTACCTCACCAGGAAACACTGGAACACCGGTACTCACTTCCCGGAGCTGTCACTTGACACTGTAGTGGATAACACAGCCAATACACGGCGAACAATTTTAATTGTCACCTACATTAGAATCGAAGATCGGAGCCATGCAGTAAGACCACAGGTAGCGCTTCTATCAGATTTAACATATTTTGTTCGACGCCCTCCTACATAGGGAGAAATGATTATCGTAATAAATTAAGAGAAATCAGAGCTCATATGGACAGATTTAAGGATTCAGTTTCACGGCACGCGGTTCGAGATTGGAACGGTTGAGAAAATATGTGAAATTTTTTGATGAACCCCCTTGCAGGTACTAAACTGTGAATTCCGGAGAAATCATATAGTTGTAGACGTAGATGAGCAAGTTCCAGTGGTAGAATGATTCTTCATCTTAAAATCTGCTTACTGTCATAATGGAAAACTGGTAATACAATGATTTTAAATGTTAGTAGATATAATAAAAATCTCGTTTTGAAATATTAAATTAGTATACCAAAAGAACTCCAGGATTATTTTATTTCTGTTAATTAACTTCCTACCCATCTAACTACTGTTTTCAGTTGCCCTAAATACATAAACTCACCCATTTGTTCAATTAATTTATTAATAAAGTGTGCTATTTTCTTTATAATATGTAATTTGTATATTATTTCAGTACTATTACTTCTGATGTTAATACTTACTTTCGTATTTGTTCTCTTAAGTTTTATTATTAGTTGCTGAAGTTCACCTGTTCTAGAGCCCAACCGTACAGTCTTGACAGCTAAAGATTAGTAAACGAAATAAATTTCCTGTATGAGTCCGTGATCATTGTGAATACTTTTCGAATAAAACCAGTGTCTTTATTCACAACGCCGGTCATACTACCATCATCAGAACGAAACTTACAATTTGAAAAACAACAATCAGCGTCAGTATCAATAAAATTGTATGCCTAGTCGGTACATTGAGTTGACACCCCGGTAAGATGTAGGTTTTATTAATATTGACACCAAAACTTATCTTACAAGTTGTGAATTATGATCTGTGATGGCTGTAGCAGAAACGACGTTACGAATGAAGACAGTTCCTAAGCGAGATAGACTGTTTTATTTGCAAAATAACAGGTACAAGAAGCTAGTGTGGATATGTTTCGTTCCCTAGTATTCCTTTACCTTTTTCAATGTTACGGAATTTCAAAAATTGCTCTAGGAATACAAAAAAAAAAATAAAACTGATTCGTTGCGCAACGTTACCAGCAATCAATACAAAACCGCCACGTAAATTCTCACCATAGGGAATGCTTTCCAAAAGCACTGCGTGTCTATATAATAATTCAGATTTATTATGACAAGGGTACCGTAATACGACTTTGTATTCAGGGAGCATGGACGTGTACCATCTGACGCACGCGTCCTATTTAAAAAAAAAAAAAAAAAAAAAAAAAAAAAGCCTTTGGGGGGAAAAAACGCAATGTTCACGCTGATCACATCAGCTGTATAAGCACGCGCGAATAGGAATTGGCATTTTGCGCGGTATAGAGGGATGGGAGGGGGGGGGGATAGCTCGGTGGGGGTTGAGGGAGAAGGTTCGGGGTTGTTTGATGGGGCGGTGCTGTTTTCCCGCGAATGTGTTGAGCGGCGCTGGCTGCAGAGAGCAGACCTCGTGTAGAATGACAGCCAGGTGGACATCAATTAGCGAGCAGCTGATGGCCGTCGGTGAAACCTTCCCATCGAATTAATCACCGGCCATTATCAGCAGGATTACGACCCGGCGTCGGAAATGTCGCCTCAGTCGCAGTGAATAAGCCAATGAAATGGCTCGTGCATTAAATACGACGTGTCGGGTCAGCGACGTGAACTGTAGGCCTGTTTATTTTCGATGGCTTCTCGGCAGGAATCCTCGCGTAATGATCGGTATGAACGTGTTGAGACTGTAGGCGTCCATCAGGTACAAATACTTTCCTGTTCTCTGACAAAGTTGCCATAAAACCAGAACTGTAAAAAAATACAAATTTACAAAAATAGCTTCTGCTCCCAAGCTTGTTTTGACTGATAAGCGAATAGATGATTTAGCTTTTGAAGTTTCAATCTATAACCAACTTTCCCGTGGTGGAGCTTACTACACAAAAACTTCGTTACTATCCTTTAGGCTCAGGCGACTGTAGACGGTGCATAAACACGTAATAGCAACACATTCATTCCTGCTCTGAAATGGAAAGAAGGTTTTCGTACCTTAAGATATCTCTGAACTTTGCTTATATTGTGGAGTCTAGCATCTAAATCTAATGAACACTCTTATGTCAATGCATTTGCTAGTTCTAATTATAATATTCTTCAATAAGTGAAATATAAAGTTTCACTTAATTAGTGGTGTTACAGAGGCGATTATGACGATTTTCTGACGTACTTAAGTAATTTTTAATGTTAACGTTAGCCGACTGACATTGTCTTTTTTTAAAGTGACTATACCCAAAGGTGATACGAGTTATAGGGTACACCATAATACCGTGTCGGACCTCCTTTTACCCTGCGTAGTGCAGCGCCTCGACTTCGCTTGGACTCAAGAAGCTGCTGGAAGTCCCCTGAAGATACCCGGCCGGTGTGGCCGTGCTGTTCTAGGCGCTTCAGTCTGGAACCGCGTGACCGCTACGGCCACAGGTTCGAATCCTGCCTCGGGCATGGATGTGTGTGATGTCCTTAGCTTAGTTAGGTTTAAGTAGTTCTAAGTTCTAGGGGACTGATGACTGCAGATGTTAAGTCCCATAGTGCTCAGAGCCATTTGAACCATTTTTTGAACCCCTGAAGATACACTGACCTTTCCTCCCATAAATGAAGAAGCGTTGGTGGTGCAGGATTTTTGCACCATCTGACCTCTCCATTATTTCCCATAAATGTTCCATGGGATTCATGTCGGGCGATCTGGGTGGCCAAACGATTCGCTCAAATTCTCCAGAATGTTCTTAAAACCAAAGGCGAAGAGTTATGGGCCAGTGACATGATGCATTGTCAATTATAAAAATTTCATCATTTTTTGGAAATGAATGGCTCCAAATGGTCTCCGTGTAGCCGAACATAACCATTCCCAGTCAATGATCTGTTCAGTTTGACCAGAGAACACAGTCCATTACGCGTAAACACAGCCAACACAATACGGGCCACCACCAGCTTGCACAGGGACTTTATAGCTCCGTGGGGTCTGCGCCACACTTGAACCCTACCATGAACTGTTACGAACTAATATTGGGACTGATATGAGCAGGCCATGGGTTTCCAGTCGTCTAGGGTCCAACCAGTATGGTCATGATCTCAGGAGAGGTGCTGCAGGTGAAATCGTGCTGTTAGCAAAGGCACTCCTGTCGGTCGTCAGCTGTCATAGAGCACTGACGCAAAATTTCGCCGCTGTGTCCTAACACCTGCCTCGTACGTCCCACACTGATTTCAGCAGTTATTTCATGCAGTGTTGCTTGTCTGTTAGCACTGACATACTCTACGCAAACGCCACTACTCTCGGTCGTTAAGTGAAGGCTGTCGCCCATTGCGTTGTTCGTGGTTAGAGGTACTGCATGAAATTGGGTGACTTCGGCACTTCTGTGGATCTCGGAATACTGAATTCCCTAACGATTACCGAAGTGGACTGTCCCATACGTCTAGTTCCAACTACCACTCTGCGTTCAGTGTCTGTAAATTCTCATCGTGCGACGATAATCCCGTCGGAAGCCTTTTCACATGAATCATCTGAGAACAAATGACAGCTCAGCCAATGCCTTGCCCTTTTATACCTTGTGTGCGGGATAGTACCGCCATCTATATATTTGTATACTGCTGTTCCACGACTTGGCATTGGAACGAGACTTCAAGAAGGACTTCAACGACACGTGTGGAATTTGATCACATAGTAACGTGGAAACAGCGCTACAACTTTCGACGACTGTCGAAAGTTGGATACGGGTTTCGTTTATCCTTTATCTGTAGCACCCTGTGTATGTTGCAGCAATGCACAGCGTCAGAAATTTTTCTTTTTTTGATGGCTTTATCCGACATCGACGCAGGGTCAGCATTGTTATTAACGGATTTGTCCTGGTTATTTTAAGGAGTGGCAGTATCCCCTTCCTGTCGCCACCCGATCATCCCCCAGTTCGGAATATGTGTATCTTAGCTGTGTGCTCAGAATTTTGTCCACGTGAAAGTGAGTGAAAGTTTTTCTATACGCTTGCGGATCTTGTAACTAAGGCGTAACATGAGAATCACCACTGTTTTCAACTAGTGGGACGAGGGAAACGCCTAAAAACCTCAACCAGACTGGTCGGTACACCGACCGTCGTCGTTGAAAATGGTTCAAATGGTTCTGAGCACTATGGGACTTAACATCTGTGGTCATCAGTCCCCTAGAACTTAGAACTACTTAAACCTAACTAACCTAAGGAAAGCACACACATCCATGCCCGAGGCAGGATTCGAACCTGCGACCGTAGCAGTCGCGCGGTTCCGGACTGAGCGCCTAGAACCGCTAGACCACCGCGGCGTCGTCGTTGATCCACAGGGCTGATTCGATCAGGGGTGTAGCATTTCACTGCCCCGGAAGCACTGCTTCAACATGCAGGCTATCCAGACTGATGGTGTGTAATGTCATACACATTTTGAAATTGAAGCTATTGCCGGCCGGAGTGGCCGCGCGGTTAAAGGCGCTACAATCTGGAACCGCACGACCGCTACGGACGCAGGTTCGAATCCTGCCTCGGGCATGGATGTGTGTGATGTCCTTAGGTTAGTTAGGTTTAAGTAGTTCTAAGTTCTAGGGGACTTATGACCACAGCAGTTGAGTCCCATAGTGCTCAGAGCCATTTGAACCAATTGAAGCTATTGGTTACTGACACAAATTTCAGTTTTCAAGACAGGTAATATTATTAAGATCTTGAAGACAACAGTTGATTTACAAATATCCCATGTTCCATGGTAACAGACCTCCTTCTTTTTCAAGGTACAAGATGGTACGGGATTAGCGACGTACGGGTTTACCGACCATATGTTATATAACTCGTTTTAAAAAATATATCCAGTTTTACTTAACATAAAATTGAAAAATTAACAATATGTAGTGGCTGTTTCCCCGTCGTATATCTAATTCCCGATATAATCATACAAACTGTTAGTAGATGTCCATACGATCGCGTTCTGCACGGAAGATGGCATTCCAGTCAACCAACAACCACACCAACAGTGACGTCAGGGTACCTATCAAACAGGGTAGTGTTTACCGTGTTGTCTCACACCCACAGGCGCTGTGTACACAGTCACAGACGGTGCAATGTGGCACAGACAAGACGCCTACAAAGCTTCCTGCTATGAATTGTCGTAGGAGAAACGAAGCAGGACAGTGGAAAATTCATGTGGCCCAATAGCTTCATGTGAATCGTTCTGTTGTTTCTAGGATGTGGCAACAGTTTATAGAGACCGAAACTTTATTCCAAAGACGAGGGCAGGGCCGACCATGTATGACATCAGAAAAAAAGGACAGTTACATGGCTGTAAGGGCACGTCGATATCGCCCTAATACTTACTGCACAGCAGCTGGCATCTGATCTGCCGGCATCCACTGGACGTGTTGCATCGAGGTAATCGGTATGCAGAAGGCTTTGGCAGAGTGTCCTTTATCGTCGCAGACGTGATATATGTGCACCTATGAGTCGTCTTCATAGAAGGGAACGTCTAGAGTTGAGCCATTCGCTTGCCACCTGCACAGTCAAATGGTTCAGATGGCTCTGAGCACTATAGGACTTAACATCTGTGATCATCAGTCGCCTAGAACTTAGAACTACTTAAACCTAACTAACCTAAGGACATCACACACATCCATGCCCGAGGCAGGATTCGAACCTGCGACCGTAGCGGTCACGCGGTTCCAGACTGAAGCGCCTAGAACAGCACGGCCACACCGGCCGGGTATCTTCAGGGGACTTCCAGCAGCTTCTTGAGTCCAAGCGAAGTCGAGGCGCTGCACTACGCAGGGCAAAAGGAGGTCCGACACGGTATTATGATGTACCCTATAACTCGTATCACCTCAGGGTATAGTCACTTTAAAAAAAAGACAATGTCAGTCGGCTAACGTTAACATTAAAAATTACTTAAGTACGTACCCGGGCGCGGGAAGCGAGAACGCTACCGCACGACCACGAGCTGCGGACGATAGGTAAGGTTTAATTGTTATGAGGTATCGTAAAGATACCTTGAGACATCATGTACGCTTATTGCGAGGTGCAGTGGGCCCTGACTTCGTTTTAATGGACTATAATGCTCGACCTCATAGAGCACTGGTGGTTGACATTCTCTTGGAAAGATACTGCAGGCATGGCGCGACCTGCTCTCTCTCCGAATTTGAACTTTACAGAGCAGATCCGGGGTGCACTTGGGAGACGGGTTGCACATGTCACAATCCACCAATCACTCTCCAAGATTAGTGAGCAGCTCTGCAGGAAGAATGCTCTTTATTGGCTCAATGAGATTCGTGGCATCATTCACAGCATTCCCTATCGTTTTCAGACCTATACTGTACCCAGAGGTGGTCAAACCCCACAATGAGTACATTAACTAACTGTGGGCAAATCCGTGAAGTTGGAAAAAACGAAGAAAATTTTTGTCTTCCGTTATACATGTTGCAGTTGTTCATTTCTGTATTCTGTAGATTGTTTTTAGTTTACTGTCCCCTGTTTATACTGTTTTGTAGAAAAATAAACGCAACCTTGCAAAATTTCCGTTTGTTTCTTTTATCTTGGACGCCAGTGTACTTCAAATAGCTGTAAAACATTTTACAGCACTTAAATGTGCATAACTTTATATATTTACAAATGCTGCACAAAACATAATCTCATGCTAGCGACAGCAAAAGCACTAGAAAATAATAGAAACTGCTTATGGCGGTCTGCAGTGCGCTTTCTTTCATGTGGTTTTAAAATCAGTCACTGGACTCAAGTACCGACCAAATAACATCGTTTGCTGCTAATTGCATAGTCATTTAGGCACAACACTCTCCCCGACATACGATGTACTGATGTGAAAGAAGCCAGAAGTAATATACACAATACTACGACAGTCTCTGAAGTTTGGAAGTCAGTCAAGCACATCGCCACCATGGCACTATTGTCTTAATTTCTGAGTATCGTAAGTAACATGTGAGCTGGATAAATAAATGTTAACGTCGGTAACATCACTGTAAGTCGGCGTAGCTCGTGTTCTGTCGAAGCAAAATAGTAGCAACCACAACAGTAGACAAAGCAAAAGTAATGACACTAATGCCTATTTTACCGAATTATTCATATTATATAGTACTGAAACTTGTGGCCTTCGCTGTGTTATTCAGTGGTTTAGTATTTAACTAATTTGTAAATGAAAATTTTATTACAGTGATTAATTACCAAATAATTTTTCTCCCAGTTAAAGATTTGGTCAAGTTGCTAAAGAACTAAAAGTTAACGTTGTGTTAGCGTGTTGTCTGTAAGTTGTGTGTCACTAAATCACAGTTCATACAACAGATTCTATACAACTATTGATTATGATGGAAACAGTTATCTTCAGCAAAATGATCGTTAAAACCACCGAATATCAGCCGCGCACAACACTGACGTATGTTACCTGAAACAATATTCTTCGCAAGTCGGGCGTAATTAATTTAGACTCCATACATCAGCTAGAAAAGTTTGTTATATGGGTCGTGCTATGAGCACTGATTTTAAAGAACCAATCTGATTCGAATTAGTTTCATTAAAATGAGTTCGGCACCACCGGTGCGCATTTATTTTTACACATTTTTATTGCCTTCGGCATTTATGTCTGCAGAGTTGCGTAATTTCAATTTGCTGCTGAGATAATTGTTAAGATGGCGGCAGACAATTGATATAGACTTTCTATTGTTAGAGTAAATTTCCTTTTAACAGAATAAGTATTTGAAATGCGTATTAAACTTTACTTTCATATTGTGCACTATTTAGACTAATTTTCATCAAGAAAACCTTTGACATTTTCGTAAGCAAAACAGATAAAAATGCGATACAAATCACTATCATCAATGGCTGCGCTCCTTGCCGCGGAAAGAAATAATTAATACAGATAGTGCTTATTGAGAGAGGAATTAAAGTTACAAATAATTATTCACTCATATTTATAATAATAATGAACTCTATTCTCGGGTAATAATTAAGAAATAATTACAATTTCTTAACAGACCTCAGTTTGATATGCGTCTTGCGTCCGCAACCTACAAAAGCCAACCAAAAAAAGGTAAAAATAAAGGAAGACAAACGCAGATCATAAAAGGAATTTACAATTATCATTGTCTTTGTATGATACACATCGATATGTCCAATTACATCGTAAAATATTATATAAATAACTAATATTTATCATCGTTTTCACTGTTTTTTCATATGTCGGAGAGATAATGTTTATAACTGTTAGAGGCATAGTTTCCTCTCGTCATACTGTAGCTAAAATTTATCTCGTGGATCTTACAAACTTTTATCTTGCGGCGTTTATAGGGAAACTAGCATAGTAGTTTTCCCGATATAACCACTTATTATTTTACGTTGTTTTTCACACTTTTATAGTTTCTTACAATTTTACGTTAGTTACCTGATGCTATTCTTCATTTTATTCCATTATAACGTAAAATAAAAATAAAAAATAGGTTTTTTTGTCGCTTATATCCTTACATATTTTTGGACAACGAACGTATAGTATTAACGTTTGCATTGCAGTAACACTACTACTGTTAAAAGTTATTTCTGGTAAGTGATTTGTGTCTCGCACTAGGTGTGCAAACTATGCTACATATTCTTAGTTTTCCTTGATTGTCCCCTGACTATACTAAACAACTGGTTTCCTTTTACATATATACACTGATCACCCAGAAAATTACGACCACCTACCTAGTAGCCAGTATGTCCACCTCTGGTACGGATAACAGCTGTGACATGTGCGGCATGGAACCAATGAGGCCTTTGTATGTCTCTGGAGGGAGCTGACACCACATCTGCACACAAAACTCACCTAATTCCCGTAAATTCCAGGGGGAAAAGAGCTCTGACGCCACGTTCAATCACATACCAGGTGGGTTAGATCGGCTGGCGAGATGGTGGGACAGCACATCAGTTGAAATTGGCCGCTGTGTTCCTAGAACCACTCCATCATATTCCTGGCCTTGTAACACGGCGCGTCAACTTGTTGAAAAATGCCACTGCCGTAGGGAAACATGATCGTCATGAAGGAGTGTACGTTGTATGCAGCCAGTGTACGATACTCTTTGGCCCTCGTGGTGTCTTGGGGCGTACCAGGCGGCGAAAGACTTCCCAGGCGGCCGCAAGTAAGGCCTCCCCGGTTTGTCTGACAAACAGGTACCAGGTGATGTCTGTGGCTGACACTGTCGCTGAGACAGATGCTGTCGCCTGTCCTGTTTCACAGGAAACCACTCAGCCGGGAAATCGCAGAGGGTGGGATTACTGATAGTTGGGAGCTCCAACGTTAGGCGTGTTATGTGGCCCCTTAGGGACATGGCTGCCAAGATGGGAAAGAAAACCAATGTTTGATTTCAGACACGTACACGACTCATACGTTTACAGTTGGTGTTGACTTTAATTTATCCTCGATATGTTGGCGAAAATACATGTTTAATGCCGGAGGTACAGATAAAATATCATCCGAAATTGTGCTAAACGCATTCTCTGAAAATTATTTCGAGCAGTTAGTTCATGAGCCCACGCGAATAGTAAACGGTTGTGAAAACACACTTGACCGCTTAGCAACAAATAATCCTGAGTTAATAACGATCATCAAACCGATACAAGGATTAGTGATCGCAGACTCATCGTAGCGAGATTGAATATTGTAACCCCAAAATTTTCCAAAAATAAACGAAAAATATACCTGTTCAAAAAATCACATAAAAATTCACTTGACGCCTTCCTGAGAGACAATCTCCACTCATTCCAAATTAATAATATAAGTGTAGACCAGATGTAGCTTGAATTCAATGAAATAGTATCGGCAGCAACTAACAGATTTATACCAAATAGATTCTCCTTGGTAAAAAAAACGGGTTAGAACACTGTTGCTGAAACAACGAACCAAATATGCCAAATTTAAACAAACGGAAAATCCACAAGATTGGCGATCCTTTACAGAAACCTCTAATTTAGCACGGACTTCAATGCAAGATGCTTATAAAAGTTTCCACAACGAAACAGTCTCGAAACCTGGCAGGAAATCCAAAGAGATTCTTGTCGTATGTGAGGTATGTTAGCGACAAGAAACAATCAATGCCTACTCTGCGCGATAGCAATGGGAGATACTATCGAAGACAGTGCTGCCAAAGCAGAGTTACTGAACACAGCCTTCCGAAATGCCTTCACAAAAGAGGACGAAGTAAATATTCCAGAATTCTAAACAAGAACAGCTGCCAACATGAGCAATGTAGAAGTAAATATCCTCGGAGTAGTGAAGCAACTTAAATCAATAAAAGCAAATCTTCTGGTCCAGACTGTATACCAAACAGGTTCCGTTCAGATTATGCTGATGCATTAGCTCCATACTTATCATACACAACCGTTCCCACGACGAAAGATCCGTACCCAAAGACTGGAAAGTTGCACAGGCCACACCAGTATTCAAGAAAGGTAGTAGAAGTAATCCACTTAATTACAGGCCCATATCGTTAACGTCGATATGCGGCACGATTTTGGAACACATATTCTGTTGGAACATTATGAATTACCTCGAAGAAAGCGGTCTGTTGATACACAGTCAACATGGGTTTAGAAAACATCGTTCTTGTGGAACACAACTAGCTCTTTGTTCTCATGAAGTGTTGAGTGCTATTGACAAGGTATTTCAGACCGATTCCGTAGTTTTGGATTTCCGGAAGGCTTTTGACACTGTACCACACAAGCGGCTTGTAGTGAAATAGCGTGCTTATGGAATATCGTCTGAGTTATGTGACTGGATTTGTGATTTCCTGTCAGAGACGTCACAGTACGTAGTAACAGACGGAAAGTCGTCAAGTGAAACAGGAGTGACTTCTGGCGTTCCCCAAAGTAGTGTTATAGGCCCTTTGCTGTTCCTTATCTGTATAAACGATTTGGGAGACAATCTGAGCAGCCGTCTTAGATTGTTTGCAGATGACGCCGTCGTTTCTCGATTAATAAAGTCATCAGAAGATCAAAGCAAATTGCAAAACGATTTAGAAAAGACATCTGAATGATGCGAAAAATGGCAGTTGACCCCAAATAACGAAAAGTGTGACGTCATCCACATGAGTGCTAAAAGGAAATCGTTAAACTTCGGTTACACGATATATCAGTCTAATATAAAGGCCGTAAATTCAACTATATACATAGGTACTACAATTACGAACAACTTAAATTGGAAATAACACGTAGAAAATGTTGTGGGGATGGCTAACCAAAGACTGCGTTTTATTGGCAGGACACTTAGAAAATGTAACAGATCTACTAAGAAGACTGCCTACACTACGCTTGTCCGTCCTCTTTTAGAATAATGCTGCGCCGTGTGGGATCCTTACCAGGTAGGACTGACGCAGTACATCGAAAAATTTCAAAGAAGAGCAGCACGTTTTGTATTATCACGAACTATGGGAGAGAGTGTCACTGAAATGATACAGGATTTGGGCTGGAGATCATTAAAAGAAAGGCGTTTTTCGTTGCGACGGAATCCAGTCACCAACTTTCACCTCCGAATGCAAAAATATTTTGTTGACACCGACCTACATAGGGAGGAACGATCACCACGAGGAAATAAGGGAAATCAAAGCACGTACGGAAAGCGAGCTATACGATATTGGAATAATAGAAAATTGTGAAGGCGGTTCGACGATCTCTCTGCCAGGCTCTTAAATGTGATTTGCAGAGACTCAATGTAGACGCACGAGCTTCATTGGACCCATGGATGCCCACATGAATGTTCCCCTGAGCAGAACAGAGCCACCGCCGCTTTGTCTCCGTCCCGCAGTACAGGTGTCAAGGAGCTGTTCCCCTGGATTCGCGCATTCCCATCGGCATCAGGAAGCACGTGTCGGTATTCATCAGACCGTGCACTGAGCCAACGTCCAGCGCCGATGGTCAGGTGCGCATTTCGGTCGCAGCTGCCTATGTTGTGATGTTAACAGTGGCACATACATGACTGCCGAGGCCAGTCTTTAGAAGTTTTCGGTGCACTGTGTGTTCAGAAACACTTGTACCCTACCTAACCGCATATCCTGTTTTACCAGTCTGCCCAGCCTACGACGTCCGACATCTGTAATGACCGCCCGCTGCCCAACCCCACGATGTCTGGACGTTGTTTCACCTTGTTATAGACACTCAACACTGCACCCCACGAACACCCGACAAGTCTACAGTTTCTGAAATTCTCGAACTGAGCCTCCGGACCATCACAATTTTCCCTCGGTCCAGCTCAGATAGATCTCGCGCCTTCCCCATTCTGCGCACGGACGCACACGCACTGACAGAACATGCACAAAGTACAGGGTGTTTCAAAAATGACCGGTATATTTGAAACGGCAATAAAAACTAAACGAGCAGCGATAGAAATACACCGTTTGTTGCAATATGCTTGGGACAACAGTACATTTTCAGCCGGACAAACTTTCGAAATTACAGTAGTTACAATTTTCAACAACAGATGGTGCTGCAAGTGATGTGAACGATATAGAAGACAACGCAGTCTGTGGGTGCGCCATTCTGTACGTCGTCTTTCTGCTGTAAGCGTGTGCTGTTCACAACGTGCAAGTGTGCTGTAGACAACATGGTTTATTCCTTAGAACAGAGGATTTTTCTGGTGTTGGAATTCCACCGCCCAGAACACAGTGTTGTTGCAACAAGACGAAGTTTTCAACGGAGGTTTAATGTAACCAAAGGACCGAAAAGCGATACAATAAAGGATCTGTTTGAAAAATTTCAACGGACTGGGAACGTGACGGATGAACGTGCTGGAAAGGTAGGGCGACCGCGTACGCCAACCACAGAGGGCAACGCGCAGCTAGTGCAGCAGGTGATCCAACAGCGGCCTCGGGTTTCCGTTCGCCGTGTTGCAGCTGCGGTCCAAATGACGCCAACGTCCACGTATCGTCTCATGCGCCAGAGTTTACACCTCTATCCATACAAAATTCAAACGCGGCAACCCCTCAGCGCCGCTACCATTGCTGCACGAGAGACATTCGCTAACGATATAGTGCACAGGACTGATGACGGCGATATGCATGTGGGCAGCATTTGGTTTACTGACGAAGCTTATTTTTACCTGGACGGCTTCGTCAATAAACAGAACTGGCGCATATGGGGAACCGAAAAGCCCCATGTTGCAGTCCCATCGTCCCTGCATCCTCAAAAAGTACTGGTCTGGGCCGCCATTTCTTCCAAAGGAATCATTGGCCCATTTTTCAGATCCGAAACGATTACTGCATCACGCTATCTGGACATTCTTCGTGAATTTTTGGCGGTACAAACTGCCTTAGACGACACTGCGAACACCTCGTGGTTTATGCAAGATGGTGCCCGGCCACATCGCACGGCCGACGTCTTTAATTTCCTGAATGAATATTTCGATGATCGTGTGATTGCTTTGGGCTATCCGAAACATACAGGAGGCGGCGTGGATTGGCCCCCCTATTCGCCAGACATGAACCCCTGTGATTTCTTTCTGTGGGGACACTTGAAAGACCAGGTGTACCGCCAGAATCCAGAAACAATTGAACAGCTGAAGCAGTACATCTCATCTGCATGTGAAGCCATTCCGCCAGACACGTTGTCAAAGGTTTCGGGTAATTTCATTCAGAGACTACGCCATATTATTGCTACGCATAGTGGATATGTGGAAAATATCGTATTATAGAGTTTCCCAGACCGCAGCGCCATCTGTTGTTGAAAATTGTAACTACTGTAATTTCGAAAGTTTGTCTGCCTGAAAATGTACTGTTGTCCCAAGCATATTGCAACAAACGGTGTATTTCTATCGCTGCTCGTTTAGTTTTTATTGCCGTTTCCAATATACCGGTCATTTCTGAAACACCCTGTATGTGTCTGACTAGAAGTCATTCCTCGCCAGGTGACGCTTCTATCCCCTGCACGGGTTTGTATAGAGAGTAGATCGGAGGTCATAATGTTCTGCCTGACCAGTGTAAATGTGTATCTTTTTTTCGTTTATATAAAAGTATGTATGACATATTATAATGCATGTGTTTGATGTCTTGTAATTTTTACTGTATAAGGCCTGAAGATGACACTTTGAAGGGCCGGAAATGGCATCGTAAATAAAAAGCTATAATAGTAACGGCTGTTGGAATACTATTTTTACAGTTTATCTATCAGCCGCTGTCTCACGCTCCACAATCGGAAGATTGAATTTCGTTTATGATAGTGTGCTGTTTACTTCCTCAGGCGGAAGTTTTTGGAACGGACCCAGTATCAGTTTTGTAACTTATATGTCGAATAGATAAATACGACTGCCATGTTTGCGAAATTTGTATACAGAGAGTTCAAGAACTGAAGAGTAATAAGAACCTCAGATGTATATGGTGACGTACAGAGTCCGCGCAATGTCAATAATATCAGTTGCTTACGTGATCGTGGAATGAAGTGCTGCCTCTCAACTTGCTGGACGGGCTACAACCTACAGCCGTGGTAACAAGTCGATATGTTCCATTATCGCTCCTCCCTACTCACATTCCTGTTCTCTGCTGCTCAGTTTGACACCATTTTTGCATCCGGTCTGACACGACTCCCCCTCCTGTACCAACCTTTTCTTCGCAGTATAGCACTTCCACTTCAGCTATTGGCTTGATGTATTCCAGTCTCTGTCTTCTCCTACAGTTTTTACCCTCTACAGCTCCCTCTAATGCCACGTAAGTTATTTCTTGATGTTTTAACACATATGCTATCATTCTATTCTTTCATTTTTCCATATTTTAATTTCGTCTGTTGTTTCTGCGCAGGATCTTTCCATTTCCTATCAAATCATACAGTCTCCTACTTCATTCTATAGCACCACATCGCAAACGCTTCGATTTTCTTCTGTTCATGTTCTCCCACTATCCACGATTCAGTACATCACAGTGATCCGAACGTACATTCTCAGAAATTTGTTCCTCAAATTAAGGCTGGTCTGACATTATTAAATTTCTCTTGGCCGCGAATGCCCTCTTTGCTTGTGCAAGTCTGCTTCTTCCTTCTTTTATCTTATGTTTTTTGGATCTAAGGTAGCAGAAATAGCTTACTTCGTTTCCCTCGTGATCCCTTATTTAATGTTATGTTTACCACTAAAATTATTATTTCTGCTACTACTCCTTAATTTCACCTTTCATCGGTTTACCCTCAGTCCGTAACGTTTGCTCGTTAGACTGTTCACTGAGCGTAACAGGACTTGAAATTCTTTCTCATTTTCGCTTGTTACAGCAATGCCATCAATGAATCTTTTCATCGAGTATTTTTTTTTAATTTTGACAATTATTAACTCACTCTTGAACTTTGCTTTTATTTCCGTCATTGCTTTTTTCGGATTGTAGATTGAATAGTAGGGGCAAAAGATTACATTCGTGTCTTACGCACTTGTCAACCTCAGAATCTCGTCTTGGTCCTCCATTCTTATTGTTCCCTCTTGCTTCTTGTATTTAAAGTATACACTATCTAATCGAAAGTATTCCTAATGGAATTTAATAGGGGGTGTGTCCAATTTTGGGCTTTGTAAAGGCTTGAACTTTACTGGGGACATTTTCAATGATGTGTCAGTGTCTGCGGAGGAAGGGCAGCCCATTCTCCGTAAAGAGCAGAAACCAGAGAAGGTAGTGATGTTCGACGCTGGGGTGTGGAACGATTTCGACGTTTTAATACACCCCAAAGGTGTTCCATTGCGTTCAGATAGGGACTCTGGACAGGGTAATCCAGTTAAGATACGTTATTGCACACAAACCATTGCCTCATGCGACGCTGTGTTACGACAGGAAGCATTCTGAAGCTGATACAATCGGTTACCGTCTCCGAACTCCTCTTTTACTGCACGTAATACACAATTCTGTAAAATGTGTTTATATCCTTCTGCATTTAACGATATATACAACAAGGGAATCACACCCTAGGCACGAAAGACACCCACCACCCATCCTCGCCATAGCGTTACTCCATCTCCTCTGTACTTAACAACTGGCGTTACACGTGACACCAGGTAGCGCTCTACAGGCATTTGCCTAACCCGAAGACTGGTATCACATTGCCACAGGTACACCATGGGTCATCACTACAAATCACTCGTTGAAACTGTGAGGTCAAGTCGTGAGTCGTGCCCGGGTAGCTAAATTGGTAGAGCACTTGCCGCGAAAGGCAAAGGTCCCGAGTTCGAGCC
This sequence comes from Schistocerca cancellata, assembly GCF_023864275.1. NCBI lineage: Eukaryota > Metazoa > Arthropoda > Insecta > Orthoptera > Acrididae > Schistocerca > Schistocerca cancellata. The sequence goes on along the minus strand of NC_064630.1, from coordinate 140,696,561 downwards.
TCGGTTCGGAATGCAGTTTTAATCTGTCAGGAATTTTCATATCAGCCCACACTCCACTGCAGACTGAAAATCTTATTCTGTCAGTCGGTTCCAGTCCAGTCGCTCTTTACACCAACTCAAGCGTAGCGTACCACGGACAAAGAAAGGGGTGGCTTACGAAGAAATGCTTGACCGTTGTACTACTTTCTTTCTGTCTACGCACAGACATTGTGCTACCTTGACTGCTGGTAACACTTTGAAATCACAAGCGATCATTCCGCTTATTTCTTGTGACTTTTTAGGACCATCCTCTGCAATGCTCGGCGATCCCTGTCCGTCAAGTACATTATGTGACCAAATGTATGCGGATACCCCCAAAAACATGTGTTTTTTTATATTAGATTCATTGTGCTGCCACCTACTGCCAAGTATTCCATATCAGCGACCACAGTAGTCATTAGACATCGTGAGAGAGCAGAATGGGCGACTCTGCGAAACTCACAGACTTCGAATGTGGTCAGGTGATTGTCACTTGTGCCTGTATGCGAGATTTCCACACTCCTAACCATCCCTAGTTCCACTCTTTCCGATGTGATAGTGAACGGAAACGTGAAGGGACACGTACATCACAAAAGTGTACAGGCCGACCCCGTCTATTGACTGACAGAGACTGCCGACAGTTGAAGAAGATCGTAATGTATTATAGGCAGACATCTATCCAGACCATCACACAGGAATTCCAAACTGCATCAGGAACCACTGCAAGTACTATGACAGTTAGGCAGGAGGTGAGACAACTTGGATTTCATGGACGAACAGCTGCTGATAAACCACACATCACGCCGGTAAATGCCAAACGACGCCTCGGTATGTGTAAGGAGCGTAAACATTGGACGATTGAACAGTGGAAAAACGTTGTGTGGAGTGACGAATCACGGTACACAGTGTGGCGATCCGATGGCAGGGTGTTGGTGGGGCGAATGCTCAGTGAACGTTATCTGCCACCGTGTGTAGTGCCAACAGCAAAATTCAAAGGCGGTGGTGTTATCATGTGGTCGTGATTTTCATGGAAGAGACTTGCACCCCTTGTTGTTTTGCGTGTCACCATCGCGGTACAGGTCTACATTGATGTTTTAAGCACCTCCTTGATCCCCACTGTTAAAGAGCAATTTGGGGATGGCGACTGCATCTTTCAACACGATAGAGCACTTTTTCATAATGCACGGCCTATGGCCGAGTGGTTACACGACAATAACATCCCTGTAATGGACTGGCCTGCACAGAGTCTTGTCCTGAACCTTATAGAACACCTTTGGGATGTTTTGAAACGCTGACTTCGTGCCAGCCCTCACCGATCGACATCGATACCTCTCCCCAGTGAAACACTCCGTGAAGAATGGGCTGCCATTCCCCAAGAAACCTTCCAGCACCTGATTGAACGTTTGCCTGCGAGAGTGGAAGCTGTCATCAGGGGTAAGGGTGGGCCAACTCCATATTGAATTCCAGCATTACCGATGGAGGGCACCACGAACTTTTAAGTCATTTTCAGCCAAGTGTCCGGATACTTTTGATCACATAGGGTACATGAGGTCAGCCTGGTTTTGGCTTAGCTTTGGTTGTTCCTTCGCGTTTTCACTTCACATTCACGACACCAACTGAAGAAGGTTCAAGATGTCCGTGATCGGTTTGTTACTCAGGTGATATCAGGTGGCTTGTCGATATTCGAAGTAACTGGGCTCTCCTGACATCCAATTCTGCTGCTACTGCGTCTCTACTGACAATGTAATACTCCGTACCTCATTTTATGTTAGTGGGTCCGACTATCGAAACATCTGGTGGCCAATTCTGTGTTAACTAGGGGTTCCGGATACTTACTCTAGCTTTCATTTATTCTCCCGAGAATTTCAATAATCTTCCACCGTTTTACATCGTCGAACGCTTTTTCTAGATTGTCAAATCCTATGGATGTGTCTTGATGTTTCTGAAGTATTCCTTCCATTATCAAAACGCAACGTTACAAGTACCTTTCTGGTGCCTTTACCTTTCTTAAAGCTGAATTGATGATTATGTAAGAGATCCTAAGTTTCCTTTCCCCTTCTCCCCCCTTTTTTCCTTTCTTCCCCCCGTCTTTCCCATCATCTGTCTTGGTGCCCCCCCCCCCCCCTCCATCTGCCGCCGTGTAGCCTGTATAGTGCTGTTTTAAGAGAGTGTTCAGTGTTGTGCGTCCCCTGTCAGTGTTGCGAAAGCCACCATACTGTCGCTAGTTGTGTTTTTTTATCTCGTGCGAACAGAAACCAGAGTGTCGCCGAGTTTTTTTAGTTGTGCCTGTCTATTTACTACGTGTTTTAATCAGCATCGCCGACCGTTTTGTTTTTTATATTTTCTTCGTTTCTCTTTCCCCATGTTTCAGCTTTTAACAGTCACCGTTTCATCGCCTGCTTTTGTTTGTTTTCATATCTCTCGATTCTGTTTTTTAACTTTTCTGTAGGCTGCAGAGCGGCGTATTGTGCTGCTGCCAGCCCGGCCCCCCATTTGGGGGGGGGGGGGGCAATCGAAATCCACTAAAGAAGAAAATCCTTTCCCCTTCTTTAGTATATTATTCTTGTCTGCAACGTGGTTGCTTGAGATTATAACAATACCTCCACTAACAGTTAATTAGTTCAAAAATTATCACGTCGCGCACTCAAAGTATGATTTTTTTTTATTGCGCAGCTAAAAGGTCTTTAATGTGGCAGGTATTCCTACTTCAATTAATTACAGTCACTGAAGAAAATTAACAATAATATCACTTATTTTGTATTTGCAATCCAACGACGATCTCGCTCTGGCTTTGGCTCGTAATTAGAAATGTTGTCCAGGTAGCATGACTATCGCTGTTGGTGCGAAAGGCATTCGGATGTTAATTACGCCGACCTGAAGAACTTACGAAGACAATCTTTCAAGATTAATTTGACGATTTATGTTTCTCATTGCAATGTGCTTCATACTTTTTTAAACAATGGTCACTTGAAAATAATTCTTGGCACTCACTTTTCACAAAATTTCACATTTATTAAACTTTTTATACTTTCGCATGTTCAAAACATTACTGCATCATACAATTTCGCAGCCGTTACTGTTCATAATAAAACTCATCGTCCACAACTCAGACTCATCTTTTCATTTCCAACACAAAGTCAAGACTGTTCATATTCAACACAAAAACTGGACTATTCTGTTTGTTTCAGCGCAAAAAGTCACAAAACCAGCATCGAAGATAACAATAACTACAAAGATATTCACACTAGATATTATATCGATTTAAACATCTCAAAATATCGACGTGCATATATATATAAAAGAAACCAAATTTGAATAGAGTGAAAAAATGACATATTACGTAGAAAAATGTTCATTAATCTACGGTATCGAAAAATAAGGTTGGCGGGTGGTAATGGTTTCCCAAGTAAAGAACCATTACAAGATGGTACCCCGACTGTACGAAAATTCTCACATTTACCTGACCTTACTACCTTTCTTAACCCCGTATCGCCTTTGTAAATGTCATACGAGTCATTTTGACGCATTCACTCTGTTACTGTCTTTGTTAACTTGAGTATATCAGTGCATTCTTTTACTCTGAATTCAAAAATATTTGTTAGTTTAGGTTTTTGTAAATTCCTAGTGCACCATATGTTTCAGTTTTCGAATCACGTTTGTGCTCTACCAGGTGTTATGATTTTATTCGGCCCCTGTCTTTCATCTACACTGCATGATTAACTTTGATTAATTAATGTAACAGCCCGCCCTCTAGATCCACAGGCTGCACTTTTGAAATCTGTTAATTGACAAGGGTAATAATTTATAAGGGCGGCCTGGATAAAGAGCACCTGCTCCCTCAATGTTTGCTCCGCTAGTTGGACACGCGGTGAAAGCAGCGTCAGCTAAGCGATTAGCTTAAATGCGTAATTTGCTCATTCCTGTTTACTGGAGTTCCGTCAACACGTGTCTGTCATTATTGCCTCCAGTGGTCAGTGCTCGGCTGGCGAGAAACGCGGCAGGTGCTGAAGGCGGTACGGACACACGAACTATCCATAAACTAGCCTTCGCGCACTACTATGAGATAAGGCGTAAGTTATACCGAAGTGTCACGTGACGACATCTGGATATCCTTCGCCAGCCTTCCTGCAAATGAACGAGTGACTTTTGAACTGACTCAGTTCACAGTTTGAGGTGCTTACGATCCTTTCTCAACAATGTGACGCTAAACTGCAACCAAAACCAAACGACTCGGCAGTGTTCTGGTACAGAAGTGTGCAAACCTTAAAGACGACAGCAACTTCCGGATGATATGTCACTGCCATGTAACATTGCTCGATGGAACTAGGCTTATACACAGAAAGAGGTGCTGCAGTTTAGCACAAAATGCAAAGGAAGGAAATAAGAGACGAGCAGAAATGGCAGTTTTATTCGAAGACAATAACTACGTTGAAATCGACAAGATTTATGACTTCCTAGGACGACATGAGTCTTCTTAGGGCGTATGAGCACCACTGACGGCAATACATGCTCTGCAATGCGTTCCCATACTGGCAGCAAGGTTGATGAGAAGTTCTCGTGATAGGACGTTCCGCTCCTTCACAATTACTGGATGGCCGTTGGTACATGTGAACGTCCTGCAATATGTCTGCTTAAAGCATTCCACACGTGCTGGGTAACTTTTAAGTAGGGTGAATGGACAGGCCACGCCATTCGCTGAATATAAACTTGTTTCAAATTGAGGCGTGACACCTCCGCTTCTGTTTAGAGCCTGTGTATGGGGAGAATGACTCATTCGTGCACAGCGGCAGATGGTCTGAAGCGGGTTCAGTCGAGTACGTAATTCTAATTTTCATCCACCAGTGTCCAGTAGTGCACAGAGATATTCAAGAAACAGGTCAAGAGAATGTTTTTGTGAATTGTTCTGTTTATTTCTTGAAGGTTGTTTTATTTGTGTTTGTACAGTTTTTTATATGCTTTTTGTAGTGTGGATGATGCGTGAATGTGGTCTGAAGTAAATATGTAGATCATTGTTCTACTGATAAACGTTGTACGACGGGGAATTTTGTATCATAATATGTTAAGTAAGTTTATGGTAAAAGGAAAGCTAAATTGAATGCAAATGGAAGTAGTTAATAACGTAAAGTATAAACAAAGTAACTGCCGCCTGCCTCACGTCTGCTGTGCAGCGAGCTACCTTAATTTAAGTATTAACTGTATTTTTCTTACTTGTCACTTCTTCTTCCGTGTGTATTTGCTTTTAGGAAGCATTAATTGTCGGGTGCTATTAATAGTGTTCCATAGAATTCGTGTTTGTTTTGAATACAGTCAGAGAGACTCCCTTTAGTCAGCCATAGTGCCAGTAGAGTCAGTGTCGTCGTAACTGCCGCCTGCCTCACGTCTGCTGTGCAGCGAGCTACCTTAATTTAAGTATTAACTGTATTTTTCTTACTTGTCACTTCTTCTTCCGTGTGTATTTGCTTTTAGGAAGCATTAACTGTCGGGGGCTATTAATAGTGTTCCATAGATTTCGTGTTTGTTTTGAATACAGTCACAGAGAGTCCCTTTAGTCAGCCATAGTGCCAGTAGTGCTAGTGTTTGTTTTCAATACAGTCCAGAGGCAGGTAGTGCTATTTTCATTGTTTTCTACAAGAAGTGGCTAGCAACCACAGTTTAGTGAATAAACAGCCGCCTTTAGTGAATTAGCAGCCTAGTTAAAGGTTGATTAACTCTCTTCAGTAAATTGATTTCTTAGGATGGATAGGATGTGTGACTGCTGTGTACGGACGCAGGAGGAGCTGGCTACTGTTCGCGAACAGCTGAGCGTGTTGATGGCCGCGGTCAGCCGTCTTCAGGCTGCTGCCTCGGAGCGTAGCGGCAGTGGGGAGTCTGGTGCGTCGCAAGGTACACCCCAGGTGTTACATGCTTCACCCACTGTCCCTGCTGTCGGGACATCTTCGCGGGTACCGGGCGCGGTTGGGCCACCCTCTTCCAAAGGGGAGTGGCGGGTTCAGCGGCGTTCGCGGCGCACGAGGCGGAGGGTCAATGTGGAGGCTGGCCGTGTGGCATCGCCCGCTCTGCCTGTGAGTGGACATGTGGCTGCTCCTTCAGCAAAGTCCGAGCAGGCACACGGGGGGAGGGGTTTATTAGTTATTGGGAGCTCCAACGTTAGGCGGGTGATGGAGCCCCTTAGGGAAATAGCGGGAAGGTCGGGGAAGAAGGCCAGTGTTCACTCTGTCTGCTTGCCGGGGGGTCTCATCCGAGATGTGGAGGAGGCCCTACCGGCGGCGATAGAGAGCACTGGGTGCACCCGACTACAAATTGTTGCTCATGTCGGCACCAATGACTCCTGCCGTCTGGGTTCAGAGGTCATCCTCAGTTCGTACAGGCGGTTGGCGGAATTGGTGAAGGCGGAAAGCCTCGCTCGCGGGGTGAAATCAGAGCTAACTATTTGCAGTATCGTTCCCAGAACCGATCGCGGTCCTCTGGTTTGGAGCCGAGTGGAAGGCTTAAACCAGAGGCTCAGACGATTCTGCGGAGATCTGGGGTGCAAATTTCTCGACCTCCGCTATCGGGTGGAGAAATGTAGGGTCCCCCTGAATAGGTCAGGCGTGCACTACACGCCGGAAGCGGCTACAAGGGTAGCGGAGTACGTGTGGAGTGCACATGGGGGTTTTTTAGGTTAGAGAATCCCCTCCCTAGGCCCGACAAGACGCCTCCTGAGATGCGGCAAGGTAGGAGTAGGCAAAATGCAACAGGGAATAACAATATTAATGTGCTAATAGTAAACTGCAGGAGCGTCTATAGAAAGGTCCCAGAACTGCTCTCATTAATAAACGGTCACAACGCCCATATAGTACTAGGGACAGAAAGTTGGCTGAAACCAGACGTAAACAGTAATGAAATCTTACTCAGATTGGAATGTATACCGCAGAGACAGGCTGGACAGTGAAGGAGGAGGCGTGTTTATAGCGATAAGAAGTGCAATAGTATCGAAGGAAATTGACGGAGATCCGAAATATGAAATGATTTGGGGGAAGGTCACGGTTAAAGCAGGCTCAGACATGGTAATTGGATGTCTCTATAGGCCCCCTGGCTGAGCAGCTGTTGTGGCTGAGCACCTGAAGGATAATTTGGAAAATATTTCGAGTAGATTTCCCCACCATGTTATAGTTCTGGATGGAGATTTTAATTTGCCGGATATAGACTGGGAGACTCAGACGTTCATAACGGGTGGCAGGGACAAAGAATCCAGTGAAATTTTTTTAAGTGCTTTATCTGAAAACTACCTTGAGCAGTTAAACAGAGAACCGACCCGTGGCGATAACATATTAGACCTTCTGGTGACAAACAGACCCGAACTATTTGAAAAAGTTAATGCAGAACAGGGAATCAGCGATCATAAAGCGGTTACGGCATCGATGATTTCTGCTGTAAATAGGAATATTAGAAAGGGTAGGAAGATTCTTCTGTTTAGAAAAAGTGACAAAAAGCAGATTTCAGAGTCCCTGACGACTCAACACAAAAGTTTTGTCTCAAGTGCAGATAGTGTTGAGGATCAGTGGACAAAGTTCAAAACCGTCGTACATAATGCGTTAGATGAGTATGTGCCAAGCAAGATCGTAAGAGATGGAAAAGTGCCACCGTGGTACAACAACCGAGTTAGAAAACTGCTGCGGAAGCAAAGGGAACTTCACAGCAATCATAAACATAGCCAAAGCCTTGCAGACAAACAAAAATTACGCGAAGCGAAATGTAGTGTGAGGAGGGCTATGCGAGAGGCGTTCAATGAATTTGAAAGTAAAGTTCTATGTACTGACTTGGCAGAAAATCCTAAGAAATTTTGGTCTTATGTCAAAGCGGTAGGTGGATCAAAACAAAATGTCCAGACACTCTGTGACCGAGATGGTACTGAAACAGAGGATAACGGACTAAAGGCCGAAATACTAAATGTCTTTCTCCAAAGTTGTTTCACAGAGGAAGATTGCACTGTAGTTCCTTCTCTAGATTGTCGCACAGATAACAAAATGGTAGATATCGAAATAGACGACAGAGGGATAGAGAAACAATTAAAATCGCTCAAAAGAGGAAAGGCCGCTGGACCTGATGGGATACCAGTTCGATTTTGCACAGAGTACGCGAAGGAACTTGCCCCCCTTCTTGCAGCGGTGTACCGTAGGTCTCTAGAAGAGCGTAGCGTTCCAAAGGATTGGAAAAGGGCACAGGTCATCCCCGTTTTCAAGAAGGGACGTCGAACAGATGTACAGAACTATAGACCTATATCTCTAACGTCGATCAGTTGTAGAATTTTGGAACACGTATTGTGTTCGAGTATAATGACTTTTCTGGAGACTAGAAATCTACTCTGTAGGAATCAGCATGGGTTTCGAAAAAGACGGTCATGTGAAACCCAGCTCGCGCTATTCGTCCACGAGACTCAGAGGGCCGTAGACACGGGTTCACAGGTAGATGCCGTGTTTCTTGACTTCCGCAAGGCGTTCGATACAGTTCCCCACAGTCGTTTAATGAACAAAGTAAGAGCATATGGACTATCAGACCAATTGTGTGATTGGATTGAGGAGTTCCTAGATAACAGGACGCAGCATGTTATTCTCAATGGAGAGAAGTCCTCCGAAGTAAGAGTGACTTCAGGTGTACCGCACGGGAGTGTCATAGGACCGTTGCTATTCACAATATACATAAATGACCTGGTGGATGACATCGGAAGTTCACTGAGGCTTTTTGCAGATGATGCTGTGGTGTATCGAGAGGTTGTAACAATGGAAAATTGTACTGAAATGCAGGAGGATCTGCAACGAATTGACGCATGGTGCAGGGAATGGCAATTGAATCTCAATGTAGACAAGTGTAATGTGCTGCGAATACACAGAAAGATACAGGGTGTTTCAAAAATGACCAGAATATTTGAAACGGCAATAAAAACTAAACGAGCAGCGATAGAAATACACCGTTTGTTGCAATATGCTTGGGACAACAGTACATTTTCAGGCAGACAAACTTTCGAAATTACAGTAGTTACAATTTTCAACAACAGATGGCGCTGCAAGTGATGTGAAAGATATAGAAGACAACGCAGTCTGTGGGTGCGCCATTCTGTGCGTCGTCTTTCTGCTGTAAGCGTGTGCTGTTCACAACGTGCAAGTGTCTGTAGACAACATGGTTTATTCCTTAGAACAGAGGATTTTTCTGGTGTTGGAATTCCACCGCCTAGAACACAGTGTTGTTGCAACAAGGCGACGTTTTCAACGGCGGTTTAATGTAACCAAAGGACCGAAAAGCGATACAATAAAGGATCTGTTTGAAAAACTTCAACGGACTGGGAACGTGGCAGATGAACGTGCTGGAAAGGTAGGGCGACCGCGTACGGTAACCACAGAGGGCAACGCGCAGCTAGTGCAGCAGGTGATCCAACAGCGGCCTTGGGGTTCCGTTCGCCGTGTTGCAGCTGCGGTCCAAATGACGCTAACGTCCACGTATCGTCTCATGCGCCAGAGTTAACACCTCTATCCATACAAAATTCAAACGCGGCAACCCCTCAGCGCCGCTACCATTGCTGCACGAGAGACATTCGCTAACGATATAGTGCACAGGATTGATGACGGCGATATGCATGTGGGCAGCATTTGGTTTACTGACGAAGCTTATTTTTACCTGGACGGCTTCGTCAATAAACAGAACTGGCGCATATGGGGAACCGAAAAGCCCCATGTTGCAGTCCCATCGTCTCTGCATCCTCAAAAAGTACTGGTCTGGGCCGCCATTTCTTCCAAAGGAATCATTGGCCCATTTTTCAGATCCGAAACGATTACTGCTTCACGCTATCTGGACATTCTTCGTGAATTTGTGGCGGTACAAACTGCCTTAGACGACACTGCGAACACCTCGTCGTTTATGCAAGATGGTGCCCGGCCACATCGCACGGCCGACGTCTTTAATTTCCTGAATGAATATTTCGATGATCGTGTGATTGCTTTGGGCTATCCGAAACATACAGGAGGCGGCGTGGATTGGCCTCCCTATTCGCCAGACATGAACCCCTGTGACTTCTTTCTGTGGGGACACTTGAAAGACCAGGTGTACCGCCAGAATCCAGAAACAATTGAACAGCTGAAGCAGTACATCTCATCTGCATGTGAAGCCATTCCGCCAGACACGTTGTCAAAGTTTTCGGGTAATTTCATTCAGAGACTACGCCATATTATTGCTACGCATGGTGGATATGTGGAAAATATCGTACTATAGAGTTTCCCAGACCGCAGCGCCATCTGTTGTTGAAAATTGTAACTACTGTTTTCGAAAGTTTGTCTGCCTGAAAATGTACTGTTGTCCCAAGCATATTGCAACAAACGGTGTATTTCTATCGCTGCTCGTTTAGTTTTTATTGCCGTTTCAAATATACCGGTCATTTTTGAAACACCCTGTAGATCCTTTATCATTTAGCTACAAAATAGCAGGTCAGCAACTGGAAGC